>NC_087459.1:4795317-5420317 GCF_036321535.1 Camelus dromedarius | reverse complement strand
ACAGGCAAAACATTCTCTGACATAAATCGTAGCAGTGTTCTCCTAGGTCAGTGTACCAAGGCAATAGAAAGAAAAGCAAAAATAAACAAATGGGACCTAATAATCCAATCAAAAATGTGCAGAAGACCTAAACAGACATTTCTCCAATGAAGACATACAAATGGCCAACAGGCACGTGAAAAGATGCTCAAATCACTAATTATCAGAGAGATGTAAATCAAAATTACAATGAGGTATTACCTCACACAGGTCAGAATCACCATCATTACAAAGTCCACGAATGATAAATGCTGGAGAGGATGTGGAGAAAAGGGAACCCTCCCACACTGTTGGTAGGAATATTATTTGATAAAGCCACTATGGAAACAGTGTGGAAATTCTTTAAAAAACTAAAAATAGACTTACCATATGATCCAGCAATCCCACTCCTGGGCATACATTCATTGGAAACTATAATTTGAAAAGATACATGCACACAGATATTCATAGCAGTTTACAATAACTAAGACATGGAAGCAACCTAAATGTCCATCAACAGATGACTTCATGAAGAAGTTGTGGTATGTATGCAATGGAATACTACTCAGCCATAAAAAAATGAGATAATGCCATTTGCAGCAACATGTATGGACCCAGAGACTGTAAATAAGTCATACAGAGAAAGACAAGTACCACATGATATCATTTATGTGGTGTCTAAAAAAATTGCAAAATGAACTTATTTACAAAACAGAAACAGATTCACAGACATAGAAAACAATCTTATGGGGAAACAGCAGGAAGGGATGAATTAGGAGTTTGGGATCAGCAGATACTAAATACTATATATAAAATAGATAAACAACATCCTATGTTTACCTCAGGGAACTATATTCAATGTTTTGTAATAACCTATAATGATAAATTATATTAAAAAATATGTATGTATGATTGAATCACTATGCT
The DNA here is from genome assembly GCF_036321535.1 of Camelus dromedarius. Lineage (NCBI taxonomy): Eukaryota > Metazoa > Chordata > Mammalia > Artiodactyla > Camelidae > Camelus > Camelus dromedarius. Next base: position 5,419,372 of record NC_087459.1, on the reverse strand, counting down.
GTACACCAGAAACATTGTAAGTCAAATATACATCAATAAAAATAGGTATTATGGAAATTCTAACTAGCTCCAAATGACAAGGGATGGGAATAAAACCATACAGATTATAAAGGAAGAAAAAAAATGCCTCTTTTTGTGGTTATCTGTAGAGAATCCCAAGGAATCTACCAAGAAAAAACATTTTGGGGGCTATAAGTTAGCTCAGCAAAATCACAGGATACAAGACTATATACAGAAGTCTATTGTACTTCTATAGTCTAGTAATAAGCACATTGAAATCAAACTTTAAAATACAGTATCATTTATAATCACTTTAAGTAGTTAAAAAAAAAAAAAAGAAATCTTAGGTGGACATCTAACAAAATACATGCGGGACTTGTATGCTGAAAACTTCCAAATACTGATGAGAGAAAGAAAATATCTAAATAAGTAGAGAAACCTACTGTGTTCATGGATTGAAAGACTCAACATAGTAAAAGATGCCAATTGTCCCCAGGTTGATATACAGATTTAATGCAATGCCTATCAAAATCCCAGCAAGACTTTTTTTTGTAGATGTATATAAGATTATTCTAAAACGTATATGCAAAGGCAGAGAAGCTAGAATAGCTAAAACAATTTTGACAAAAAAGAATGAGGTAAGAGAAATCAGTACACCCAGTTTCAAGACTTATTATGTTGTTTTAGTAATCTTTATAGTGGGATATTTGCTGGCGATAGACATGTAGATCAATCAAAGAGAATAGAGAACAGAGAAATAGCTCCACACACAAATGGCCAATTGTTTTTGGCAATGGTGCAAAAGCAATTCAATGGAGGGAGGATAGTCTTTTCAACAAATGATGCTGGAACAACTGGATATCCAAATATATATAGGAAAAGAAAGAGAAAAAAAAAGAATCTTGACCTAAACTTCACACATCTCATAAAAAATTAACTCCAAATGGGTAATGGATTACATGTTAAATATAAAACCATAAAAACTTTTAGACAGTAACATAGGAGAAAATCTTTAAAACTTAGAGCTTGGCAACATGACAGCAAAAGGACTATCCATACATTAAAAGATAAAAAAAAGATAAACTGGACTTAATTAAAATTAAAAACCTTTGCTCTATGAACAACCCCATTAAGATACTAGAAAGAGAACCTACTAATATTTGCAAAGTACATGTCTGATAAAAAATAATATTGAAAATATATTTTGAAAACTCTCAAAAGTCAACAGATTAAACAAGTTCAATTAGAAAATGGAAAAGAGACTTGAAGAGACATTTTACCAAAGAGGGTATACAGGTGCAAGCACATGAAAAGGTCTTCAACATCACTGGCCAAGAGGGAAATACAAATTGAGAACATGATGATATCACTACATACATATTAGAAAAGATAAAACAAACAAAAACAGTGGTAATACCAAGTGCTGACATAAATCCGGAGAAGCTGCATAGCATGTACATTGCTGGTGGGAGTACAAGATGACACAGCCCTTCTGGAAAATAGGTTGGTAGTTTCTTAGAGGAAATACACTTACCATATGACCCAGAGATCACATTTCCAGGGATTTATCCCAGAAAAATAAAAATGCATGTCCCAAAACAAACAAACAAAAGCAACAACAACAACACACACAATTGTTCATAGCAATTTTATGGATTAAAAACTATTGGTTTCCAAGAGTTAAGGAGTGTAGGATAAAAGATGTTTTGTGGCTATAAAGGAGCAGCATGGGGGAGATCTCTGTGGTGATGAACTAGTTCTGTGTCTTGACTATGGTGGTGGTTACACAAATCTTCGCATGTGGTTAAATGGCATCAATTATACAGACACATCGATGTCAATATCTGATCATAGTATTATAGTATGTAAAGTGTGGCCAATGAATCACCAATGTCACCAACTGAGTGAAGAGGGTATAGGACCTCCCTGTACTATCTTTACAACTGTCTCTGAGTCTCTATTTCAAAATGAATAGCTATAAAGCTTTCACTTTAAAAGTGTAAACCCTAAATCATCCAATAATATGACAAAATACAGTTAAAGCAAATAAGCCAATGAAGCAGATAAAATGGAATCACACAATTAGTCCAAAAGTAGACAAAATGAGGAAAAAAAGGGAGAAGGAACAGACAATATAGATTACAGATTTAAACCTAACTATATCAATAATTACATTAAATACAAATGATCTAAACATGTCCAGTTAAGAGGCAGAGATTCTCAGAATGAATAAAAATTAAGAGCAGTTATAGGCTTTCTGCAAGAAACACACTTTAAATATAAAGACACAAGTTAACAATAAAAAAGAGATAAACCATGCTAACACTAATCTAAAAAATACTTACGTAGCTATATTAATCTCAAGATGCTAAGGGTGGGAAAAAAATACTGCCAGGGATAAAGAAAGTTGTTACATAATGAAAAATGGTCGATAACCAAGAGGGCATGGCAAGCTTAAATGTTTATACACCTCAAAACAGAACTTCAAAATAAATGAAACAGCAAAGAGAAATAGCTAGAGACTTCAGTTCTAGTCTTTCAATATTTGATAGAATGGCTAGAAAATTAAGTATCCAGAAGATTTGAACAACACTATAAAGCAGCTTTTTCTAGCTAGCAGTTATAGAACTATTTACCCCTAAAACAAGAGAGGCCCTATTCTAGTTGACTGGGCTATAAAAACAAATAAAACCTCAACAAATTTAGAAAAGTTAAAAGTCATAGAGTTTATTCGCTGACCACATGGAATCAAACTAGAGATAACTGACAGAAAGATAACAGGAAAATCTTCCAACACTTGGAAACTAAACAACACACTTATAAATAATCCATAGGTTAACAAGGACTCTAAAGGAAAACCAAAAGAGATTTGACCTGAAATGAAAATGAATGCATAGCAGATCAAATTTTGTGTGGTGTCTCCAAACAGTGCTTAGGGAGAATTTTATAGCTTTAAACATTCATACTAGAATTAAACAGTCTCAAATAAATTACTTCATTTATGATCTCAGGGAAACAGAAATAGAAGAAATTAACCCAAGTTATGTAGAAGAAAGGGAATAATAAAGATCACAGTAGAAATCAACAAAAGAGAAAACAGGCCAAAAATAGAGAAAATCGATACTGAAAGCTGGTTCTTTTGAGACGATCAATAAAATCAATAGACTTTTAGCCAGACTTAGGAAAGAAAGAAAGGAAACACCAATTACAGTATCAGGAATGAAAGAGGTGACATCACTTTAAATATTAAAAGGGTGATAAGGGACTATTATGAACAACTTTATGACATGAAATTCAAATTTTTGGATGAAGTGGACAAATTCTTTGAAAAGTACAAAGGGATAACTCATTAAGTAGATAATCTGAATTTCCTGATATCTATTAAATAAATTGAATCTGTAGTTAAATATATTTCCAAAAGAATATTTCAAGTTCTGATTTCTTTACTGATGAGTTTTATAAAAAAACATTATTCCAGAAATAGGACATAAAGGGTTACTTCCAAACTTATTCTAAGATATAGGATATAAACGGTTACATCCAAACTTAATTCTAAGAGGTCATCTTTACTCTGATACTAAAACTAGGAAAAAGCCTTAAGTGAAAAGAAACATTCAGATGGGTAATCCCCATGGATACCCATGTGAAAATTCTAAACAACATATAGAAAATCAAATCCACCAATGTATAAAAAGATAATATACTATGAAAAAGTACATTTTATTTCAGGATTGCGAAGATGCTTTAAGATTTGAAATGAATCCGTACACTCTATTATATAAACAAATTTTTAAATGTGAAAACATATGATCATCTTAATAGATGCAGAAAAGACATTTGACAAAATCCAATATCTATTCCTGATAAAAATTCTCAGCAAAAGAAGAATAGAGGACAAATTCCTCAATCTATAAAAGCATCTATGAAAAATGTAAAGTATCATGCTTAATGGGTATACAGTGACTGTTCTACCCTGAAGTTCAGGAACAAGGCGAGGGTATCCACTTTTCCACTTCTGTTCCACATTGGACTAGAGGTTTTAGCTGGTGCAATAAAGAAAAAGGTGGAAAAATGCATCTAGTTTAAAAAAGAAGAAGTAAAATAATTTTTATTCATATTATACTCAACTATGTAGAAAATTTGATGGCAACAACAAAAAGTACTGGAAAAGGAGACAGTTCAACTGGTAGAAGGATACAATATAAATATAGATAAACCAATTGCATTTCATATATTAGTATTAAAAGTTTGGAAGTTGAAATGCATAAAATGCCATTTGCAATGCCATTAAAAAAGAAAACTCCTTGGATGAACAAATCTGATAAAAATCCTTCCTATACTCTGAAAACTATAAAACAGCTGAGATGAATTAAAGAAGACCTAAATAAATGGACACATATGCTGATACCAAGTGCACAGAATGAAAGACATTTTTAATGATTAACTGATATAATTTGATACATAAAATACACCTCAAACATACACAATATTATATCAGTTATAGCTGAAGAAAGACTTACTACTTTTAAAATATCTATTCTCTCCTCGCTCATCTATAGATTCAACATAATAGCAATCAAGTATCAGCCAACTTTTTTGTAAAATTGCCAAACAGATGCTAAATTTCATAAGGAAATGCAGATGACCTAGCATGTCCAAAATATCTTTGTGGTCAGCATTCACAAAGTCAATGTGATACATCGCATCAAGCAAAGAAAGGACAAAAACTATATGATTGTTTCAATAAATGCAGAAAAAACATCTGATAAAATTCAACATCTATTCATGATAAAAATTTTTACCAAAGTGGGTATAGAGGGACCATATCAACATAATAAAAGCTATTTATGGCAAACCCACAGCCAACATAATACTCAACAGTGAAAAGTTGAAAGCCTTCCCACTAAAATTTGGAATAAGACAAGAATGCCCATTCTCATGACTTTTATTCTATGTAGTGTTGGAAGGCCTAGCCATAGCCATTAGACAAAAGAAATAAAAGGGACTCAAATAGGAAGGGAAGAGGTAAGACTGTCACTGTATGCAGATGACATAATGCTATTTATAGAAAACCCTAAAGACCCCACACAAAAACTACTAGAGCTGATAAACAAATTCAGCAAGTTAGCAGGATATAAAACATACTGAAATCGGTTGCATTTCTTTACAATAATGAAATATCAGAAAAAGAAAGTGAAAAAAAATCTCTTTTAAAAATTGCATAAAAAATAATAAAATACCTAGGAATAAACATGACCAAGGAGGCAAAAAAAGTCATATGTTGAGAATTATAAATCACTGATAAAGGAAATTAAAGGTGATTTAAAGAAATTGAAAGATATTCCACGTTCTTGGATTGGAAGAATACTGTTAAAACGGGTATACTCTGCAAAGCAAACTACAGATTTAATGCATTCCCTAGCAAATTACTCAGGACGTTTTTCACAGAACTAGAATAATCCTAAAATTTATATGGAATCACAAAAGACCAAGAATTGCCAAAGTAATCCTGAGGAAAAAGGACAGAGCTGGAGACATAACCCTCCCAGATTTCAGACACTACTACAAAGCTACAGTAATCAAAATGGCATGATATTGGCACAAAAACAGACATATGGATCAATGGAACAAAATAGAGAACCCAGGAATAAATGCACATACCTACAGTCAACTCATCTTCAACAGATGAGGCCCAGACATGCAATGGAGAAAAGACAAGTCTCTTCAGCAAGTGATGTTGTGAAAACTAGACAGCCGCATATAAATCAATGAAGTTAGAACACTCCCTCACACCATACACAAAAGCACAACATGGCGTAAAGACTAAACATAAGACAGCACACCATAAATCTCCTAGAAGACAACACAGGCAAAACATTCTCTGAATAAATCGTAGCACTGTTCTCCTAGGTCAGTCTACCAAGGTAATAGGAAGAAAAGCAAAAATAAACGTATGGGACCTAATTATAAGCTTTTGCACAGCAAAGAAAACCATAAACAAAACAAAGAGACATCCTATGGACTGGGAGAAAATATTTGCAAAAATGCAACTGTCAAGGGCTTAACTTCCAGAACATACAAATAGCTCATACAACTCAATAACAAAAACCAAACATCCCAATCAATAAATGGGCAGAAGACCTAAACAGACATTTCTCCAATGAAGACATACAGCTGGCCAAGAGGCACATGAAAAGATGCTCAAATCACTAATTCTTAGAGAAAATGCAAATCAAAACTACAATGAGGTATCACTGCGCACAGGTCAAAATAGCCATCATTACAAAATCCACCAATGATAAATGCTGGAGAGGGTGTTGGTAGCAATATAATTTGATGCAATACTGTGGAAAACAGTATGGGAATTACTTTAAAGAAAAAAAAAAGAAAACTGAAAATAGACTTACCATATGATACAGCAATCCCACTCCTGGCCATATATCCTGAGGAAACTAATTCTAAAAGACACGTGCACCCTAATGTTCATAGCTGCACTATTTTCAATAGCTAAGGCATGGAAGCAATGTAAATGGCCATTGACAGATAACTGGATAAAGAAGTTGTGGCATATATGGAATGGAATACTAGAATATATTCAGCCATGAAAAAGAATAAAATAATGCCATTTGCAGCAATATGGATGGACCTAGAGATCATCATACTAAGTGAAGTAAATCAGAGAAAGAAATATCATAGGATATCACTTATATATGGAATCTAAAAAGTATGATGCAAATGAACTTGTTTAGGAAACAGAAACAGACTCATAGACATAGAAAACAATCTTATGGTTACCCAAGGGGAAGGAGGGTGGGGATAAATTAGGAGTTTGGGATTAGCAGATACAAAGTGCTATATATAAAACAGATAAACAACAAGGTCTTTCTGTACAGCACAGGGCTCTATATTCAATAGCTTATAATAACCTATAATGAAAAAGAATATAATACATATATATGTATAACTGAATCACTTTGCTGTATTCAGAAACTAACACAATGTGGTATATCAACTGTACTTCAATTAAAAAAAAATCTTTGGAAAAAAGGGAAAAACATGGTGGGATGGGGGACTAATACTACATGCTTTCCAGACTTGATATAAAGCCACAGTTACCAGATAGTGGTGGTGGTGTGTTATTAAACCTTAGCCATTCTCAATTTCATTGAGCTCCTACTTTGGGCTTATCATTGTACTGAGTGTACACGGAGTAGAAAAGAGAGATCTCGGTGAATGTATTTCAGGTATCACTAGTGCTCACCCGCCAACAAGTGCATATGAGGTTTTATTTATTTTATTTTATTTTATTTTATTTTTTAACCTTATTGAGTTATAGTCATTTTACAATGTTGTGTCAAATTCCAGTATAGAGCACAATTTTTCAGTTATACATGAACATACATATATTCATTGTCACATTTTTTTTCGCTGTGAGCTACCACAAGATCTTGTATATATTTCCCTGTACTATACAGTATAATCTTGTTTATCTATTCTACATTTTGAAATCCCAGTCTATCCCTTCCCACCTCCTGCCCCCTTGGCAACCACAAGTTTGTATTCTATGTCTATGAGTCTGTTTCTGTTTTGTATTTATGTATTTTTTTTTTTAGATCCACATATGAGTGATCTCATGTGATATATTTCTTTCTCTTTCTGGCTTACTTCACTTAGAATGACATTCTCCAGGAACATCCATGTTGCTGCAAATAGTGTTATGTTGTTGGTTTCTATGGCTGAATAGTATTCCATTGTATGAATATACCACATCTTCTTTATCCAGTCATCTGTTGATGGACATTTAGGCTGTTTCCATGTCTTGGCTATTGTAAATAGTGCTGCTATGAACATTGAGGTGCAGGTGTCTTTTTAAAGTAGGGTTCCTTCTGGATACATGCCCAGGAGCGGGATTCCTGGGTCATATGGTAAGTCTATTCCCAGTCTTTTGAGGAATCTCCAGTTTTCCACAGTGGCTACACCAAACTGCACTCCTACCAGCAGTGTAGGAGGATTCCCTTTTCTCCACAGCCTCTCCAGCATTTGTCATTTGTGGACTTTTGAATGACGGCCATTCTGACTGGTGTGAGGTGATACCTCATTGTAGTTTTGATTTGCATTTCTCTGATAATTAGTGATATTGTGCATTTTTTCATGTGCCTATTGATCATTTGTATTTCTTCCTTGGAGAATTGCTTGTTTAGGTCATATGAGGTTTTATTAAACGTAATAACTCAAACATTGTCTAGCCCATGGGAACTCTGTCTCCCAGTCATCTTCTCAAAATATGTGGCAGATTCCAGCAGGTGTGTCATTTGTGTACAGACTCAGTCTGATTCTGTCTTGTGGACTGTACTACCCTGTAGGCAACCCCTCTCCACAGGTGTCTGAGACATTAGTCCACCCACCAGCATTGTATTAGACCTCCTCTGTATGTTTCATGTGCTCTCTATATACGCCAAGTCAGGACACTGTTAAATGGCCCGACAAGGCTGCACTGTGTCTCCTGGGATGTAGGAAGCACTGCAGATGGAGTGTTCACAGTCTCCCTCCTAAAACTGGTACTTTGAGCATCTTCTGTGGCTCTTCTCTTTAAAAACCTTTGTGTCTTCCACCAAAATAAAAAATAATCAAGTAATACAATAATAAATATTTTTTAAAAATTTAATAATCTTTGTGTCTTAAAAGGGGGGGGGAACTTTCTGTCCTCAGCCACCCCTAACTATCTCCCTCTGATCACTACCTCTTTTGCACAAGCAGAAACCCATCTTCTGGGCACGGTCTATCTCATGGATTCCAACTCCTGCAAATAGATTCCTCGAATTCTCAACCTGCATGCCCAGATGCCTCTGAATCGCGATTTATTCTCAGCCCCGACCCACTGTCCAAAGTCATTTTCCCCACATAAAACTTTCATAGGCAATCCATACCTTATAGCTTCACAATTGTAAAACTAGTGGAAAACATAACACTCTGTCAACCTCAGCGTCATGAGGATCAGGCTGTGTTTGCTAACTTCCTCCCCTTTTAAAAGTCCCATACAAGACTTCGTAGTGTGACTTGATGGATTTTTCACCAGCAGTGACACTCTTATTTATTCTGCCATTTTGCTGGTATTTTTTGCATTAACTGAACTTGTATATCTAATTTTTTTTTCTCGTAAGAATTTGTTTTTTCTGCTGGCACTTATGGTGTGATTTACTAGCATCTCAATTAGGCAATAAATGTATATTTAGTTGAGTACCGTAATGGGATCAGTGCCATGCTGTGTGTAGGTAGGTACCAGAGATACACAGACCTAGACTTCCCTCCTCCTCTCTTCCTCCCCCACCCTAGACAGACAGACAGTCATACATATATATACACAAATATGTGTACACGTTATTTGGAGCACAGAGCATTTGAATTTGGTTGTGATGTGTTAAGGATTCTCAGAGATTACAGTTGCTTATCTTAGTGTTCATCCTTCATTCCGTAAGATTTTGTTGATTACCTATAAGATGCCAGGGATTCTGCAGTAAGACTGGTGAGGTCCCTGTCTTTGTCTAAGGAAGACCATAGACCTCAAACAATAATTATGAGTGAGATAAATGCTTTTGAAAAGAAAGAATGAAAGATCATGGGAGTATATACCACAGGGGGAGCTAATCTGGGTGTCCATGGAGAAAGTCTGACCACGGCTGATACTGAAGGTCGATGTTAAGTGAGAATCTACTACAGGGGTGGAGGGAGGGAGCAGATAGTGTTCCAGAGAACAAGGTGTCACCTCAAACAGGTCTGGGTCTGCCGTAGATTATATGCAAGATCCTGTTTGGACAAACTGGCTGTCTCCTCTGAGTCTGGATTCCTCATTGGTCAAGTAAGCCAGCAATGACTTCAACAGGATTAAAGGAGAGAATGGAGGCACTATAAAAGCCCTTCACACAGTGCCTGGGGCAAGGTGAGGACCACAGTTATGCCTCCGAGAAACACTCAGGAGGTGCAGGTGCCGTTGCTCGGGTCCTTTCCAGGCATAACTGTCCTGGGAGGTAGGGCTTTATATTTCCCCCCATCTCCAGATGAGGACACTGAAGTTCAGGGGAGCACAGATACCTGACCATGAGCACGTACATGTACCCAGGAGGCTGCCCAGCCGATTTCAGAGCTCTTTCTCTCTTTCATTGCGCAGTGTATTGACCTCCTGTACCTTCTCCATCTCCAGGACTCTCTTTCCTAATCAGGATATCGAGGGTAACCAATCTAGGTGACCGCATTGAATCACGAGCCCACGGAGAAGCAGAGTGCAGATTCTTGCTTAAGAATAACAGTGACTTGGAAAGTTTTTTCAGTGTCAGCCGAGCAGCCTTCTGATTAAAATCACTGAAGAATGCAATGTGAAATGTTTTCATTTCCTCTTGGTTTCTGTCTCCCTTGGAATAATAGTCAGCAGGGAACACGGTTCTGAACGGCTTCTCTGTCTCTCTCTCTCTCTCTCTCCATCCTCAGAATACAATAAGGACCAAGCTAACTGTCTCCGGGTGTGGGGAGTGGGTTGACACACAAATGAAAAGAGGGTACTCTCAGAGTTTTATGAATTTTTCTAACAGTCTTGGGTTGGAAGGACATCTTTGAAATTGATGTAGCTATCACCCAGGGGCTAACATTAAGATTTCAGTAGAGGTGTAGAAGGGTTATGATCTTTCTGTTACTGTCAGAACTGCAGCTGTGTATCTGCATTGAGTGGTGTGCTGGGTAGAGCAGGCTGGGATCCAGCAGAAGAGAAAAATAAATAAATAACAAAACCTATTGAGTCATGGGCTCTACTGGAGGGCATTTGTTAAAGGTAAATTTATCAATAGCTGTTAAGTCATTTGTATTGAATAATTCTCATACCTCACAGCACTTCTTGGTTTTAATAATGGGTCAGAGAGAGGAGGTTGGTGATGGATGGGATATCATGGCGTTTAGGCACTTAATTGCAACTGGGCTTCAAATAGCAGCAGAAGCAGAAACTGGGCTGGCTTGAGCATAATTTATGTTTGCAGACTATGAACATGCTCTTTTTTTTTTTTTTAAATTCACATGTAATACTTCTTGACATATGTTTCTTGGTGTGGTGTGACCAGCAGTGTATCAGAGATTAAAATAAACTGGTGAAGGACATTAAAATAAACCAGTAACCAGATGATGGCATCTAATGGTATGCCTTGGCTATCCCCGTGATGGACATAAATGTGAGAACAGACGTAAAACGTGATGTCGGCAGTGATGCTAGCACAGAAGCATTCAGTCACTAAGCCAGTGGGTTATTTGTCATTTACAGGTGTGTTGAGGGTCTACGGCCTGCACTGGGGGCAGAGTGGTGAGGGAGAGAGGGTTCTTCGCCTTTAGGGACTGATTTATTTCATTGGCTGAAGTGGGAAAAAAATGTGAAAGACACATGAGAACAAAGGATGCCAAAAGGGATGTGAGGAAACCAGAGAAAGAGTGAACTGTGGTGGTGGAAGGGACAGCAGTGTTTGCGTCAGGTCAGCAGGCCCGCCTTCCCTTGGAGAAGGAGACCTAAGTAACATGAAGGTGCCAGCTGTCACAGAGGAGAGAGAGCATTCTAGAAACAGTGTGGGAGAGAACTAAGAAAGGGCTGTCAAGCATGCAGGGTGAGTCAGGGGGAGGGTAGGAGACAGAGTTGAATACAAAGGCCTTTTTAAGATCAGGAGTTCACATTTTATTCAAAATACAGTGAGAAAAGGGAAGCTTCCTACACTGTTGGTGGGCATGTAAATTGGTGCAGCCACTATGGAGAACAGTGCAGAGATTTTTTAAAAGACTAAAAATAGACTTACCATATGATCCAGCAATCCCACTCCTGGCCATATATCCAGAGAAAACCATAATTCAAAAAGACACATGCACCCCAGTGTTCATAGCAGCACTATTTACAATACAAGACATGGAAGCAAGCTAAGTGTCCACTGACAGATGACTGGATAAAGAAGTTGTGGTGTGGATATACACACAATGGAATACTACTCAGCCGTAAAAATAATAAAATAATTCCATTTGCAGCAACAGGGATGGACCTAGAGATTATCATACTAAGTGAAGTAAGCCGGACAGAGAAAGACAAATATCACATGATATCAATTATATGTAGAATCTAAAAAAAATTATATGAATAAACTTATCTACAAAACAAAAACAGACTCACAGGAGTAGAAAACAAACTTATGATTACCCAAGGGGAAAGTAGTGGAGGGATAAATTAGGAGCCTGGGATAAACAAGGTCCTACTGTAGAGCACAGGGAACTATAATCAGTATCTTGTAATAACCTATAATGGACAAGAATCTGAAAAAGTATGTATATAGATAACCGAATCACTTTGCTGTACATCAGAAACTAACACAACATTGTAAATCAACTATACGTCAATAAAATAAATAAATAAAATGTAAAAGAAATACAGTAAGAAATAATGAAGAGTTTTAAGTAGGAGGATACCATGCTCTGATGTAAATCAGAAAGTCACTTCTGCTGACTGTAGATGAGGCGTAGAAGGCTAAGAGGGAAGTATGTCATTGATACAGGAGAGAAATATCAGTGGCCCAAACCAGAGAAGTGGACATCTTATTTAGAAGACACGCTAGCTAAAGGAACAATGAGGTAGGATGTACCCTGAAGCAGTGTGGTCCCTATGTTGGTGTCACACTGATGCACAGATGGACTGAGCACCCTGATATCTGATGGCTAGTTTCATCTGTGGCAACTGTCTGCCTCATTCTGAAGTGAAATGGTCATGGAGTCACCAGCTGGAGTAAGTCCTGCACAAGGTAGAACATGGCCATATTCCCTCCATCACCTGGCTTGGGAGTTTTCAAATTTGCTTTGAGCTGCAGGAAATGTCAAAGAAAGCCAGTAATGGTGCTTTGTTTCTTCAGTCCCTTGGTTATCTTGAGCTTGTGACTTGAGATGTACGAGCTTGACAAAGCCAGGAACGGCAGTCCTGGGTGTGGACCCTGCGCTGTTTACTGCCCCCACGATCTGAGGAAGAATGGGGGATTATTGTAACCCCCATTATGATTTTCACAATGAAGCCGTCTCCGACCAGGTACCATCTTGGACTTAGACATAATTGAATTTTAGATGGAGATGCGCTGCTGGTTTATATGAAATTTCCACGGGTGCCAGCGTGAGTCCAGGATTTAGCAAACGATATTTTTAATTGAGATTTTATGTCCTTGCCCTCAAATCATGCACTTTAATAGGATCCCAGTTGGAATAGGTGAGTCAGTAACAAGTTACCGCTGCTTTCAACGTCAGAAAGGTATTAATTTCTCTAACTCCGCTGTGTGTCCATCTACTCCAGTGACCTATTGCCTGCGTGTACTATAAAGCCGGTGTTGTGCATTTCATTATGTGCAGGGATAGCCTTAGAAATCTGCATATTTCTTGCAGGATGGGCTGGCTCCGTTCCATCAGAAAACATTAAGATGGAAAAGTATTAAAAGTATTGATTTGTCATCTGTAATATCGAAGTGAAAGATTCAGATGAAATTTGGGTGCGCGCCAAACCTCCAATAACTTTGACATTAGTGGATGGAACAGAGTGCTCTCAGTCTAATTAATATGCTACATCCATGTGAGAAAAGTTGGAAGAATGAACCAAGAAATTGGCCACGATGTTTCACAAAACTTCATTTTTCAAATACGTGTAGGGTTTTGAGACCTAAGAGGACACGTCCCACAGCTGTCAGCTGGAACTGGCGTTCTTCTCTGTTTGCTCCTTTATAGAGGAGGTTGATTCTCTAAACTGAACACCGTCAACTTCCTTAGACTTTTCAGGTTATTTTACCATGATGTGCTTCTGTTCCCCCTTGGAATGCAAGGACAAGTTGTAACATATACACACCTTTGTATGTATGTATCTGTTTCTTCCAAGGCAAGCATCTTTTAAAAAATTATTATTATTCTTTTTGGGGGAGGGGGTGGTAATCAGGTTTATTTATTTAAATGGAGGTACTGGGGTTTGAACCCAGGACCCCACGCATTTAAGCATAGCACTCTACCACTGAGCTACACCCCACCCCAACCACGCAAGCATCTGTCTTGACCTGGTACTTACTTAACCCGTCCTCACCTTCTTCCTGACTTTGACCCTTTCAAGCTGATCATGAAACCAGCAAACTTGATTTCTGCTTTCATCGTCCCTTCATTTTTCATTTGTGGAGTAGGGTTCTATCTTTCCTACCAGCTGCTCGGCTCGCTATTTAATAGACTCACATAGTTCAGTTTCTCTGTTCTCCCAAAGAATCTTTATCTCCCTTCTGGCCATGTGTTTATAAGCAGTGGATATATAACCATTTAATTTGGGTTTTTTTGGAGAAGGAAAAAAATGCACACTTTAATTAAAGGTGCATTCTGTTTGGAAAGTTGTGCAAATTTCAAAATCTATTTAACTATTTCATAATTGTCATGTAGTCATATTAAGTAGTGTTACTGACTTGCCTTTGTGTGCCCGACACACTGGCCAAATATCAGAATGTCAGAAGTCTGGAACAGAGAAAGGCTTATTGCAGGGCTGAGCAAGGAGGACAGGGGTGACTCATGCACAAAAAGCAGTGACCTCCCCAAAGGGTTTCAGCTAAGGGTGGGGCATCCCAGGGTCTGTGAGTAGCTGAGCTCAATTCTCAGATTGGTTGATGACCAAGCCTTAGGGTCCGGAAGGCCTTGGGGCTACATGCTCACGGTCTCCAAGTAGTTACTTCTTTTCCATTTGTTGGTGGCTTTTAGCATCTGAAAAGCTCAGAACACAGGCATGAGATACTATTATCTGGGTACTTCAGAGAGGAGCCACAGCAGAGGACACAGGGGAGGGATCTGTCCCGGGAAGGCCCCGCAGGGTCCTGCTCGGTTACAATTCCCCCTGTTTTCTTTGATCCTCCTCAGTCACAAGGAAAACAGGTGCTGGACAAGAAAGGGAGTAATATTTTAGATAAAGAGGTTAATCATGAACTCAGCAGAGAACTCAGTTGCAATCTCCAATCGTGTTTCATCCTCTCCCACATCTTTCAGGGAATAGGGTGATGACAGCGCTGGCTACTTCCTGCTGAAACGGGGCATAGTCCTAACTCGATTTGGGGAATAGACATCAAGCTGGAAACATTCCTGAGTTCCAAGTCCTGGATCCGAGTCTTGCATGATTAAGATAAGCCTGGAAACCAATCTGGATCTGACACTCTGGGGAAGATGTGTAGCCAGATAGCCACCCAGTTGTCCACTTTTATCTAAGTAGGTTTCAACTTTTGATGTGATATATATATATATCTCCTATTTATATATATATATATATATAGAGAGAGAGAGAGAGGATATATATGGTGGAGATATATATCTATATGTATAGGGTGTGTGTGTGTGTGTGTGTGTGTGTGTGTGTATATATATATATATATTCCCAGTTGGAATAGGTGACTGGTTACCTCTGCTTTCAACGTCAGAAAGGTATTAATTTCTCTAACCCCTGCTCTGTGTCCATCTACTCCAGTGACCTATTGCCTGCGTGTACCATAAAATTTATATATATACAGACAAGATCTATTGGTCACTACATGTTTCCTTTTTTCTGCTAACATCTGATCTAAAGCAATTTTATTATCTAAAAATGTAAGTTACAAGAGGAGACCTTGCAGTTGTAATGTTACAGCTGCCACCTGCCGGCAGACACTGCTTTGAGAACGGCTAGTGGCATCTCCAGTACGACACAGCCCAGAAAATCAGAGTCCTCAGCAATGCAGCAAGGTGTCCAAAGTCACATCCACCAAGGCCGCCTAGTTTACCTTGGATATCGGAACCACAGAGACTCCCTTTTGACTTTCAAATGCATTTCCGCCCTCAAGGCCAAAGCACACGTACAGTGCATGTCCAAGAGGCCATAAAGCAGGCCGCTCTGGTCAGTAAGCTTAAATCAAACCATGCATAAGACAGAATGACTTCCCCATACCTCAGTATGTGCAGATTTTTCCATCATTTCCCCATCTGATTACAAATCTTTTCAATAGAAAGCATTGCTGATCAAAATATCTATCCCTTGATGCTGGGGTGCTGGCTCTGGCCCCAGGTTCAGATCGTGTCCCTCGGTGCCAGGCCTTCTTTGTATCTGCCTAGTTACCCATGGGGTGGGGGCGGGGGAGACTAATCAGATATCCTGAACAGGCTCAGAGGTGTGTTAACGGGGAAGCACCTTATAGACCATACATTTTATCACTTACATCCAACTGTTACACAAACATCGTACGTGTGCTTTTAGCAAATGACTTAGAACATTGTTATCCATCACGAGTAGTTATGCTCTGACAGCTCCATTAGAGAATTCTCTATCCTAAACTTTGGGGGCAATATTGATAGGGAGACAAACATTTGGTCAACCGTTTAATTTAAAAAAGCAGTTTAATTAAAAACAGTTCAAAAGCCAGTAATATCTCAGATAAAACCAAAAGAAAAAAAAAATACAACCACATTCATCAGTTGACCCAACCCCACACAACCAACCCCCCTTACTGACAGTTCCATGAAATCAGAGTCTCCACTAGACCTCTTAAATATCTTACCCAGCCCAGCAATATGACCTAAAAGAAACCTGCATTGTCAGCAAGTCCCTTTTGTGAATCCTCTTGAAGAGGAAGCAGTCCTGTCAAGCATCAGCTTAGTTGTCGGTGACTGACACAACACCCAAAAAGGCAGAGCAGAAGGTCCCATCACAGTGCCCTTGACAAAGAAGTTCCGTCAAGTCGCTGTGACACATGGCACTCTAAGATAACAACCAGCATTGTGACTGATAGCATTATACCAGCACTTCCCCAAATTTCAGAAACTCTGTATAACTTCCGGAATGTCTGTATTAATAACATTTATCCATACTGTGTAATCTGAGGCGGCCTGTCCTTCACTTGACAATGCTTCCCATGTAATTTAACATACCAACCGCCCCTAGTTAAATATTGCTCTCTGAGATGCCTCAGGGGCCCTCTGAAGCATCCCAAAGTTAGCTGAAGTCAAAAGAACTTTAATAAGAAGTTTGTCAAACGTATCATAAAGTTTCACACACTCTGTTAGCAGAAGCATTCTAAATAAATTTGTCCTCTTAACAGATAGGAACTAAATCTAGTCCTGCACCAGGCTACTTTTAATAATAAAATCCACTCACCTAATTAAGTCAGTCTAAGTTCAGCCCAACTACGCACAGAACTCCTTTTTCAGAGCTCCCCTTTCTACAAACTTCCCGCAACTTTGATATCCATACTAGTCTGTCCCTTTTTTTTTTCCCATCTAGGAAAACCAATGCCAAGACCGAACCATTTTCTTTCCCTTTAGCAAAATGCAATTTCATTCCTCCTACCTTTTTTCCCCTCACTCAAAATACATATCTTACTTTCCTACTGTATACTGAAATGTTTCCTTTCTTACTTCTAGTAGCTTTAGTTATATCTTTAAATTAGAACCCTCAACTCTTAGAAATCTCAATTTCCAGGGAATGTGTCAGTATCTTATTTTGTTTGGGAATAACCTAGCTATTCAACTATTCAATAAACTTCCACCCTTTAACTTAATTTAGCATAGCTCTAAAATTTCAAGTTACCAAATATCCGGAGAGATCATTTTTAAGTAGACATTCCTAAAACATAATTATTCCTAAAGCATTCACCCAAAAGCTCTTATCTCATTTGCATTTAATTCACTTATAAGAATTTCATCTTACCAAGTTAATTAATTTTTTTCTTTTTGCTGACAGACTCTGCAACAAAAACAATATGAATTTATTGACCTTCAGTAACCAAGGTACAATATAAAAGACATGTCTATATTGCTGATACCAACAAGCTTAAGCTAGCCTTAATATCGGGTATTAATTCAGTATTGAATATTTCCTAGATCACATGAACCTGTAATCTGTTCTGTCTAGCTTCTTTTATTCTTAGAAGCATTTAATTTCTAAGCACTTAATTTTAAGTCAATTAAATAGAGCTCATTTACAAGTTGATGTTTTACATAAAGAGAAAAACAGAAACCTCACCATTTTTCCACTTGAAATTTTTTAAAAAACCTCTTTTTTTTTTCCCCCTTGAGAGCCCAAGTAGACCATTCACATCTTGTAAGGCTGGGGAAGAAAAATGCAAATTCCTCCTCTCACTGCTTTTCCAAAACCCAACCATCTTGGCTGTTTTCAGGGATTTTTTTTTTCCAGTTCCCAAATATCCGCTAGACAATAATATACATCTATCATTCACTCACGTTCACGTGTCTCACCTTCAGCAAAACCAGAAAGAGGGAACAGGATTTGGACTCAGGTGCCAAGACACTCACACACCCCGCAAGATAAAAGCTGTATTGCAAAAGGCCCACTTAGATATAATAGCAAAGCCATCAGGGGTCATTGTTCTCTAGATCTCAGGGAGTCCTAAGCCCCACAGTGTTACAATAAAACAATTTTTCTTTTATTTATGGGAGCATAGCTGAAGATTTCCCAGTTTTGCAAAATAAACCCGAGGGGGACTATAAGATGGAACAGAGAGGTCTGATCACCCAGATTTGAACTATTCATGGCCAGCGTTCTCAAATAGCAAGCAAACAACAATTCCAAACACGCTCTCAGGGTCACAGTTCCCTAGCCCCAAAAGGGAGATTCCCCACCAATACCCCATCCATCCGAAAGGGGAGAACCCCTGCCAGCGCTCCGCCAGAGATGAAGCTGAATGAAAGACCAAGGGAGAATCTCTATGAGCGCTCTGCCCCAGGTGGTACCAACACAGCAGGGAAGGATGCCCTGGTGGCATCACAAGCAAGCCCTGGTACTCACCAAGGACCAATGTAAGTACTCACAAACACACACACACAACAAACCTGGTCCCACAAACAAGAGATCTCTTAAAAGAGAATGGACCCAGAGTGGCTCCCAATGCACCCAGGACGGCTCGCTTCCCAGAAGGGAACAGGCCCAGCTGGAGTGTGTAGAATTTCCTGTCCTACACAAGGCAGAGTGACTCACCCCAAAATGATACACACTAAAAGGCAACACATAAGCTACAGTTGCACAGACTTAGAAAATCAGAGGACGTGTAGTCCAAAAATTCCACTTCCACTCCCAGATGGAGGCCTCCAAACGCATCAGCCCGGCTCTGGAAAGAGAATGGGCCTCGCGAGGAGCCCAGAGCGGCCCCCCGCCCCGGTGGGAATGAGCCTAGATGGGGCAGGGGGAATTCCCAGCCTGCACAAGCTGGCGCCACTCACCACCCAGGCGACACCGAATGTGGACACAGCTCCGGACGTTTTTCGGCCCCAAACAGCCTCGGACCTGGGCGGCCAGCACCTGTCGGGGAGTGCCTCCTGGTTCCCCTGAGCCAAGTGAGCTCTCATAGCTGCTGGGACAGGGAAGGGGCCGTCCTGGGCCAGGGCCGACCTGCCACAGGCACAGACTCGTAGGCTGGCTTAGACAGAATCATGACCGAAGGCAAGTTCAGGTGCCCGACGCACAGTGAGGCCAAACAAACCAAAATGTCGGCGTTTGGAGCAGAGAGAGGTTTATTGCTGGGCGGAGCAAAGAGAACACGGGTACCTTGTGCCCAGTAAATCCCCAAGTCTCTGATGGGTTTCAGCTGAGGCTTTTTAAAGGCCATTGAGGCCGGGGCATCCCAGGGTCTGTGACCAGCTGTGCACAATTCTTGGATTGGTTGATGATGACCAGTCCTTTGAGGCCAGACAGTCTGGGGGCTCCGTGGTCATAATCATCAAGTAGCTCATTTCTTCCATTTGGTGGTGGGTTTTAGCATCTGAAAAACTCAGGACATGGGGATGAGATATTATCATCTGGGTACTTCAGAGAGGAGCTGCAGCAGAGGACACGGGGGAGGGGTCTGCCCCGGGAAGGCCCCATAGGGTCCCGCTCGGTTTCAGTAGTGGCATGAAAAATGCAAGTACTGAACTTGAGTGAATATCATGCATACTAAAAAGTATGTAGGGGAAAGGGGATGATGTGGGAAGTTGACTTTGAAAGGCAATGAAAATAAGATGGGTTGATGGATGGACAGAGGCATAGACAGATGGAAGGTTCTGAGATATGGCAGATATAGTAAAGTGCTAACAGCACGGGTCGGGAGGCAATGGGTGTTTGCTGTAAAATTATTTCAACTTTACTGTATGTTTGAAAATGCTCATAATAAAACATTGGGAAAGTATAGTACGGAAGTTAACGATCACACTGACAGCTTACAGACAGTGCAAAATTGTGTGTTTGCATTTCACATCCATTCTTTCACTTGGGAAAGAGTTAGGGGCCATATTTGGAGCAGGGCCACCTTGCCGTCACCCCCGCGAATCCCCTTCTACCCCCTGCTTCTTCCTGTCTCTTGGCCTGTTTTCTTCTTCTCTTTGAATATTTGTTTCATCTGCCTTAATAGAAACAGTGCAATTTGGCCTCTCCATCAGCTCCCCAAAGCCGGAGAAGCATCAGACCAAGAGGGAGAAAGAGAAATGCATTTCTTGTCTTCCTCCTCTTCCCTCGGCCCCACCCTGAGCCCGCCCGCCCTCCGCCGCCGCCGCCGCCGCCGCCGCCTCCTCTCCCTCCTCGCACGCACGTGTGTCTCTGTGTCTCGTGTCAAAGTTAGTGGAGCAATTCTGGCCTGGTTGGATTTGTGCGGCTCAGGGCGAGAGGCTGCTGCCACTGCCCAGGCTGTTTCCTCCCCTTCATTGATTGAGCTTCCTGGGCTTGAGGGATTTTTGCCGAGCTGAGTTTTACGGTTGATATGTTCCCGGTCATTTGTCATAAAATCATTCCAACCAAGCTGTTTACTGGTTTCGAATGCTTAATTACTGAAGGAGAGGGGATCGGCTCCTTTTGGTGTTCGTTTGCATGCTTTCCGGGAGCTCACTGACCAGCTGGTACCCTGTGATTGCTGGGTAGTGTAGGCAATATACATACCACCCTTCAGAATGGAAAATAAAGGCACCCACAATTTTACCCAAGTATTCTGAGATGTGTGCATACAGACCATTTCACCCCGTACGGTGATGGTTTTCTTTTGAATATTAACTGGCTGCAAAACTCAGCTCTCGGCAGCTCCGGCTTTGCCAGAGCCTCTGCTCTGGGTTTCAGGTCACAATCTTCACCTGGTTTATTTAGATTAGATTCCAGAAATGCTTTGCTGATTCCTCCCCCAGCCCCACTCAGTAACCTCAATCCAAATTGCATAAATGGTGTTGGATACAATTATTTCCCTGAAAAAAAAAAAAAAAAGTTCGTCTAAATTGAAGCCAAGCTTATTTGTGAATGCAAAGCCATCTTGGGAATTATATTTCAAAACCTGTCGTCGAGGATTTAGTGTCTGAAGTCCTTTCCTGGTGGTTTATTTATCATTTCAGCTCTTTTTTTTTAATGAGGAAAATTAAAACATTCATTGTGCCCTCACTGCTCCCTCCCCAACATTAATTCCCACAGACCATTTCCCTCTACAAATTGTCCTCAATTATCTTTTTTCATTGGTTCACATAGCACTGAATATTTAGGGAATCTGTTTTATATATGGGATGCTTTTGGAGAGAATCAGAGATAAAGGGGAGAGGGCAGAGAGAGATTCAGGAAGAAGAGAGAGACTCGGAGAGACAGAGAGAGAGGAGCGGGCAGGAAATGGAATGTGTTAATGCCAAGATAACCTGTCAGAACACCTTAAACATTTACCACCCGTTTTGATGTTTCATTTATCTGCAAGTCAGCAGGGCATCGTGTTGTTTCAATTTTTCATCGTGGAGCAGTGTGGCTCTTTTCGCTGTAAGGAATTAGAACTTAAAAAAAAAAAACAACTCAAACTTTTAATCACTTTGCTATAAATACAGTACAGGAGAATTCTTTTCTTGTAGTGTTACTTTCCCTTTATTAAAAGCAACTGTTTGCGTCTCCTTCGAGCTCCCCCCCACCTTCCTTTTAACCAGTGCCCTTATTCAGAGCTGTTATGCTTAAAGTCATCAGGATGCTTTCAGAGCTGCCAAAAGGAGAAATTGACTGTTTGAGAATGTATTGCTGAAAACTGCAGCTGACGCACTTTCCCCAAGTAGAATCATCCTGTGTGTTAAGACCAAGAGGGGCAATTTACAGCCAGTTTCAGATGGGGAGCGGAGGTCAGGAAGTGCCCACTTGGGCAATCACATCAGCCTGGTTTGGATGACAGTGCACGCGGAGGTGCTTCCCGGGGACTGGGGACCCAGCCGCCTCCGCTGGCAGCGAACGCCCTTTGCTGAGTTTTATTTACTGTGGCATCCACGGTAGAAATCTTCTGAAATCGAAACTTTTTCAGCAGTTATGGAAAAATGGATTGTGTTGACATTTACATGTAAGGTGTAAACACTGCGAAAACATCCAGGCACTGTGCTAAGCCCTTTGCATGAAAGATCACCCTGAACCCTCCCTCCTATTTAAAACAAACAAACAAACAAACAGAAAAATAGGACTTAGGAATTTCAGTAAAAGATGAAGGTAAGTAAACATGAATCCATGATTTGAAACTGCATGGTTTGACTTTAGAAACTGCTTTTTAACCACTCCCTGTGAGGTCTGGCATGCAAGGCAACTGGGCATTATCGAGACTCTGGGAAGCTACCATCAGTGTCAGCCCTCCGCTTGCTTTGTTAGTGTAGACTGGAGATAATTTAGTGTAAAATATCCCAATAAAATTTTTCCCCAAAGCATATGTAAACCACAACATAATAGATTTATCAAAGTAGCAGAATGCTATTATGTTCAAAAGATTAACCAGACCGAAGCTATTTGTCATAGCAACGGGTGCTAGAGTTGACAAATTACAATTGAACCCAGTTTGTAGCAAAATGTTAGGCAGAGCCTTGGCGCTGATGAATTGACGTGGGAGTCCAGCCTGGAACATGTTCGAGGAATTTAAATATCATTCAAAACGGTGTGCAGCCATGTTCCAAAACATCCTCACCCTGCACCCAGCGACCACAACATGTTCTTGATCCTAAAATGCATCAGAAGCCAGATACACCATCAGTCTAATAATTTTTTTCATTGAAAAGGAAAGAAACTCTACATGAAGTGCTTGCATTGATTGTCAGGGAGCCTGATTTACAGGCATTTTTAAAACATGTGGTCGGGGAAAGAGGGGACATCTTCTTAGAAAAAAGAAAAATTCCAGATGATGTGTTTTATACCCGAATGAGATAAGAAACCTCTTCCTAATAAAATGTATGGACTGGAAGGTAACGGGTGTGAAGGGAGGGGAGGGAAAGAGTTCAGAGAGAGGCAGAAGCGGTGCTTTTTTTTGACCAGAAAACAGATCTTTCACTTAATATTTCTCTGGAGGGTGAGTTGATCAAATTATTGTGAGAATAGGTCTTCTCTTTCTTGGTGGTTCAGTTTTCTGTTATGAAACAAGGAGCAAGATTAGATTCTCCTGGAAGGAAAGGTGAAATGTAGTAAGTAGAATCAGCAGAGTTTCATATTATCTTCCTCTGTCTTGCCAATTCATTCTCTACACAACTGACTTCATTTCAAGGTATGTCAGTCCCCCGAGTGTGCGTATGTGTGTGTGTGCGCGCGCGTGCACGTGCACTTTAGGTTTCTGCCCACCTGTCGTTCCATCGTGGGGTATGAGTCCCAGCGTCTCTGTGGTAGGGCCTCTTCTATATGCAGGGTTTTATACAGCTCCATCACCTGCTTTCACTGTATCTTTGCCTTTTCGTAAACTTCCCCTTCACTAATAGCCTGTAATAGACTTAACGTGCACACTCCCTCTCCTTGGCTAAATGGTCACCAAGGAAATCATCAGGAATATGTGTAGAGGTTTGGCAATGGGGATGTTCATTACAAGGTTGTTTATAATAGCAAAGAAAAAAAAAAAAAACAAAACCAAACTTGAAAATTACCCAACTAGCCTAGAACAGGGATTGATTGAATCATGTATGGATTAAGCCTACCCTGGAATTCCCATCCAAACGTTTATTTGTTCATCATCTAATAAATCTTAGTTGGGGAGATACTTTGTATCAGGTCTTGTGGCGGTTTTGAAATACATAGCCTTCAAGGTCATTAATGTGATATGATAGAAGTATCCTCATTGGTGCAGAAAAAGGCACCCAGCATATTGCTGACCAGGGGTGGTGTCCAAATTCAGTGTGATCTTTCCATTAAAATTTAAAACAATGATAGTAGGAGTCTGTTTCCCTTAGGAAAATATACGCATATACAGTAAGTGATATGCTGCTTTCTTTGGCTGTTCAGGTCTTGATTCCCTAAGTCACCCATCGATGAATACTTCATGTCTTTAAGCAAAAAACAAATTGTAAACATTTTTTAAGGGCAGTTGTTTGTAGAGCCTGGAAGACAGCATTAGCACCTGCTAGCATTTGTTCCCACTTTCTGTTGTATATAAAGGTGAAAGGGGAATCATGATTTTTTTTTTAAAGACTTTCATTTGTTTTGCATTTTAAGCTGCATTTGCAGTTTTAGTTTCACAGCAAAATTAAAAGGACAGTTTAGGCTCTCCCTAAACACGGGCATAGTCGCCCCCGTTATCAATGTCCCCCACCAGAGCAGTATATTTCCTGCAATTGAGGAACCCACATTGATAACAGTCACCCAAGTCCACAGTTTACATTAGGATTCTTTCTTGATGAACATTCTGTGGGCTAGAAAAAAATATATAATGGCATATGTCCATAATGATAGTATGGCAGAGTATTTTCACTGCCCTAAAAATCCTGTGTTCTGCCCATTCATCTCTCCCTCCCTCCCCCATTCCTCACCCTTTGGCACCCACTGATCTTTTTACCATCTCCATAGTTTTGCCTTCAGGGTCATTTTAATCTTTTTTTTTTTAAGCCAAATGGATCACTTTGACAAATTACCTATCTTTTGACTCTTGCAATTATAACCTGTGATATTTTGATATCAAGGACATGTACGTATTTAAAATAAGTCCTTAAAAAAAGAACACTGAGAACAGCAGTTATCCTGGACTAGACAGAACATGCAAGTCTGGTAGTGAAGGGATTTAGAAGGAAGGGTTAGTTAGTTAGTCTCCTGGACAACTTAGCATTCAGTACATTTCTCCACTGGCCTTCTTACAACCATGGCCTTATTGACTGATTTGGGTAAAACCAAATAAGATCAGGCATTCAAAGAGATCAAAACCCTCTTTTCCTTTGCAGGGTTTGTGTTGTGGAATAAAAAAGTCATTGGAGGTGGGGGCGTTTAGAGCAAGTCACAGCCTTGGCACATGGTGCCGAGATGACCTTTGTCACTGCATGGAACAAGATGGCAGATTCCCGCTGGAGACCACACCCACGGTAAATGGTCCTTGGGAGCAATCATGCCTTAAGCCACACCACCCTTCAAGATCTGCTTTTAATGGATATGTCTGCCTAGCTCCCTGCCTAAAAGCTGACTTGCCGTCTTTCCAATTAATAAGGAAATACCAAACAGCATTAAAGTTTCACCTTCACATTTTCAAATTAAATTATCTATTGATTAGTTGGGAGCTGTTATTAACAATCAGCACAATCACGGCTGACAATACCTTGAAAATATTCATCATGATGACTTCCCTCAGATCGTCAGTGGTGGATCTGCACTTTATTTTCAAAGTAAAGGAGGCAAAAAAGCAATTAGTTTGAGGCCCAGGTAGTTAGGGAAAAAATTAATCTATTTAGTCTGTCCCAAGAGCTAAGTGATTCAGAGATCGGACCCTGGAGTATTCGGTTAAGACATTTGTGTCAGAAAAGATCTTTGATATATGCTGAAGGAAATATTCTATAGTAGGCTTCGAGAATTTAGCATTTGCCTCTCTTATGCTAAACAGTGTTTAGTTTTTGGGTACATTCTTAAGGTAATTGTTTTCTTCTTTTTTTCTTACTGTTATACTATCCATATGCTAATGACTCAGAGCGTGCCATCTCTTCTTATCAGTGGGCCCCTTCTTCGCCACTCCCATCCCATCTCACCCCACCCTCTAGACTGAAGGTCATTCATCTCTGACTTTTTTCCAGCCACAGCCCACTCACTCCGCCCATCTCATCTCCCCCTCAGGTTCTGCAACGCTACAAATGCTAAGATGCAGCTTAGGGTAGAGGCTGAAAGGAGGACTTCAGAGCCTGAGGTCCAAACCTGGCTCTTATCTCCTGCTAGGCGACCTACTTTGGAGGAGTAGCTTACATTCTGGTGCTTCCATTTTCTCTGCTGTAAAAAATGTGGGTAACAATAAATAAAAATGGATAGGGTTGTGGTTAGAATTAGGTAAAGTAGTACTTAAAGAAAATTTACAAAGAACCTAGCAGTAAGGGATGGGTTATACTTTTACTATTGTGTGAAATCACGACTTCTAGTCTGAACCCTGAAATTTAGCCCTCAGTAAACCAGCAATATGTTCATGTTGGATTTTATTTTTTATCCCAAATGTATAGCCAGCTTTACTAATGCAATTAGGGGCTAAGTTTTGGTAAATAGTACTTAATTGAACAGAATGCCATGGACAATGGAATTACAAGTCACTTGCCCATAAGAATAAAACCAAAGGTTTGGATTTCTGGATTAGTTCTCTTGATTCACCAGTATGACCTCTTTACAAACTCTGCTCTAGCCATCATGTTGTTTAAGGGTTGAAATCCTAGGCTACCATATTTAATTCCCTTCCAAAAATCTTAAGAGACAGAAGAAATTATAAAAGTCATCTCATCAAGCTTCAGTCCCAGTGCCAGAACTCCATCAAACTTGATATTAAATATGTTTTGGGTCTCTGTGTTTGGCCACATAGGTTGAATTTAAGAGATGCAAAATCAGTGAGACACAGACTCTGACCCCAAGGGGCATGGAGACTAGTCTGGGAGACAGGAAAGTCAGGAAGCCATTGCAAAATAAAACCAAGTGTTACCAGGATCATAGCTGCTGAGGAAATAGAGAGAAGGGGGCACCTCCTTGCCAGGGATGGGTGTGCAGTGAGTCCAGAAAAGGTTTTCTGAAAAAGCTGGCTTCCAGGCTGGCAGCTGAAGGGCACGTAGTAGTTCTCTGCAGGAAGGTGGAGGAGGAGAGGAAAGGACGTTCTTCAGTGCACACCGATGTGCAGTAGAAAGATGTCAGCTGAACGATTCCACATTCCTTCTCTAGGTATTTATCAAGGCCCTGAAATAGATTAGGACTGTATTCTAAGGGCTTAGAGAAATGTCAGATCACTTCTTCACCCCTAAATTGGGCTTCTTTAGGGCAGAAACTGTCCTATTTATCTTTGTTAACCTGAGACCCTCAGCTCAATGTATAGCCCATGGAACATGTTCAATAGCTATTAGTTGAAGAAATGAATTCATCAATAGATGGTTTATCACAATTGGCTCTTTTTAGTGAGACACACAGGCATTGGTAAAACCATTGATCTGGTTGGGGTCGGGGGTGGAGACCTACAGCTCATCACCAGCGATCACCCTCCTGGTGGAGTTCAAGGCATTTAATCAAAGCTCTTTGGCACGGCCATTCAACCAGCAAACAGTCTCTTCCCCTCACCCCCAGGCTTCTATCTGATTCCTGGAGATTTCACAAGCACTAGGGCAGTCACGTGATTTCTGACTTCTCCTATAGAAGAAGAAATGGGCTTAGCCTGGACTAACTTTCTTGATAAATGAATTGTAGGGGGCCAGTATCAAGAACCAATTTCTTTCCCAGTGTCTCACGAATCACGTACACCATTTTCCGTTCACTTTCCCATCAGAGTTTCAGTTCTGTTTTAGAATCTTTTTCTTTCATCGGAAATATTTGCCCACGTTAGCTTGATAGGACCTTTATCATTCCCCAAACACCTGACAGATTGCAAACAAATATTAAATGTGTCAAAATGTGTACCCTGAAGTGTGTGAGAATAGCAAATTGTCTTTGGCTGCCATTTTCAAAGATCTGAAATTCACACGTTTAATTTGTGTATTTGAGTGTCTGCTGTGTTCAAGAAGGTGAGCTAAGTGTTTGGATATATCCTGTGGTTCCAAATATTAGCACGATCTGAACAAAGATGAATCAGTAAGCTTCTTTACAGTGGCCACCAGGAGAATGAGGTAGCAGGATGTTAATGCTGTCTGGATGCCGTGATGGGTGATACACCTCATGAATCACTCCTAATGTGATCCTCAATATCTGTGCATTTCCCCTGCCTCCCAGCCTTCACATCTGGAGAGGGGAAGGGGAGTGATCCTTAGTCAATTTAGGCTCTGGATGCCCTAAAATCTCCCATGTGAGCATCTTAACTCTCCATCTTATTCTTCTAATGAGAGCTGGAGTACACACTGAGCAGGACACAAAAGCACTTGAGTGCATCTCCTTCTGTCCTGGCTGTGCACCAGTGATCCAGCACAGCACTTTGGGAAATGGCCCATCCTGGAGGGAAAACCTAAAATACTTTCTCTGAGCCCTTTATTTCCTAGTGGCGATGGCATCAGGCAACACCTGGTGGCCCATTCCTTAGTTCTGTTCCCAACAGGTAAGGCAGGCCAGAGCTTGGTGAGCACAGTCCTGCAGTCTTCACTCCGACTCTCTTTTCTCTGTCCTCTCACTCATTCATCCCACAAATATGGGTTGAATGCCCACTCAGCTCTGGGGCAACCACAGGAAATAAGAGAGACATGGTCCCCACCCCCAGGGAATTTCAATTCTGCTTGGCTATCCCAGGAACAGAGAGTAAACAAAACAGAGATGGTAAGTATCATGGATAAATAGATAGGATGTTGTGATGGAGAACAGTAATGGGTGTGTGGGGAAAAGTGATCAGAAAATGTTTTCTGGTGGTCTGAAGTTTAAAGGAGATCCAGAGTGTACGAAAGAGTCTAAGAAGCATGTTCTAGGCTGATGGCACAGCCAAGTAAAAGATACGGAAGCTCTGAATTAAGCCGGTGGTGTCAGTGGGGAGGAGAGGCTGAGTGTCGGAGGGACAATTAGAGACCAGACCACTCAGGAATGCCATACGCCAAGAGTCTGGATTTTGTTCCCAACATCATATATACTTCCAGTCAACTCTGCACACAAGAAAATTCATTCTATCCCCCATTGGAGGTAAAATATAGAGCAAGTAGTACCTGTCAGAAGTCTACACATAACTATTTCTCATTATTGCAAAGTTTCAGATAGGGAGAAGAAAAATAGGAAGAAATAGGAGCCTTTCAGTGCAACTAACATTTGATTTAGTTTTCCTTTCATTGCCTTTGCTTTTATATATGTTCTCTGTCTTTTTCTGATGGAGAAAAGAAAGACTTCTTCCTTTCTATTTCATTTTTTTTTTAATATTCAGAGAGAAGCGTAACGTTTCCCACTTGAGCATTTGTTTGTCTGTTTGTTTGTTTGTTTGTTTGTTTGTTTTTGCACCGTAGCAAATTATAGTCTCTGTAGATTATGGGGCCTTTTCAAGGTCACTTGGTCCTTCCTAGCACAGTCAAATGGCCTTCTCTGTGTTTTTAATTTTTTAGCAGGGAGTGGAACTCTAATCCAGTAGAACTTTCTGCAGTGATGGAGATGCACTGCATCTTCAATGCCCAATGAGATACTCACTAACCACACACAACTGCTGAGCATTTGACCCCAAGCTGCTTCTACTGAGGAACTAAATTTTAAATTTTATCTGATTTCAATGAGTTAAAATTTAAATAGCCACACATGGCTAGTCGCTATTGTCTTGGACGGCACAGCCCTCCAGCCTCTTTTGAATGTCCTGCTGGTGTTTCAGCAGAACTCGCAACTGTCATTCACGTCAGCAACGGTCTTCACGAAGGGCTTTAGTTATTGACTCGGTGAGCGCGGATCAGTTCTGCTTGCAGTGACTTTTTACGAAGCACCGCTGTTTTCGCCTTTTCCAGCATCCATTTCTTCTTCCTCTGGCTGGATGCTGCCATTCTCTCTGGAGAACCACCTTTCCCATCACCTACCTCCCCATGCTTCCAGGGAGCCAACTCCTTATCTGGCTCTGGAGGTGGGTGTGTAACCTAATTCCAGCCAATAAGAAAAGCTCTATTTCCCATCCTGTGGGGATTAGCCAGGAGATGAGCGTGTGACCCACATCCAGACAAAGAGACAGTCCCATAGCAGTTGTTGACACCGTTGGTACCTGAGCACGTTGGGACGGGAGTGTTGGTTCTTTCTGTGCGTCCTTGAGAACGGGGCCATTGCTATAGAAAGCCCAGTAAGACTGATTGCCAAGCCCCTGAAACTAGCTCGGCCAAAATCCAGAGTGATCTTTAGATTTTTTCACTCAAAGAATTCAAGATATCCCTTGTTTGCTTAAGCTAGTTTGAATTGATGTTTTGTTTGAAACAAACGCAAAGAAAAAATTTCTGATGAATGCAATGATAAAGCAGTTCAGCATCTGAAAATATGAATTTCTCAAATCCTACAGTACTGATGCCCGAGAAATTATGACAGAGAACTAGACACAGTCAGGAGTATGGCAAGTGGAAAGTTATATTGTGAGGGGGTTAATGGAATTTCTTCCTTGGCTATTTAACCAGATGTGTGAATCTGCCAGCTAAGTGGGTTACTTTTCTATCTTGCATTGATTGAAAATGTTATAATCCCATCAATGATCAAAATTAAGTTTGGGCTAAGATTTAGACTCTGAGTAAGATAAGCCAAGTGAAGGTGTTTTTGAAACAGTATAGATGCCACTCAGGATCTGCTGAGATCGAGCATAAGAGGTAAACTCAGAGTTTCAGGTAAGGAAGCCCGTTATTTTCAAGTTATTCCCCAAACTTGCTTCATTTCAGTCTTATGAGAGGACTGACCATGGAGGAAGCGTATGATTGTGAACTAGCTTGTGTGAGTGTGTGTGTGTGTGTGTGTATGTCCACGCACAGATGTGTTTTTGTGTTTCCATCTCCTCTCCTTATCCCTGGGCTTCTTTCTGGGGATGGGGCACCGTTTCTGAACCATTTCTGTCTCCTGGCACAGTGATTATTGCTAAATTAACCCCCCTGCATCACCACCAGGGATTTTGTCTTTTATGTGAAATAAATATGTGTGCTTCTCAAGCCCTGGGCACAGTTTCAGGCTGGGAGTCCAGCTCCTGCAGTGCTTCAGGCTGTGTCCTGTGTTGGCCCTGGAGTTCCAAACTAGCCGTATGGGGAACTGTTAACACATTTCCCGTTAACTTATCTTTGCCTGAAACATACCTCACCGTGGCCAGCCACAATTCAAAGGCTTGGAGTATGAGAGGTCACCTGCGTCTTTCACGGTGGCTCATAATAGTCTTTTCCCTGTCAACGTCCCTAAGCAACTTAGTTCACTCAAGTACAGGGAACCAGCTCAGCCTGGGGTTAAGCCATCTTCCATGAGATCTAAAGATGCTCTGTCCTCCTGACCCAGCGTGGGGGGCACTTGGAACCCAGGACTGCTACCCGCCCTCCCCTCTCTGCTACGGGGCCAGGACTTCTTAGGACGGAGTCTATCTGCAACTTCAAGAAGTTGGTCTTTCTTTCCCAGGGAGCATCCTTCCAATTTAATTAAAAGCAGGTCCTTCGGGATCCATACTGAACTGTTAGCAACAGGTACCTCTGGAGTCCTGAGTGGGATTGTAGAGTTAGGGGAAATGATGGCTTCACTCTTTTTTTTTTTTTTTTTAAACAAGAAGTATTTGTAATTTTTAAAACAATGAAGAATGTTATTTAAGAGCATTTTTGAAGTTTTTTTCTCCTTGGGGCGGGGGAGTGTATTTTTTTTTTTCCCTTTAAAAATACAAATGTATTTTTTCCAAGAAAATCAAACATAAGAGTACATAGAGTCAGTTGAAAGATGAAATTCCCACCCCAATCCACAGAAACCTTTTAAATGTACTTCCCAGAGGAAATGACTGTAAATAGTGCCCATTTTCTACACATTGACAAAAATATTTAGAAATAATGGGTGTATCTGAGAAAAAAAGATAGATGAATAAATGTATTCATATATATTTATTGAATAAATATATTCAAACATGTATACAATTTTGCTTAAATACGACCTCTCTATAGTACATTTATAGAGATATATTGTATATGCATAATATATATGCACATATATATACATGCACACATATGTATATATGCATACATATATTTTTATTTGCTTTTTTCCATTTAACAGTATATTATATTTTCCATATTGTACACATCCATCTACAACATTCTTTTTAGCAACAACCCAGCGTTCCATAGTATTCATGTGTATCTCTAGGTTACCTACCCTCTATTAATGAACACCGGGCTGTTGCTCTGTGTAAAGAAGATTTTTGCTTATTGGTAACAGTACTACAGCAGCATCCTTGTGCATAAGCAAGAATTTCCTGTGGGATCTCCAATTTGGGACGGTCGGTTCTAACTGGTAGTAACGGGGGTATTCTGTATCCCTCTCTGCTAATGTTCCCTGCTGAAATAGGACCCCCTCACGTGGCCTGATCTTTGCTGACGAACTGTATATGGACATAACAAAGGAATGAGATGTGTTCTAAACGCACCTGTAGCTATGCGGAGAGTTTACCCAGGGGTGAGTCTGCAAAGCACGTTCTAAGGACACTCACCTCAAGTTTGAAGATGATTTGTTTGGACTGACTTGAAATCAGGGTTCAGGTTTATTTCTCATAAGTCTGTTATTTGGCGGGGGATTTCATGAACCATTCTTATTTATCTTATGCCTCCTGGGCACAAGGCTTTTATGAGATGGGTATTTTTAAAGGAACAACTTTATTCTTGGGAAGGTTGACGGGACTTTTAATGAGGAAAGAAATTAGAAACCAGAGCTGGAGGCAAAGTGGTCAGTCAAAAGAAAAAGGAAGCAGGAAAGAGAAATTTAGTTTAAATGCCCTTTCAAATGGTTGTTCTTGTAAATGTTCTTGTATATACCCATTCATAGTTATGGGTGAGAAAAACAGGAGGGGGCTTTTGGGCTTTTCTTAACAGGACAGCGAGTGTCACTTCTCCAGGTGCCCCTGATTTTACTTAAATTTGACCGAATCCGGGATCAATTGAAATTATGCAAATCCAACAATGTATATAATGTTCTAAAGCAAGGTTGGCAAATTTTGGTCCATGCCACCTGTCTGTTTCTGCAATAAAGTCTTCCTGGAATATAGCCACACCCATTCATTCCTGTGTGGGTTCTGGTGATTTTGTGGTAGAGCAGCATCACTGAGCCGTAGGATCGCCCTCCAAGCCTACAGTCCTGACTCTCTGGCCCCAGAGCCTCCCTGGGAGCAGGGAAGAGACCAGAAAGTTCTCTCTCTGCCTGAGAGGGAGATGCAAATGCGAGAAAGGATGAGACTGAGCTGAACATGTGCTCGGTTCTTTCTCCTTGTCTCCCTGGTAGAGGAAGCCGCTCTTCTTTTACAGGAGTATTGGAGAGATTCTGATTCTGAATAATAGGGCTGAATCCACAGCAGATAATGCAGCAGCAAAGCTATTAGTGACACAGGAAATCGTGTCTTTGGATCTGGGGTTTGCCTCTTGTTATGGGCTGAGTTGCGTCTCCGTCAAATTCGTGTGATGGAACTCTGATTCCTGGTACTTCAGGCTGTGGTTATATTTGGAGATACGTTTTTTAAAAGAGGTAATTAAATTCAAATGAGGTCATTCGGGCAGTCCTCAATCTAATATGATGGATGCCCTTTATCAGAAGAGGAGATTAGGATACAGACACACGCAGAGAGAGGACCACGTGGGGACACAGGGAGAAGACGGCCGTCTACAAGCCAGTGAGTGAGGCCTCAGGACAGACCAACTCAGCTGGTGCTTTACTCTCAGACTTTTGGTCTCCAGAATATATTTCTGTTTTTTCAACCGCCCAGTCTGTGGTCCTTTGTTATGGCAGCTGGAGCAAGCTCATACACCTCTGCTTAAGTCTCACCTGCTGGCTTCTTAGGTATGACACGGACTCGTGCTGTGATGCACAAGCCTTTCCGTGTGTAAGCCAGCAGTTCTTAACCAGGAATAATTGTGGCTTCTGCCTCTCTCCCCCCAACATTTGGATTGTCACAATGGTTGGGGGGAGATGTGCTTATTTGTATTTGATGGGTAGAGGCCAAATATCCTATAATATTCAGTGTAACTGCCACCGCCCCACCCCCAACCAAGAATTTCCCATTGTGCCAAGGCTGAGAAACCTTGGGGCAGCAGAAGACACATCTCTGTCACTGCCATCCTCTCTCCTCCCTGTCAGAACTTTGGTGTGCTTTGCCAGTGCTGGAAGAGGTTAATCCCATGCTGAGCAATGAGTATAATGTCCACATAGGTACATCAAAATAATTTAAACTAGAAGTCCCTTCAGCCACTAGATCTGGTCCATTAGTTCCTGCTCAGTACACTCTAGAAAAACCATTAGGCGCTGCATGATTACAGGGACGCGGACTTCAGGTTTCCTTAGGGCCAGTCTTCCTTTCAATCCTATTAACTTCCCAAAGTTTGCAGCCTGGGGGTGGTGCTGGCACAGGCCAAGGAGAAAGAATGATGGATGGATGGAGAGCCTCCCAGGTATAAGCGGGCTGGCGGGAAGCTGTCTGCAATATCATATTTTATATACAACTGTGGGTCAGCCCAGGCTATGGGGACACAGTGCCTGACCCTAGGACAGGGGAGCGATCGATTGCGCTCAGACAGCGAGCCACGCACATGATTTATTCATGCAGCAATGCAGCCCGCCGCATCTTTGGAAGTGGGCCCCAA
Organism: Camelus dromedarius; assembly: GCF_036321535.1. NCBI lineage: Eukaryota > Metazoa > Chordata > Mammalia > Artiodactyla > Camelidae > Camelus > Camelus dromedarius. The sequence goes on along the minus strand of NC_087459.1, from coordinate 5,384,689 downwards.
CTAACAATTCTGTGCATGTGCGTGCATGAGTGTGCGTGTGCCCGTGCATGTGTGTGTGTACGTGCATGTGCGTCCTCCCATGATCCTCCCAGTTTCAGCTGAACCGATAATTAGCTCCTCGGAGACCAGATAATCACACTTTGCTTTTTCTCCCTGTAAATGCTCATTTGGCTTTTGGATTTCTTGCTAATTTCCTAGCTCTAAACCACCCAGTATTGGGCTTTTGGCAAAATACCAAGTTACTAGAACAGAGAATGGCAGTCTGGGAAGATAGTTGAAAGATTCTAGAATCTCTGTGATGCAGATTGGCCTTTTTTTTGGGGGGGGGGTCTAAATTTGAGAGGAAGCTTTTGAGGGATTATTTTTTGACCATGTCTGTTGTATCTCTTCCCAACTGAAATACTGTCTTTCCAAGGAAATTATCAGAATGTAGTCATTAAGGCTGGACAGTTCAAACCTGATAGACTCCCCAGGCAAAGCAAACATGCCTTCTGTGGGAGATATCACAGTCCGTACAACGAGGACCTCAAAAGTTATGTTCTTGAACCAAATGAAGTATCTACAACCCAATTTTCATCTCTGCCACTGAGTGTGAATTGTGATAGTCTTGCTTCTCCCATGTCAGTCTAAGACTGTTCAAGATATTATTTTTAAGGGGGAAGAACACAATTCCAATTTATTGATGATCGGGAATACTCTGCATCAGCTACAGTCCAGTAGAACTTTCTGCCAGGATGGAAATGTTCCCTGTCTGTGCTCTCCCATATGGTAGCCGCGGGCCGCACATGGGTGGCTGTTGAGCATTTTAAATGTGGTTAGTGAAACTGAGGACCTGAATTTTTTATTGATTTGATTTTAATTAATCTAAAACTAAATAACCCCATTGAGTATTGAGTAGTGATTACCATATTGGAAAACATAGCCCTATGTGGCCTGATTTCATATCTTAAAAAAAAAGTATAAATATATATCTTTATAATCCCTGTATATGTAAAAAGTATAAGTACATATAATGTACTTAAAAGTACATATAATAATATGGTATTATATAATATATAATATAATATAATTATGTAATATAATATTATACGCACTTAACAGTATTAATACCTATCAAGTTGGGATTAAAAAGGTGTAAAGGCAGGATCTTTAACATCATATTTTGTCAAAAAATAAAAGAAAAGAGTAATGGGATTAAAAACTAATCAAACAAATGAAATGAGGCCAATTATATCATAGAGTCAATTATGTCAAACAATCTCCTTGAATTAACCTTAAAAAAAGAAAAAAAAAAAAGATGGAGGATGGTGACAGTCATCTCTGAATCCCAGGCAGCGCCCTCCCACTGTTGGTCCCGTCATTTCAGAGGAAGTAAATCTGGGGTCTCAGCCATAGAGTTCTCATGTTTTCTGCCATCAGCACCACAAACGGAGGCTTTCAAAGCTGTGAATCCCAAAACAGGGAACAGTGAGGGGAGGAAGAAGCCATGAAAACAAATGCATGAACCACAGTCAGTCTCTGAGATGAAATCCCTGTGTTTTATGAAAATCCCTGATTGTGGAAAGCTATTTGCAAAGCCTCCACAGTCTTCGCTTGGCTGGTAAACAAGCCTCTTTCTAAGTCTCCTGCGAGTGACAGAGAAATGGCTAATCAGGGATTGTGTGCACAGGGTTATTGATTCCAAGTTTGATCACAGCCACACATTTCTTTCCTGGGTTACGAAGAAGAAATCAACACTTTACTTTCCTGGAGCATGGGTCTCTAAATGTTAAGTAGGAAGGAAATGGAGGGAGGGAGAAAAAAAGAACAGGAGAGAATACACTAAGGAGAAGCAAAGGAAGGAAATTTAAAATTCATAGAATTAAAACATATGGAAGATCCCCTAGAATCTCAGAGCTTGGCCAGATCGCATCCAGAGTTTACACTGTTTCCTGGGCAATTTGGAAACTTGGCAGCCTCTCTGGGTGGGCAGAGTTCTTTATCCGTGACAAATCAGTATGCCATTTCCACATACCTGAATTATTACAAGGGCAACAACGTTACAAACCTATGCATGTCTTTTGAGACAGTGCTTTCCTGTGACTGAGGCCCACTAGGGCGCTAAACCTTTCTGCATAGATGCAATCAAATTAGAAGTTAAATTTGTTACTGTAACAGGTTGGCACCAGGGACCAGTAATGGCTTGCATTCTGTTTTTTTCTTCCTAGCTTTGTGAAATGAGCACGGCATAGGGTCCATTTCAGTTTCAGCAAATATCAGTTTTTAAGGGGAAATTTGTACCTGTCTTCGTATTGTTCCAGAATTGTCCCTGAAGTTAAAATGATTTTTTTTCTGTGATTCTCATGCAATCGTAATTAAAGTGAAGGAAATAATATTCTTCTCTCATGATAGCATATTGATCTGAAAGCTGCCTGAGGGTAGGGATTCTGTGTTGATCATGTCATTCTCAATTTAGTGAAATGCCAGGTTTATAGTAAGCAGTCCCCTGGACTATGTACTGTGTGCCAGATACTTCTTTTTATCCTGACTCTCAGAAAAATGGTAATATGACCTAGGACTGATGGTAAATAATTGCCAAGGAAAGAGGAAATTCTAACACATACTCTGGCATTGCTTTAAGAAGAAAGAAATACTGATTGATAGGTATGTGAGTGCAGGAGCACTATGTCTGTTGGGGAGTGTTTAAGTTAACGGTATGTACCTGTCCCTGAGGAGGCAAGCTGGTGGGGAGTCGGAGGCGGGGAGTGGAGAACAAACAAACAAACAAACACACGAGGGATCAGTTTCCAGCGACATGTACACTCAACTTATTTTTCTTAATGATTTTATTAGGAAGGCTTCTGTATTCCATTTTGTAATTCATTTCCCTGAGGCAACTTTAGACCTTGCAGGTCTGTTTGCAATTCCTATCAGAATAGGGGAAAAAAAAGAAAGGACAGAATAATGGAACTTTCACAAGTTATTCAGTTTTATAGAAAAAAAAAAAAATCCAGTTTCTTGCCCTGACAATTTCTTGAATCTGTAGACCTTGATGTTTTAATCTCATGCATTCTGTTAGCGCTTGATATTCATAACTGGTGGATTTGATACATTTTTAACTAGGAAGTTGAATATGATGAGGAAACACAGGGGGATGCTTGCATTCTGCACCTTGTAGTGGAGGCTTCCAGTTTCATTTTCACTTTTTGCACTAAGAGTATTCCTGGGAGGCGTCAGCACTGCCCAAAGCTGACTTCCATCCATATTGAAATGGCTTCGTCGGAGCTTTCTAGAATTCCAATTTCAGTGCAGGTGGTAATATCTGTGAGTGAACAGCCGAATAGACATCAATTTAAAACTCATATAAATATACATTTATACTCCACGTGTGAACTCATAATGTGTGGGGTAAATCTTGTCATTTCAACATGAGTGGAATAACAAATAGATTGAAAGGAGGATGCATTGTTGAAAAAAACACGTTTTGGATTCGCGGTGCCAAGTCATACACGGATGGTCTCATGAGGATTGAATTCCAAAGAGCAAACAAATGAACGATGATAATAATTCCGTCTCTCTAATAGTTTTTGGAAGTAAATGAAAATATTAATTTCTCTCAGGAACGTCTTTCAACAAATATACATATATCGAAACAACAAGTATTTATCAAGTAGGGAATAGTAAATTGAACCATCACATTTCCTTCAGTAATTATCAACTCACGACCAATCGCGTTCCATCTGGGTTGTATTCCCGCTTATTTCCTCCACGTTCCTGGGTTGTTTGGAAGCCAGGGCCAGGCATCATACACTTCATCCCTAAGTGTTTGAGGGTGTATCTCTGAAAGAGTAGGTCCATTTTCCAGACGTGATCACACCTCACCTGGCATCAGGAACACTGTTCACATTTTACCACTTATTTCACATATTTTTAAAGTTGATTTACTTGAATGGAAATTCCAATAAGGTCTACGGCTGCAATTAATCGATAGGTCTACATTTCCTTAATGTACATTTCCCCCCATTCGTAATTTTCTGTTTTTTTTTTTTTTCCCTTGTAGTTTCCAAGACGGGAAACGAGCCTGATAAATCACTGATTGATTGAACCAGGGGTACCCATCCTCCATTCTAGCCCATGGGTAAATACTCGTGGTAACAACTGGACAGTAATTGAATATTTTTTATCTATAAGCTTTTTCAAAGAGAAATAGAGAGAATTGCCCAGAGCTAAGCTCAAGGTGGTTTAGAGTTACTGTCACCTAGTGTTCTTCTGCAGCTGCTTGAGAAATAGCACTAGCAGTATTTTTTAACAGCTTGGATGGGGGATTTTTCTTTCATGGATAAACTATGGCTACTTTCACATCAAATATATTACTCATGTGAAATACAGGATGTGACTTTACAGAGCGGTCATGGTTTTCCCCCTCCAAAAGTGTTCATTAGTAAGTGTGCTGTGATATTTCACTTCTGAGCTAAGGGCTCTAGCAGATTTGGTCTGTTCTTGAGAAAAATGACAAAGGGGAGAAGTTAGAAAAGGCCCTTGCTACCTTCCTAACTCACCTAAGGGTTGATGCAAAACAAAACCATGATTCTAAACACCATGGATGGTGGGCCATGAGCCACCTCACTTCTCAAGCCATTTCTGTGGTCCAGCAACTTGTCCCAGGGTCCTGGATATAGAGTTTTAAGGAGTGAGGTGGTGGACAGAGAGACAGGCAGTGTCTCCGGGCTGAGCAAAAATGAACTGATCCTTAGCAAGAATCTAAGCCAGACAGTTGGCACTAACGATCATTTCTGTCTGTGTAACACCTTCTGTTCTAACATTCCCAAAGCACACCCTATAGTAGTTCTTCTTCCCACTTAAACAACAACTTTCAAAATGTTTAGATAGGTTTTCCACTAAATGTGCCATATTTTCTGTGTTTCCAACCACCAAATAGCAGCCAGAAATATTTCTCAAATGCCCCTTATGTTCTGTGCCCCATGGGAGCCCTCTTTGGCCATTGTCCAGGTTTGTATGATGTAAATCCCAAAGTGCCCTTCCTATTGAGACAATCAGCATTTTCCAGGTGAGGGTGCAAAGCTGATGCAGGAAACCGCAGCAACAGTACCATGACCTCTGGTTCTAGGGTCGAGAGCTCATAAATGGCAGAGTTGGAATTTGACCCAAAATGTATTTGACTCTGAAACCAATGCTACCGGCCAGGTTCCTCTGAGAATTGGTAAAAGGCACCATGAGTGAGGGACTTTGCACACATGTGTGTGACTTCCCATCCAGCACCTGCAAGCTCTGTCCACCCTCCCCAGTGGCTGCTCCTTGCCCCATGCTCTCCGGCATGGGGACGCACACATAAGTGGTGCAGTCTGCCTTGGGGAGGGCATGCCTGGGAAAGAAGTCCATTTGCAGGACCTGGAGTGGGGCTGTCTACTTTGGCAAAAAACGTTGTGATCCCAGGTACCCCGAGATGAGTCAGGGTCCAGGTGGGCATCCCTTGACCCTGTGGACTCCTCACTCATGGGGCGGTGAGTGTCAGAATGAGAAGCTCTCAAGGATGGACCCAGGGAGGAGCCAGGGCTTCTTGGGTCTAAGGTAATTCTTAACCCACTGCAAGTCCTGCCATGTTACAAGGGTCCAGGCCATTTTACCCCACGATGATGGGCTTTCCCAATGTCCCAGCCAGCATCCTTCACCTAACTTTGGACTTACTCAGGGCCAAAGTGTTCATGACATAGAGCAAGTGAAAGCGATGTTTTCGTGACACAGAGCAGGTGCGAGGCAACACAGTGGGAAAGCGAGGTAGTCCCTTTAAAGACGGTAGCCGCGTTTCAGACAGAGCCCAGAGATCCTCAAAACGGACTATGGGAGCCAGGAAGCCTCTGAAAATTAACTGAGATGCTCATTTCCATGACCCATGGGGACATGATGAAGAAAGTGGTGTTCTGTGCTCACTTAGGGGTCCACAGAAGTAGAGAAAGGGCTGCTTTCCAGGAGTTGGGGGTGCCTCTGCACTGTGGCTTGCACATCCTGCATCTTCCTTAAACTGTTGGGAATAAGGGAGAGAAAGCCCGCCCAGTAGAAGTGGACAATGAGGTCACAGTAAGGGTCGTGGTCACTATTGACTGCAAGCGGGAAATTGATTTGAGGAGAGCATGTTTCAGGCCAGAAGGAAAAGGATCACTTTGTCAGCAGTTTCATTTCTGAAAAGGGCTTATTGACTCTTAGGGATCTCATCTGAAAGTCAGATGGCTGTGCTCTTCCCATCTCACAGGTCACCCATCTGACTGCAGACCCTTTGCTTTGGGACTTAGGTTGGAAAGTCAGCAGTGCAGCAGTTGGCTTGAATCCTGAGTATGTGAAAAGATAGCGTCCCTCGTAGAATGTACCTCCCCTAAGATCCAATGATTTCCTGCCCTGGCTGAGCTCTGCGAGAAACACTGATGAAACGTTTATCAGGTGTGTGGAGTTAAGGTCATGTGTAGCACACCCGGTCAGAAATAGGCTGGGTAGAGGAGACGGCTGATCTGCCCATTCCAGGCAGCAGCATCTTAAAAGCAAAAGCCGGAGTGGTCCCACCGTATTCAGGATCAATAACATAATATATAAAGAAGCTCTTTCAACTTGGAATTTTATGCAGAAGCAGAAATTTTAACAAGTCTGCAGCATCAACGATGCCTTGTGTTTTCCAAGTGCATTTTATTTTTCTCCTGGGCGTGCATACAGGTAGACTGTGTATCCCAATCCCCATGTGGTAACTTGAGGCCATGTGACCATACTCTAGACAATAGAAAGTGGGTATAAATGATGTATGCCACTTCCAGAGCCAGCCATAAACCGCCGTGTGACCCTCCATGGTCTGTTCTCCATCCACTATGATACTGGAGGCCAATTCTAACGATGCCATATGTCTTAGTCCATTTGGGCTGCTGTAACAGAATGCCGTAGACTGGGTGGCTTATAAACAACACAGATTTATTTCTCACAGTTCTGGGGGGCTGGAAGTCCAAGATCTGGTGAGGATTTGCTTCTGGGTTCATAGATGGGTTGTCTTCTCGCTGTGTCCTCATATGGTGGAAGGGGCGAGGGAGCTCTCGGGGGGCCTCTATTATAAAGGCAGTAGGCACATTCATGAGGGTTCCATGCTCACAACCTAATGCTTCTCAAAGTCCCCACCTCCAAATACCATCGCACTGGGGGTTAGTCTTCCACATGTGAATTTTGGAGGGACCCAATGTTGTCTCGGGCACCACATTACAAGAGAAAAGAGATTGAGTCCCTGAGTGATCGTATGATCATAGCACCTCACCAATCACCTTTGGACGAGTTGCAACAGAGCAATGAACTTCTATTGGGTTAATCTCAGTGATCTGAAGTTGTGTGTTACAGTTCATAGACTTCTCGCAATAATACAACAACTTAACACAAGGCTATTAAAATTGAATTACACTTCTATTATACTGTAAAGTTAGTGTAAGCATAATACATACTACAGAGAGAGGTTCTAATAGTAATATCCCATCCTTCTTTACTAAGTAACCAGTTAAAAATAAGTCAGCGAGGTCTGCTGCATCGTATCTGTTCTGATTTGAATAGGATTTCCCTTTTCCTAAATTCCCCACCATCTGCATAATATTTCCTTTGGGTTTCACATTTCCACTTCAGTCAATGAGGCATCTAATTCTCTTGGAACTAGTTTCATAACAATTGTTATTCGCTCTCTAAAAATGTTCAGTCTGCTTTGGACAGAGGGTGTTTAATCTCTAAGGATGCCTCCACGGTGCCAGGGACATGCCCGTATCCGGCTTCTGTCCTGAAATGGTGTTGCTGTGTTTGAGAGATGCTCTTGACTGCATAGCTGTCCTCATGCTCTAAGAACTCAGAGTCCCTTTCCAAACTGCCTGAGTTGTTCCTTGTATTTTCTGTCTTTTTCCTCTCACATAATAGGGCAGTATGATTTTATTCCCTGAAAAGCCACTCCACCCAGTTGGGACCAGTCTGAAAATGATTCTCCTGCTGTACAGAAATAGGGATGTCATGAAGCTTCTTATGGGACATCACCAAACAACCTTCCTGAATTTGGTAGATCAGATTTTAGCTCATGACCCCTGTCTCCTAAGTAGAGCTTTCTTGAGAAAGAACTTAAAGTTTGAAGACTACAAACCATGAGAAGGACACGAGAAAATGAATGTCATTGAATTACTTCCCAAGTTATGATAACCAAGCCATGGTTTACCAGGACTTCAACAGAAAAGGTGGCCTTTGTGGCCAGTGGTGTCAGACTCTGTCAGCAGAGTGATGAGATTTGGTCTTTGAGATGCATCCCGGAATGATATAACATTAAGAGGTTCTAGATGTTGTTTAGTTCAATTCTGTAATTTTAAAGGCAAAGGCACAGAGGCATGTTGAGGGTAAATAAACCACTGATGGAGTCAGGATGGTGTGTTTAAAAAAAAAAAAAAAGGCATTTTGGAGCCAATCAGTACAATCTGTTACTGTTTATACTGGTTGTATGAATTGAATCAAATTACTGCACAAAGTGGGCTCTCCTTTTTTTATCCATATAAAGTGGGGTTATTTGACTCAGTCCCATGCACATCTTTTCATATAATTAAGAGGCATTTTTATTGGTTTTTGTTTGTTTGTTTGTTTTGTTGTCTGTTCACTTTTTTGGCCAATCTTTCTGTGAGATTTTCTTTCTTTCTTTTTTTTTCCTTTCGTATTCTCCATTTCATCAAGATTTTCACATTAATTTGCATAGAATGGTGTAGTCTCATGATTTTATAAAAAATACTTTGTTTTAATGGTTATCCTCTCATCATTTTTAATTTATATATTTGTGTTTTCTTCCCCCTTTTCCTCCATTAAGTGTTGATGTGTTTATGTTGGTTTTATTTTCCCCAAAAATAAATTTTTATTTAGTAATTATATCTATTGTTTTTCTCTTTCCTAATTAATTGATTTCTGGTTTTCTCTTTATGAATCCCTTCCTTAAACTTCTTTGTTTTAATTCATCTCTTTCTAACTTGTTGGGAATTTAATGCACTTACTGACTTTTTTTTTTTTTTTTTTTACTTTTATTGAAAGTGTTTATCCCATGAATTTTCTTCTGGTCTCTGTCTTAATTATGATCCTGAGATTCTGGATTTTAGAGTGTAGTATTTTTACTATTGTTGTGTTTAAAAAGCCCCTTACTTCTTTTTGTATTTCTCCTTTTACCCAAGTGTTATTTAATACAACTTTGTTTGTTTTGTTTTTAATTCCAAAACGGGTTATAGTTTCAAATGTTCGTTCCGTTCTGTCATTTTATGTTATCTTCCCTGCAGACTTCCATTTTACGTAAGTTGGACCTTCTTTGCCTGTCTTCTGTTTCTTCCACTGTCTGTGACCTTCCTCCTTGATTGTTGTACTGCTTTTCTTTAACGCCTATATTAAACTCCCATCACATCTCTTTTTTTAATTAGTTAATTTTTTTGCCCCTTGGGCACTTTATAATTTTGACTTTATTTTTTACATACTTTTGCTTTTTTTAATTTCATTCATGAATTCAGTCAGTGGTCATTTCATTTCTTCCTGTGTCTTGCCCATCTCCATTTTATGCGTTTGAATGTCTGATTCAATGTGTGTGTGTTTAATAGATTCCCAAATGCTTTCTGAGGCATGCTTGGGATTTAGGGGAGGCTGTTCACTAGCTGGGAGGCTTGGATTATCACGTTTGGTTTATGAGGCTGGTGGTGGGGGTGGTTCATGAGACAACAAGTTTACAGGTGCTGTCCTCTGTCAGTATAGTGCAGTGTGTTTTCTTTAATGGTTGTTTTTTTACTGGGAACAAGGAGGTTCAAGAGGAGGAGTTGTGTGTATTGCTTTCTTTTGTATTTCTTTGCTTTACTGGATCCTTCATTCATTCGCCTTGCTTTGTGTTCACTTCATTATTTTTAAGGGTTAGTTCTCTCGTCCTAATTACTGTCTACTGCTCAGAACCATTGTATTGTTCTCTGATACTGCCTCCCTGAATTCCAAGTACACTGTTGAGTCCTTTCCCTATAGTTGGTGCTCTGAACCACCAGTTCTGTTTTTCAGTATTTTCACATTTAAGGCAGATGTTCTTTCTCAGGGTGATTTCAGTTCAATTTTAACCCCTTTATTCCTCTTTCTTCTCTCCCCTGTATTTTTCTGAACTCTCCTTATTCTTATCAAAGCTCAGGAGAGATCATTCTGCTGGAATGTGGTGCTTCTTTTGAAATCACAGGTTGTTTAAAGTTATAGTGTTCTTGGTCTTCAAATTTTGCTAAAGGTATGGAATTCACATGGTTTGTTTGTTCTTGTTTATCCATATAGAGTTTGGAGAAGGTGCTGGGGATTACAACACCTCAGCTACCTGGAAGTTTCTTTTCTTTTTTAATACATCATTTATGTATGGTCGGGCTATTGATTATTTATTTTAAGATTTTTTTGTATTGTTTTTTCACCCTCCAGGCAGGCCTGGTTACATAATATGTGAAGCCCTGTCCAAAATGAAAATTTGAGGCCCCTTGCTAAAAAATTGTTAAGAATTTTAAGGTGGCAAAATCAGGGCATTAAACCAAGTGCTGGACCCTTCTGAGTGTGGGGTCCTGGGTGTCTGTGCGGGTCATTTACCTATGACGCCAGCCTTGGTTCAGTACTCTGTATGTGTTAAGTAACTTTGGGTCAGTAACTTCATAAGTTGTTATCTGTCACCTCCAGAGAGAGAGGGAGTTAGTTTAAGACTGGGACTTAAGGAGACCTGAGTTCTATCCCCAAATCTGTCATGGACTGATAATGTGACTTTGAACAAGTTATTTTCTCTCTAGAGTTCTGTTTTCCTACTTGAAAAATGAAAGAATTTACATTGAATTGTGCTTCAGAAAAAATCACATGTATTACTGATGATACCTTAATATATTTTAATAGTGGTATTAATTCTGTTACATAATAGAAAAAAATATATAGACCATGGAAACTATGTTTTATGCATATTACTTCTTAATACATGGGTAAAGTGAGTAATTCATAACAAAAACAAGGTTAATTTCAAGATGCCATTAACAAGTTCTAGGTAGAGATGATGCTTGGATAGACTGAAAGTCATGAGGATGGTATAAAAACATCTAAAGCTTGGGAAACTTTGCACAGGATGAGGCCTGAGGACACTTGCAGATCCTTTCAGCATTTTAGGATTCTCTAATTGCATATATGTATACAAAATGGTGAATATATTTTTCTAATTTGGAAAAGAGGGAGAGTTTAAAATATATAATTGAGTCAACCTGTTCACGTCTTTCAGAGAGACTGGTGGCAAGATGAATTCCTTATTTCTGGTTCTCCCTCAAACCATTCCATTTAAAGATTCTAAACTGTTCAGAGTCCCCCTCAAACACACACTCAGTGCCATCTCATACCCAGTCACCCAGAACTAAGTCAGGGTTGGAAAAAGCCATCGTGTAATGATGTTATCCATAGCAACTTGATGTCAAGTCTTCGTGACTGTGGGTTTTCATGTCTGCCACTCTACAAAGTTCAAAATAGGTTGTTCTAGGAAGGGGATTAAAAGTAGACGCTGTGCATCTGTTAACCCGGCATGAGATGTTATCTACCAGATCTCACAAAAGTTTTGATATAGTTGCCCAAGATGATAGCCCTCGCCAGACCCGTTTATTGTATTTTTTAAGAACCTAGAATTTAAAACAGATCCTGGTATCTTGTTGGTCAAATGGTATCATGTTTACAAAGATATTGTATGTAATTTTAAGGAAATCCTAATGGATCAATGGGGATAGAAATTTAGTCTCCCTTTTAAGCATAGATTTCACATATAATTTTTTTATTATTTATTTTTATTGAAGTTTAGTCAGTTTACAATGTGTCAATTTCTGGTGTCCAGCAGAAATTGTCTTATAATGTCTTTTTCATTATAGGTTACTGTAAGATATTGTATATGGTTTCCTGTGCTATACAGTAGGAACTTGTTGTTTATCTATTTTGTATAAGTAGTTAGTATCTGCAAATCTCGAACTCTTAGTTTATCCCTTCCCACTCCTTCCCCACCGCCACCCCCCGGTAACCATAAGTTTGTTTTCTACTTCAGTTTTTGTAAGTAAGTTTCTGTTTTGTAAATAAGTTCATTTGTGTCTTTTCCTTTAGATTTCACATCATTTTTTTAATGAAATCTGATGGCAGATAAATTGACTTTTCCCCTCAAATTTGATTTTCTTCCATTGAGATTGATCAGACCATATAAGTTCCCTAGAAGATGCTAACTTCCCCACATGTTCTTAACTCAGGCCACCCATGAGAAGTGCTTCTAAACCTCCGTGTCCCAGTGGATGATGTTGGCATCCTAAAGTGTTTAGACGTTTTAGTCCATTCCCAAATGTTTCTGGGTCCCTGTCCCTGACTCACTAATGTTTCAACTCCTGACCCTTCTGTCCAATGTAAAAACTGTTGACTCTTCACGTACGTAAGATGGAAGGAAGCTTTAGTGTCAGGCAAAAAAGAAATACGGATTCAATGTGACTGGCTCTGTAGGAAATAAAAATAATGAGTCGTTTCAGTTTTCACCCTGTTGTTAGACTATATTAAATTAAAATCCACAGCCACAGACATTAGCTTCCATGGTTTATTTTGGATTTATGTTGATGTACGGTTTTGGCTGCTTGTTGGTTTGCCTCGTTTAAGAGGAGGTGGTTTATTAAGGTGGGGGTCTTGTAGAGCGGATGAGGATGATTTATTAAAACAATGTTATGAAACATACATCTCCCTCTTGTGCAATAGTCCAGGGGAGCAATCACATATCGAAATAAAAACAAGAGGGTGGTAATAGAGCAAGCAGTGTATGATTCAATAACCCCGCTAGATCGCTTTATTGGTTAGGTAATGAAGCATGCTAGGGAATTTCAACCGAACATGAGTCAACCTACTGCCAACTAACATTTGAAATAACCAAACTACAAGTTTAGGAAGTGTGGGATGGGGTGAACTGGTAAATGACTCCTGGAGTGGAACGTCTTCCCAAGGTTCTCTTTCCTGCCTGGAGCAGTTGACCCAGGATGGCTGGGAAAACACATGGGACTTGCAGGTCCTCTCTGAGCTCTTCCTGTTGCTCTATAGAATTTTTTTTTTTTAAATGAGGACTTTCAAACCAGGCTGATACAAGTATAAGGCATTCTCAGCTACAGGAGATTGCTTTCCATAACTGTGTGCTTCTATTTCTTTTTTTTTTTTTTTTTTCAATTTGGTGTTTAATTACCTCCTGCCTCTCTATGGCTCAGGTTCCCTTCAGGATTCAAGGGGAGGGTTGGGAGAGAAGATTTCCTTTGTGGCTTAATATAATTATTCATAATGACGACATATGGTCATTTTATAAGTTCCTAATTATTTTAAGTGATTGGTGCAGTCATTTGCATAGGCTGTTTAGCAGAACACTCATTGTGTTCAGTGACCTACATATAAATCACTGAACATTCTGTAGGCATCTAAAGCAGGTGGGAGAAACCCCCCCCAACACCCCCCCCCAGGCATCACTCATGGTTCCAATGCATGCCTTCCAGAATATTTAATGTAAATCATAATAGCGGTTTGGATTCACTGCTCATCAAATGGATGTGTGGCTGATGTAGGGAAACATGTTTTAATTTTTCCTTTCAGTAGCAGATGGTGCATGGACAGCACTGCTGTCCAAGGTAATTGTCAAGGGCTTCCTCCCCTCCTCCATCATGAAAAAAAAAAAAAGAGGGACTTTAAGTTTCTGGACCAACCCATTCATTTTACAGGTGAGCAAACTGAGACCTCACATATTGAGTAATTTTCCCTAAATCACTAGTTTTGAGACCGAGTGAGGACTAAAATTCACATCTACTGACAGTCAACCTAATTCTCATTTCTCCCTGCTACACATTGTCTCTTGATAGTCGATATGATATATGTTACTTAAAAAAAGAAAAAGAGGATTCTGTTTCTGGTTATATTTTATCTACCTTCCTCTTCTGAAAGTCAAGCTCCACTGATTCATAGGAAGGACCAGATATTTCACAGGGCTAATTCCAAGCCAGGATAATTTGTGGCTTCCATGTTAACCACTTGTGTCCACGATCCACCTAAATTTGTTGCACTTATGCTTACCTTCCTAGAAGGGGCCTTGAGTGCTCATCTAATTCAGTGATTTTTTTTTCCAACACTCATGTGAGGGCTGGTGATGTACCATTCCCATTTCTCCCCAGTTCACAGCAAAATAAGAACTCAATCAGCATGGGGAGTTTTGTCTTCACTGGGGGGATAAGGAATGACACACATAAGCCAGCCTTTCTCCCACAATCACCCAACTCTCGCCTTTCTCCCTGTAATGTTCTTATATGTTTGTAATGGGTTTACCTGTCAGTGAAATTCACCAGTTAAGAGCTACTGGGATAAGGGTTTATTTTCCATGAAACTGTACCTTAAAAATGTCATGGTTACCACAGTCATTCTCTGGCTAAACCAAGCAATAGAAAACTGAAGCCTAATTACTTCAAACAACTGAAACACACTGCCAAATAAATATTCACTGTTCTGGCTCGCTTCCCACAAAGGGGAAATAACTTGTTCTTTCACTGTCCATAACAGAATAGACGTCACCTGTGAATTCATTATCTAATTGTTCATCTAGCCACTTCCCTCAGTCTGTAGCTACATCTATCACAGACGCCCCACAAAGGCGTGCTCTCTCTTTCCATCTCTCTTTCTTTAAAGATTATTTATCATAATTCTTAAAACATAGGTTCTTATAGGATGGGTTCCCTCACCCGGGCACACACTTGTGACCATAATTTCATTATGGAGATGTGTCTTTGTCTGCCTCCCAGCTTCTTCTGTATCCCTTAGCTATAAATATCAACGTTCTTTTATTGGTCATTTTAGGGGGGTAATTGATAGGGAAAAGATAGTAAGTTGTTAGATGGTCACCTGTGTTATCATTTGGTAAGTGACTCGTGATCTCCGTTCACCTTTTCCTTGCACATCGCAGGTCGGAACCTTTGACGGGTAAGAGGGAGAAGACAGAGCATCACAGAGCAGGCAAACATACGGTGCTGAGCACTACCTAACATTGGGGTTTGGCCTGCTGGTCTAAAGGATTTCCATCCTCTGCGATGCTCCTGCGAAGGAAATTAAGCAACATATCAATCCCCTCCATGGCGGAAGGCTCTGTCATTCCTTGCGTTACCACTCTGAAGATGAGCAACTCTGGCAGCATTTGGTAGCAAGGATAAGCCAGAACCATCGCTATCTGCTAAAGAATCTCCATCCGGCTTTGGAGTGCCTTCGATGGATATTGCCATTAGCCCAGACCCTCATCTTTGGGATCCTGGTAAATCTCAGACAGAGAACTCTCTAAGAGATTAAAGTCTGAGAGGCGTGGGCATAGGAGGAAAACAATCTGAGACAGGGAATGGAGGTTATCACCAGGTGGTCCCATTTAAGGGAGAAAGAAAGAGAGAAAGGCTTTTTTGCTTAATACAGTTTAACACTCAATGTCAGGGGAGTGAACCAGGTAGATTTATGCAGCGTGCACCGTTTCCCCGAGCTCGTGCCTAATACGGTCCTGACTCCGGGTTTCTCTGGCATGGGGCATGTGCTGTGCAGCACAGTGGGTTAAAAGAAGTCTTTTCGTGAAATAAGAGATAAAACAGCCACTGCAGCAGCAAAAACGGCAGCAAACGACTCACTGTAACCATCGTCCTTGGTCCTGGGAGAGACCTAGAGATTAATGAGTAAATTGGACCATTCCATTGACCCGTCCTGAAAGTCCGGTCTTTCTGACCTGTGGCTCTTGGGCTCATCATGCCTGGCTTCATGCACGTTGGAACACTCAAAACTGTTGTTGAAACGCTGAGCTCTAGAAGCTCTCTGCTTGAATCTCTGTCCCATTTCTACCAACTGATAGTTGGTTGACCTTGGAAAAGGCAGCTAGGTTTTCTGCACCATTATGTCCTCATCCACAAAATAGAAGGGCTGATGGTGGTAATGACATCCAACTCACAGGGACGTTAGATTTTAAGTGCATGCCGCACCCTTACACAGTGCCTGACGTGTGGTCGGCTCCTAGTAAATAGGGTTTCTCATCGTGATCCGCAGCATCGATCAAAAGAGGGCTTCTCTACGTCTGTGCTTCTGGCCGTGTGCCTCAGAATCGCCAGAGAGACAGTTCCTGGATCCTTCTCTGCATTTCTTAAATTCCTGTGGATTGTACCTGGGAATTTGTACTTTTGATAAACTCTCTAAAAGGTTCAAGCTTGAGAATCGATGAACTTGGGAAAGGTGAAAAACATTCTGAGACAAAAAGAACGGAGGCTCGCACCAGGTGGTCGTGTTTAATAGATAGGGAGAGACTGAGAGCCGCTCTATTCCTTAATTCAGAATGCCAGGGAGCTGAAACATTGCCTAATTCTGAAACAGCAACGACTCCAGACCCCTGATGTTTAAATAGGAAACCCAGATAAAGCCCCTCATTCTAACTGCAGCCAGGCTACCCAGGATAACAGCTGTCTCCATTCAAAGATACATCTATCTGTTCCTAGTTGCCCAGTGCCTTTTGTTTCTGTGGCAAGAAAAGGTGCTCTTGTGGCTTTAATCTTGCACTTTTAAACTAGTTAAATTGTATATGTGAACAGAAATATTTATATGCCCAAGATAATAAAAATAATCCATGATAAATAGGACAAATGGGGTAAAAGTAAAGTAGATTTAGTGGCACGGTAGTTTATTGAGCTTCTGTGATTAGATTGTATTCCCTCATACGCTTTGGGGACTGTAATTCAATCTGCAGTTTGAACTGATGACTCTTCTGTAGAGGGGGGAAGACAGAATTCTCGTTCTTAATATCTCAAGTTTCTCTTTAAATGGCCATTTGTCCCATCTTGGGGTAGGAAAGAGGGGGCTCTCACTTAAAAAAAAAAAAAGGAAGATTGGGCTTATTTAGCTGCCTTCCTGGGAGGGGGGCAGAGGATGAGGCTGAGGGCATTTGGGAGCACATGCTCCTCATCCTATACTGTAGCGTGAAGATGGTGCAGGGTGATTCATCACCCTCGTTTGCCTGGGTTGCCCCAGTGATAGCACCCAGCCCTTGAAACCCAGCATCCTGGAAACACTTTGGTCCTGGGCACATCAGAACATACAATCACCCTAAATGTCTGGGAGGTACGCTTTTGTTCTTTGTGTAATAACTTAAGGAAGTGGTTCTTACATTTCAGTACAGGGTTTCTCAAACTTCCACGTGCATAGATATTACCTGGGGACCTTGTTAAATGCAGCTTCTGATGTAGGTCTCGGGGACACCCGGATAATCGGCATTTGGCATAAGCTTCCAGGTAGGGCAAAAACTGTCCACCAGGTACGTATGTAACCCTTTACCGGTCACAGTAATGACCTGCAGGCTTGTGAGAAAGCAAATTCAGGAGATCTGCTCATTCTAACTCTTCCCAACTCCTGTCCTTTCTCTCCCTACACGTTTGTCTTTTAAATAAGCGCCAGAGTTGGCCCACGGAGCCTTCAGTTTTAACTAAAAGTGCTCTCTTACATTTTGGTTAAAGTACTAAGTAAGAAATCTCCAGGAACTAATGGATGACAAAAACAGCTTTTTAAATGAATGTGAATGATTCTGTGTAAGTGGAATACCAGATGGAGGATTTTTTTTTTTTTTTTCATTTTCTTCTGGCTATTTTGCCATGAAGTTAGAAGTTACTTCACTTCTTCTTCAAGTGGAAATCCTGAAAATCCTTCACTATCAGTCTTATCCCTGTTAAGTATCTTTCCATGGTGTCTGACAACAGTGTGGGCAATCGATAAATATTTGCTGAATAAATGAAAAAGTGAGAGATTCGTCCAGAACCTCTGTGCTTCTCAAACTTTAATGCGCGGAGGAATCCCATGGAGATCTTGTTAAAAGAGCGGATTCTGATTCAGGAGATCCGCAGGTTGACCTGATCTCAGTCATTTTCTAACATGTTCCTGGCAATGCTGAAGCCTTGGATAACACTTTGAGCAGCGAGAATCTGGATTAAACATGAAACAAAAATGTAAAGGTGTTTATCCATATGTATTTCACCACACTATTAAATTAGTAGGAAGTGTGATGTAATTGTGGTATTCGGGACACACAAATTCATTGTATAGTGCACAAGGAGGTTCACAGCCCAGAAGTTTTCCAAAAAGAATCCACATTGCAATATAAAATCATGCTGTAAGCTGCAAAGTATTACTAATTTGTAAGCTGTTACCATTGTCATAGACCTGGGCTATTATTGGTCAGAACCCAGAATTTCCTAACCACCTGCATGTGATACACGAAGCTGAGGTGTGTATACACATTGACACTCTAAGGTATATTCATAAGATCTACCTTAGAGTGTGTCTTGAAATGATAAATTTAATAAACTCAAAATGCCTGCCTTATCCAATATCCCTACTGTTTTAAATACTTAGGTCCACAGCAGTGGAGAAAAGAGACAAAAGTGCCTTTCTCCATGGAGATTAATTTCTAATCAGATCCACCCCGAGTACTTCATTTAGCCCTGACACATAGCAGGTAAGTATCTGTTGTCGACTGAAGACTGACTAGATGGTCCACACCCTTTAACAGAACTGACGAGGGCAACAGCTCTAGACACGTAAACAATTTTCCTGCTGCAGATAAAAGATTTCTAAGTGGGACTCTAGATAGTGTATGTGGCTCCTGTGGAAGTTGGAGGATATTGATTGGATGAAAAGCATCAGGTTTCACAATGTGTTCTTTCATGAGACTGTCAGCACTGAGAGTGAGCATTCATGAGAAAGGCTACCTTCCTGCAGGGGATGGAGGCAGAGTGGGTGGTGTTCATGCAAGGAGAACCCTAGCATGGGAGGCGGGGGTTGGGGTCCGTTCCCTTCTCTGTTGCCAAGTCCATGTCCTGGCCACTCTGACTTCCCATAGGTCAAGTGCGGGAACTGGAATTATGTCCACTTCATAGCCCATTTCATCCCTTAATAGGAAATATATCCCAAACAGTGAGGCTTGGTTTTAACTGGCAATACGGAAAGCCAGATCCAATCATGTCTTGCCTCAGTTATGATCACACGCAAAGAAATGCATACCATTAGACATTAAGAGCCCATCAAATTGTTCTTGGTATCTCTTGAAGGATGTTTGATGATTAACGTATGCTAAGAACGTCTTTACAATTCTCTTGTTCCATCTTGTCCTGTCTTTGCATTCTTCATACCACGTCCATTGCTCCTCTCAGAAACATTTTTCCCCTCTACGATCAATTCCCAAGAAGCCAACATTCCAGCCATAGGAAGTCCTTTCACATCTTTCTCTTGCTCATGGTCCAGACCTTTTCTCCTACCCTTTCTCTGATAGTAAAACTTGGCTCTTTGCAACGTGAATCCCTAATCATTTCTTCTCTTGAGCTATCTTTGTTTTCCCCCATTGCACTAGTTCTGAGCAATAAAATTCTGGAAACCAAGCTGAGAAAGGAGTTATCTTGGGTGAGGTGGGGAGGGGAAAGTCTGTGAATATTTGCATATAATAATATTTTCTGGCAACAATTGTGTAAGATCTCATCCAGCACTCACGTACGATTCAAAAAGATGACCCATCCAAGAACCAGTTAGAATATTCAGATGATTTAGAATTAACTGGAATAGAAATTACTATAGAATTGTCACAGGTCACAATATAAGAGAATAATTGGGGAATTAATTAATCTTCTATAGTGAGTATTTGTTTAAAGATTTTTATGAGTACTCCTCTTTCCTGAAAATCATTATTAATCTTTATATTAGTCTGATGATGTTGAACACTTTGTTTAATATCACACAGAAAGTCAGTGTTTCCAGAGATAGAATGGGAAACTTTCCTTTATGATAGGAAAAATCTGGAACCAGAACAATTATCATGTTCTATAAAAAAACATATTTTCATTCTACCTTGAGCTAATAAATATTAAATAATTTCAGAAAGAATTGTTGCTGGGACTATTCTGATGAGTAAATAAAACCATTTGTGTGCATTCACCACCTTAGGTGGATTGTGTCTGAGAAAAACAGAAAGTAGTTTTTGGGATTGCTCTCTGCAAATGTTATCATGTTACTTTTATTGTATATCCTATACTCATATATAGTACCACATTTGGATTATGATATGTGCTAAAATGGTAACATTTGTATTAATAAAATAATATCATTTTATTTATATTCCCAGAGGAACCGCTTTCTAACTTAATGATTTCTTCAGCCCCTCCTCCTCCCCCACATCCCTCTTCTCCCCCACCTCCTTCTGCTTTAATGAAGCACTGGTTTCAATTTCAGAAACAGATCAGAGAGTGAACAGAAAGACCAGTTAGAGTCTGCTACAATACTTACAAAACAAGAAGTGATGCCATCTTAGGCTTAGATGTTAGGGGAGATAGAGAGAAGAGAATGTATGAACAGATTCCACAGATCTCAGGCATAAAATCAAGAGAACTTGGTATCTGTTTGTAATACGGATCTGGGGAGAAAGATGAGTCAAAGATGACTTCTGCTTTCTGGTTTGTTTGGTGGATAGTGGTGCCATTTACTGAGACAGGCAATGCTGGGATAAAGTTGGGGCTGAGTAAAGGGTTAGAATCCTGAGTCCGGGCGCTCATTTGTTGCTGTGGATTTGCTTGGTGTTTGATATTGAGATACATGTTATAACCCTATGTGTGCCTCTAATTCCATTACAGTGTCAAGTAGCCTCCAGCAGGTAGTCTCCACTCTCAGCTCAGGTCTCAAACCTTTGGAATTGCCTCATCGCTTTTCCTCTCCTTCCTTGCTACTATCTCTCTCGCTCTGATTTCCTTCCAATCATGCCCACAGTATTGAAGCAGCCATTTGATCCTCCTCTTGCTGGATTACTTTCCTAAAACCCATCAGAGTAGAGTTCTTCTTCTTTAAGTGAACAGGCTATTTCCCAATGAGCTTACCCGCCTGCTTCCCCAGTGAGGGGCTATTAGATGGAAAGGCCAACAGCAGCATTTTTCTCTGATAATCTAGAGAGTGACTGCATGGATACTCAATAAATAGTGCCTGATGGGAACTGATTGCCAAATTCATCATCCTGTTTTGGGGTGTGAGTGCTGGTTATCATTTTAAGTTAAATTTTAATAGATAATACATTCATCCTTATCTGACTTCACAGGTTATAAAATGGTACACAATGAAGAACAATTCTTCTTTCAACCTCTGCCCCCAAGTATCCCTATTTGTCTTTGCAGAGACAAACACTCTTAACTCTGTGTCTCCATCTTTCCCAAGTCGTGAAATAGAGAATCTCCAGGATACAGAAAATCACATCCCTTGCAATATGTAGTCAGCCAAATCAATACTTACTATGACACCCTTAGTAGGGAACAGCGTCAGATACTCCCAAACCAAGGGAGGAAAGAAACTAGTGTGTATTTCCTCTAAGCACCAGGAACTGCGCCAGACACTTTCCTTACGTTCTTTCATTTAGTTAGTGAGATAGATATTATTTTATAAAAGAGGAAGCTGAGGCTCCGAGGTTGAGGACAGTGAGGAAGCAGAGAAAGTAACACAATAAGCCAGGTTCATCTTGCTCCAAAACCCTTCCTCTTCCCCACCTACATTGGAAAGCTGTGATTCATCCCAGGAGGCAGACTTTAGTAAGTTCTAAGCACCAGAGAATTTATTCTATTGTATGTAAAGTCAAACCCAAAGTGGCAATGCACCTTGGTACAGAAATACTACCCCCATCAGAAGCCCTTGGGAACACAGTGCAGAACAACCTGAAATCTGAGAAGTTTAGGTGAGGTTTGTGGAGCTGTAGAGGGAGAGTGTTGCATTGTCCCTGAATTGGTCATTCTCCGCAACAGAGTCATTTACGAGATGGGGGCAATCATAGAAAGCAGTGGCTTTTAAAAAACACTTTAGCTGCCAAAAATCTCATTCCAATTCTCTGGAAGAGTGCTGTCGCACCAAGTGTAATTCACCAGCCCAGTGCCTTTCTGGAAGTTGTGAAATTGGAAATTGGAGAAAGTCGCTTTTGTCCAAATGAATAAACACCACCAAGATGAGCCGACCAACTTGTCCTGAGTTGAGCTTGATATGATCAGACATTAGAGCTTCTTCCCTTGGTTGTCTCTCTGAGATTCATTCTCTCTCTCTCCCTCACTCTTTGTCTCCAATTTTCAATATCCCTCCATTTTCTTTAGAGACAGGGCAAGAGGCCCCCCTTCCAGCTCTATGCTATGATTTGTCACCTGGTCCCCAAAGTAGCTTTGCTTGGGCTGACAATAAGTCTTTTTCACCTCTGCATCTAAACCCCCCCATCCACAGGCCACAGGCGGTTCCGAATTAACCCCAGGAAGCAAGTAGGGGGTGGATGCAATTCTATTCCATTTTGAGTTTTCTTATCACCCTTCCAAGTCCCAGAACCCCACTTCCTATCAAAATCCTCTCCTTCCTTCTCTAGTAATAAAATAAAACCTTCTGGGCTTGTTGGTGGCAGGAAGCACATACAGAGTTCAGGAAGGGTCCACTGGGAATGAGTAGCATAGAGCAAGACGATGTTGTTTACCCTCTCACAGCCTCCATGTCAGCTCAGCCAAAAAACCACCCTGTTGTGTAAAGAAAGAGAAATAATGGCCCAGACTGGTTGCATTTCCTCCCTGAAGTTACCCAGCAAATTATTAACCAGGCCTCACCACTAACACTCTCATCTTGGCATTGGTAATATCTGAGGTTCGGTTCAGTGATCTAGACAAAGGGAAATTAGATTCAGACAAACATAACAACTTATCCTGGAGTGAAAGCGGATGCCTAATTTCTCTCATTTGTCCCTACTTTCTTTAATAGCCCACATAGGGAGCTTATGTAAAACTACAAAACAACAACGCACCAAACCAGCCAATATCATGAGATGATCTCATTGAATCATTATAATGATAATAATTATTATTTTCTTCTGCAGTGCAGCAACATGAAGGGAAAATTGGGGGAGAGGGATCTAAGAGTCAGAGATGTCCTTTTGTGCTCCTTAAACTAAAAGCAAGAAAGCTAATTGAGACAGTGCTCCTGCTCTAGACCTAAATGTTTTTACTTCTTTTCTGTGACATTGTTTTCCACCCATTCATTGCATAACTAACTATTAAATACCTACTGTGTGTCATTCACTGAATAACCATTGAATACCAACTATGTGTCAGGCTTGATGCTCGGTGCTAGGAGCAATCTAGGAAGCAAATTAGACATGGTCTCCAGCTCCACGTCTTAGAGTCTAATAGGGGTGGGGAGAGAGGCATTAATTAAAGAAATCAATAATTACAATGTTGAATATGTGCCATGAAGGGAAGTTAGACTGGGGCCAGGAGAGCAGGAAAAAGAGATGCTGAATGCAAATCCAGGGAGACTTCCTCAAAACGATGTTTGAGAAGATGCTTGAAGGATGAGTAGGGGTTCATCAGGCTAAACTGGGAAGAGCCTTCCAAGCAAAGACAGCAGCATCTGGAAAGGTCTTGGGAATCTGAGGAAGTGAAGTAAGATGTCTTTAAGGCTACAACGTGGGAGGAGGGGCAGGGCTGGAGGTGAGATTGGGGAAGAGAGAGGTACTGAGCATTGTGGGACCATGTCCATTTCATGGGTTGTGTCCTATTAGCAGGGACTCCATTGAAAGACGTTATGTAGATGAGTGCTGTGATCTATTTGCATTTCTCAACCATTATGCCATCCTCTGTGCTAGACGTGTGCAGTCTCTATCCATACAATTTGTCACTGAATCTTCCTACAAAGGAGTAAACTGATATTGGTGACATTAAATGATTTGACCAAGATTGCCCACCTATGACTTGCCAGAGGTGGGATCCAAACTCAGGTCTGCCTGACTCCAGAGCACTTCCTCTTAACCATTACACTCTGTTGCCTCTACTGCTAAGCAAAAACTCTCCCATTGTTTGTAGCCAATCCTCATTGTAATTACCTAATATTCTGTTCTTAATAATTACTTTAGGAGAAAAAAATTTAATTCCCCTCAAATTTGTTCACACTGTGTCTATGCCAAAGGGTACAATTAGAAAAATAATTTCACTCCATTGATGCCAAAGGCAATGCTAAGCTTTTAGAAGTCGGATGCTTGAAGACCTCGAGATCTAGAATCTTAGCAATAAGATTGGGAAATACTTCAGGGAGAAGAGCTCCTTTCTGGGTATGTTACCATTTTAAAAGAATCATAGCATCAGTGCCTGTTAAAAAAGGCTTCTATATGAAAGTCAGTGTCGGGTTTCGTTGTTACAAGACTGGCCCCAATTTACCTTCACATGATTAACTGGAATTCAGATCCAGGTGGCTCTTAGAAGGAAGGGCTGGCCCTCTGGAAGAAAGCTTTGACATGACAGCCTGCACATTGTGGAGTAGGGGTTCTGAGTAAGGGCTAACCCCTTGGCTGGTCCTGTGATACATCAAATTGTCCACAGGATTACAGACAAGGAGGTTTGTTCCTGGAGGTTTTAAAGTGAAAGCAGAAACTCGGGGGATGCATTTCTGATCACTTCAATCTGTCATAACTTCAAATACACTTAACCACAACACCTCTTTCGTGTAGAAGGGTGGTGCTTAACTGTCAGCTGCAGGCATCACCTTCTTTTAGTACCTCATGATGGAAATAATTTTTCTAAAACTTGCTTTGGAGCAGACCTTCCCTGAAGTTGGATGCTTTAAGCACTTTCCTTTTCTTTCTTAAATTCATTTCTGGCTACAGAAATCCTGTTCGTGGCAATCATTTAGGGATTCATCAAACACTCTTTGACTGTGATTCATATCAGATAGCAGGGGCTACGCCTTCAGTGAAGATTTGCCTCACACCCCATTCCTGCCGCATCTCTCCAGAATCTCGCTGTGTCCCTTTATTGTGCTTTTAAGCCCAGTTTTGTCATTTCCAAGCTAAATGATCTTGGCACAGTTCCTCAGCTTTTGGTGTCTGGTTTCCTGTCTCTAAAATGGGAATAAAAGCATCATGGGATGTCGTGGTGTATTTACATTATTGTTGCAAATTTTTCATTGCTCCCTGCCTGTATGCCTTTTGCCGTGTTCCTCTCATTTGAGTGCGAGGCATGTATTTCCTGTCTCCTTTATGCTGGTCTTGCTCACGTGACTTAATTTGACCACTGAAATGTTAGCAGGCATGATGTCAGCAGAGGCGTCGGAAGTGCTTGTGCAGTTGGGGTCACCCTCACATCCTTCTTTCATCACCAGGAAAATAGTGGTCTCTGTGTAGTCCACGGGCTTCAGGAAGGGATGTATGGGTCTGACCTTTGTCATCCTTGGCAGCTATGACCACATGTTCCATGCATAATGATTACTCATGATAATTAATTATATATATAGCATATATATATATATATAAAACAATTAAAACTACCATTTATTGAACACTTATTATGTGCTATACGCAATGACTTACAATAGAGTTTTGCAATCATTGTCACTTGATTCTTGAGGCAACCCAACAAAAGAAGATTCTTATCTGTTTCCAGTATAGACAACAAGGCTCAGAAATGTGAAGTATTTATTACTACACAGCTAGAAACAGTAGCACTGAGATTCAGGGCCAGGTCTCTGACTCTGGGCTGAGGCCCTTAATGTAAGTCTACACCCGTGGATTCTATTCTTACACCTGTTTTAGCTTCAAAGTCTCTTCACATTTATGACCATGACTTTGGTCTCTGGTGGCTTTTTTTTTTTAATCTCTCCTTTACTGGGTTTTGGTATCTGACCTATTATGTCCCAGAATTGGAAAATGACTGTAGTATTTGAATTTTTTTTTTTTGCTATTATTTGGGGTGAATTTCACATAACATAAAATTAACTATGCTTAAGTGAACAATTTAATGGCACATAGTACATTCAGACTATTGTGCAACTACCTTTATGTAGTTCCAGAACATTTCATCACCCCAAAAGAAAACTCCATGCCCATTAAAGCAGGTACTCTCTATTTCCCTTTCCCCTCGCCCCTGGCAAGCACTAATCTGCTTTCTGTCTCTATGGATTTGCCCTTTTCTGGATATTTCATATACATGGAATCATATCACATGATTTTTGTCTTTGGCTTCTTAAACTTAGCATAATATTTTTGAGGATCCTTCATGTTGTAGCATATAGCTATACATTATCCTTTTTTATGGGTGGCTAATACTCCGTTGTCTAGATAGACCATTATTTGGTTTATCCATTCATCCACTGATGGACACCAGGATTGTTTCTACCTTTTGACTATTGTGAGTAGTGCGGCTATGAACAGGTATGTACCTGTGTTTCTCTGAGCACCTGTCTGAGTTGTTTTGGGTATGTACCTAGGAATGGAATCGCTGGGTCATGTGGTGACACTATGTTTAATTATTTGAGGAACTGCTGGACTTTTTCCCTGAGCTCTAGTCTTTGAATTGGTTATCTCTACTCTTTGGGGATTGATGCTTCTTGGCTGCCACACCTTCCGTGTTACCAAACGGGGCAGTATGGATGTACAGAATTGAGAAATGATCACCAAACTGAAGGCACTGCCAGCTAAGTGGTTCTGCATGGGTTTTTTCTGAGCCACTGGGGGAGGTAGACTGAGAAAGGGGCAGATGGAAGTAGAAAGCAGTTCTTGTTCCTGCTCAGAGTCCAGGTGATGCTGAAGGCGAGAAGCTCCAGTGGTTAGATGACAATCAGTTTGAGGTGCCAGTATGGTGGGCTCAGCCTGAAAATCCACACTCACGCATTTTACTTTCTGCCTCTCTCCTTCCATCCTTAATATTCTTTCTCAGACACATCCATTCTTTAATGCCTGTCACTCTGGACCATCCTGTGCTCTGTTCCTGTCACTTGCAAGAATTTGGCTGTCAGGGAAGATGCCAGCAGGCCCTTTAAAAGCCACTGCAAACTTTCATTGCTAGCTTGTAACTTGGAGGAACTTGGAGAGAAAGGGTTATAAATAAAACGCATGCATCAATCTGGGTTTCACAACAGGAATGCAGTTCCACTTCGTGGCTAGAGATAAAACATGTCTTGCCGTGCACAGTGAGCTCTTCGCCGTGCTTGCATTTTATTTCCCATCACCGTCTAAGTTATGGCAGATGAAGCTGCTCATAAGGTACAAGGTTAGACAACCCCATGCTAATTCATACTTACACATTATGGTGTGTTTTTAAAGGTTCAAGTGCTGCTGACTTGCCCTGGCAACCCAGGCTTGGAGGAAGGGAGAGGGATGGAAAAGACCCCGTGGACAGAGGTGAGGATGGTCTGACTCTGAAGCTACGTTAAACCTTTCGAGAGCAAGGGCTGAGTTTTAGATCTCTCTGTGCCTGAAAACGCCTGGCAGAGTCAGCCACAGGAAGGGCATGCGTTAGTATTAATGAGTACGTGCTGGATTACTGCTGCTGCTGAGAACTGCTCTGATAACCGTTAGAATTCATCGCCGAAAACAATGATCCCTAATAGCTACTCAACACGTACACACTCCCCTCGCTGTTTCATATGTGTGATTCCGATTTCATGTTCATAACCATCACATGAATTCACCACTACTGTTATTTCCATTGTGCAAATGGGAAACAGAGCATCAGGGAGTAGTAGCTGTTTTATCAAGCTCTGAGCCGGTAAAAGACAGGACCAGCCCTGGACCCCAGCTTGGGCAGGGGCTTGGGTGAATCCCCTCTCCCTGCTGCGCTCCCCGCCCACCTCATGTTACGAATCAGGGGCTACGCTAGCTCCTGCCTTTCTTAAACACATTCCCCCTTGCCTTAGCATTTCTCTATTCTTGAGTTTTTGGGGGGTGAGTCGAAGCCATTCTTATTCCTTTTTTTTCATTCTGCTGTCTGTTTTTTCATTCATTCATTTAATTAGTTACCACTCAATTGAGGTCTGGAATAACTATGAAGTATCAAGCCATGCTGTAGTTGCTGCAGAATCAAAGATGGATAATGAGAGGTCCCTGCCTCAGGGGACCTAGACAGGTTGTCAGAGAAAAATGAGTCTCTGTGCTGTGGGCTGGAGTTGAGGGAATCACAGGATGCTGCAGGAACGGGCGCTCTGAAGGCAGACCACACAAATCAGGGCAAGGGGCAGCATCCTGGAAGAGGTGGCATCTGGTCTGCGTCTTGAAAGGTAAGGGGCTGGCCGTGTCAGTGAAAGGAGGGCTGGCCTGCACAGTTCTCTTTCCTGGGGCTTTCCACATCTTTTTCTCCGTTGTACATTTTCGAGTCACAGACTGGTGAAGTGAAATTTCAAGAATGGAAATAGTCGCCTGACCAACCAGGCAACAACTCAAGATGTCACTTTGTTTTGAACACAAAGTGGCGATTGGCAGTAAATTCCAGATTTCATTTTTATCATTCATATGCTAAGCACATCTCCCCTATTTTTTCTTAATCATTCTTGTACTAAATAACAATAAAAGTCTGTAAGTTAAAATTGTCCTCTTTTGTCAACGCAGTGCAGAGAGGAGTCAACTGATCAGTTCCCTGTCACAGGACTTGCTGCTTTGGATTCATCACCCAGTCCCTTAAAAATAATCTTTCTTATATTTACTATTTGTTTTTCTTTCCTTTAAAAAATTCACGTAAACCTTTTTTTTTACCTTTTCCTAAAGAGAAAGTTTAAAAACAATTAAAATACTTATTCTTAGTTTTGTCCTAAGGTTTCAAAAATAATATGTGTGGGTTGAAAAGAAAACCTGTTAGCAGTTCAGAAGGGAAAGAATTAAAAAGCCATACTGTCCACTTGTCCCCATCTCCTTCCTGCAGGCAATCACTGTCAACAGTGTGAGTGTGTCTTCCTGATCAGAGGTTCTGCACATTTGACATTTTGGGTCAGAAACTTTTCTGTTGAGGGCAGGGACTGCTGTGTGTATTGCACAGTGTTTCACAGCATCCCTGGCCTCTACTCACTAGCTCCCAGTTGCACTGCCTCTTCCGTACTGCTCTGACCACCAAAAATGTCTCCAGGCTCTGCCAAATGTCCTCTGGGGGCAACATCCTCCCCGTGGAAGACCACTGTTCCTGATGTTTTAAAATACACACACTGCGAGAATCAGTGGAAAAGTCAGAGATGATTGGTCATTTGGGGGGTGATTTGGAAAGGGAGAAGAAAACGAATGATAAGGAAAAAGGGACAGGTGCTTAGAACAAGCAAGCTGAGAAGAGGCAAGAAACCCTTCTTTTGAAACAGTCTCTTTTCATAATGAAAGTCCAGATACCTCCATACTGGAAGCCTTTTTGAGTTCCATTTTCTCTTCCTTTTAAAAACTGCAGTATCATGTCCCAGTTCGTGGGTATTTATTTCACTGTATGACTGCAGAAAGCGTTAAGTCCTCGATCGATAATGCCAGGAAAGAAACCGGTAGGCGCTGAAGAAGGGAGGGGGAGGAAGGCGATCAGTGCAGTGAAAACGCGATGGGGATCTTGAAGACACTGGCAGCCAAGGGAAGGTTGTAGGGGGTGGGGTGGGGAGGAATCCCAGACAGTGGAGGCAGGAACAGTGTGATCTTACTCAGAAACTTTGGTCTTTCGTCCAGAGGGGGAATGGAGATCCTGGGGGAGCTCTCTGATGGAGGTGTCAGCAAGATTTCTTAGGAGTCTGGCAAATCTGAATTCAGATTCTAGCTGTACCATGGGGTGCTGAACTTTTGAAGATCTGAGTGGCTGCATCTGCAAGAATGCTATCCCTTCTCTACGTGTGGGGTGGGCAACACCGCATCGTGGCTGAGAGTGTAGAGCCAGCCAGCCCTGGGCTCATTTCCTGCTTCCCCCACCTCCTGTTTATTCCAACTTGATCTTGTCATCTTATGTCTCCCGACCTCATTTATTCTCACCTGGGGAGGACAGGAGTCATCTTACCCTGTCAGAGTGTAAGGACTGAGCCAGCTGATGCCTGTAAAGAGTGTACAACGCTGCTTAGCACACAGGAAGTTCTCAATAATTGTTAGCTGGAATTATGATCACTTGAGCCATCCCCATTGGTTGTTATGAAGCTCAGAGATGGAAAGACCGTTGAACACTGCCTGGACAACAGTGAGCATCAGATACCTGGTTGTGCAGACGCAGTCTCGACCTCTCTCTCTCTCGCTTTCTTCTTACATCCCTCTCCCTCTTGACTTTTTTTTTTTTCTTCTTCTTCTTCTCTCTCCCTCTTTGCTACAAGCCTCCGAGCTCAGGCGAGACAGAACTCCCTCTAAGACCCCGCGATTTATTTTTCTCACGCTCATTTCTGTTTTAATAATTATCATATTGACTCCGAATTTATTACACTACAAGAATGACTTTATGTGGAGTCTCATGAATTTAAACATCAATGTAAGATAAATTAGTTTTAAATTGAATTCCTCGAATGCAATTGGATGTATTTCCATATGATGAATAAAGAATTTTCCAAATAAAAGCTAAATCTCCGATGTTCCATTTTTGAGCGATTGGAGGAAATATGTGGGGATGTTTGATAAGGTGGAAGTATGATTGCACCGCCGTAGATTAGCCATGCTGTAAACTAACTTTTTTAGTCTGGGGAGAAAGCAGTCTGGGCACTGAGTTAAGTAGAATCTGGAATGGGAAGATTTCTTCGTGTATGCTTATTAAGCCTCTTGGTCACCTCCGATTTCATACCAGTTATTTATTATAAGCTATCATACTCTTCTAAAGAGGACACTTTTTTTTAAAACATTTTTAAATTAATGAATTCCCTTGTTAGAGGCTAATAAAAGCAGATGCCAGGTTTTTTTTTTTTTTTCTCCATCCTCTTTTGTCTGAAAGCTCTTCACTTCACTATGCTCTCCAAAGGGCTGAAAAATGCTCTTCTCAAAAGCAAGCCCAAAAAAGCCAGTGGTCACAGATGAAGAAGGGAAATCCATTAAAGGAGAAATGGGAAAACATGTTCTGCCCTTGATCGGACCCAGAATTATCCCTGGACGAGAAGTGCTTATAGGGAAGGAAGACAAGTTTTGCTCAGTTCCTGGAGGCTTCCCTGTGGTGACAGCTGGTGACTTCCTGAATATTATCCATCACACTTCAGCAGGGTGATCCGTTCAAAGCTCAGAAATGACCATGTCACTCCCTGCTCTCCAGCACTTTCCCCAAACCCAGCACCTCTCTCGGGGTTGCCAAGCCTGTCTCTCAGCCTGCAGGGCTCAAAGCATCCTGCTCCCAGCCTCACCCTCCACTGCAAGCCACCTGGCTCCTTATCCTCCACCTGCCCTGAGATCCCTTCTGATGTGCACAGACCACCTCCTCTTCCACCAGCGGGCGTCTGCCTAGGCGGAGCCCGCACATGCGTCTCACCGCCTCCATCACCTTCCCCTGGTTAATGCTTCCCTCGTCCCTGGAGCCACGTGAACTTTCCTTTCTTTTGGAACACCTGCCCCCAAACCTCAGACTGTGTCAGGCCGCGCTGTTATCCCTCATGGAACACGGGGCTCCTCTCCTGGGCAGCAGCAATTCCAGTTGTAATTTTACATATATTTCTAAGCAATTTTGATTAATGCCTTTGTTAAATCACTAAACCGTATGCTCCTTTGGGGACAAATCCTGTCTGCTTTGTGGTCTTCAATTCTTCCCAGCACTTAGCATGATACTGGCACACCGCAGACCCTGGGAAAAGTGGGCAAAAGGCTCTAGGCCCTGCAGACCCAAAGTCCCAGCAGAGAAGAAGACAAGGTGCGGGCGGCATGGGACAGGCGCCAGCGAGAACTGGGGCTGAAGGAGGGAGACTGGTAACTCACAGACGGGACCCCAGCCCTGTCCCTTGCTCCTTGCGGAGTCCCTGTTTCTGACTGTCTAATGAATGGATGGTGAGAACTCTCAAGAAACCAAAGAAAGGCTAGATGTGCCATTTGACCCCAAAAGGGAAAGCATTTGCAAGGGAATTAATAAAATGTAATAAAAAAAAGTAGCATTGAAGAAAGAGAAACCTGAGAAGTCCCACTTCTAGGAATTTAATCTACATAAATACAAATATACACTCAAAGGAACAAGAATATGTAAGGAAGTAAATTCAGTGTAGTTTTTTGTAGTGTGTGTATATATATATATATATATATATATGGTATGTATACAAAAATATACATATGTATATACACACAAAAAAGTATATTATATACTAATCTATGCAATTAAAAGTGTGTATGTGTCTGTATGTGTATTACATGTATACATACATATACACACACACACACACACACAAAGTCTATCAATAGCTCGCTTGGGTAGATTTTGGCTCATCCATAAAGTGAAACACTACTCAACCATTAAAAAGAATAAGATTAATTTATGAGTCCTAGTATGGAAAAGTGTAAGTACTCTTTATAAAATGAAAACAGATACTGGCATAATCCTGTGCATCCTATAAATGTATTTTCTTAAAACGTGTGTAGACCCAGGTGCCCCCGGAGAGACTGTGTGTGTTCCCACGTGCACAGCCGGGAAGGTCTGAAATGACGCGCAGCTGTTCCTCCTGCTTAGTTCCTAGAATGAAGGTTGATGAGGGGGAACGGTCACTCCTTTTTATTTTTCTTGTTTAGAGCTGAATTTTAATAACTGACAAAGATGTAATAATAGATCAATAAAGAAAAACATCACGGAAACCTAGGAGGAAGACCTTAGGAACTCAGACAGCATAAAACCATCTTCTAATGCCAGTGGCTCTCAACCAACATGACTCCCCCACCCTCACCCAGGGGACATGTGGCAATCTACGTCTGGAGGCGTGCTGGTCTGTTACACTGTGGGGTGAGGCTGGTGCCAGTGGGCATCCAATGGATGGAGGCCAGGGGTTCGGTTAAGCATCCCAGAGTATGTAAGACAATGGAGAATCATCCAGTTCTAAAGTCAGGGGTTGAGAAAGCCTCCTTTCTGCTGGCTTCCTGCCCTTCTTTTTCAAGTAATTTTGGGAGGCTGGGCTCCTCTGTTGCGATGGTGGTGGGGCAGGGAGAGTTACCGACGTACGAAGTGCTGTGGCCACGGAATACGCAGGCCACTTGCAAAAGCCGTCAGGTTGGTCGCAGCCAGCAGAAGTGGGAATTATGACAGTATATTGTGGATCCGTGGTTATTTTATCTAATTGCTGTATCTAAGAAATTCTCCAAACATGGATGCCATACAGACCTTTGATTTGCCCAAACCTTTTCCCCAGTTCATCTTACCCTTGGTCCTCTAGTCAAATGTTACCTCCAGCTCAAGGTCAAGGCAGAGCTGGACAGAGCCACAACACTCCACCTTCATTAAGCTTTGTTTTATTTGCAGGAGTCTTACACGTAATTCCATTAGCATCGTTAGGGGTGGGGGATGCGAGAGCAGCAGGCACAGTTTAGTCTGACCTAAATTAAAACCTTGGCTCAACGTCATCAAAATTTACTGGATTCTCAGCTCACCTGAGTCTTAAGGTCTGAGATGTAAACATTCAGACTTCCTTTTCTTGATCTCCATACTTTCTCCCAATGTCTCGCTGAATGATACATATTCTCTAGATGCTTCTGAGTTAATATGTTTCAGTTCTAGTATCTTAAGCATAATGTAGAAATACCCTGAAGCATGTTTAACCATATAATTATACCACAAAAACCCTCTAACCGAACATCTTTAAGATACTGTTTACTTGGCCCCAGATATTTCCTTCATCAGTTACAAGAGATTTCCCCCTTCTGATCATTACATCCTGAGTGAGGATGTAATACAATTATCTGACTAACTCAGGGAAATAATTTTTCACCCAGAGTCGGGGTTGTGAAGAGTGTCATCAAATGGAAGGCTATTAAACATTTTTTAATACAAAGATGATTGCTAGCAACTTGGTTCTATTTTTTTTTATAACTTTTATCCTCTTTGTTCATCTCTCGGGCGAAAAGAGCTGGTTCTTTGGGCAACATTTTCATTACATTTCCACATCTTTTGGAAGGAGGGACTATTGCATGATAAAACCCCGATCTTAGGGGATTTTTATGATCATCCCAGCTGTGAATATCAAGGAAGCATCATTTATGCCATGAAGGGAATAGGAAAATCGATGTCTGATTTCTAAAAGGGAGCTGAGCCCTCTTTAATAGAGGGTGGAATAAAATTGCTTTTGCAAAAACGGGAAGATATTGCTAATGGGAATATACTGACTGGTGTCACTAATTAAATAAGGCGCTTTGGAATTAATTGACAGCCTGCACTTAAGAATATAATTGCACAGTCATCAACCATTTGTAGACAAAACGTAACGCTGTTTATTACGCAACAGCGAAACTTTTCCCTGCTCTTTCAAAGCCAGGGATTCGACTTTGTTCCTAAACTCATATCCAAAAAAATGAATGTACTGTATTTGTGTGCGAGAAGCCCAAGTGAATAAATAAGTCGGAATTTCTGAGGGAAACAACACAGTGGGATTTATCTGGAAAAGAGCAATCGTAGACATATGTCATATGTCATTACCGGAGAGTTGGCGACAGTGTTATTCATTATATGGTTTCAGAGTGTTCTAAATTAGAGAAATGGATTATTGGAAGTAGATGATTTCCCCAGATTGCTGCTTAATAGTGACTAAGGTGTCTGCATTAGTCATATGTGCGACGAAAACGGTGCCAAAACCCAGCAGTGGTTGACTGAAATGAAATGTAAGACCCATTGGGTATTATCTAGAGATGCTGCCTAGTTTTATGCCTCTTGCAGAGTCTAAATGTCCTGGGGTCTCAGGCGTTGGGTGCTTACAGCAACCGCAGATGGAAGTGGAAATTTCCAGGTTATTTATCTCTGTCCCTTCCTGCCTCCTCTCTGCCGTTATTAGTTTACCAACTAAAACTGAAGTTTCTCCACGTGCTCTTTTCCTTCATGGGGAAGTGTCTACCTTTGCAGCTTTCCATAACTGTTCTTACCTGTGTGGATCTGCCAAGTGTCCCAGCCCAGCTGCTGTGTTCATTCATTGATTCATTACATAATTAGCGTCCCAACTGTGTGTCAACTCCTGTACTAGGTGCTGCGGAGTGATGGGCACACGAGTGTCCCTGTACCTCCAGCCCTCGGGGCTTTCAGTCTCCGGGGAACAGAGATACTCAATATCTAGTCACACAAACCTGATGTGGTTCCTGCTTACTTCCTCACCGTCATGCTTACCACCTCCCCACCATGCGCTAGGCATACCCGCCTCCTTTCTCTTATTGGAATAATTTAAGCCATTTTGTACCCCAGGGCCTTTGCACTCACTCCTCTAGTCCTGGAAGGCTCTTCCCACAGCTGTCTCCTCCTCATCCTTCAAAAAGTATTCACCACCCTTGCCTGCCTCATTTGGAGTGGCACTCTGCCGGATTGCGCCCCACCCGTCACCATGATTAGTTCCTTCACTGCACTCACAGATCTGTCAGTATCTTGCTTATTTACAAATGTGTTGTCTGTCTCTCCCCTGAGCAGCTAAGAGTCATCGGGGCAGGAGTTTTGACTTCCTCCTGCTTTACCACCAGTACCTCTAACTGAGCATTAGCGTCAGCTGTTGATGGACCCAGCTGCCAGCCATGACAAGTATGACGAAAAGGCAAACACCAGATGCTACAGAAAATTCTAACAGAAAGACCTCATTTCGATGGAGGGTGCAAGGGAGACCTCTGTGAAGGATGGACATTTATAAGCTGGTGGGCTTGTAGGATTAGAACAGGGAGAGGGAGGAGGAAGAGGAGGAGGTCTGCAGTGGTGCAGACCGAGGCAACGGCCTAGGCACAGCCTGAGAAGACAAAGAACTTGGCACGTTCAGTGAGGTGACAGACGAGGGAGTGAGGGAACGGTAGTGTGAGGAGGGGCCGAGAAGTCAGCCTTGGAGGCAAGGAGAGACTTTGGACGTTGAGAAGCCATTGGAGGGATTTAAAGGATTGCAGGGACATGACCCTATAAATATTTTAATAGGAACTCTTTGGCTGTAGTGGGCAGACTTGTTTGGGAGAGGAAGAGTGAAAGGGTGCCTGGGGGCATTGCCGACACAAAGCAAGGGCTTAGTAACTGTCTGTTACGTAAGGACGGTAACTGAATGAATGTCTTGATGATCAGGAGAGATCGGTAGGAGGCAGTTTGGTTGCATATGAAACCTGGCCAAAACCTAAAGTCTTCTCTTAGTCTGGGGATGCGAGACAAAGGGAGAAGTTGCTCATTCTCAACATTATCTAAAGTCAGGCGTCCTCTTTCCTTACCTGAGACTGCTTGAAGACACAGTTGCACGTCACTCAGGTACCTGTGACTCCCAGAGTCATCTTACAGGGTTTTTCCTCTCTGATCTCTATGGTTCTGTTCACCCAGAAGCCAAATTTCATTTTGGCCGATTGACTTCAAATGCTCAGCCTCTCATGTAAAGACAGCTCTGTCAGCAAGTATCATGGGCCAACCTCTGCAAACACAGTCACCTGCGATGCTCCTTTTCTGAGTTTCAGTGTCCAAAGGAAAGCTTCATGTCGGCATAGACTCTTCTGTGTTTTATTCTGCGTAACCAAGACAAGAAAAGAAGGAGTGCTAGTTTTAAAGTGATGACAGGCTTTAGTAACAAATGCCCAAATATCTGTGGCCTTAACGCCACTGTTCAACCTGTAGGTCTTTCTGAGAGTTGTCTTGTTCCTAAAAGTCCCTGCCAGGTCTTCTTACCTGGCAGCCCCCGAATGGGTGTTCCTGATGGATGCGCAGCTGTCCTCCACGAAGTGATGCAGGGACTCGGGCTCCGTCCATCTGTGGCTCCGCCATGATGGTTGCCAAGGACAGGGAGGACCACCTGGGCCAAGCCTAACATGATGAAGAGCAGCACCCCCACTGGCCCCAGGTGGTCACCTGGTCACACCTGGCTGCGAGGGAAGCTGGGAAATACTGGAGGGGAAAGAAGCCAGCTGACAAACAGCTAGCCAAGCTCTGCCAGTGAACACCCTCCGTAGAAATGTGAGCAATCCGCCGATCCTTTGCCTACAATTTACAATGTTTAATGGCCGAACTCCTTTACTTGGTAAAACCTTACTAAGGATATTGGACAATTACTTTTTTTCTCATGAATTCTGGAAAAGGAGAAGTTTCTCCCCAGTTCTGCCTTCCCAGCCACTCCTTAGAATCTGTTTTGCAAACAATGAAACAGTTAAGGATTTCACCGTGGCAGTTGAATTAGGCTCCAAAGAGAAAGCCAGCTCCAAAGACAAAGCCAGCCGTGTTTGAAGTTAGGAACTAAAATCCACAGTAACAGAGGCGACCAGAAACCCCATAGTGTTTTAACCTTGTTTTGTCACATCTCCCAACAAGCTCATGATTTGTTTGAGGATTCTGCTTCACTCTTTTCAGAGGTCGCTTGTCTTCCATATCATTTCAGAGCTTCCTTCTATGCGAGTTAGAATGGCACCTCAAAACAGGAACCTTTTGTTTCTGGGGAAATCAGATCATCTTTCAGGATGTGGCTTAAGGGACGTCTCCTCCAGCCTTCCTCTCACCCTCTTCCAGATGTAACGGACTGTTTCTCTCCTGTGTCCCTGATTTACCCTGAGCAGCCTTCTGTGATAGCTCGTTGACTACTGTAATGCAGCTCTGTGTGTTTGTTTTCTTATTAAAAATATAACATTAGTTCATTGCAAAGCATTCAGAAATGACAGATTAAAAAAAAAAAAAGCAAGTGAAAATCATGCAGTCCCACTATGCAAAGCACTCAGTGCTGAACCACATCGTCTCTGTCATTAAACTATGAGGGTGTTGAAAGCAGGCGCTGTTTCTCTCTCATGCCTTTGTGGTTGAATCCCCATTGCTGAGCAGAGAGCCCGGCACACAGGAAACCCTCCCTAATCATAGAAGGCTGGAAAGATGACTAGATGGATGGCCAGAGGACCCACCTGGCTCGTCGCAGATGGGCACGCCTCCTCTTTTTAGAGTAAGCCAGGATCAGATACGGATGGGTTGTAAATGATAGATCTCAGTTCGCCTCTGCCAGAGCAGTGCTGAGGTTGGAATCCTGTAGTCTGCAGACAATGCAATTTGAAGTTCTTTGGGAAAGCTGGCTTTCTGCCTGTAAATAACCACACAGTCAGGTGAGGTTGCACTAGGTAACATACAAACCATTCATCTCAATGTTCTAACACCCTCAAGTGTATCCCGCACTCAGATTAAGTGTGCTGCAGGCCTCTTCCATGATGTGTCTCGGGA
The DNA here is from genome assembly GCF_036321535.1 of Camelus dromedarius. Classification (NCBI taxonomy): domain Eukaryota; kingdom Metazoa; phylum Chordata; class Mammalia; order Artiodactyla; family Camelidae; genus Camelus; species Camelus dromedarius. The sequence goes on along the minus strand of NC_087459.1, from coordinate 5,346,563 downwards.
TCCAGGCTGCTTCTGTTTTGTAGCTGCACAGCCCGGGGTGAGTCTGCAGGGGAAGAAGGAATCAGAGGGCTGCCCTTAGGTTCTGTGTGATGGAACTGGATTCCGCTCTTAGTCTCCTGGCCAGAACTAGTCATCCTGCCTCACCCAAAGGCAAGCACCTTCTGAGTGACCAGGAGTGACAGGAGAACGAGACATGGGTAAACACTAGTAAGAGCCATCAGAACAGCCATGTGTTAAGCAGTACTCATTCAGTAGGGGACAGTACAGAAATGGTGCAGAATGCAAACACTGGACTCAGACTGCCTGGGGACAATTTTGTACAATCTTGGGCAAGTCATTCAATCTGTCTAAGCCACACTTGCCTCATGGAAAATTGGGAAGAAGAATAATTTTAATTAAATCATATGCAGATCAGTGATCTTGGCGTTGTGCAAGCCATTAAATATTAGTTATCTTTAAATGTTTGTTAATGCTTAATTATCATTGTTCCAATCCTGCTGTCATGATTGTTCGCAGTAGTCGTAGGGGTGGTAGTAATATGTTTGTTTTGCCCCTTTAGTTGCTCTCAGTTAGAGACGTACACATGTGGACATACTTTGACAGGGTATGCCAGAAGGCTCAACTCTCAATTCTCCTGGGTGCTCCAATCCAGTTCTGAAACTTATGCCAAGGAGCCACTTGCCCATAAAGCGTTCATTATTGAATACCATGCAAGATAGTGGGCCCTCATTTTTAAGGGGGAAAAAATAAGGGTGGGGTGTATCCATCATTTTCAGACACAGCCGCCTGTGTCTGAAAATGATTACCCCACGTGCCGTCATTAACCCCACTGACTCCGACCCTGCAGAAAGTCCGATGAGGTGTTCTCAGCAGCAACGCCGCTCAGCCGTCGACGGACTCAATAAACGCCCTGAAATTTAACATGCGTCTGCTGTCTGCCGAACAGCTCTGGGCACAAATAGGTTTCTTTTCTTATGGACAGAAAGGCCAAGTGAAATTTTAATCAGACCGACAAGGAGGGTACCTGAGAACGCTGAAATGCCAGCCCTGCTGGTATCTGCACGATATTGAACTTGTCTTTTGGCGGGGGGGGGGGGTGCAGCTCGGCAGCTATTTCAATTAGCTGCGAGACACACAGGCTGTGTTTTTGCAAACTCTCTTCTTTTTAATTAAGCTGCTGTTCACTGGGATATTAGAAGGCACACGATTCCTCTTGTAGTATGCAAACTATCCAAGAGAAAATTAAGCAGTTGAAACATTTGGGTTTAAAGAGTGCACGGTTATGTCAACCCACATAGGCACTGTCCACGCTTACTGGGTATTCTGGGCAATTCCTTCCTCCCTCAAGTCTCTAGATTTCTTGGCCTTCAATTTTTTTTTTATTATAAACCTTTGCTTTAATACATGCCATTCCTGCTGCCTTTTTTTTTTTAATGTATGCAATATTTTGTTTTAAACCAAAGAATATTTGTAACAAATATGGACACTGGGAAGCACAATCAGACAAAAGTCCATGAACCTACCACCTGACTTAAAAATGAAAACATCTGTCAGGACCATTGAAATGACCTGTTTGCTCCTTGCTGAGTTTATTTTTCATTAAAATAATCAAGCACCGTTTTGTCAGTTAAGGTGCATAGAAGCGCCGCAAGTCATTGGAAATGCTAGAAGAAAAAGAATGCTTTCTTTCTTTAAAATAAAGCGTTGTCAATCTATTAGTCATATGGAATGCATTGGAAGTTAGTTCTAAAAATAAAATGCCAAATTTAGGCTATGAGAAGAAATAGTGTCATCTTTGACACTGATTGATTGATTGATTGATTCGTGCATTCATTCATTCACTCGTCAGTTCCTGCACTTACGGATTCCCGTGTTCTTTCCTCCATTCCTTCATATGATCGTCATTATAGTGTCTAATTATAATAATTTACTGATACAATTTTGACCATAAAACAGAGCTTCTGGTGAGAATCCCTTGTGAGATTAAAGGAGGAGATGAGAAGATTTAGTTTACCTACTGATGTTTTTATAAAGCAAAGAATGTATTTCTTTTGAGAGTGTTGGACAGGGATCCACTTGAAATATCTTAGGCACACTGAAAGGGACAAAAGGCAGCCACAAGGTGTTTTAGTTGACGCCTTGTTTTCCAGCGTCTTTTTCCCCCTTTTTGTTTGCTGGAAGGTAAAACCATCAGAGTATTCTCGGAAATGTAGAGTCAGTAATTCCATAGTTCTTGATGGTTTTCTGGGCTGTCTAAACTCAGGCCCACGAGGCAGGTCTTACCATGGGCCCCATCTCCTGCAAGCTGTCTGCCCACAGTTCCAGAGCTCATTTTCCTCTCAGAACTTGCAAATGCTGTCGGTCGCTGCTGACTCTTGAGTAGTAAGGCGCACCAAAACCCTCTGGGGGAAATGATGGCAGGAACATCAGAGCCCCTGCACCTTCCAGAAAGTGGGTGGTGTCCTACCTGCACCTACCTGGGAAGAAGCAGCTTCTGTGTTCTCTCTTCAAGCTTCTGAACTTCACTCTCATCATTCAAATGTTCTTGAAGTACAATTTTTTTTCAGCGTCAAAAATTAAATCTGGATGCTAGCTATTTGAATGGTTTCAGTTAGGAAATATGTAAGACACGGTATAGTTTCAGTTGCATATCTTTTCCTTTAAATAAATAAAAGCATATATTATTCTTTTGTTTCTGACCAGAGAAGCAACGCACGCCCATCTTTGCAAAGACAAATACTTCCAGCACATGTAAAGGAAAACCATTTCCTCTTTACTTAATCCAGCCACTCGGTGATTGTTCACTGCCTAGGGCAGCTTTGCTGACGGAAGTCTGCATATACATGTGTGTGTGTGTTTAGAAAAAAAATTAGATCATACATTTCTGTCCTGCCCTTTCCAACTTGACCAATATCACAGACATCCTTCAACAGTGGTACATAAAAGTGCATCTCCTTTTCCGTGGCTCTGCAGTATCCCATCGTACAGTCATATCATAATGTATTTAACCAGTCTCCCGCTGATGAGTATTCAGGTTGTTTCTAGTTTTTTTTTTTGTTTTGTTTTGTTTTTTTTTTTTTTAGCAATTGCTTTTCTAAGTGACATTTTCTATGAGAGTGGATACCTTTCGGATTTAAACACCAGGTGACAAGTCCGTCTTCTTCCCCTTGAGAATCTTTTGCTCAGTTTGACAGAAGTATCCAGTTCACCAAGGAAGGGATCAAACAGTGTGGTTGTGGTTGGTCTTAGGGAGGGAGCAGTGGTTAGAAAAACACATGTCCCAGGAAGGAAAAAAAAAAGTACTCTAATTTTGGGGTGGCTTTATTGCTTTCAAATAATAAACGCTTCCTGGTGGCCCCTCTTTGCAGAAGGATAAATTAGTGGATTTGGGAATGTACCCTTGACTAGGATGCTTTGTGCTTAATAAGTAACAGAAACAGAATGTGAACCTTCGGTTAACGCTCTCCCATATTGCTTGTTCCCTCAGTACCTTCATGACCCTTTGATTTGTCTTCAGTGTCTGAGAATAAGGGGAAAAAATAGGCCAAGTTTTATCTGTCTCATTCAAATCGCAAGGCTTGCTTGGGTCACGATGTCTAGGATTCACCATTAACAAAGGAAGTACCATTTTTGGCTGAACCCTTTCCCAATAATGTGCCCACTGTTTACTTCTTTTTTCCCCACTCCCATCGTCTAAGCCATCATCACTTCATTCCTGGACAGCTTCAGTGGCTTCTTAACTGCCCTTCCTACCTCCTCCCATGCCCCTGTGACCCATTCTCCCCATGGCTTCTGTGGGAGTCTTCTTAAATCATACATTTCATTAGGTCACTCTTTGGCTTACAACCCTTCAGTGGTTTTCCATGCCACTTGGGGACAGTTTTAGAGACCTCAACTCTCCAACACAGCCCCCTGTACTTCCTCCCCTGCCCTCAGCCCCTCTTGATGCTGGCCTTTTATCAGGTCCTCAAACAAGGGAAATTTTACCGTGTTTCAAAGACTGTACCTGGTCTTCATCCCCGCTGGGATGCTCTCAGCCCCTGTTTTGTGCGAATGTTCCTTGTCACTCTTGCATCTCTCCTTAAATGTCACCTTCTCAAAGAGACTATCAACAGGAGATGCTCCTTCATCAGGTATCCCGGAGGTCAGACTGTGTGTGCGTCCTACATTAGCCACATCACAATTTATAATCTGTGCCTTTCCATATTTCCCGTCTGCCTCTCCCAGTAACATGTGAGCTCCGGGAAGGTAAAGTGCTGTATTTTTCATGCTTATATTACGCTCATTGCTTAGCCCAGGTCCTTCGCCATAGTGGGCCCTCAATACATATTTGTTAAATTGACGAATGGAGAGAAGGGATGAGATGTGCAATTTTTTCTGACTTTCTGTGACACCTTCACCTCCTATGAGACGGATAGACTCAGCGATCTCCAATCCCATGTCATCAGCAAAAGTGGATGCCCTGTGGGAACTGGTTTACTTAACCAGCAAGCTTAAACAGCAAGCTGTGTCGGCTTAAACCCAGGCTTTTCTGACCAGGTCCATGGAAACAAGAGATGGCGTTGTGTTCCACCAGAAGACAGCTGGGCTGTAGTCACGGAGGAAAAATAAGCCCCCAGCAAATGGGATATAAAACGTGTGACACACCAGGTAGGGGAAGAACCAAGGGAGCTGTTTTGAGAGCTTTTGCTATGTGAGACTGGAGCTATGATGTGGAAATGCTCAAAGACCTTTGCCCCTATGAATCATGTATCGGGAAAACAGTTGAGCATCTACAGACGTCAAATAACCAATAAAATTTCATGAATGGTAATGCTCGCCGGGCTCCGGGAAAATAAAGCTGACCTTACAACATGATCTGCTAACAAAATTAGGTCATTTGTCTTGGATAGGAGATGGCCACTTCCTTGTTTTTTATTTATTCATTTGTAAGTAGCTGCTTTAATAAGCCTGCATGATCTTGGAAGGCATGCCCATAAGTTCTGGTAAAGCCTGGAAGAAAATTACAGAAGGAAAGGCTGCCTCTAAATTGCCCCCAGGAAAAAGAGGTGATGGCTAACACGTCCAAGAGATGCAAAAAGAGATGGAAGAAAGATTTCCCTTTTTTTTTTTTACCCTGTGGACTTGTAGCGGAAAGGGAGAAGGTCTCAAATCACACAGCTTCAAGACACGTTCATTTCTGCCTCTCTTGGGAAAGGAAGTATCTCTCCTTCTGTGAGCTTAGAACTTTCTCTGTCCTTCCTCAGCCTCTCTCACAGATGATTCACCTACCCCTGTCATTGCAGCTGGTGACCATGACACATCAAACCTCCACCTCCAGGACCATGATATCAGCCACCTAATACCGTGTAACCACAGCACCACTTCATGACATACAGTTAGCACGTGTATCTCATGCTTCTCTGAGTCAGCTGAGGGTTGCTGTCCTAGGTTGGGCTCAGTTGGCAGGCTCTGCTTTGTGCGGTGGGTCCAGCCCACCCTGGTTCTTCTCTTTGGGGATGCTCAAATCTGTTCAAGGCATGCTTCGTCTGGAGCCCAGACCTGGGGCAGCATCCTTCCGAAAGTGCTGCTTTGGGCTCCATTGTCATCTCCTTGTTGATGGGAGGCGCAAGAAGGTGAGCTGGAACCCTACCACTGCGGCTCATATGTTTTTGGCCAAAACACATCACATGGCTGATGCCAACGCCTCCCTCTAGGGAAGTTCATTCCGCTGCCGCTGGGGGGAGCTGTGAAGTTGGTGGCAGAGGGCATGAGGAGAAGGGGAGTGGAGAACAAATGCGGACGATTCAGTCAATCACAGCCTAACCTCAGGAGGCAGACGTGGTGATCAGATGGCAGCGATCATTGTTACTAGAGCCCTTGTCAAACTGTGAATACTTATGCGTCTGTGTGCTTTATAACAATCGTGGATTGCTGTAGTAATTCAACAAAACCTGATAATATCATTATACTAGGAAAAGAATGAAGAGACCGAGTTACGTCCCCCAAGGCTTTCTAATGCCAAGCAAACTGTCATTGATGGTGGCCTCCAAATGGAGTGACGTAGCAGGTGGCTGTCACCTTGGTGACCTGGGGAGCCCCTGACTGTTCAACAGAGTGACCCCACAGCTGCAGCTGTCTGTGACCATGTGAAAAAGTGGGCATCGTATGGCCACACCTTCTAATTTCCCCAGAGAAGTCTGGCATCTGTATTCTTCAAATTTCCAGTTTTTTAATGTTGGCCACTAATATGAACTTTTATATAAATGCTTTGTACGCCAAAAAGAAGAATACACTTTTGTTGACCACACATGGTCAGCAAGCAACAGACAGCCAGCCAATTCTAGGTTGAAGACAGTGTCTGCTCTTTCCAACACTCTTGGTCAAATCTAGTTAGATAGATACACAGATAGATCAAAAGATAGATAGATAGATAGATAATAGATAGGTAGATAGATAGATGGATAGATAGATAAATAGATGATAGATAATAGATAGGTAGATAGATAGATGATAGATAATAGATAGGTAGGTAGATAGATGATAGATAATAGATAGGTAGATAGATGATAGATGGATAGATAGATAAATAGATAGATGATACATAATAGATAGATAGGTAGGTAGATAGATAGATAATAAATAGAAACTCCCCAATGTGGAGTTGCATGTAACAAGCTAAGTAACACCGCAGAGTAGCAGAAATTCAGTACACAGCATTTAAAGAGAAATCTCTAGACTCAGGAAAGAAAGGATCAGAGGTCCATGCCACAGACAATGGCCTGAATTCACCAATCACATTTCCTGGTGTGTGAAAGGGAACAGAAACCAACAGGATGGCAAGGAAAGGCCAAAGAATTTCCCGCCCTGGTTAACTCCACCTTGCCCCGTGCGGACATTCAGGCAACTTGGCTGCCCTGTTCTCAGACCGCGTGTAGGCGGAGCCTCCTTTGGCCAGGCTCAGGCCCTCCTGAACCTGCTGATCTAGGGAAAAGTAAGCAGCTGTCCTCGGGCACGTATGGGGCCCTCTCCAGACTGTTCTTTTCTGGGTCAGACATGGCCATCCCCAGAGGATGAAACAAGTGAACCAAGAAGCTTGCTGAAAAGTCCTGAATGTGGAGGGGAAAAAATGTCCAAGTAATAATACTGAGCTTCAAGACTGAAGAATTCTTTTCTGTGGCACCTAAAATTAGCTCCTGTAACACCTAGCTCATTGACAGGAATTAGGTTCATTTTAAGAGGAATGGATTCTGACAAAAGAGTAAAAAAATGTATCCTCATGCTTTGTATGGAACTGAAATGCCCCTTCTCCATGACTAAATGTCTAAATCCCATAAATTCTTAAAATCCAGGTCAAATGTCATCTCCTCCAAGAAGCCACCCAGATTTCTCCCACTGGAAGCCTACTCTTCCTCTTCTCTCTGCCTATGGTTCTTTGTTTTTATTCCTATTCTGTCTATTCTCTCTGCCTTGTATTATAATTATTCATAATATAATTATAGCTCTCCCAAAGAATAGGAAGTTGATTTAGTTAGAAATTCAGGGCTTTATCTTTAATGAAGATATTTATTTTAGTAGATAGGAAGAGGAACACGTGACTTTTTTTCTCAAATGAGTAGAGAAATTCACCCTCTCCCTCCCCATATGTATCAGCCTTTTAAACTGGGCCAACAGAAATAGACCCTTTAGGCATTTAGCTCCTTGTATTGCAAAATGAAATTCTAAGTTTCTTCAAACTAGGGTGCCGTCCCCCCATCATGCAATCATTTATTCAGCAATTGTTCGTTAAGATCTTATTAGATGCCAAGGACTGAGTTGGAGTCTGACAATGGCTTGTGAATGGAGGAGAACTAGTTCCTGTTCTCAGGCTTAAAGTCTAATGTGAAGCTTTTCGAGAGTAAAACGCTCATTAATTACTTACAAATGGTGATAGGTATGATGAAAGAATAAAATTGAATGCCCCGCAAAAGAAGACAAAGATGGTGACGAGTGGCAGAGAAATCTATTTGGATAGAGTAGTCCTGGAGAGCTTCTCTGAGGAAGTGATGGGTAAGCTAAAAGATAAAGGATGACAAGGAGCCAGCTTACAAAGAATAGGATTGAGTAGAGAACCTGAAAAGAGGCCAAATATAATGAGTAAGAAAGAAGAGACAGGAGAAGGAGGTATAGGAATAAGCAAGACAAGATCAATATCCGCCCAGCTGGAATCCTCTCCTTTGCTGAAGCATCCTTACTGGCCTTGACGAAACCAAACTCCTCTTCCCATGCCTTCTATGAGCATATCCCTGACTCAAAATTTTGTATTATTTCTACCTTCTCTCATTCTGACTTGCCTTGTACACAACTATGCACAGATAAAAATCATCTGTTGGCTAAAATAAAAAATTGTGATAACACCCAGTGCTGGCAAGGGTCACTTACACATTGCTGGTGGAAATTTAAAATGGTACAGCCATTCTGAAAGATGGTTTGCCATTTTCTTGCAAAACTGAACGTGTAACCACCACAGAACTCAGCAATTTTGTTCCTGAGCATTCATCCCAGAAAAATGTAAACACACCCACACAAAAGGTCATAGCAGGTTTATTTGTAACAAGGAAAAACTAGAAACAACCCAAAGGCTCTTCAGTGGGTGACTGGTTAAAACGAACCATGGTACATCCAGACCATGGAATACTACTCAGTCATGAAAAGAAACAAACAATTGACACAGGCAACAACTTGCATGAAACTCCAAGGAACGATGCTAGATTAAAAAAGCCAGTCCTGAAACATTGTGTACTCTATGACATTCTTGAAATGATAAAATTATGGGAATGGAGAGCAGATGAGTGGTGGCTGGAAGTCATTGATGAGATATAGAGTTGGGGTAGAGCGTGGTTATAAAAGGGCAACACAAGTGATCCTTGTGTTGATGGACTGTTACGTGTCTTGACTGTTTCAAGGTCCCTATCCTGGCTGTGGTATTGTCCTGCGGGTTTGCAAGATGTTACCATTGGGGCAGTTAGGTTAGGGGCACATGATAGATGTCTGTATTCTTTCTTCCAACTACCTGTAAATCTACAATGATCTCAAAATGAGAAGTTTAATTTTAAAAATCCATCGGTATAGCAAGTTAGTTTTTCGAGCCCTTTTTTTGTGTATTAGCATATTAAGTGTTTTTATTTAAATGTCTCTCCCTTCTGCCAGATTGTGAGGGCATTCATTTCAGAGATCTTGTCTTAATTATCGTTGCAAACCTCCTCTCAATAATCCTCCTGTTGTCATGGCAAGAACAAAGCTCCAGGGTCAGGAAGACATGGGCAGAATCTCAGATCCAATGTCAGGGAAAAGTCTGTGGCAAACCCAGAGGGAACTCACTGGCCAAAGGGCCAGTAGGTTGCTCCCTGCCCTCCCCACATCCCACCCCTCATCCTCAGGGCTTCCTCTTGAGAAGCATCTCAGACCAGGCACAGATGGATGTAGCATGTGCTTGTGCTCCAGGAAGGGGACCTCACTTCTCTTTTGCATTTTGGTTTTTGGTTTTGTGTTTCAGGAGGGGCAGGGGAAGTGTATTTGTTTGCTAAAGCTGCTGTAACTCATACCATCAACTTGATGGCTTAAAACAACAGGAGCTTCTTCTCTCACAGTTCTAGTGGCCAAAAGTCTAAAATCAGTGTCATGGTACTGAAATCACTCTCTCCAGGGGCTTTGGGGCAAGATGTCTTCCTTGTCTTTTCTACCTTCTAGTGGCCGCCTGCAATCCTTGACAAGTGGCCGCATGACTCCAATCTCTGTCTCTGTGGTCACAGTATCTTCTTTTCTGTATGTGTCTCTGCCTCTCCCTTACGATGGCACTTGAGATTGGATATAGGGCCATTCAGATCATTCAGATTAATCTCTCCTCTCAAGATCCTTAATCTAGTCATATCTGCAAAGAACCTTTTTCCTTATATCGTTTACAGATTCAAGGAATTAGGACCTGATATCTTTGAGTGGCTGTTATTCAGCCTACTGCCAGAAGCGAGAGAACAGCCTTGTAAGTAGGGAACAAATCTCTGTGTCTCGGGAACTAGCTGTCCAGGCCAGGTGCCTGCTGGGAACAGTGCCGATGGATGACGTCCGAAGACTATGTGAGAAGATGACATCATGTGTAGTCTCTCCCACTGGAGGAAGAGGGACTACTGGTCCCAGCTGGCTTGTTGCCAGGCAACCTAAAGCAAGCCTCTGTGACCATCCCTCAGACCACTCTGTCCCTCTCCCTACATTATCGCTTACTGACCATGTGAACTTGGGAAAACTGCTTAACTTCTCAGAACCTCAGTTTCCTCTTTTGCAAAAGGGGGTACTCCTCATATCCAACCCTTAGGGCTTTAGTGAGCATTAGTGATCACCTCCTAGTTTTTTGTCCCAACAACCGGCAAATACGTGTTGGCTCTAATTATTCTATTATTGTTGATGTTGTGTTGATAATGATGATGATGGTGATGGTAACGAGGGTGTAACCCTGCGTGTTGTAGGCATAGCTGAAGCGCTGGCTGCATCAAGTTGAATTTCAGTTCACGAGGGGCGAGTAGTTACCGATGTCCCCTCAGTTGCCCTTCCCTTAACCCCTGATGGAACAAGATGCCCTTGAGATGGTACCTGAGATCAGTCCCAACTTGAGACTCTGACGCTGCTGGATGCTCCCAGGATCTGAGTGAAGCATGGTTGAGGGGTGTTAGCAAATGGGTTCCTGCCTCCAAGCACTATGTGGAGCAGTTTGATGGAATTAATTTGCATGGCCAGTAGCAAACGCTCTCAATTTGCGCTGAGGCTAATTTGTCAACCTGTAGCAACTTATCGCCCTGGCTGGATTTGTTTACCAGGAGACATGTCATTGGGATGATGTGCCTTGCTGTGCACAGAGGGAGCTGCACCCTGACCTCACTCGAAGAAGCTACCATGGGGTAATTTCCTCCCCGACAGATGACTGGCAATGTGGTGACAAATGATCAGTGCAATAAATGGTTAAGATAGCCGGGGCTGGGATCCATGTGATTTATGCAAATAATTAGCTCTTCCTGGGTAGTGGCCTGCATGTCTAGGTAACTTTTATTTTTTCAGACAGTCATCTCCGTAATGAGCTATTAGTCTGCAGGCCAGAAAGAAAGAAAGGGAGAAAGGAGGAAAGACCTCAGGCAGTTAAGTCTTTGTTCCTTCCAGAAATTCTCATTTATTTGAAGCCAAATGTGATCATGTTTCCTTTAACAAAACTCCATTGCTCCGTACTGTGAAGGCAACTCGAAATATGAGGGTCTGACTTCTGTTTGTTTTGATGATGGTCTCTGGGGTTCAGACAGCCTGCATTTCATCAGACCCAGGTCATCCATCTTACTCATCTTCACTGTGTCCGTTAGCACGAGGACAGACGTGTCCCATTAGCACTGTTTCCTAGTTGGAGAGTGTAAGGAAGCTGGAGGCTCAATATGCCTAATTTAGGCAGGAGTCCTTGGGTGCCAATGGTGGAACCTGTGTAGAGGAAAGGAATTACTTGTTAAAAGGCTTATGTAATTAAGGCATGTGTTACAGAAATATGGGAAGATCTGGGCAGCCAAATTGTTGAAGATCCAAGGGCATCTCCAGACCTCTGAGACCATCAGAAATAGGAAATTTAGTGAAGTCAGGACTTCCTCTCCCCTTTTCCTGACTCAGTTTACTTGTTTTACCTGGCCACGAACATCCCCTCAACTGAACATCTGACCTCCCTGCCACCAGGAAGAGCTGGCTTTTTCTCCCCTTTGTCTGGGTTCATACATGACAGGAGAAGATGATGGTTACTGAGACTGGTATCTGATACAAGTGCTTGGACTAGCCTATGATGGCCAAGAACAGGGTTCCCCTACGATAGGAAGGGGCGGAGCCACTCCTGGGTGAGGAGAGGGACGATCCCAAAAGAAGGGCAGAATGCTGTGTAGACAAAACAGCAGATTCCGCTGCAATACTGAAGGAGGTAACTACCCCAGTCTTGCTTAGCATGCAATCCTCAGTACCCAGCGTGGAGCCTGGCACAGAGTGGCAATTACCTCAACAACATAGCACATAGTGAATTTGGGCAGAAGAAAGGGAGAGACAGGGAAGGTGCTTAAAAGTCTAGATATGGGTCTGACCTAGGCAAACCAAAGCAAGCAAGGTTTTCAGCAGGCAAACAATAATAAGACAAAAATAAGAATGAAAGATCTTTCAATCTGGAGAGACATCTCAATGATGGAAACCCAGACTGCATTTCCTACACTGCTTGGAGTCCTCAGAGTGATTAGGTCTAGGGAATTCTGTCCTGTACCTTTAGAGGATACTGAGTGATCAATGAATTTCCTTCCTTCCTCCCTCCCTCCTTCCCTACCTTTCTACCTTCCTTCCTCCTTCCCTCTTCCGTTCCTTCCTTCCTTCCTTTTGTCTGTCCTTCCTTTTGTCCGTCCTTCCTTCCTTCCTTCCTTCCTTCTTTCCTTCCTCAAATATGTACTGGCCATGAGAAACTTCTGAATGATAAAGACAGATTTTTTACTTTTAGTAGCTATTTTCTTGTTGAGTATGATGATATAGGAGTTTTAGTCCCAATTACTACTGTTTTGAAACCATCTCTGAATTCTAAGTACCTTTGATGATTATGGATGCTGCACCCTTCGGGCCATTGTTGGCCATCGTTTGAGGTTAGGATCTGAATCTGGGTGAAAAATCCTGATCCTCCTAGGGAGACTACAGTGTTACCACCTGAGCCATTGCCCTTTGTACCCAGAACATAAAGGGCGTGATCTTCCACTAAAAATAACAAACGGGTAGGACCACAGACATGTTCCTCTACCGATGTTCTTCAAAGAATGTTTCAGGACAGGGAGATGGGAATATTTATGTTTTCCTGACTCTTCAAGGGATTGGGCGTGGTCACAAATTCCATTTAAGAAGCAAAGTAATTATTTCAACAACATACGACCATGAAGCAAGGATAATGATTCCATCTGTCAAAAAAAAAAAAAAAAAAAAAAAGAAGAAAAAGAAAAACCCCACCACTGACAGCATTTAGGGCGACATGTGTAACAGTCTGCATTTTAAGCATTTTGATTCTCTGTCCATTAATTGACAGATACCTAAATCTGTGAATTTGGATGCCATTAATTCAACTGCAAAATGACCCTCAAAAAAGGAGGAAGAAGGAGGAGGAGAAAGGGGGAATGGAGGGAGGGATGAAGGGAGAAAACTGGAGAGATATTAGGTATACCCTTGAGTTAGTTTCTTAATAAATCATTGCACATTATGGTCAATTGCATTCCTTTTCTTTTCTTTTTTTTTGGCTGGTTGCCTTATTTATTTTGTTCATGAAGTGGTTGCTGTGAAAACCCTGTAGGGTGATTTCTGATGTAGTCCAGAACTCTGGGATTTTTTGTTTTTAATGTGCACTTTATTTTATTTTTTGTTTGTATTTTTTTTTAATAGAAGTACAGTTAGTTACAGTGTGTCAGTTTCTGGTGTACAGCACAATGTCCTAGTCACGCATATACACACATGCATACATTCATTTTTATAGAGAATTCTGGGATTTGCAAAAGACATTCTCATTCTTGCTGATTTGGGACTCTGGCCCTGTATAATGCTGATGCTCAGAGCAACGTTCCACCATATGGATAGCCCTTCTGATCTGTAAATATATTCAGATCTTATTAAGAAGAATCCCAAAGAAGCCACCACCTTTCCTGAAGAACTATTTAGGAAGATTTATTGGGCGTCATCTGAATAATCACATTACTTTGACTGAATCAGAGAACCCACTCCCAGGAAGCATGGGAGAAAGGAAACATCACCCGTGCGGACCGAAAGAGTTAAGCCGTTTTTCTATTTACATGGTTTATTTCACAAGTGTCTGACTCATTGGGCATAACCAGCACAGTTAAATTACAAAATTACTATTTGGTCCCTTTTTTATTGACTACAATTCAAGGCTGCTTCAAGCCTCCCAAATTTAATCCCCCTAGCTCTGTGCCAAGAACATTACCTTTTATTTTCAGTGTTAAACTGTGCAAGATACCCCTACGGCTACATGGAAAGTTACTCTCCGTGATGGCAGCTAACGGAGTGTATCAATTGTTCATGACTTCCCATTCTCCTGTAAATTGGGAGAGGCAGGGAGAGCAGTGGGATGCGAATTCTGTTCCGTCAGCACTTCCTTGCCCCCGCTTAGCCTAAGCAGGGCCTGTTTTTGGTCATTAATTATGGTGTGTTTGTAGCTCTTCATTCTGTGTTACCATTTAGCAACCTGTCAAGTCCCCAGCTAATGAGCCTCTCCCATAGAATCCGATGCGTTTATTTTGTTTCTTTTTTTTAAGCGTCGACGCGATACTGGTTTTCCTTAGGTCAGATGAAGTTAAGAGGGAGGTTCTCAACCAGTTTATGGGAAACAAAAGGCTTTTTCTCCTGTAGTCATGCATGCTCATGCTGGGAATGAACCCGCTTAGAGCTTCTGGTTGGCTTTTGTCTAGCAAACCAGACATTAGAGTATCCGGATTATTGTTGCAATGATGACTTAATAAGTCAAGGATGAAATGGCTCTCTCGTAAGTGCCCTTGTCACAGTGGTGGCAAGTGTCATCCCTGGCCAGAAGTTTCATCCCAACTACAAGGAAAACTAGATTGGAACCAAGATGATCCTCTTTTGGCTGTTGCCTTTTTTTGTTGTTGTTCTTTTCTTTCTATAATGGCGAGCTTGCAGCCGCTCTCTAATTTTTGTAGAGGGGGGATGTAGGCATAGCGGTTTGGTTTCAGGGCAGAGACAGAAGAAACGTTCTTTGAGGGCACATTTGTATAACAGGCGTCTTCATTTTACTCAGGACTGATGGTTACAGCTCCACGTTTCCCAGGGAGGGCTTCATTCACATCATATGAGACTGAGAACACATTGGGTGTCCCCATCAAAGAAGGGAAGCAATGATTGTACAGAATTAGGTGTCAGAATAAAGCTGTTGAACTTGACCTTTTTAACGGAGTGACGTAGATTGCAAAAACACAGCATTTATTCTGTTTTGTTGAAAGGTTTCTATTCTGAGTCGAAAGGTTCTGGGAACCCAATAGTCCGAGCAGTGGCATTGTCCTCTGGGGGTCAGAAGCAAAATCCTCAGTGCACCGCGCACAGTTCGGACTCACAGCTGTTTCTGAAGCGTAGTTACAACTGCACTAGCATGTGATCGGTGACGCCTCCAGTTCCAAAAGGAAGATTTCTTTTTTTTTCTCCCATCAGTCAAAAGTAGGGGGAAAAAACCACATTCACATGTTGTAGGTTAACTAACCGAGTCCCAGTCACGTGCACTCATGTATGTAGGGGGGTCAGGAATGAGGCTGGGAGAAGGAAATAGATTATGTGTCCTTAATACCACCCATGCCAGTAGGTCGTTCTAAGATATGGTGGAAATACAACTGATTTCCTCTATCAAATGAGAAGACGATATTTTTTCTTCATAAAAATGCCATCTTCTGCATGTAATTTGTTCTCATCTCATCCATTGATCTGCTTGTTACCTGTTATCTTTCTATAAGAGAGGATCAAACATCCTGTGTACAATTCTCTTCTTCCCTCCTCAAACAAATGAGGGAACTTATGTTTTATTAAACTTTAGCCCACACTCAGGGTTTAACATCGACCCTAAGATCATCATGTCTTTTACTTGGTGGCCATGTGTTCAGCAGAAAACTGGATAATTCTCAGTAAGGCTGTTTTTGCTCTTGTTCCGGTGTATAAACCTAATGGCAACGGGCCAGCAAATTTCCCAGATGTAAGTCTGTTTTGTGTGTGTGTGTGTGCTGCTTGTAAAAATGTGAATTGAAATGAGCCGCATTTTGTCAGGAACGTCTCAGACATCTTCCAGTGAGGGGGGATATGTCTCTCCGCGTTGCTGCCTAACCTCCATAGAATTGTCATTTGCTAGTCTCTAAATGTTGTAACCATTTCATTCACATTTTTGAAGTGACTACAGCGTTGGCAAAATGAGAAAACGTCTTCCAGCCTTGACCTCTTGGTAATAGCAGACATGTTCATATGAAGTTATTTCAATCCCCCAAAAGGCATTATACAAGTTTTTTTTTCTCCTTCTGCTGTTCTCGTTTCTTGATAGATTCACACTTTTGAGTATTCAGAGCTTGCTTTTCCTTTCAGTGAGGGGAATGCAGTGGAGAGAAGTGTTATTGATGAGGGCTGATTAAGCAAATTAATGAATTGAGGCAGCTGAATAGTAAGTGAGACGAATTTGAGGAGTGGAATTGGTTTTTGCTCATTGACTGTAATGTGGGTGAGTCAAAACCACGAGGGTGCCTGATGGAACAAGCTATATTGCTGAGGTAAGTGAAGAAAGAATATTTGTAATTGCATTTTTTCTCCCCCCCCCCCATTTTTTTTTAAGAATAGTCATGTACTGGCTATTCACTGCTGTTTTTTGCACCTGTTTTCTTTGCCTCATTTTTTTTGAGTTATCTTCAAGAGCTCACATGAGTTCATTTGACCAGTAGTGTATGGAATGTCTGTCATGTTCCAGACACAATGTTAGGCACGTAACGCTACTGAAAGATATTACTTACTAGGTCTGATGACTCAATATTCTCAGTGCTAGTGGAACCATGTGTCCTGGGAATGCTAAATACTCATCTCTGGAAAGTATCTCTAGAAAGCATTTATCTCACACTCTTCAACTTGGCAAATGTTAAAAGTTAGATGACACCACGTCTTGGCAAGGATGTGGGGTCAGTGGGCACTCTAACATGAGGCAACTGCTTTAGAGACCAATTTGGCAACATTATGGAAAGTTCAAGATGCCCATAAATTTTGACTCAGCCACGTCACCCCTAAGAGACATGCATGAAAATATCGATTTTACCATCATGGAAGCAAAAAGATGGGAAAAGAACAATCAACCATATAAACATTAATCACCTGAGGACAGGGAAATAGTAAATAAATTGTAGCAAAATTAATCTCTGGAATGCCATGCTGTAGTTAAAATTAATGCATTAGATTTCTGTGTGTCAACGTGGATTAATCTCAAAACCGTTATACTGAACATCAGTGGAAAGTGATCTGCAGAAGGGGACATGCCGTGTGCCCTCATTCATGTACAGTTTTTGTAACATGGGAAAATACTGTGTATCCTCTTGGGGTATATGCAGGTGTATGATCAGGAGAGAGAGATGTGTGGGAATGAGAAATACTGAGTTCTGCAGTGTAGCCACCTCACTGGGGGAGTGGGGAAAAGAGATGCCATCAGAATGAGCCACTGAGAGAGATTAAGTTATATTTGCCATATTTACGATGCAAGCTGCAAAGTGGACATATGGCATATGCTTTAGCATCTTCTATATTTTTTATGTGTCTAATATATTACAGAAGGAAAAAAAGAGCACATCTAAGAAGCTATAACCATCGCTCTGTGTGTGTGTGTGTGTGTGTGTGTGTGTGTATGTGTGTTATTCTGTGCGCATCAGACTGCCTTTTTTTCAGATTGCCACACTCTAACCATTTTCATGTCTGCAAAAGGGCTTTGGCCAAAAGCCATGTTCATTTTGAGTGCAGTATCTCATCAGGATTGTTTGGGGGCACACAAGCTAAGGGATGAAGTACTCTTGGTCCACAAGACCAAAGCTGGACAAGTGTAACTGTTTCCCACTGTCTTTGATCAGTGTAAACTGAGTCTCTTTTCCAAAAGAAATGCACTTCTCCCCCATTCAGTTAGTGCGATAATTGCTTCAACTCTCAATATTCCTTTAACTGGGCAGATCCAATGTCAGTAACTAAAGCTCTCATTTCATAGTAAACTATCAAGTTGTTCCAGTTAGCAGCCCCTCTGTTCGGACTTTCTCTTGCAGTATTCCTGACTTGGCATGAACCCTCCTGCACTTTGCAGAGTGTGTGATAAGGTCAAATGTGTTTTGGAAGGCCTTGAGGTCTTCCAGACTCACAGCAAGTTGAAGACACCGTCTATAACAAACACTGGGGGAGAGCATTTTCACATTACTGCGCTCTCCCTCGTTCCTAGGCAGTGCCCCCTTTCCTTGGTCTAGCCTGCTGTTTCTCTCTGCCCAGGAACGCCATCAACATTAACAAGTGTTCTCCTTGGCACCAGCAGGGGGTCTGCGGAGGGAACTGGCTTGGAATGGACAATGGGGAGACTTGAATCAGACGAGAGCTGTGATGTAGATCCTGGAGTGTGTCGGGTAAACTCAATAAACTCCAGTCAATACTGACGGGAGAAAGCAGGGCAAAACTAATTTTGATGAGAACGTGTCACTGAACTGCAGGGGAGACTTGGAAAGGATGCACTTGACAGTAAAAAAGAAAAAGTGGTTTTGAAATTTCACTTTCAGGTTTCTCATGAGCAGGCTGTGTGTGTCGTGTTTAGGCACATAAAGTGAAATGAGCACTGGTTCCCTGATCTTGGGTTCTACTGGGCATTAAGAATCCCCTGGAAATTTTCTAAAGATGCAGATTCCTGGACCAGCCCCAGAGATGGTAATTCAGTAAGTCTAGAGTAGAGCTTTGAGTTTCTCTTTTTAGCAAGTTCACAAAGGATGCTGATTCTGCTGGTCCGAAGAAACACCTTTTGAATAGCGAGGTCCTTGAGTGTAGGTTTTGATGAAATGGAGGAAGACAGTCAAATAAAAAAATAGATGAATAAAACCGCTTTCATCCAGTGCTATGGGGAGACGCAATGGCAGAGTTACTAGTGATAGTTCAGGAACAGGAGAGGGGACAAACAGCTGTCTGGCACGTGCAACCTGCAGAAAGGAGGTGATATTTGACTTGAACCTTCATTCTTGAAGAATGAAGAGATTTTTTTTTTCAGGCAGAAGAGAGAGTGAGTATTTCAGAAGGTGAAATGACGTGAATAAAGTTGTAGTATGTATCTGAGAATGAGGGGATAGCTTAGTCTGAACAGACCTGGAGGTAAAAGGAGAATGATCACAGATGGTGTTAAAAAAAATAGGCTGCTGCTGGTTTTTGAAAGGGTTTGTAGAGTCCTCATAAGGCGTTTGGTGCGTTAGTTTACGGTGGAGAGCAATGGTGTCTCTGAACGATTAGTTGTGGGAGAGGAGATGAAAAAAAGGGAGCCAGCTAGGGGATCAAAACTCCAAGGGGTAAATGCACAGGGTTTGCCTGAATTTGTTCTCAGAGTAAGAAGGACGTGGCAGAAAACATTCCAGCCTGGAGGCAAGACCCTCAAGGCTGGAGACGCAGCATCTCCTGGATAGAGATTAGAGAAAAAAGTCGAGATACCTAACATTTCCAAGTGCTGCAAATTTCAAGCTCCCAATTTATCCCTTCCCATCCCCTTTACACCCTGGTAGCCATAGGTCTGTTGTCTGTGTCTGTGAGTCTGGTTCTGTTTTGTAAGTAAGTTCATGTGTGTCTCTCCTTTTTAGATTCCACATAGACTGCTAGTATATGGCATTTTCCTTTCTCTTTCTGGCTCACTTCACTTAGAATGATGATCTCCAGGTCCATCCATGTTGTTGCAAGTGGCATTGTTTTATTCCTTTTCATGGCTGAGTGGTATTCCGTTGAACAAATAAAGCACAGCTTCTTTATCCAGTCATGTGCCGATGGACATTGAGGTTTGTTTCCATGTCTTGGATTGTGGTGGTGGTTTCATAGCTATACCCATCTATCAAAACTCATCAGATTGTACGTCTGAAATATATGTGGTTTACTCTACAAAAATTATACCACAATAAAGTTGTTTTAAAAATGTAATTAAAAGAAAAAGTCAAGAGCAAATGGTGGGGATGAATTTGTGGAAATGCCCAGGAGCAACCAAGAAAGTGAGGACTCCCTAACCGTGAAGACTCTATGACTGAAACTTCAAAGGTCATTACTGGAATTTAGAAAAGACCCATAAAGGAAGAACCCGAGCAAGCATTGCCTTCTGCCACCTCTTAATCATTATGTCACTTGTACAAGTAGAACACACAGCAGGGATGGTGCTTAAGTACCTATTACTATTATTTCTTGGTTGTAGAGCTAAATGTAAAGGTCAATCAAATCATAGGCTGTTTCTGGATGTCCTTTTAATCTTTGCTGTCAGATGATGATGATGTAACAGGCAGTGAGAATGACATCGAGAGGAGGGTGGGAAGGGACATTCTGGGAGTTCGAAATTTGTAGATACTGACAGGCATATGTAGAATAGATAAACAAGATTATACTGTACAGCACAGGGAAATGTATACAAGATCTTGTGGTAGCTCATGGTGAAAAAGTATGTGACTGAATATATGTCCGTTCATGAATAAGTGAAAAATGTTCTACCCTGGAAATTGACACAACATTGTAAACTGACTATAACTCAATAAAATAAAATTTTTAAAAAATTAACATTTTGGTTTAAAAAAAATGACCCCAGGCACAAATTGGAGGTCAGCAACTCTCTTTTGCAACAGATATAACCCCAAGGAAGTAATGAGCCGTGTGCTCCAGTCTCGGGAGGGCATGTGATGAATGGAAGTCTTGTAACCAAAATGAAATACCAAATTCCTTACTAGTATTTTGAATATTCACTAAAAAATTACCTATCCATGTCCGTCTCTTTCCTTCACACTTTGTATATCTTCAGTCTTCTCTCTCTCTTGCAAAATGCTCACAATTCTCCTGTCTTTCTCTCTCTCCTCCTTTGTTTTAGACGTATACCTTACAAAATCTCTAACTGATCTCCCTAGCAAGGGCTTAACCTGCATCTGAGTGCAAGGAGGGTTGAAGCAAAACTGACAAACAAAAAAGCCAGAATTCTCTTTACCAGGCAGAAGAAGGGGTCATTTCAGGGAAATTATTTTAATAATTCTTATCCCATCTCATAAATAATTCATCATTTTTTCTTCTCAAATCCCTAGGTTCCTAGACTTGTCCCCAAAACTGTAACTCTTCCACTTTGAGGTGCATTAAAAAATAAAAATGTAGGCATGACCCTTCATTCTTTAGTTATCAAAGCCAGTGATCTGAAGACATGAAGACATCTCCAAAAAATAATAATAATACAATAAATACAAACAGGGCATAGTAAGGGGAGACTGTTTTACTTTAAGAGATTCAGTCATTTTATAAAATCGACATTTCAGAAAAGAAATGACATTGTCATGCCCAAAAGAGTGGGAAGGATATAATCTCAGAAAAAAAGAAAAGGAAACTTCATGAAAACTTGAGCTTTAGGTTTAGAATCCCTTATGATCATCTTTTTATCATGGACTAAGAAATACATTATCATGGGCTGTGTGGGTCAAGGGAGGACATTACAGAATCAGTGATCTAATTCACGTATTTTATTTTGTCCATGATGGAAAACTCCAAACTGGCTTTAGAAAGCCTCTAGATAATGCAGGGGATCCTGAAGAAGAGGTTGCTCCCTAGCATATTTACTATGTTCAACCTAACCTATTTTTTAAAATTTGCTTCTCCTGTAAGACAGGGTTGAAAACAGTAGGCAGAGGCATTTATTGCTCTGAGTCTTTTTGTTGGGAGCCCATGCCTTTTTCATGATGTTGTGTAAACAGATACTCATCAAAACAGAAGGAACATTTTGAGGGTTTGCTTTTTTTTTTTTAATTGATAAATTCAAAACATTACATTCCAAGGTTAAGCTTCTTTCCTCAATCCCAGTGTCGATGGTGGGGGTGAGTCTTACTTGTAATAATTACGGTACTTATAATACTTATAATAATTACGGTAATGTATGTTCTTTATAGATAACATGACAAATTGAGACACACACAAAGAAGAAAAGCCACTTGTGATGTTATCAGCTTATATTTAGTGTACACCATTTTGATCTTTTCTTTATATCTGCACGTACCCTAACACAGACCTTTTTATGGAATACATGTTAGCAATCTGCTATCACATTTCAGGAACTGTGTTAGGCATTAGAGACACAATTTATATTATTCTATAGATGGTATTTTGTATTCCAGAATTTGTTTTTAATTTGACAAAATATTATGGGCTAGGAGATTTATTATTCTTCCTCATAACGTAGCATGACAACGTGGTAGTCCCTAATCTCTTTAATTCCTAAGACCACTCTGACTTCTGGAAGTTTGCCTTGTAGTTTATCACTTTTCACAAATGGGTTTGTTTTGCTTTGTTGCTAAGCTGTGCCAACTACAACTGTATACTAACATTTTCAGCTGCAATTAAGTTCTCCCTTTTCTGTGTGCAGTCCTATTTATTTCTGACAGCTCCCTTGCCTTCTAAATAACTTAGTGTTAATGCATTGCGTGATAAAGGTGACCCATTTTGTTCTCCTCCAGAAACGAATAAATCAAGTAACCAATACATTGGGGGGAAGAAAACAGGAAAGAAAGGAAGCAATAGTGACTAGCACAAAATCTTTGGGTAAATATGGAAATAGGAGGATTGAAATAGAAGGGAACAGGTGATATTTTTATATAAAAGGATCCACCTCTCCTTTTCTTTCCCCCAGTCTTTTTCTGCATAACATGCATTTTTCTTTATATTAACAAATGGCTTCACTCACCTTCTCTCTGGTGGCTCTTTACGACTTCAGTCTCTTCTCATTATTTTTTCATGTTTTACGCAATGTAAACTACTTTCCACCACTCTGATACTGTGTGTGGGACGGCTGGTAGACTTTGAGTTTCAAGCTATGACAAAACAGTAATAATATATATCAATGGTTGTTGCGTAATAGTGAAAAGCTACTGATGGATGTTGGGAGGAGGGGAAAAGAATCCAAATCTGCTTCTATGTTTCATCTGCATCTTTGGGTTAAACAGAAATGGATGAAGCAAAAAGTGTCTTTTGTAAAGGACTTTGTCAAAAGACTAAGGATTTTTAAGATGGTGACTTTTGTCACTGTTTTAAACTTACAAAAAAAAAAAAGAAAGAAAAAAGAAACTTTCGTTAGAGTCTGTATTATCTAGTCTTAAAAAAAATTCCATGAGTTGCTCTTACTATGAATTCTTATTTAATCATTGCATTCTAACCAGCAGGAACAATTCCAAAGGGAATTCCCCATAAAGCAATCAGCTTTCAGCTTGGAGATGTACTAACCTGCAGATGTTTTGTAAATTCCCATCTTGGTCGTGCAAAGAAAGGCACATTCTGCTTTCAGCTAAGTGAGCCTTTGCTTTCTGTTGGGCACAGGTGGGAGAGGACTGCTTCTGGAATGTCACTGGCTCATGACTGTGATTTTGTACAGTTATTCTCTTGAGTGAGTCCTATAATCCAGAACTTTTGGCCAGATGCAAAGTTTCCCACTTCTGAGAAACTATTGAGTATTAAGAGAAGGAAAGAGTTGTCAGGAAAGTTTTCCAATACATAATTATCAATGAATGAATTCCTGTGTGTCAATTACCCAGGGTGTCACTATCTTTACATCGGCTCAGGACAAGCCCTACTTATACCTTTATCCTGATACAATTATTAACATGTCCCGCTCCCCACACTCACAAGTTTAGATAATAAATTATATGGCCACTTATAATAACCCTCTGAAACAAGACAGTAACAAAATGGAAAGGTCCAGTACCTTGGATCAATCAATTTGCAGATGAAATCTGACTCCCCCACGTGCTTCTTCTGAGAAGCTTGGAAAGTTATCTAACATTACTATATCTCAGTTAGCTTACCTGAAAAACGTCAATACTAGTGGTGCGTTCTCAACAAATGGGTGTTGAGAAAATTAAATAAGCTAATACATGTGAAATTCCTATCCAAGTATCCGTGACATAGTGTCGACGGATATAAACGCACAGCCTAAAAGTTGAGAGTTATGTTTTATTCGGCAGACACTTCTGAGGACTCGAACCCCTTGAAGACCTGGATGACAGCCTCTCAGATCGCTCTGAGGGACTGCTCCAAAGAGGTAGAGGAGAAGCCATGCATAGGAGTTTTTTACAACAAAGACCAGGTAGTCGGAACATTAAAAGATTACTGTTAACTAAAGAAAACCGGGCATCTCAAGTTAAAGGATTTAGCGCTTTTCTATGTATAGGAAAGCACAGAGGACTGACTGGGCTCATTGAAATCATTCCTTTGACATGCACCTGGCTCTCCAGGCCCAGTGTCCTGTCCTTTCATGTCCTGAGTTCTCAGGGTGCGCCCTTGTGGGTGGCTGCAAGGGCGGGCTGCCTACCTGCCCGCATCGTGAGCTCGCTGTCAGCGGTGGCGGCGGCAGCTGATGACTTGGTGGCCCCAGCATTCTTTGTTTACTGATACGGTTTGCAGTATTTTTTCATTCGCAATAGTAAGTACTCATTTCACATTAGCAAATATTAATTCATATTTTCCCATTCGAGTCTCAACAGTGTTCCACGTTGCAGCCTCCAGCATCTTTAGTCAAAGGCATTGAAGCAGCTGCTGGCTAGCCAGTGGAAGTGGACTGGGGGTGGGGGCGGTGGTTTACTGTTATGAGAGGAAGAACACAGGAAGTGATCTGAAAAAAGATGATGCTAAAACAGGTGGGATTGTATATTATAGGGTCTGGAAAAGGAGTGAATAGAGATCCAGAGCTACTTCTGTAAGTCTTGATTCTGGTTTGTGCTGAGAACGTTCAAGTTGCCAAGGCAAAAAGGAAAGGAAGATTCAAGCCAAATCTTTGTCTACCAATTTCTGATTCTCTTTCCTTTTAAACATTTCTTTTAAATCAAGTAATGTTTAATCTTGGGAAACTGAAGTTCAATGAGCAAGTGGAACAGAAGTGCACATTTGCCTCAGTTTGCGTGTCTGTCATTGGAGACATTGATTGCATATTTCCAGTGCCCTTCTTTTTTTCAATTAATTAATTTTATAAAACTTCAGTGGCGGTACTGGGGACTGAACCCAGGACCTCACGCATGCGAAGCATGTGCTCTACCACTGAGCTGTTTTCCTACCTGCATCTAGTGCCCTTCTGTTACAGGCTGAATGTTTATGCCCCCCCCCCAAAAATTCCTGTGTTGAAACCTCCAGTATGATGGTTTTTAGATTGGGAACTTTGGAAAGTAATTAGATTTAGATGAGATCATGAGGGTGAGGACCCGTAATGAAATTAGTGCCCTTATGAGAGAAGGAAGAGAAGCCAGAGCTCTTTGTCTCCCTGTCACATGAAGACACGGCAAGAACAGGGATGTCTGCAAGCCAGCAAGACGGCTTTCTCCAGGAACGCGGTCTGCTGGCATCCCTTGGGCCACATAAGAAAAGGAGGTGAACATGGAGTTCTGTGCTCGGGAGCACTGGGGAACAGAGAAAGGGTGACGAGGTGAACTATAATAGGAACCTTCTATCTTAATTCTGATTTCTTAGGGTTAAGGGCTTTTAACCCTTCTCAAAGCAAATTCCAAAACACACATTCATCCGATTCTCAAAACCGTATGAATCTTTCTCCAGGTCCCTCCTGAATGATTAGAAGTAGATAAGATTCTGAATGGCACCAGCTGTGTGCTGAACTTCTAACTGCCTAATTCGGGTGTGCTTTGAAGTCACATGAGCCGACGTCTTCATGGGAATCAGAGGAATGGGAAGGAAGTCTGTTCAGATAGTGGCTATTTCCCCACCCATTAAAAACATTCCAAAGGACACATTCACCCAGAAATTACTAATATCATCTCAATATCTGGGAACCTCCTCTCTAATGTTAAGATCTACAAAATCAAGGAGGAAGCGAATTACTTAACATGTTGAGGCTATGAGATTTAGGCATATCATTCTGAGTTAACGCTACGAAGTTTGGAAAAGAATGAATTGATAATTTACCAACCTCTTTTCCTTTGGGATGACAATGGTGATGGGTTTTGTATGGGGCTCAGGGACCACCCAGTCCTCTGCACTCACAGGGCCCTAAGAAATGAGTTCAGTGTTTGTCTGGAATATATTGCCTTGTTCAGAATTTTACAGGCAAAGCAAAGACAGTTAGTAGCCCAGGGTGGGGCGGTGAGGGAGCGAATATAGTGTTCCCTTTGGCTGCATGAAAATATCAGTGCCTTCTCCCTTGTTGGCACTACTGAGATTTAGCACTGTTAGGAAACAGAAATCTGGTATTCCAAGATGCTCCCTTTGGACTTTCAGATATCTCCTTTGCAATTTGATTGTTTCAGCTAGTCATACCTCACATCTGATACCTATAAATATCTAAGGTTTTAGTTGGTGCACGACCAGCTAGCTTTACAGCGAGGATTTAAGAGCTTCGTGATAGAATTTGCCATGAGTAATTGCTAGCGGACCATATTGGATCACCTTGTATAACTTTTGCAGGCTGGTTTTAATTTCAGATTTGACTGTTATATTTGTAGCTTTGCAAAGCAGTAACAAAAAAATGTCATAATTTAGATTAGGAGAAACAAAACAAATGATGATGGGAATATTACCATAACCGTAATTTTACAGCACAGTTTAATTATTTGGTTCAGTAATGTTCAATAATTATTTCAACACCAAAATCCCTCCCCACCCCAACCCCTCAACAAACCAAACAACTGTTTCACTACCAGCAAGTAATTTATAAGGCAATTTCAGAATCTCATGACTTCTTGTCTCTCTGATATTTACAGTCACTAATAAAAGCCCCTAACTTTGAGAGGCATGAATTAAAACTCATTTATATAGAGAGTAAAATTTCAGGATTTTTTTTCCTACTTCTCCTTCCATTCAAAGAGGTCCATATGCTTACAGACTTCGGTATAAGTGGGTGAAGCCAGTATCAAGAACCTAATATGCACTCATTAATTGTTGGAAAAATAAATGAATGAATTCACATGTGTATATAAAGTAGGTGGAGCTTTATGGGTAAACCAGTTTACTTTTTTTCAAAAAAGTTTTCTCTTTATAGTCTTTGGCCTGAGCCTTTGAAGAAGCTTTTTGTTTGCTTGCTTTTTTTGTTGCTTTGTTTTGTTTTGTTTTTTTGTTTTTTTAATGAATGGACTGAAGTTTTTTTTTAACATTTTTGATTGATTTATAATCATTTTACAATGTTGTGTCAAATTCCAGTGTAGAGCACAATTTTTCAGTTATACATGAATATATATATATTCATTGTCACATTTTTTCTCTGTGAGCTACCATAAGATCTTGTGTATGTTTCCCTGTGCTATACAGTATAATCTTGTTTATCTATCCTACAATTTTGAAATCCCAGTCTATCCCTTCCCACCCCCCACCCTTTGGCAATCCATGTGTTTGGAAGTCACTCTTGGTTCTTCCCTTACACCCATACCCCACATCCCATGATTATGTCCAACAGATTGCCCTCCTCCCAAATATTTCATGACTCTCTTCACATGTCTCCATTCTTCTTCTGCTCTTCTGACTTCTGTCCTGGAGTGCTATGATCACCTCCTAACTGGCCTGCCTTCCTGCAGCCTTGCCTTCACCAATCTCTTCCCTGTGTACCAACCAGAACAGTATTTTCTGAAAAATCGAAGCTGATCACTCTTCACTTTTGCTGAAATTCCTTTTATAGCTTCCACTGATTTTAGGATCAAGTCTAAAAAGTCTGTCAGTGGCCTCAAGTCCCTGCCTGGTCTCCCCTGCCCTATGTCCCCAACTCATTATCACTCTCTGGCACATCCATGTTCCTTAAGGGTGTGTATGTGTCTGTGTCTGTGTGTCTGTGTGTATGATTCCCTCTGCAGCGTGGGAGGTGCTAAAATCACTTTGTGAAGTTAATCCCATTGTTCCTTAATATTATGGATGTCATTTCTTCTGGGAAACCTTCTCAGTTAAATAGCCTTCTTTGTTCTTTCATGGCCCGTAGGATTGCCCCTTCAAAGCACCTGCTGTGTCTTAATATGATTTCCTAATTCCCCCACCAGATGCCAAGCTCTGTTAGAGTAAGACCATGTCTATCTCGGTCGCCATTTTATGCTCAGCACTCAGCACAGTGGCTAGCACATGGCAGGCACTGAATAACTGTTGGGTAAATGAATAAATCACCCCTATGCAGGCAAATAGCTTAGGGTGGTTTTGCTTCTTTTCAGTTTCTTCCTTTCTTCCTTCTTCCGTCCCTCCCATTCTGTCTCTTTCTTTCTTTCCATAATAATACCTTACCTATGACCACAACTTCTTTACCTATTAGCTGTTACCAATTTATGAACTATTTCCCAAAACTCAATTTTGAAAACAACTGAAATAGCTAATTTCTTCAGTATTCTAGGCTCCCTGAATTCCTGAAAATTTTCTTGTTTGGAAAGGTAGTTCTTGTTCATATTCAAATCATTCCTTAAGAAGGGAAAAGAGGACTTGTAAGAACAAAACACCCAATTGATAATCAAATAACTTGGAATATTCCTGGAACAGCAGTGGTTACAGTAGAATGATTGCACTCTACCACTACTAGCAAAATTATGATCAGGCATGAGCTGGATCTAGAGTTGTGTTTCAAAACCAGACTTCTTTGTCTTTAAGGATTTAAAAGTTCTCCCCCTCCCCACCACCAAATCGAGATAGAGCTGAATTGATTTATTCAACCCAAATGGTTGAATTGTGTTTGGGTCCTTAAAAGAGTTAACAGAATATGATGATTCAAAAACTCCACGTTCCATAAAAATAGTGCTATTAGGAAGAAAGCCACAGTTTTCAGTAACCTCAGTGACACCCTGCTCTGTTTGACTTCCCTGGCCGCAGCTGGTTTTGAGTATAATGCCATTGATTTTGAGAGATTTCATAAAGATAATTAGATATACTGGAGTGTGTTCTATATTCTCAGCATTTCAGAGGCTATGCAAAGCCACCCAAACTTTTGAAATATTACCTGGCATTGCTTCCTTGAGAAACTTTCAGTTTCTATGCATTGGAAAAAAAATCTATTAGTAAGTCTTCCACCTGAAGCATGAAGAAGGAATAAACTACTAAGGAGTGGAGATTTTTGCCTTTTTTTCAGTTATGTAAATAAATGTATGAAATGTATGTTCAATTCGTATACTAGTTAACTCGATCCCAAAGCGTAAGTATTTTAACACCTTGAGCTTTTTTTATGTTGGTGCAGGGAAAAGGGTGCAAAATCATTAGAAACATGATTATGCTTTAATTTAGGTCTTTTAGTTATGTAAGCAGAATGCAATTAAACAAGAAGTGCTCGCTATGTCTACATATTTCAAATAGGCTTTCAATTTATCACAGTTTTATGTGTATCTTCTTCAATTGCATGAGGCTTCCTCAAGGCTATGACAGTGAATTATAGCCATGTTCTTGTAATTATTTTCAGTTTGAAAAAAAAAAAAGAAAAAAAAACCTGTTTGCTGCACAAACTATTGAGTTAAACACATTGAACATCTAGTTTGCATTGAGATTCTGTGAGATCTGATGCCAGCTGTAAGATTCCCTCTGCTCATAGTAACATCCTTATTCCCATTTTCCAGATGAGGAGACTTTGAAAAGTTAATCTGTAGAAAGTCACATACCTAGGAAGTGTAGTATCTAAGACAGGGAACCAAGAAGTCTAATTTTCCAGTTCATGTTGTTAATCACAAGGATGATTCAAAGTTGGCCAGATAATGGGGAAGAGAGGTGAGTGGGAACAAGATGAGGTCAGGGAACTGAAAGGACAGAACAGAAGGACTCAAAATCTAGGTTGCAATGTCATCGTCAATTGACAGTTTGACCCTTGGCAAGTTAATTATGAACACTTAATCATCTAATGCCTAGGATGCTCAGAAACATGATGGACCTCATTTTCATTGTGATTGTGTTGCTGTTGGTGATGATGATGGTCATGGTATTGTTACTGTTGTTCAGGAACTCAGTATCTCTGACCACTTTTCACTTGTCTAAATGATGCAGCTCATCATGGAGGGAGAAGTTCCTTCAAGAAATTTTTCTATTTTGATCTGTCCTTCCTACCGAGGAAGGCTTTGACCTCTCCTGTCCAATGAGACCCGTGTCTCTCAAGTTGGAAGTAATCTCTGAGGTGCCAGCTGTATGCATGGTCACACCACGTGACACATGAAAGCCCAGAGTCTCAGAATCCTTTGAGTCACCATTAAGTGCAACATCCATCAAATCAGTGCTCTGACAAGAGCTGTGAATTATGTTCATGGCCAAAGCAAGGCTGCAGTTAAGGAAAACAGCCTTGTTAAGACCTTGCTGCTTTTCAGAAGAGGAGGTTGGAATCAGTCCACATCTGGATGAAAGTAATTTAAACATAAGAGAAGCTGTATCTTCTTGATGATTATAAGCTCCTCTGCATGGATACCCATAAAAGAGCCACCAACACAATCCATCTTAAACTCCTCAAAACCAGTCTTCCTTGGGAATGCTCATAGAATCACCTGATTCCTTCCTGGTTACCACAGTCAAGGCACAATGATTGATTTGTTGGCTCTTCCACCATCAAAAGGAAATAATATTAACACAATTCAACCCTTCAAGTCTATATTCTATGCAAAGTTAATCAGGTGGAATAAAGTCCCTCTTCAGAAATTCAATGATATCAGAAATAACCGTATTCTTCTCGGTCACTAGTTTATATTTAGCACATAGTATGGCACCTAGCACACAGTAGGCACTTAATAAATATTGGTTGGCTAAAAATTCAATCACTAGACTGAGGGGACTTGGGTTGTATGATGCATTATGCTAGGAAGAAAAGACTGTTTACAATTTTTATTTTCTTTCTCAGACTACCTTTCACAGAAAGAGTTCTATTCCTTAATCTTGGCTGGTACCAAGAGTAGAAAGAACCAACAGTCCCTGAATGCTAATTGGTACTTTTTTTTCTTATTTATGTGAGTGCCTTAGGACAAAATATGAAATAACCGCACCTCCTAAAACTGACCAAAAGATGGATTTCAGACCTCAACAGTGAACGCAGGATTGGAATTCATCATCGCACAAATGCAAAAGTGCTTTCAACCCTCCAAGCACTGGGCACACTAGTCTAACCTTTTCTTCAAGTTTCTGAAATATTTATGTGAGAATAATTTGTCGAATAATGAATATAGCTTTCCAGTAGAGCAACAAACACACACTGTATTTCTGCTATCGTTTCTTATTAAATATTTATATGTATATTTTCTGTTTGCTTCATAACCGGCCATTTACTGATGCTTAACAAGCACAGATAGTCCAGTCGAGGAAAAATAATACCAACCAACAATAACCAAAAGCAAACAAGTGCACCAAGGGGAGCTTGTTTCTGTGCTGGTCGCATTTAAAAAGTGCATTTAACATTTTTAATACAGTCCATATTTCATAAATTCCACATGTTGACATGTCCTAGAGAAAGATGGATGGGTTGACTTGGAGGTACGCCTCTGTCTAGTTTTATGTGTGCATCTGGCAGAGTTAATCTGT
This sequence comes from Camelus dromedarius, assembly GCF_036321535.1. Lineage (NCBI taxonomy): Eukaryota > Metazoa > Chordata > Mammalia > Artiodactyla > Camelidae > Camelus > Camelus dromedarius. Next base: position 5,315,321 of record NC_087459.1, on the reverse strand, counting down.
ACTTCCCTTTAGTAGGACACAAAAGTGTAATTCTCTGATAACTGACATAACTACATCATCTTCCAATATGGACTGATGATTAAATCACAGAGACAGACAAAACCAGAGTGGTGGGGAAGCTTGACTTCCACTTGCTATCAGACCATAAAATGCCTACTTACTGTAACCAGAGGAAAATGAGAGCAACGGTGCTCAGTGCCTGGAATTTGGGACGACTTCCTGAATTGGCTGCACCGGAGTCTTGTTTGTCTGCAATTATAGTCGTGCCTTATGTTAGCATACTGCTTTTTTCATATGCAAAGGCCACAGAGATATAATCAGAGCAGGAATTGTTATTCGATTTCTACAGTGAGAAAATAGAGATTCAAAGAAGTTACCCAAATGGTTAGAATTCTTTCCAGAGGACTTCAAACAGTCTAAACTGCTTTCACACACAATCACATCTGGTTGTGTAACAGGGAGCATTATCCACCCCACAGTCTTTCTCCAATTCCCAAGATACCCACTCAAAGAGCATAAAGAGGGGGATGGTTCCAGACTACAAGCCTTTAATAAACAGGCTTTTGCAAATGGTAGTTTCAAAACTTACCTTACGGAGTCCTGGCTTAGCAAAGGCAGCCTGGAGCTGAATTGGAGAATAAGGGTTGCAGACAGTTGAGTTGCTCTGCATAAGCACAGGAGAGGAATTTGAGGACACTTTTGCTTCTCAGAGGGAGAGGGCTACAAGTCAGGTGGAAGAGACAGAGGAGAGGAAATGGCTGGACAGCATGGCGGTGCGTGTCGATGCGCTTGCAGGAGCGGTGGTGCCTGATGGTTGAGGTGTGTGTGTTGCTACAATGTCAACTCCTCCACGCCCCGACACAACGTAGGGTGTGGTCACCATTAGGGATCATCACCAAATATTCTGCTTCCCCTCTCTGCTGGGCGCTTCCTGGCCTTCTTGTGGTTTGAGTGGAACCATGTGACTAGTTCTGGCTGCTGAGCTATGAATGAAAGTGACAAGTGGTGGAACATTTTATTGCTGATGCAAGACTTTGAAGTCTTTGGAGTCATTTGTTACCACAGCATTCCTTGGCTTATCCTGACTGCTACGTATAGTCGGCTATATACCCGGTACCCTTATGTGAACGCTTTTCTTGTATATTTGTATATACAACAAATACGTATATTTGTTGTCAAGGAAGGGGGCTGCATTTCATGTTAGGGTCAATTTTAATTCAAAAGTGATGCAACAATAGCCAGAGGCAGAGAAGAGAACAAAAACAGAGCGGGGACTAGAGCCAGAAATCCGCTATGCCCATGAGAGTGTAAGGTCCTGGCGATCCGCAGAAATCTTAAGAAAGATTTGGATTTTTCACAAACTATAGAATGAGTGTCTGGACAAAGGTACCCTGGGTTTAAGGGGTAGTGAGATGTTAGCAGCTAAAAATTAAAAATCCAGATGAATAAAATGTCTTGTGAAATGTCAAGCAATTACTAGTAGCAGAGCCCAAACCACTAAATCCCTTGATAACTCGCTTAGTGGTCTTTCAATCCACTCTTTTAAGGAGTTCTCAGAAAGCCGATGAACCAACAGCTTCACACAGACACAGACATACACAGACACACAGGTGCGCGTGCACACACACACACACACACACACATCCTCTCCCCAGGATTTCACATTAAATCACAGAGTAAGTGTCTGAAACAAGAACATGTCACAGGTTGACCTTCACCTGAGGGCTGACAAATCACTGACAAGATAGTTGCAAGAATACTAACACTTTTAATAAGTTGTCCAGTAATATGATATTTTTATCTTTATTCAATGAATGGCTTTTGTTGAATTGGCTTCCAGTGCATCCATTGATCAACATATCAGCCTGTTTCCAAATAGGCAGCTCAGTTTTCTCTGCCGTGACTAAGTTCAGACACATTCTGCCTGTCCCAGTCTCCCTGGCCTCATCTCTCTTCTGGCTGTACCCCACTCAGAAGCACAAGCATCGCCAATTTCCTCTCTCTACCCTGCTGACGTTCATTGGGTGATATGGTGCTTAATCACTAGGGGTTTCCTTTTACTTTTGAAAACGATTCTTCTGTCTTTGTGCGTACCATTTAGAGAAAGGCCCTGTGACTACATTCCTTGTGATTTACATAGTCACTTAGTACAAAGTTGGGGCGAGGTTACTTAGATTATTAACTTTACAGATGGCTTTACCATAGGTTTCCACCGTCACTTTCCTAACAAATACTACATACAAAGCAACAATTTGTCAACAGCCTTCTCAGGGGCATAAAGTAAGGCCCAGCTGTGTTATTATGCTTGTCCACATCATACATCTCTGTGTAATTATACCATCCTTTTCTGTGCAAATGCAACCTCTGGATCCTTCTTAACACAGTAGGAAGGCAGCCACTACCAGTTGCTCAGAGTTGACCATGGAGCAGAAGCTTGTTTTCCCTCTGTTCTATTTAGTGTTAAATTTACAAAGGAGCTTTGAGACATTTGAGTTATCTGAAAGTGTGCAGTGTTGCCTAATTCTTAGAATTGATTTCCTGAAAGATGACCAGTTCAAGTTTCATTGAATCAGTCCTCTTATCTGCCCAGTCCCGTTTGTAGTTCTTTCTACCTATTTATCTGTTGCTTTGCTACCACACTCTGAATCTTTCATAGTTGGAGTGCCTTTTTTTCCTACCTCCATCTGCTCAATGAACTCTTCAACCAGTCCCAACTCCTTCCTCAAAAGAGATTTTCATGGTAGTTCCCTAAGCTACCAGGTTATTTCTTGCCCGTGGTCAGTGGTACATTCACAGCAATCAGCCCTGTGTCTCCCCACCCCAGTCATGATAACCCACTGCCCTGGCTGCAGGGATGAACATGTGACTCAGGCCCAGACAATCAGCATTTTTTTCCCCTGCATTGGTGATTGGTCCATGGCGGGAATGTGACCTAATCTGGCCAGATAGACAGCTTTCCTGGAGATGTTTCAAATGGGAGATGGAAATTAGGTTTGAAAGCCTCAGAAAGGTAAACTGGAAGATGCCAGAAGCTGTTTTGCTTTCTAGAATGTTTGAAATAGGAACCGAAAAGGCAGGGTGGGAGAAGAAACGAACCCTCCAAAAGCTAGCAGTGGTGAAAACCAGGTGAAGAGAAAGGGTGCAGGCTTCATGATAATCCAGGGTCAGTTATTATGATTTCTTGTAATTTGTGAATGAGTCAGTGGCCTCAAAGTTTTGGAAGTTACTAGGGACCAAAGTATATGTGTTTTATGTGATTGGCAGAAATATGCTAGTCTGAGCTCTAGAGCAGAGAGATATGAAAAGATACAAGCCTGTATCTGGTAATGGTTTTTCAAGATGAACATACCAAGAAAAGCCTAGAACAGGGTTAAGAAATACATAGCACATACCCAGTTCTGGAGGCTAGAAGTCCAAAATCAAGGTGTTGGCTGGTTCGGTTCCTCCTGAGGGCTGTTGGGGGAGGATCTGTTCGAGGCTTCTCTCCTTGGCTTATCATGTCTCTTCAAATTGTTGTTCCTTTGTATGTGTCTGGGCCCCAGATTTCTTCTTCTTATAAGGACATCCATTATATTAGATTAGAGCCCACTCTCAGGATCCCATTTGAACTTGATTACCTCTGCCAAGACCTCATCTCCAAAAGTCACATTCTGAAGTCCCAGGAGGTAGAACTTCAACACAGGAATTTTGGAGACACAGTTCAGCCCATATCACTTACCGTGGTGCCAGACATAGACGTGAGCTTATGCACTGCCATCCACTTGACCCTGAAAGTGACCTATATGGCGAGTGTTTTGTCGTTCCCATTTTACAGAACAGGAAACCAAGGCTCAAAGAGCTGTATGCAGAGTCACAGAGCCAGGGTTGTTGGTGGGGCCAGGATTCAGACCCAAGCTCCTGACTGGTTCTTTGATATAAAAAGGAGGGAACTTGGTTATATATTGGGCACAAAGGAGGAAAATAAATCAGAATTACCAACATCCCTGGACTTGGTTGCTGGAAAAATGGTGATGTCAGTCCTCCTGCTTAATATTTCAGTGGCTCCCTATTCCCTGCAGGTTAAGACTTAAATTATTTAGCAGGAAAATCAAAGCTGTTCATGATCCTAGATGCTTCATTAATTTTGTCTCTATTTCCTGGCTTTTCAGTCCAGCCAAATTAAATAATTTGTAGTCTCCACTACAGGGAAGGGAAAGGAGAAGGCGTTTGGAGGGTATGAAGGACCTCAAAGGAGAACAACGAACATCTAATCTCATCCTTGGGTTTACTACTGGCTACCCTCACCAGCTGTGTGACCACAGTTAAGTTACTTACCCTCTCTGATTCTCTATCTCCCCAATTTATAGAATAAAGTAGAAATAATGCCCTTCCATACATTCACAGGAATATCTGTGAAGATTAAAAGAGATAATGTTGTGTAGAGAGCTCCATCCAGTGTCTAGCACCTGGCTGTATCCATGGTAACCATTCAGTTTGGGATATTTGGAGTCCAAAGTAACACAGAACAGCCGTGTGGACAAGCCGCCTAGTCAGATAGAAACACAAGACCAGGCTGCAGGTGGCATCCTTGGGGATACTCATTCCCTGTTTCTTTGCTCCATTTCATACTTCATGCCCACCCCTCCCAGATATGGCAGAGCACCCTCTTCTCCCTTCCTCGAGACCCCACCAGAAGTTATGACTTGAAACTCTTAAGCAGTTCCTCTCTTGTTTTAGCCATCAATAACTGGCCATATCTACAGATGAGGATCTGATCCTTTAAGGACAATCTGTAGATATTCTAGATGATCTATACGCCTTGTGACATCGCTGTATCCATAGACGGCTCCTCTGAGACCACTGTTATTAATGATGTAATTAATATGAATGGCGATTGTATATATCAAGCAGGTCGTTAAGGCAGAGGTGGAAATGCAGCTGTTTATATTAAAGATACATTTTATGTTCTGAACCCAAGCAATAGAAAGTGCTTAGCTTAGAAATCTCACTTGGTTGCATTTTGGATTTTTTTTTTTAAGTTACAGTAGACCCTCCCCTTACTTGTTTAAAAATGCTGCACTGGTGGAGCCTCTGGGAATCTGAGTGAGTTAATAAGGTAGGCTTTTAATAGAAGCATATAATCAACTAAATCCCAGCCTTTAAAGTCACAACATTCAAAGACCAACCGATTCAATGAATGTGTTGGTTCATGGACACTGGGAAACGTTTTATTTGGTTTCACTAGCCTCCCTCCCATAGACACTCATCTGCAAGAATATTTGCTTATAATTTACTGTGTAAAAAGGATCTTCCTGGGGCAGATGCTGTATGTGACTCAGCTTACCTTTAAGGGAAAATATTGAAATAACACTCTCGAGCTGTTCTGCTCTGTGTTGAGAACTCAGAGCTAGATTTCTGTCTTTGTAGTAAGTATTGAAACCTTGCCTCCCACATCCAGGCTGTTCAAATGTGAGATGAAATAGGTTCTTAGAATGATAGAGTCCAAATGTTTTCTGTAGCCCTTCCTAGAGGCTGTGAGCTGAAAACACACATTTAAATGGACGGATTTCTTTTTATTTCCTTTCCTTTTCCCCTTCTTTTTAGAAATAAGTGCTTTTTTTTTTCTCTAGTAGCCAAAATGTTAAATGTTTTTAATAAAACCTTAGACTTAGGTTAGAAGGGAAGATCTTTACCCCTAGGTTTAAATGATGTTGCCACTTGCTGAGTTCCAAAGCACCGAGCAGATGGGGGAATGGTGAAAATTGGGGAGTCACACACGAGGAGGGGGTACTTTTATGCCTGTGACAAACAGACCTTCTTAAGCCTACACGGCTGAGTGTCTGGCAGCTGTGTTATGTAAGCACCCTGTAAAGAACTGCGGAGGAAGAGAGGCGTCTGGTGCTGAACGGGGCAGAGCTGCGGCGGACAGAAGCTGGTTCGGAGGCTCCCTCTGCCCACAGGGCAAGATTGTTGGCTCGTTGACAATCAGCCGCACTCCAGATGCCAGAGGCCCAGAGGCAGCAAGGCAGTAAGTGTGAGTCCAGCTTTCCAAACTCCTGGCACTCTGACCCAACTGCAGCTCTGAGCCTTGATTAATCAGGGCTGGGGAACCAGCGGGCTGTTGCAAAGTCAGTTGACAACAGATGCTCTGTCCCCGGTCCCTGCAAATAAACACACATTTGCAGAAGGGGTGAAGGCAGCGAAGTCTCTGCCTTCAAGGACCAGAGCTCCCAGCTGCTGCTTCTCAGCGGCTACAGTAGGCAAGACACTCTGTCCACCAGGTGCTGTGTCCTCATTCGTTTCAAACCCCAAATATATTTCATTGCCCCCATTTTGGAGACAGAAAAAAAAAAAATGAAGTGCAGATATATTTAAGTACCACAAGGTACCACCGTGATCACAGCCCAGACCTGTCTCATCCTAAAACTTTGGTTCTTTTTATTTCAAGAACAGTTGGCATTTAAACAACTTAAGCAGCGAAACTGATGTTTGATATGAAATTTCATGAGGATTCTATTTCAGAGGCAGATAAAACCAGGATGGCTGTGATGGGAGCAGTGAGGACGGTCCGGATTGACCTTCACATCCTTTCCTGATGTTGAGGTGACCACAGAGCCATCACCCCAGCAAACTAGAGCCGTGGTTCTCCAGATGTGACCACCGAGTACTTGTTACAAATGCACCTTCTCCAGCCCCACTCCAGACAGACTGAATCAGAAACTCACAGGCTGGATCCTGGGAATCTGTGGATTAGTGAGCCCTCCAGGTGATGGTGATGTGTGCTCACTCAGGTGTGCAAACCACTGGCCTTGAGTCTCCAAAGCACATTCTGATGACCGCTCAGCTCCATCCTACCTTTAGGTACCCGGGATTCTGGAGGCGCTTATTGCAATGTCCAAAATGGTGAATTAGGTCCAGTCTTGCAATTTGTTTCTTTTTTAAGAAATTCAGGGAACGGGTCCTATTGACTCAATGCAACATTGAAGAACAAATATTGCCATTATGAAGCCCATAACAAAATAAAAAATATTAACTCCCTCGACTTGTGGTTAAGAATTAAAAATCACACTTATTTGAGGAAAGTGGAATATGACCTGGATTTCATGCATTAAAGATGCTGTTGACTTCAGTGAAAACATCATGTGTGTGTGTTTGTGTGTTTGTTGGTGTGCAGGTACATGACTATATGTGTGTGTTACCACTTAGAAAAAAAAAATGCCACTAAATAAATTATGCCCCACTATTCCTTGTAAATGACACCTCAGTTTGCAAGACATTAAAATGCAAAAAAGTGAATACCTTAGAACGAGTGGAATATGATTTGTAAAAAAATGAAAGTTAAGGAAACTTTGGAAAACCCCTTCCTTTGGGTCCATTAGCCACTGTCGTCAAGTGTCTTTCGAAGCAAGACCATTCTAGTCAATTGAAAACAAAACAAAGAAATGGTCTTTTCTTGTTTGTGACAGTTTTAGCTTTGATTGCCATCAGTAAGCCAAGGAACCTGCTCCCTTTGTAATATTCTCCAAGTTGGATTTTTCCTGCAGTTCTACAATCATCCTGCCTCACACCAAACTCATGGTCTCCTCTCCCATTTTCATAGTTGACTTTGCTATTCTTGCTCTTACTGTTTCCATGTGGTTTTGAATCCTTTTCTTCCTCCACCAAGGTTGCTATGACTTGAGAGGAGACTACAAAGTAGCTAATTGTAGTTTCAAATCCATGTTATCATGGAAGACATTTCAAAGTTGAGGTGGGATGATGAAAAGGGCTCTGATGATGGAAACAAGGTGGTGCGAGGTAAACTGAGACATTGATGCTAGTTTTACAGGTTCATCATGAATCTTGGGAAGCACAAAGGATAAGGTAATATCAACAGAAGCTTCCCTGGAAAACCGGAACTTTTCATGATCTTTTCTGGCATTTCCTGTCATGTGTAGCAGTTGGTTCTCTCTCTGTGTCTGTGTCTCTCTGTCTCTGTGTCTCTGTTTCTGTCTCTCTCTCTCTTTGTCTCTCTTTCTTTCTCTCTCTGTCTCTCTCTCTTTCTCTTGCATTTTGGCCAGATCACCATAGAGGTCTTCATCAAGTCAGTAAAACTAGTTTTCGATGGATTTTTGTGTCTTGCTGTCTCTCCCGAATGGTGCCATCACCAGTTCTGACTCCATTTGGGGTGTTTGCTTGTGTGTCTGATTTGGGATGGAGGCTCCCCAGCACTGATAGAATTTTCAGCAAGTCTCCTAAGCTCTAGAATCATTCCCCCTGGGGAACAGGTTTTATTTAGAATCCAAGATCATGAGGCAGTAGTTGTGACATTTTGAACATTTTATTTCTTTACCAAAAAATAATTAACTTTTGTAAAACCGATAAAAAGAAATCAAGAGAAAATAAGGGACAAGAGTGCTTTATGGCTTTCTGTTTCTGACGGCGTGAGTCCCACAATCTCAGTGGCATTCACCCGATGGGCACCGTAAACCGAAGGGCTGAAGCTGTTGGAAAACTTTTTCATTTTTCTGTAAAAATCCAAACTTGGAGTGGAAAGAGCTCACTGATGTCAACATTTAGAAAGCAATGTTCTCTTTATATAGTCACTTATTGTCTGGGGTTTCATTTTTGGTTCAGGGGGAAATTAAATTCCCTTGCAATTGCACTATCTGTCTACCCAAGAAATTTTATCTCCACATAGTTTTTATTCGCTATTTGTCCTCTGGGTAAAATACCACAGATCCACAGGGTTGGAAGTGCATTTTAGAGGTCTTCTGGTTCATTCTGCTCTTCCTTGTAGGTCAGTAGTTAAATTATTCCTAACCCAGAAGCCCCCTAATTCTAATATCCAAGGATTCTGGAGAAAAGGAAGGAGGGGAGTGGAATCTCCCGGGAAGGCTCATAGCATTATTCTGCGATCTTATTCTTTGGTTATAAGGATCATTTCAACATCCAAATCCCTTCCCACGTCAAGCCCATAAGTAACTTGTGGTAGGTATATGAGGTTATGCAACCCTGTCTTTCCACTTAAATTGCAGGTGATTCTGCTGAAAAGTGTGTGTGTCCAGATTCTATTGTCTTTTCATCTTCTGGAGGCAGGTTGGTTATAAGGATATTACAATGGGCAAGAATTCCAAGGAAGCTGGGTTCAAATCTCAAGTTCATGATTGCAATATTTGGTAGGTTGTGTCATCACTCATAATTTCCACTGCTTCCTCCTGAGCAGCCCTCCCTGCCTGCCTTTCCTTGGGGGAGGAGGGGGACTCTGTTCTCCCACCCCATTCCTGCCATCCTTGGCCCCATGACTTGTTCTGGCCCATGAACTGCGAGCGGAAACGGTATGTGTCATTTCCAAGTGGAAAATGTAAGAGTCAGTATGCATCTCGTTTTGGTCTCTTTCCCTTCTGTAGGGATGTCTTAGGTAGGTGTTGCTCTATCAATGTGGGGTCCCTGAGAGAAGAGGGCATGGAGCAGAACAGAAGATGACCTAGGACAGATGAGCTGCAAGAGAGGAAATGAGCATTTATTGTAAGCCATGTGTTGAGATCACTTGTTACTAGAGTGTAATTTAACTATGTTGATTTGCTGCCTTTGCTCGTCCAACTCCCAAGCCCTCTCTGAGCCCGTAAGCTCAGTTTCTTTTTCTTTTTCTTTTTTTTTAACATTTTTTTATTGACTTATAGTCAGTTTACAACGTTGTGTCAATTTCCAGTGTAGAGCATGAATATCCTTTTTCAGTTATACATAAACATACATATATTCATTGTCACATTTTTTTTTCGCTGTGAGCTACCACAAGATCTTGTGTATATTTGCCTGTGCTATACAGTATAATCTTGTTTATCTATTCTGCATATGCCTGTCAGTATCTACAAGTTTTGAACTCCCAGTCTGTCCCTTCCTACCCCCCTACCCCCTGGCAACCACAAGTTTGTATTCTATGACTATGAGTCTGTTTCTGTTATTTATTTATTTATTTATTTATTTATTTATTTATTTATTTATTTATTTATTTATTTTGGATTCCACATACGAGCGATCTCATATGGTATTTTTCTTTCTCTTTCTGGCTTACTTCACTTAGAATGACTTCCTCCAGGGACATGCATGTTGCTACAAATGTTGTTACGTTGTCATTTTTATGGCTGAATAGTACTCCATTGTATAAATATACCACCTCTTCTTTATCCAGTCACCTGTTGATGGACATTTAGGCTGTCTCCATGTCTTGACTATTGTAACTAGTGCTGCTATGAACATTGGGGTGCAGGTGTCTTTTTGAAGTAGGGTTCCTTCTGGATATATGCCCAGGAGCGGGATTCCTGGGTCATGTGGTAAGTCTATTCCCAGTCTTTTGAGGAATCTCCATACTGTTTTCCACAGTGGCTGCACCAAACTGCATTCCCACCAGCAGTGGAGGAGGGTCCCCGTAAGCTCACTTTCGTCCCCGAGCACCTACCGTATTGCCTCATCGCCCTTTCAGCACCTGCCATATTGTCTCTCGTCTACTGCCCGCTTGATAAATGCTTAGAGAGTTGTATTGAAATTGTTTGGGGTAGTCTCAGACCAGCCTTTTCTGTTCTCAAACCTAGCATTTCCCAAAGAGTGGGTGAAGTTTTAGAAGTTCTGTAAGTTTATTTTAGGTCCATAGACACAGCGGCAAATAACATCAGATCACACCGTGAGAAAGTTATTCCCTTTTCAATTATCTTTGAACACATCTTGTGACATTCAAAACAAACCCACAAACAAAGCGTCACATCCATAGACTTTACCGAGGAACAGAAATAACTAGATACAATAAGACCGATCTGGGTATATTTGTGCAATTGCTTCCTGTAAACATGAGTAGTTGGCTTTCACAGATATAAAAAAAATAAATTGTGTTTAGTGTAAAGGATGAGATGAAAAATATCAAGTAAACGAAAGCATAAAGCAGCAAGATGATAAGGAAGAAACTGAAAGTATGGCAAGTGACTGGAATTTGGAAAAACCTTATTCTAAACCTTTTTGTACCCTACAAAATTTGTTCTCAAAGTCAGAATAAAAGGTGTATGACTGGGCTTTGGGGATGGTAAAGTGAGAGATGGGTGTGAGACATCATCAGTGTGGTAACTGGCGTTGGTTTTGGTGATTGTGGCAAAGTTTCTGTTTCCCATCCAGGGACTGTTTCTTCCCTCGAGCCTCTCGGCTGATTTTGCTGAGGTCGCCTTCCCTATTAGCTTGTTCCAAGTGGAGAGCGAGGCTGGTGGATAGATTCACTGCCACCCTGTGATGTAAAATTTTTTTTCGCCTTGTACACCCACTTCCTGTCCTATTGGACAAGTTATGGGAACCGTTGGTGTGAGTGAAAAGAACAATTAACAGACTCAGTGGAGTTTTAAATAAAACGTGTTAAGGGCAGAGAAGCATGAAGTTGAAAACCCTAGAACAGACTCTTGCTTGCCTGCATCTTTGTTTAAGTGTTGCCTGGAATGTGTCCAACTCGCCTGATCCTTTGTGTTCCTGACCCTTCCAAACTGCACATTTCTTGAGGACAACAACTGCATCTGGTTGGCAGTTAAGCGTCCCCGTCACTTAATAAATGTTTTGTCTCTTGAAGCCAGGAGTTCTTCCAACACTCATCCATTTATTAGTGACTTGCAACTAAAGCATGCTGGTACATCTCATTATAGGTGCCAGTACATCCATTTTTGTTATTAATAATGATGGCTACGCAATAATCTCAGCAGCTGCAAATTGTAGCATTTGAACCAGGAGCTCTGCTAGGTGCTTTATGTCTCTGAGACCATCATCTTACAGCAAACCTAGCAAGATGGGTGATCTCATGTCCAATGAGGAAATTGAAACATAGAGCAGTTAATCAACTTGCCAATTGATAGTGGAGGTAGGAACCAAATACAGGCCTGCCTGCTTCCCCAAACCCCAAAACCCATTTGCCACTTGCGCTTAACAGTGCCATGTTGGCAATGGGAGACCGAGAGAGAGAGAGGGAGAGAGTTTGTGTGCGTGCGTGTGTGTGTGTGTGAGAGAGAGAGAGAGAGAGACTGGCTCTCAGCTTCTAAATCCAGCCTTATGTATTAGTTCCCTCCTTCTTCACCTTTGATGGTTAATTTTCTCAGTGCCTCCAGCCTAGCATTCCTCAGTATCATTGTTCCAAATCACTGAAGCTGCCAGCACAAGTTTCCTTGCTTAGTCTCCACGCGTTTTAACACACTGTTAACGCAATGTTTTCCTTGAACATGCTTAGCGTTTACTTTTATTCATCTGAACGTGGAAGGCAGCACCGCATGGAAGTGCAGTTTGCCTTGAGCCTAGCGTCTCAGCAAGCGCCTACTGCGCAAAACAGAGTGAAGACTGAGCCAGCTCTGTGGTGGCCGTGTCATCCCCGCGTGGCCACAGCGTGGCCTCTCAGCCGACTGCACGGCCAGGGCATCGTGAAGAGAGTCCTGGATCCTTCCTTTTTGGTTTTCTCCCCGGAAGGGTGATTTTCCTGAGAAGCAGTAATGACTGGTCATATTTACCATTTGCATTTTAATCCTGCTTACTAATAAACTGAAAAGAAAGAATTTTCTGTGATGCCTCCTTGCAATTTTCTATTGTACCAGTGTGGATTTACCAGGTAGACAAGATAGATCACATTTCTTTATTTCCTTTAAATAAAATGAAACCTTATCTATGTCCCTAAGGCACTTGATTGCTAATTAGGGGCTCTCTTTGTGACCCCTCCCATTGCAATTTCATGCAAAATCCATGGCCTTTGGCCAAGTAAAACTCAGAGAGCTCCTAAAATTCTTCTAGGTTTTAACAAAAAAACTTGGTCATTGGATGTAGTTTAGACAAGTCTCTTTGATGGAGGGGAACAGAATTTCTCTAAAAATAGATCAGTAAAATGTGGGGTTATTATAAGGAGACAGAGACAATGTCTCAAATAGCCAAAGACTGAAAGTGAAGTCCAATAGGCTTTGCAGAGTTTGGTTTAGAAAGTGGAATTGTCAGAAATGTACATTCTCATAGTTTCTCTCTCTCCCTCTCCATCTCCATCTTCGTCTGTCTCCTGTCATAGTCTCTTGTGTCTGCATACCCCTGCCCTCCTGCCTGGTTCCCCTCTCATTTCTTCCTCCTTACTCATAATCTTTGCTCCTTGGTCATTCTAGCACGTGTAGGGCTGGCTCCTGCTTTGGCCCTGAACTGTGTAATCTTGCACTCACTCACAGAGCTCACCAAAGGCTGCCCACCTCACCTGGGGCTCCCAGACCCCATGCTCATGAGCTCACCCTTTGCAGAATGAATTGACTTTGAATCCGCGGTAGGACCCCATGGCTCCGTGTGTGGCTAGGTGGGTGGGGTGAGAAGAAATCGACATGTTTTCACGGGAAAGCAAGGACTGTGGAAGAAACACAGCCTCTCCCAGAGGAACACAGTGAGAGGCTTGGTTTCTTGTTTTAAATTGATGTGGGCGGGAGAAGAAGGATCGTGGAGGTCAGATGCACGCAGGTCAGCTATAAGTGCTATCAAGTCATTAAATCACGAGATAACAAGAATGCCTTTCCCATATCCCTGTGCTTCAGCTTTCAGTATTGACACGATTCATCAAAGATCTTTCCTGTGTACCCCGACGCATAGAGCTGTGAGATGTAGAGCTCCCTTCTAAGTATGACAGCCAGGGGGCGATGCTGAACGCATAGAACAGAACCCCAAACCAGATCAGATCCAGGAGACCCAAAGTCCACCCTGGCTACAAATCTGAGGCTCCTTCTCTCAGATTTTCAGAACCCCAAACCAGATCAGATCCAGGAGACCCAAAGTCCACCCTGGCTACAAATCTGAGGCTCCTTCTCTCAGATTTTCACACAAAAATAAAGAAGATACTAGCACCCCCAGTCTTCCAATACAGCATGGGCCCGAGAAGACCAGGCCTGCACTTAACTAATGTGGAAACTAAAATATAGTTTCAGTGATATTTCTGATGAATTAGGACATTTGCATTTACCATGAAGACCAACCTGAGTGTATCCTCCAGTAAAAAAAAATTTTTTTCTAGGTACTTAAAAATTATGATCACTGACAGAAATGTATACTTAATACTGGAAGGACAGTGGAATGGGCTGAATTTTTTAGCTAGTCCGACAGAGTCAACTATTACAGAGAGACAGAGAGAGAGAGAGTGCTGACCCAGAGAAGGCTATAGAAAGAACATGGTAATTAATTGAAAGTTTTGTGTCCACTAATACCCAAAACACAGATCTTGATATGGTTTCTCTCCTTGAGGATGGCACTGGATCTCTAGCTAGCTAGATGATTGATAGATAAAGATACAGAGACATGTAGAGATAGACAGATCATCTCTAACTCTTCTATCTCAGTCTCAATCCACCTATCATCTATCTATCTATCTGTCTGTCTGTCTGTCTGTCTATCCATCCAGCCATTTATCCATCCATCCATCTATCCATCTATCTATCCATCTTCCTCTTTCTCTCTCTCTCTCCAATCTCTTCTATTTCCTCCAGCGTAACCCTCCCACCCTCCTTTACTGCACTTGTCACAGCCAGCAATGGTCATTTCAATACAATTTCATAAGATGCTGCTATTTCCAAGAAGCAATTTGGTGTGTATTTCCAGATTACCTGTCCACAAAGGAGGCTGCTCAGGTAAAGAGAGTGACTGAGTCCCCTTGAGGTGCTCCCAGTGGCACTGTGCTCTGCATGACTTTGAGAGTCAAGTCGCATCATGAATTGGTGGAGCAAAGGGTTCCTTTTGCTGCAGCACTGGTGGTGGTCTCTTCACTCAGAGAGCTTGAGAGCTCCTTCCTGAATCTGGGCCTTTGCCACCTCTTATCTCGAGCCTGGGACTCTATCTCACCTTCCTGTTCATACCCCTCTGTCCGACCCAATTAGAGGGACTCCCAAAGCATACCCAAGACAAAAAGCATTTCTGGAATCCATTTCCAAAGAGTGGCACTCTTTGGGGTTCTGGATGCATTTTCATGAAACTTTAAATTGACACCCTCAATCGCACTGAAATATTTATGAACTAAAGATTTTTATATTAAAAAAAAAAAAAAAACAGTTACAACCAGATTGCATCAGTTTAGGTGAAGTTCCCTTTACTTCATTTTTTTTTCTAGTGTCCTTAAAAGCCATTTTCCCTGTGTGTTTGTAATTTTATTTTGTTTATCAGTGAAGGTAGTAGACCAGAATAAGAAGTGTCAGGTTTAATTCTCTGCTGCAGTTCTCAAAATAGATGTTTCATAAGTAACATGTGGCTCGCTCAGCTAAAATTAAATGTCTCAGTGTTTCCAAATATTTTCCGTCTAGAATTTGCAACATACACCCTTCCAGAACTGACAAAGACACTGAAGATTACCACTTAAAAATGTCAGTCTCTTTCAGGCTTTTCACCAGCTTCAAAGGCTGGCTATGAGTAATATTTTATATAGAAAACAACAACAAACTTTAGAATAATCTAGTGCCATTAATTAATTGATTCATTCATTAATTAATTAAAAATGAAAAGCCAAACAAACAAACAAATCCTGGTTCTCTCACCGATGGAAATTCAGTTCAGAGAAACCCTATATGAGAAAGTATAAAATATATTTGTGAAAGCGTCTACTTCTATAACATTCTAGGAATCAAAGAACAAGGCCAGACCTCTAAGATTATGTATCCCAGTGGTTCCTAATTATCAGAATCTCCTGGTAGCTTTAAAGAAAATACAGAACCAGGCCTCCTGCCCTGAATGTCTTGATTTAGTAAATATGAAATGAGATTCAGGGAGTGGAAGAACCAGCTGGACTACCTTGTTCCCCAGCCTCCATCGCTCCTTATTCTAAATGTCTGTTTCCCTGCTGGTTTAACAAGGATTCTTAAAACTGCCTCCTCCTCCAATGGCTTTTGCAAGGCAACTGAATGAGATTGGGAAGGGGGAGAGTGTAAATTCGGAAAATGTAAGGGAGAATGAGAAAATGACAAAGATCCAGACTTGTAGATCCCTGACAGTGCTAATGTCTTTTGGAAAGAAGGGAAAAGGCAACATTGAGAAAGGAAACAGGGATGGTTAAAGCAGACCCCTGAGAATAGACACCGTGGACTGCATTTCCAGGGGAGGAGGGTGAACTCCACTGAGAAGCATCCGGTAGAGTTTGGACAGGGAGCCCTGTGGACTCTGAGGCAGGTTGAAATCTCAGCTCTGCTGCTTCCTAGATGTGTCATTTTGGCCAGTCGGCTTCAACCCCTCGGGATCAGTGTCCCCACCTGTAAAATGAAGATCATCATAGTGTTTTTCCTCGTGTTGTAATTTTGAGATGGTGTCTCTAAAGCACTTGGAAACAATGCTTGGAAGTAGTTGACACCGCGTGACTTGCTGTTGTGGTGGTGGTATTAGAAAGCGGACTGCTCCCTGGTAGTAGTGAGGGAAGTGCGGTGAGAAATGGGAAGGGACTTCAGGCCACAGGTTCAGAAATGCATTCGGTAAAAAGTGAGGGAAGGGAGCTGCAGCTCTGAGAGAAGCTGCCAGCCCGTCTAGAGGGAACTGCCATGATAACAGTGGCCACAGCGGTCGTGGCAGCAGCCTGACGGGGGGTGGGGGGGACCACGCTCTTTCCGCACATCTGTTACCGAGCGCCCGCGGCATGTGATAAGGAACAGAGGGGTGAGCGCTATTCCTGTCTGACATACAAGGAAACCAGAGCTGAAAGGTAACTTGCCCAGGCTGACACAGCAGCTAGAAAGTAAAGTGGAGATTTGAACCCAGGTTGGCTCTTTCCAAAAGCCCACTTCTTCCACTAAGCTATAGTAGAAGGCATTTGTATCGGTTGGGTCACGTCCCTGCACAGACTGAAAACAAGATGTGGCTTCCCAGTGCATTTAAGAAAATGACCAAATGCTTAACAGGACTTAACTCAGCCCTGCAGGTTTCAAGTGTATTGCCCGCCCGCAGCCCTTTGCAGCCCGCATCCCAAACACCCTGGGGTCCTTTACAGACATCCTCCCGCCCTCCATGCCTGACCAAGTTGGATCTCATTATATGTAAATTATACCATCTCCTCTGTCCTTTGTAGCATTTAACACAGTTACAATTTTATATCAGTGTGTGTTGTGATTTTTAAAATTAGTGTTTGTAACCCTGTTCAGCTGCGGGTTCCACGTGGGCCAGGTCTGTTTTTGCTCAGTATTACCTCTCCAATGCTTATTCCGTGTCGGATACCTAGTGGCTCTTCTGTAAAAATGAGTTGAATGAATAAATCAATCCTATGCCATGCTTGCAACCTGCCCCCTTACTGCCAAAGCATACCTAGCAATTGAGGTTGCAGCCAATGCCATGAAGAATGCTCCCAGCCCGTTGTGGGGTTTGAAGTCATGGCCAACACGTTGGTATCAGGCTCTGCATCCAGCTGTCCCTCCCCTCCGCCCACCCTTGACCTTTCAGAGTTTCACTTCATCTTGGATGCTGCAGTCAGGAGAGTGGTAGTGGTGAAGGCTGGAGAAGGTGCCCCCACAGCTTCAGCTTGTTGTATGACTGTGGTAGGAAGCATTTGGAATCAGCGCCATCAATTATTTAAAACCCATAATTCAGTCCATATTAAAGATTTATTGCAACAAACTGAAAACAAAGTACAGACAAAGAAGGAAACAAAGAACACAGATTCTGCCATCAAACTTACATGGTATATAAATTGTTTATGTCAATGGAAGTAACATTAAGAGAAATAGACTATTTGAAAAAAAAAAAAACACAAGGATTTCTGGGAGAGATTATTCAGCTGTGTGTGTGTGTGTCTGCATGTGTGCGCCCCTGTGTATGTTTTCGGGTTTCCTTGCGTTCCTTTTTCTATTTGACAGCAGGCATTTTCTCCTGCCCCAGGCGTTGATTCCTTCTTGGTTCAAAATTTTCACCAAGACTAGAGGCATTACAATTTTTCAATCTTCAATCAGTGGCTCGTGGCCATTTGTCAGTCTGTCAGGAGCAAGAGAGTCTGCTGCTATCCCGTCTTGGGTGCAAAGAGTTTGTAGGCAGAGACACCTGGGTATGAATCTCGGCTCCATCTCCTGCCAGCTGTGAGACCCTGGGCACAGTTCTCATTTTGAGCTACCCTAGTACTAAATATGCCTAAAATCCCCTTGGCTCTTATTTGGATAAACTGCATCATACTTATATATTTGAAGTGTATGCACCCTCTCATTGCCCCGGGAGCCAGAGGCAGGCACTGGCATCTTGTAAGTAAATAATACAGGCGTCCAGATATATACAGGCAACATTAGCAGTGGGAAAGATTTCTTTGCCCTCATTCTGGCCCCAGGCGTTTGAATTACGTTTACCGTTAATAGCTGGGTGAACATGGGTGAGGTTATTGAACTTCACTGTGCTTCGGTTTTCTTGTTTATCACATGGAGATGCTCAGGGTACTAACTTGTTAGAGTTGTTGGGAGGATTAAATTAGTTGATACTCATAACATTATGAGAAGAGCCCCTTGCGCATGGAAGGCTGATAGACGTTAGTATTTGTCGTGTGACTATTCTTGATAACATTGATGTTGTTAATACTGCTATAGTATCCATGAAGGATTCATTTACTGTTTAAGCAGCTTCAGACATCTCACTGTCAAGTATATACTCAATCTGTCTATTTCTCACCGGCTCTTCCACCAACATCCTGGCCCAGGTTTTCAACATCTCCCGCCTGAACTGCCCCCAAAGTCCTCTGTGCATCTTTCTGTGGCCACTCTGGACTGCACGCATCCTCTCCCTGCTCCCATGAGGGACAGGAATCTTTTCAAACACAAATCTGGTTACCTTGCCACTATCCCCTTTCCCTCTTAACACTCTTCGTTGGTTTCCTGTTGCTCTTAGGACAAAAGCCAGCTCCCCCGCATGGCTGTGCGCGGGCTGCCCTGTGCCCTTCTCTGCACACTCATCTGCTGCTCCCTCTCATTTTTGATTCACTTTGTCTCCCTCCAGTTCTGCCAGTATGCTAAGCGTCACAGTGCATGCTGGTCCCTCTGCCTGAAATGCCTCCCTCTCATCACCTCACTTGGTCCACAGCACTGTTCCTTCTTCAGATCTCAGAAGCAGTGACACTTTCTCCAGGGTGAGTTTTCTCTCTGTTGTGTAAACTGGGCTCCTCTGTCTCCTCTCTTCTGAGACCTTCTCCTCTTCCTTCACAGCACACAGTGTGGTTCATAATTAGCCACTTGCATTATTCCTGTTGGCCCCTGCTTTCCTCACTAGCGCATAAGCTACATGAGACAGTGCCTTGCTCACTGCTGCAGCCCCAGCACCTTGCACGTGATAGATGCTAGGGAAACATTTGCCTGTTGCGTGAATGCAATTTAAGAGGTTCCCATAAGGTTCATTAGGACCCAGAAGGCTTCCTGCTATCCCTCCCATCTGCCTACATCACGTGCAGCTGGGTGCTGTGGTCCCAGCACAGCCACTGTACACTCTTCAGTTGTGCTCCCCTCTCTGTATTGTAAAGTATCTATTGACAGATGCAGTGTTCCCCGTTAGACTGCCTCATTCATGTCTCCTATTCCGGTGTCTAACACAGGTGATCAGTAAATATGTTCAGAAAGAAGACGAGAAGAGAAGAGGGAGGGGAGGGAGGAAAGATCAGACCAATTCACTAAGAGTAGAATCACTTCTTGACCTCTTAGGACTAAGTCCATCCTTCTCCCTGGGGGCATGTGAGCAATATGGCAAGTCAGGAGAAGTTTCATCCTGGAAATGCCCCACCTGGTGGGGCAACATCAAGGTGGACAGCTCTCCTGCAGTCAGAGAAGACTGAAACCAGAGCCCAAGCAGTCAAACGGTAGCTGGCCTGGGGCTGACCCTGAAAGCATAATTCCTGACTCAGAGTGACAGCAAGTTCTTACTCACTGAAGCAAACCCAGATAAGATTCTGGGTTATATAACAGAATATTCAACTCCTCAATTATACTGGGAGACGCTGAGGGGGAAAAAAATAGTTTTTTTTTTTTTTTTGCAAAAATCTGTTTCTGGCAATCTTCAATAAATGAAAACAGTTGAGCATTCAGAATTTTCTGTTGTTTCTGCAAAGAGATAATTTGTTACAATGAAGCTCATTTGCTTATTTGGAGTAAACACTGCCTCAGACCCAGCAGAGATGAACGCTCGTGGTTGAGACGGATTGAGAGGGAAGAGATATAACACTTCACTGTTATATTTACTGTGTTAAATATAGAGTGGGAATTGATGAAAAATGTGCTGGAGTTCCCCGTGTGAGCCTAAGTGATGAACTGGGGTTTATTTGCCATCTGGCTTTTAAGCAGGGATTTTTTTTCATGTCAGAAAAATGGCACCTTCAGAACTATCGCGTTACAGACATCTGTTTATCAGACCGTTGCCTGAATGAATTATTCAGAATATGCTTAAGGTTGTACTTTACCTGACACATGGAAATATAAAGTTGCATACTCGATGTCAGCATATATCTGTCTACATAAAATCAGGTGTCAGACTGGAAACCCAGAGCGCTGCAACGTGGTAGGTGGCGCTTTTAGCACGGGATGTTAACTGCTCTGCCCTGTGTGGTTCTCGTTGTCTTAATTTTTGAAAATGGACTGTAAACTAGGGGAGCTTTGTCTTTGGAGAGCGTAGGAGAAGCTGGAAATACACAACCTCCAGATCAAGCCACACGTGGGCTATTCAAGGAGGCTGGGGCCGCTTGGTGGTCCATCCCTGCAAACCCGAGGAAGGGCCACATTCCCGGAAGCTACTAAGCTCTCGCAAAACACAGCCTATGTTTTCTTTCTCCCCATGCAGCAGCGCACATCGTCCTCAGAGAATTCTTACCAGCTTGACTGAGGTATAATTGATACACATCCAAAAGTGCATAGTTAATGTGTGCCTTTGGATGTATGTGGTCACCCGTGACGCCATCACCGTGATCGCTGGCATAGACAGAACCAGCACCTCTGAAAGTTTTCTTGTGCCTCTCTGTTTTTTGCTTTTCTTTTTGTAAGACCACTTAACCTGAGGTCTATCATATGAGACTCTACCATGGTGAGAGCTGACATGAAATCTTAGCAGAACTGTAAGTGTGCAATGCTGCATCGCTCACTACGGGCGCCATGTTGTACAGCAGCTCTCTAGAACTTACCCATTTTCCATAACTGAAATTTGACACCCATTAAACAGCAATGCCTCATTTCCCCTGACCCTACCACTCCCCCGCCACCACCATGCTTCTCTCTTCTTCCATGAGTTTGACTGTTTTAGGTTCTACACATAAGTAGACTCATAGTAACATCTGTCTTTCTATGACTTGCTTATTTCACTGAGCATAACGTCCTCCAGGCTCATCTTTGTTGTCAAAAAGAGCAGTGTTCCCTTCTTTGTATTTAAGGCTAAATGATATTCCACTGAGTAAATAGACCATTTATCCATTAATTTCTTAGATTTTTTTTAAAGTCGAAGTGAAAGCTGTGTGTGTGTGTGTGTTTAAGCACCATCCAGCTACACTGCATGCATTATGCGTCCACATGCATGTCCTAGCTACTATTTCCAGGACTTCTGCTATTTGAACCCTGTTCTCAGTGAGGCTCAAGGGGTAAGCTTGTGAAACCCATCCATCCTGGGTCTCATTAGAGTTTGGGGAAACATCCTCTTGGGCTCCCTCTGGTTTTCCCACGTGCTTCTGTTCCCAGACACCCTCTGCTCTGCACCTGCTGGGAAGGCCAGCTCTCCCACTGGAGGCCCTCAGTCCTGCAGGCAGCTTGAAAAGTAGATGAAGTCAGAGCAGTTAATTTTGTTAGAGAAGAATTGTTTTGTTCTGTGTTCAGTGAAGTTTCTCTCTATTACCCTTTTCTACAAATTCCCCCGTTCCCAATTCCCTCAGACAACAAAACTACAATTTGCTGGATAAACAAAAACAGTGGGGATGAAACTTCCCTGACAGCCAGTCTGTCAGAGGCACTGTGCTTGTTAGCATGGTAAAAGAGTTAGAGGTTTGCTTCAAGTTATACAGAATTGAATTACTTAATAAACTGGGTGTAACTTTCTTCCCTGGGAGTCAGTGTGGTTAAAAAAAAAAATCCATCAGGATATTTTGCAGTATTAGCATTTTTGCATTTGGGCAGGCTGTTCACATCCTATTTCTTCGTCCCTATTTTGCTAAATAGCACCTGTTTCTTAGCCAGTGCTTCCTGAATAACTGATGCACATGTAACTCAAAGAAAAAAAAAAAAGGAAAAGAAAAGGAAAGAAAAGCTGGTTACCCTTTTACATCCTATAGCTAGCATGCTGAATTCTTCTTCCTTTAATAACAACCCCCTTTTCCCCCACAGCCATCAAGGGCAGAGGGCAGGGGGTGAGTCAGACAGCAGGTTAACCATCATCTTAGAAAGAATTTCGCAAACCCCTGAGGCAAATGCACATGCCGTGGATAGAAATGGTACCTTGGACAGATACACCAAGGCAGTCCCACCTAAGACACGTGCTGTTTCCATATCGTGTTATTAATAGCTGAGGGCTATCTGTTTATTCTCCAGGCCTCTGCTTTTCCCTAGAAGTGAGGTTGTTGGCCACAGACTTCCTCTAAAATGGCACTGATGCTTCCGAGATGAGCTTTGTCGGGAGCCAGGCTGCAGGGTGCCTTGGCTGCATTCCGGAGAAATCCTGTGCCTTCCATTTCTCATCCAACCCCCCCAGTAGAATCAGGAATCATGAGCAGGACCCCACCTGCTACTTCATCTTGGAACACTTTATACTTTTTTTTTTTTTAAATGCCCCACTTAAGACTGCAAGCTGCATTGATGTGCTGAATAGCCCACTGGAGAAAATGTCACAGGAAATCCACAGAAGGTACTCATCCTACTGGTAACCCCTAAAAGCCATTTATTAGCACCCCCAAAATATACAGTGTCATGTGGAACAGAAGGATTAAATATTTATATCTGTTCACTGGAGCAATAAAATTGTCTTCACTCATGTCCCAGGTACAACCGGGTAAGTGTTGAAAACTCACTAATCATCCTGAATCTCATAAAAAAAAAAAAAATACAGGATAAACAATGCTGGAAGAAAAGCATGGAAAATTTGCCTCTGGCTTATGGAAATGTGGCTTTATTTTGAAATACTTGGAAATAACAGTGTGTGCATGAAAAAAAATCAAGTCAGCTTACATAACGACACGCTGATCTCCAGAAACTTTTCTTTATGGTTTTTGTCAATAGTGTTTGCACTGATATGAAAGCCATCCGGCTAGACTTTTAGCTCCTCAAGGCCAGGGACTGCCCTTCCTTCATCTTTGAGCTCTTGGTGCTTGCACCTAGCCTGGCTCAGAGTTAGTGCTCCCTAAGTATTTGCAAAACAAAACTTAAAAAAAAAAAATTTGTGTAGTATCTCCATCTCACCTCTCTCTATTCCAGTGAATCTCAGTGGGGAAGGAGGGAGTGATTTTGTACCCATGTGCCTTTGGTAATGATATCTGAGGATGTTTTTGGTTGTTGCGATTCGGGAGGGGAATGGGGTGCTATTGGCATCTGGCAGAGAGAAGTCAGTGATGCTGTCTAGCATCCTGCAGGGCGCAGAGGATTCCTCTACAACAGTGTGCCTAGTGCCAAGGTTGAGCACTGTCTACCAGTTTATCTCCTAAACGGCTCCCACTGCCCAGTGGACTTCACGGTGAGAAATACCACATCAAGCTGATCTCAGGAGAACTGCCATGTGCCTGTCTCGTTTGCTGGAGCCACCATAACAAAAGAACCACTAACTGGGTGGCTTCAACAAGAGACATTTACTGTCTCACAATTCTGGAGGATGGAAGTCCCAGATCGGGGTGTCGGCATGGTTGATTCCCCTTGAAGACTCTGGGGGTGATTCTGCTCCCTGCCTCTCTCCCGGCGGGTGCTGGTTTGCTGTCCCTCTGTGGCATTCCTTGGCCTGTAGACAACCCACGTGACTTGGCTCCTGGCCCCTTCCTCCTTCTTTGAAGCCCCCAGCTTCAAATCTTTGACTCTGATCCCTGCCTTGGTCATCGCATCTCCTTCTCCAGGCCTCCTACCTCCCTCTTGCAAGGTTGTATGTGATTATATTGGGCCCACCCAAATAATCCAGGATAATCTTCCATCTCCAGATCCGTAACTAAATCTCATCTGCAAAGTCTCTTTTGCATCGTAACACAACATATTCACAGGTTCCAAGGATTAGGATGTGGACGTCTTTGGGGCAGCCATGATTCTGCCTACCATACTCTCTCAAGATTTTCAACCTGAGTGATGAGTTTGGAGCCAGCCAATACAGGTTTATAGTCAGGATCTGCCACCTAGAAGCTGTGTGCCTTGCATGGGACACATGACTTCTCTGAGACCATTCTTGCCTCTGCAAAATAAGAGTGAGAAATCACGCAGTGATGACGGGGGAGTAGGAGAGCCCTGGGCCTGGCCAAGCACGTGCTTGGCAGCCAGAAGTTGTTAGAATGACTGTTGTTGGGTTTTACTCTTATCTGTGTTATTCTTCCCCAAGTCTAGCCCTTCCCTCATTGCCTGCAGCCAACAGCCTTCTGCTTGTCTGAAGCAGGGAGTGTCGTTTCCGTGGTCCTCCCTGACCACCCCATGCGTGCAACCGTCTGCCTTTGCCTTTATCTTGGCACCCTAGCTAATTATGTTTGGACAGGATTTGCTGTTTGCTTAGCAAACTTCATGAGGCATTTCTGATTTCCCCTAGCGCTCCACAGGCGGGTCTCTCTTCAAAGCAAGGATGTTTTTTGTTTGTTTGTTTGTTTACCGTCTGTTCAGTAGTCTTGCCTCCAGAGGTAGCAAATCTCCAAAAAAGGAAATGCCGAGCACAGAGATTGTTCCCTGGGCGGCTTGAAACCTTGGGGGTGTGCAGAAAGACTGGGCGTGCTGGCGGGGTTCTGGTGGGACTCCAGGTAGGAGGAAAAGCAGGCTCGAACAGAAAGCGAGAAAAGTGGAGTCTGATGAGACGGCAACCCACCCGGGTGGTTCGGTGGCTTGCGCATCTTCACCAGACTTCCAGGGTAATTTCAGGACTTGGGCACAGAGCGTCCTTTGCAAAGAGAGTAATCCCTGGATTATCTGATTCACCAGCTCTGGGGCGAAGCTCGATAATTTGTATTTCTAGCAGGCCAGTGGCCTCTCTGTCCATGCCCCCTCCCCGCTGTCTGTCATGGCAAACCCATTGTGTTGTTTAACGATGCCTTTTCTCTTGGTACCCCCACCAGACCCCAAACACAGAGACACAGAGACATCAAGCTCCCCAGTCTTGTCTCCAACCAGTCGTGTCCTTATCCTCTGCATGCCCAGCCCCTGGCAGTGCCTGGTACCCGGCCCACCCTTTGAAGGAGAGCTACTGAGTCAGCAACATCTCCAGATCTTCCCCAGAGATGCTCAAACCCTGGGGCCCTGGGATTCCTAGCATGACTGCAATTCAGAGACCCCTCGAGGGTGCCCGTTTCTCTGAGAGGCCCTTTGGGGCCCGGCTCCCTGTCCCATCCTCTCCACCATCCTCGCTCCAGAGCTTCTGGGCAGCCAGCAGTTAAGTCCGTTGTGGGAAGCCATTGTGTGTGAAACACACAGCGACAGCAGGCATGCAAAACCACTTCCCTGCCCTGCATGTGGCATAATTGTATTTTCAGGGAGGGCTGATCTATTAGCCAGGTGCAGGTCTCAACTGTGTAACTTTTATAAAGGAAACGCTAAAGGCCTCTCGGGGTGAAGGATATGATCATTATGGGTGATTTATACCCCTCAGCTACCGTATACATTGCACCTCATGAGAATGTTCTACTTGATGTGGCCAGAAACATTAAGCAAAAGCGGTGTTGTGGCCTGGGTTAGACACCCACCTTTTGTTTTATGTCTAATCTATCTGGTACTAAAATATTTGGGATGATATGTCTGTATGCTGCTATGAAGGAAATATGAACCCAAAGAGTGCCTTTCTGATTTCAAACCAGATCGTAATTTCCTTCTAAACTATCTCACTGAGTTTAGCATATTTATTCCTCAGTGGAATGTTCACTGTGTATTGCAGTGCAAAAGAAAATTAATAATAATAATGATGATGATGATGATGATGATGATGATGATGATTTCAGGGCAAAGGGGGACCTTGGTGGTTCTCTAGCCCAGGGTGTCCCGAAGCAAATACCAGTGCTGACTGGTAAATGATCTGCCTTTTATGATTCAGAACCCAGAAGACAAAAAAAAAGAGCAAGAGGAAGGTGTAAAAGTCACTGCAGAGGGCATGTGGCTTCTTTGGTGTATTGCAGTGGTTACGGACAGGGAGACCCAGGTGTGAGTCCTGCCTCTGCTTGCTTCCTGGGCTGCCTGTGGTCAGTCGTGGAATCTCCCAGGACCGCAGTTTTCAGCCCAGCCAAAAGGGATGAAGGTTCTGTATCTGATTCCAATATAGGGCGGGAGGCGTGTCTCCAACCCAGCTGGGTGTCCAACAGTGCAATTCAACCGTGATGCTTTCTACCTGGAGGTAACGTCAGATCCCATAGTTTAAGGGCTCCTCCCACAAGACTGTCCTCCAGCACATGCACACATACACACACACACGCACACATATACACATACGCGCGCTCGCACACACACACTTTAGACACCAGTCTCAAGTCCAGCTTGTCACCTGGGCTTCTGACCAACTGGCTGTAGATTGGAGGTTCCAACATCCTTGGGTTCGCTAATTTGCTAGAGCAGCTCACAGAACCCAGAAACATTTTATGTGGTAGATTACCGGTTTATTATAAAAGGATATAACTCAGGGACAGTCAGTTGGAAGAGATGCATGGGGTTAAGATGTGGGGAATCTTCCGTGCTCTCTCTGGGTGCATCACTCTCCCCAAATCTCCATGCAGAAGTTCCCCAAACCTCATTCTTCTAGGGTTTTATGGAGGCTTCACGACATAGGCATGACTGATTATATCATTGGCCAGTGGGGAGTATCCACCCTCCAGCCTTTCTCTCCTCTCTGAGAGGGCAAAAATCACCCCCTTAACATAACAAGACACCCTCTCCTCTTATCACTTAGGAAATTCCAAGAGCTTTAGGAGTTCTGTGCCAGAAATGGGGACAAAGACCAAATATACATTTCTTATTGTAAATCACAATATCCTAGGGAAGAAGATAGCTGTCCCCTCACGCGATGGTCAGAGTGATGAATGAGACAATATATGCAAGTGATCATTGTGATGGTGGCATTGCCAAGGAGAAAGCTGGCCCAGGGAGGTGAAAGTCAGCCTTGCACATCCACAGAGGAAGGACTGCAGAGCTGTCATCACTTCCAGGTCATCCAGCTGATTATGACAGAGCTATACTCTCTCCACTTAGGGTCAAGGTGCTGGCATTTAGCTGTAGCTTTCAGCAGGGGCCCTAAGACTGTCTCCCTTGTCCTGCTACCAGCTGGATGAGGCCCCCTGGTCCTCTGCACTCACTGGAATTCCATCAAAGAAGGGCCTTCATCTGCTTCCACTCACTGTGTCATAGACTAGGGTGGTCCTGCCCATTCCTCTGCAGGGGATGCAGCTCACTCTCCACAGAGAGAAGGAAATGAATTTTAGTTTCCTAAAAGTAAGTCAGTCAAGTGTCACCTTTCTACTTTCTGCCAGATCCACCTGCTACATTATCATTTCTTTGATATTTTTCTTTCAACTGACTTATTACAAAGTGACCACCAGGTGTAGCCTCAATCCAAACAATAACCTGTTTTTTAAATACACTTTTCTTCTATTGAAGTTAAGTTCACACAACATGCAATTGACCTTTGTACAGTGCACATTTCAGTGGCATTTAGTGCATCCACAATGTTGTGCCACCTCCACCTCTCCCTAATTTCAGAACAGCTTCATCACCCCCAGAAGAACACCCTGTACCCATTAGGTCATCTCTCCTCATCTTCCCCTTCCCCCATCCACTGGGTAACCTCTAATCTGTGTTCTGTCTCTATGAATTTGCCAGTTTGGCACATTTTGCATAAAAAGAATCATATGATTCTAGCATTTGTGTCTAGCATTTTGCAGAGCACCATGTTTTTGAGGTTCATCCACTTTGTAGCAAGCATCCATACTTTATTGCTTTTTCATGGCAGAATAACATTCCATTGTGTGGATGTGCCACAACTGGTTTATCTTTTAATCTACTGATTTACATTTGAGTTGTTTTCACTTTTTGACTATTAAGAACAATGCTGCTGTGAATGTTCACATGCAAGTTTCTCTGTGGATGTGCGTTTTCACTTCTCTTGGATATATGCTGAGTAGAATTGTTAGGTCATAGGGTCTAATATACTTTTGATTAAATAAACAACACTTTCGGTCTTTTTTTTTTTTTAATTGCTATCCTACCACCATCTCTAAGACCATTGATGGCACATATGCAATTTGAGAAATATCACCAATGAGTATTACCTACATGCTTTTAAGGTCTCCACTTTGTAACCGTATACACCAGTCTGGCTTTCCTGTCATTACAACTTTTGTCATCACAACTTTTCCTGGTCATACTCTCACTGGCCACAATAATGCCTATTCCTACTTGCAAACCCTTGTTTACACCATATTTCCCTTTCTGCCCACTCAAATCTTACCCATCCTTGAAAGTCTGAGTTTAGGTTTGTAGCTCAGCCATGATTTTGCCCTCCTTTTGACTGTCACAAGTGGGTTGGAAAAAATGAAAGGAATAAACTATGTTCCCACTGATACTTTTCATAGTTATGTGGTGCGTTACATGTTTACAATGGTACAGTGTAGTGTTATAAATAAAGGTATAGACACTAACACAGTGTATTGAAGTTAAAAGTCGAACATACGTAGTTTCAGAGAAACTTGATGCATTGCCCTTGTGCCCATCATTCTGGCTTGGATCACTAAATATTTCATCAAACCCATATTGATATCTTCCTTTGTAGAAAGCTTTATAGCTCTCTTCATTTTCACTGCACACATGAGTAATTAATAATAATAATGATATAATAATGATAAAAATGATAAAAATAAAATGATAAAAATAATAATAATAAATAAAATAATAATAATAATGATAAAAATAATAATAATAAAAATAAAAACTATTTATCCCATATGTACAATATTGATAGACATATTTTACATGCCCAATATCTTTTAATGTGCATAGTAATGCAGTAAGTCTACACTGTCCCACATGGGAGCCACCAGCCACAAGTGGCTGTTGAGTACATTGAAACGTACTTGTTCCAAACTGAGATGTGCTGTAACTACACAGAAGATTTCAAGAACCTCACATGAAAAAAAAAAAAAAAAGAATGAAAAACATCTATTGACAATTTTCCTATTAATTGAATGTTGAAATAATAATATTTTCTTAAATGAAATGCATCGTTGGAATTAATTTCACCTACTCCTTATTTACTTTTCCTTGAAGTGGCTACTAGAAATGTAAAGTTGTATATGTGGCTCACAGTGTATTTCCAGTGGACAGCCCTGCTGTAGAGTATATATTGTCTCCATTTTACAGATCAAGAAATGGAAGTTTTGGTCCCTGAAGTCAGTGTGAAGGGTAGACCCAGGGTTCAAAGTCAGATTTCACTCACTTTTGTGAATGCTTTCTTCAATACAGCCTTTGTTACTGGTTGATCATTAGTAAGCACAGCACATAAAAAGAATGTAAACACCACCCCTTTCCTCTCTTATCACATGATTAACAAGTTAATTTCCACTGAATTTTTTTCCCCAAGACTGCCACGAGTCTTTAAGACAACTCCAAGATTCCAAATTGGCCTGTTACTAGTTCTAGACATCACCTCTCCATGACACAAGATAAATCCTATTCAGTGAATTCTGTTCCACCCCATCTCACATTTTTACCCATCAGCAGCTCCCAAAACTAGCATTCTTACTCTCTTTCCAACTTTTTTTTTTTTGCAAGTGATTTCTTTGCTTTGTTTTCAAGTTCCCAAGTTAAGGATGGGCTGAACCTCTGCTCCTGATTTTATTTAACACAGAAAATCCCAGTTGCAACCTTGGTCCCTATTCTTGCTGCAGAGAGTCTGTCCTGGCTGCTGTTAACATTGTCATGGTGTCACTGGGGTATTCATTCACACCAAGCACACTCAGCAGAGAATATCGCCCCTGGCGACCAAGCCAGTCTGGTGAAGACAGTGAATGGGATCATACATGGAACACACTCTCTAAATGTGAGTGTAGCTCTACATTGTACCAAGACATTGAAAAATGCTTTCAGCCTTGACGTGCTTCATTTGGGAAATGCATCCATTTCTGTCTCCTCCTTTAAATCTGAAAGGAAGGAAGCAAGGTGGGCAGAAATATTTTGCCCCAAAGGAAGATCAAGGCTAATAATGTTCATTTTCCTAAGGGCAGCCCTGTCCTGAAAATGAAAGTGAGGGAGATCTGACTCGGGTTCCCTCCCTGTCTTCTGCACGCGAGCGAGGGCTGAGGTATTCCAGACTGAATTTGCTCTTCCTGAAGTAGGGACTGTGTGCTATTGGATGGATAGACTCCCTCCATTGCTTCGGTGGGAGCCTTAGCATCCCAGATGGAAATAATCCCGAACCTCAGTGCCCTCCTCTCGCCTTCTGCAGCAGACACTCAGCTGCCTCTCACAGAGGAGTATCCTGGGGAGAACTTGTTTCATCCCTCATCAGGAATCCTAGAAAAATACGGGGGGCGGAAAGGAAGCTGGACGAATTCTTCAGAGGGGCACAGGAATCCTGGGTGTCCCACTACAGCTTTGTTTCCCAAGGAGGGTCTCAGGGTAACCTGCAGGAGACCCACCTAGGAATATTCACATGCTTGAGGACTCCGCTCCAGAAATCAGATCATCTGGGCTTGGAGCCAGTGCATCTGAGTTTTTTTAATCAAGCTACCCAGTGGTTCCAGAGCCTGCTAATGTTTATAAACTCTGGCTGTCGGACGACTTCATAAATGCTAGGCAAAACCATCTTCAATCCAATCAAATTAATTGTTACATCAAATAAATACCTGCTTGGACCCCAATTCATACCTTTCGTGTTGCAATTCCCTCCCCACGTCCAGAGGCATCATTTAAAGAATGAGTAACCAGGGACACGAACATGAATTACTTATTTATTTTCCAAAACCCTCTTCCCCTCTCAGTGAGAATCCCACCTGATGGGAGAGATCCGTGGTCCTTCCAGAGAAAGAAATTGCTCCCTGCCCTCCGAATGCAGATAGGATAAGGCAACAAATTCCTGTTTATATGATGCTTAATGATTCATCATGGGCACGGAAATATGCATGGGCATTGACTACAGGCATTCTCAGTCAGTAAACAAGTATTTTCAATGCAACAAATGCAGGCTTAGCCCTTCCCTTAAGTAAGAGATAGTGAAAAAGAAGGAGGAGCGGGAGAGGAAGGGGAGAAGGAGGAAGACAATCAAATTGGCTATAAGGAGTCCTGTTTTAAACACCATTTCTCCATTGAATAACAGCTAATATTTGTTGAGTGATTCCTATTTATCATGAAGTTTATATGTATTAATTCCTCCAAGTTTATTCCTCAGAGTAGCCCTGTGGGGCAGGTACTATTATCAGCTGCATTTTATGGATAAAAAAACAAAAACAAACGAACAAAAAAACTGAAGCACAGAGAGTTGTAGTAAATTGCTCAGCATCACACAGCTCATAAGTAGTAGACCTGGGAACCGCAGTCCAGAGCCCACAATCTTCAATGTGCTCCTGTAATTCCTCTGCCATGGAGCTTGTTTCCAAAGAAACACTAGTGTCTTCCAAGCAATGACTGAAAACCCTGCTGATTTCATTGACAGTGGGATTTGGAAATCCATACTGATTATTGTATTAGGATTCTCCAGTGAAACAGAACCAACAGGATATATGGAGATACATGGGAAAAGATTTATTATGAGGGCCTGGCTCACACAATTATGGAGGCTGAGAGGTCCCACAATCTGCCGTCTGCACACAGGAGGCCCAGGAAAGCCGGTGGTGTAGGTCCAGAAGCCTGAGACCCAGGGGGACCAATGTGTAAGTCCTGGTCCTTTTCTGAGTCCTAAGGTCCCAGAACCAGAAGTACTGATGTCCCAGAATAAGGGACGATGGATGTCCCTGCTCAAGCAAGAGAGCAAATGCATCACTTCTCTATGCATTTTGGTCTGTTCAGGCCCTCAAAGGCTTGGGCGAGGCCCACCCACGTCAATGAGGGTAATCTTGGCTACTCAGTCTACAGATTCAAATGTTAGTCTCTTCCAGAAACACCCTTAACAGACACACCCAGAAATAAGGTTCTACCAGCTACCCGGACATCCCTTTGCCCAGTCACACTGACCCACAGAATCGACCATCACAATGACAGACCCATAGAGTATTATCATTGGGAGGGATACTTGACATCCCTGGATAAGGTAAGGAGAAGGATGTCCAAGAGACTGAGTGACTTGGCCATGATATGGCTGTGATGAGATCTCCATTCTTCTACCTGAAACTAGAGTCCTTTCTACTGTTTCTCTTGTTTCCTTGAAGCATGAATGGCTCATGTGAGTTGATCTTTAGCGGGTGAGAACCTAGCAGTTTATAATAAATCACCCAAGACATCAGAGTCCCCTCTAGTAGATTCCTAGGGCAGATGTAACAAATTGCCACAAACTAGGTGGCTTGAAACAATAGAAATGCATTTTTTTTATGGGCTTGGAGGTTACTGGTCCAAAATCAAGGTGTCAGCATGGGTGGTTCCTTCTGGAGGCTGTGAGGGAATGTCTGTTTACTCCATGCCTCACTCTTAGGTTCTGGTGGCTCTGGGCGATCCTTGGCATCTTGTGGCTTGTGGCTGCGTCACTCCCACCTCTGTCTTCATCTTCACATGGCCTTTCTGCCTGTGTCTGTGTGTGTTCTCTCCTCTTCTTAGGACACTCATCATCACTGGATGTAGGACCCACCCCAATTCCAGAATGACCTCATCCCAAGATCCTTCACTTAATTATATCTGCAAGGACCTTATTTCCAAATAAGATTACACTTATGGGTATCTTTCAGAGTACACTCTTCAACTCTGTACTAAGACTGACAGAGAACAGATTCTGGGGTTGCACCTCAGTGAATGGAGTATAGAATCTCTGGTGGTTGTGGTGAAGCCCGCGGACTTCAGAACTTGGCAGGCCTTGGTTCGAGCTCCAGCACCACTCACTGACTGTGCAGCCTTGGGTATGTTTCTCAAACTCCCCAAAGTACCATTTCTTCATTTGGGCAGTGGTAGCCTTAGTACTGACTTCACTAAAGGCATACATTTTCTATTCTGTGTTGCAAATCATCACACATGTAGCAGCTCCATGCATATTTATTGTAATAGTTTCTAAGGGCTGAGTTTAGTTGAGTTTCGCTGGGTTCTCTGCTCTGGATTTCATATGGCTACAATGAAAATGTTAGGTGGGCTGTGTTCTCACCTGGGTGCTTGACTGGGGCGAAAGCTGCTTCAGAGCTCACTAGGGTGGTTGACACAATGTATTTCCTCGTGATTGCGAGCCTGAGGGCCCTGGCTTCTTGCTGGCTGTTGGCCAGAAATCACTCTCAGCTCCTAGGAGCTGCCATCAGCTTGTTGAGGCCCCCCATGTCCTTCCGCCATGGCCTTGTCAAAGACTCTCTCATGACATGGCAGCTGGCTTCTTCAAGCCCAGTGCTGGGGACAGAAACAAAATCATACACATGTATCCCAGTCCCAGTGTGACTTTCCATCACCTTTGCCACGTTCTGTTGATTGGAAGCAAGTAACAAATCCCACCTACTCCCAAGAGGACATAATTCCAGGACATGAACACCAGAAGTCAGGTGTCACTGAGGGTCACTTGGAAGTCTGTACACCACACTGAAATCTTACCTGAATCAGAATGTGCACAAAGCTCCTAGCATAATGCCTCACACCTAGTAAAGACTGAAAGCATATAACTGCTGTTATTAACGGGTAGCTGTCATTATTATCCAGGTTCATCACCGCTCTGATCTCAGTCAGCACACGTTCCCCACACAGGCTGCGCACTGCACAACTCCAGGGGGCACCATACACGTGAAGCAGGATGTGAAGGGAACCCCCAGGACACGTGGAACTCAGTGGTTGCTACTGATAGGGGAGTCTAAGGCATGAACCACATCTTTGAAAGGCCTGATGTAAACTGTGACTGATTGAGAAATTGGAAAGCGCTGGCTTTCAGTCCTGTGTCGAACGGTAATGACATATCTCATCTGGTGCTGCCCTGTGCATGCTGACTTTTAGAACCGCAGGCAGCCCGCCCAGGGCCGTGAATGCAGTCTTTCGCTCTTGGCGCTGGCAGACTGGAACACCTCTTTCTGAATTTCAAGCTGGTTGCCAATCTTTTTGTTTGCAGTATTTTCCCCACAATTAACATCCTTTTGTTTTCCTATGTCTGTGCTTGGATTCTCAGCAAAGAGTCAGTTTATATTTCAAGGGATAAATGAACCTGTGGTTCTTTCAGTCGCTGGCTGTTGAATGTGAAGGCTGAGGAGTTGCAGACCATGTTTTAACTTCGTAGCATCCACCACTCCAAAAAGTGAAAGCCTGTGAGAAGGTAGAAACATCTTCCCATAATTGCCGTATTGTGTGGTGACTGTAGATAACAAATTAGGAAGCCAGCCCTCATCTCCAGAGGGATTACGTTATCACAGGGCCATGAATCACCGATGTTAGCATCCGCATTTCCAGGGGTGTGTCTGTGACATTAGACAAGGTGGCCTATGTATCTATTTCCTTTTGGTCCTTGTTGGTGATGGCTAACCAGAACACACCCGAGTCAGGTGATTTAAGGAGAGTTTAATAAACAGGCTGCTTGTATTTCTATGGCTATAAGGAAACCAGAAACTGGAACCAGCGAGTGCCCTGGGCTATTGAAATAAAAGATATTATTACCCTTAAGGGCAATAAGAGGGAGTGGCTTCCGGAACTCAGGAAGAGACAGGGATGCAGCTGGCCCAAGATGAGCTGTGGGATTCAGACCCTGGCCTCCACTCCTCTCCTCACTTGCCTGAACTCCCCATTGGTCCAGCCCAGCTGTAGGAAGGAGCTGCTCCTTGTATAATGTCTGCTGGTCATCCTGCAGGGCAGGGAGTGGGGTACCGAAGGATGGAGAGGGATCCCCAAGGGTGCCTGGAAGATGACTGCACACCCTCTGCCCATCACCTGTGAACAAAAATACTGCAAAGCATGTCAGTAAACAAAGAATGCTGAAGCCATCAAGTCATCAGCGGCTGCCGCCACCCCCCAGTGGGCACAGGCCTGCAGCCCGGCCTCTGCAGCCACTCACAATGGTGCACCCTGAGGGGACTCAGAATAAGAAAGGACAGGATGCTGGCCCTAGATAGCTAGGGGCTTGTCAAAGGAATGAATTCAATGAGCCCAAATGTTTGCTTCCTCCCATACATAGAAAAGCACTAAATTCTTCAATTTGAAATGCCTGGTTTTCCTTAGATAACAAGTAATCTTTTATTGTTCCAACTACCTGGTCTTTGTTGTAAAAACTCCTGTATATCCTGGCTCCTCCCCTACCTCTTTGGAGCAGCCCCTCTGAGCCATCTGAGAGGCTGCCATCCCAGGCTCGAGTCTTCAAAAGTGTCCGCCAAATAAAACACAACTCTCAACTTTTGGGCTGTGCATTAATTTCAGTCGACGCTCCCTTCCAGGCTTTAAAGCACGAGGGGACCAGGGAAGTGGCCAGTATCACAGACATCAGAGCCCAGGGGTTAAGCATTTTGCTTTGGATTCAAATAAATGTCCCATCACCTACAAGCCATGTGGCTTTAGGCGGGGAGACTTAATCCCTTTGGACCTCCATTCCCTCACCTACAAGATGATGTAACACGAGTCCTAACCTCGTGGCCTTAATAAGGCAAATATCCCCATCTCCAGCCCCTTTCCCTGTGTTCCTTTTCTCCCTAGCACTTGTCACTGAATACCTCCCATGTTCACTTACTTCTTTATTGCCTCACCCCTCCGCCCTCCAACTAGAAGGTGAGTTTCACGAAGGCAGGGATTTGGGTGTGTTTTATTCGCTGACAAATCTTCAGTGGAAAAAGCCATCGCTGGCATGGAGTAGCCGTCAATAAATATTTGGAGGCACCAATAAACGAGATGGGAGCTGCAAATAGCTCAGGACAGAGCCCAGAATACTAAGGGCTTGTGTTTGATCAAGTATTTGATAGTAGACATGTCAAGATTGATTTCAAAAACATAAACACAGGCAGACAAGCAAAGAATGGGAAATCTTCTCCAGGAGGCATGATCCTTTGGAAACAAATGAAATAAGCCTGGTCAAACAATCTGTAGGGAGTTGCACGTGACGTTGTAGGATTTTTTAAAAATCTGTAATTCTATCTCTCTAAGTCATTTTGTTTTGTCACTTATTTATTCATTCAAATTTTTTGCATAAATAACCTAGACATATTTAAATCCTGGAGGGCAGATCTCTCCACCTGGTCTATAAACCAAACCAAAAATGGTGTCCAAATCCATGCTTACCAATGACTGGGTGTGTTGAGATTTATAGCGGGGGACCCTGCATGCAGAAAATTTCTTTCGTGTCCTCACCACTGGGCATGTGTCAGAATCTCCCCTGCTCTTGGTCAGATGTGGATACTAGGTTCAGCAGGTAGATAAAGTGGATGACATTTACAGTGGCCGGAGAGGCCGTAAGCCTGGGAGGCTTTGTCGGAAAATGGGGCAGGGTCGGTGGGGGGGTGGGGGTGTGCAGTTAAGTTGAGGGGTAAGTGGAGGGGGGATCTCCGGCAGGCTCTTGAAAAATAGTGTAGTCTGGTATCCTTGCATTCTTCTGCAGGGAGCCCTGGGCTCCCTTTGTCTTGAAGGTGGAGAAGACACAGCTTTGTGGTCTGAAGGACCATCTGTGCATAGTTAAGGGAGAGATGCCACTTGCCTCTTCTTCTCTTTAAGAACAGGTAAAAGAGAATACACCTCTCAAGGACTCATCCTTTAAATGTTTCTTCTGAGTCCTTTGAGTTCTTAAAAGTAGTATTTCAATCTGGTGCTCTCCATCCCATGCTGATACAAAAATAAATAAATAAAATAAACAAACAAATAAATAAATAAAAACCCACATGGCTCTTCTTTACTTTTATTTTTCATTTAGACTTAGTGCACCCCTTTGCAGGTGTTCCCCCAGGATGTGCTAATCTGTGCTTTTTGTTGTTGCTGGAGTGTGATTGCTCCCCCTTCGCTCCCCTCCAAGCCTCTGGCCACTACTTAGCCAGCTTTCCCAGCAGCTGCTAATCCACCACCCATGGTTATTAACCCTTGACTACCTAATTCCAGGAGCTCTTCCTCTCTTCCTGCACCAGGGAGTCTCAAACTCCAGTTAGCAGAGGGATCCCCCGAAAGGCTTGGTGGACCCCACCCTCAGAATTTCTGCCTCCCTCGACTCTGGGTGGGGCTCGGGAATGTGAATGTCTAGCAAGTTCCCAGGCCAAACCAGTGCTGCTCGTCCACCAAGCTCCAGTGGAAGCGAATCCATTATCACAGCCTCACCTGAACAGGCTGATCTCTTGCAAAAATGTTTCTCCTCTTCCTTTCTTTCCAGAGGGACCAAAGCAAGTGCAGAGGTTTTCTTTTTCCTTCTCTTCTGCTGCGCTCCCTGCGCTGACCTCGCTGCCTAGAACAGTGCCTGACTTGCAGCAGGGGCCAGAGAAACATCTGTTGCCTGCGGAATGATAATAGTGATGGTGTCATCGTCACCTGGCTTTCCCGGGCCTGGAGGGCAATTTTTAGGGCACAGTAGAGCACTCATCCATCCTGGTAACTCAGTGCCCTCATAAGACTTGGAACGCTGAAGTTTCCTGGTGAATGTTTGTTCTGCTGAATTGAGCCAAATTGGAGAACCAGAAACCTAATTCTAAAGGAGCTGAATTTGTGTAGCTCTCACAACAGATTGTTTCCGTGTGAAATAATAATCTGATGCTATTAGTGTTGCTAGTGACAATAAACTCAGTTTCCTAAAGTGTCCCCTGAGCTGCTGCTTTGCTTCTGCAGCTCTTCACTGCCACCCCAGAGTCTCTAGATTCGTGGTTTCCCCAACTCCAGCTGAACCCTCAGCTCACTGGGAGATGCTGCTTTGCCCAGTGGCTTTTGATCCCTTCACCGGATGGCATCATTCTTAGTGTGTGGGGCTGGGGTTCTCAATGTTGGCACACTGGCATTGTGGGTGGGGGAGGTGTTAGAAAATGTTGATGCCTGGGTGCTTCCCCCAAAGACTCTGATTTAATTGGTCTGGGGATCCCCAGGCATGGAGACTTTTAAAAGCTCATGGCCAAGGTTGTGAACCTTTGGGTGGAGGGGACCTGGAGGAAGCGGATGGGAAGAAAAGAGGATGAAAGTGTCGATTTCTAGAGCCAGCAAGTGACATTTTTAGAGCAGAGATTGTTGCAAGATAATGAAAGATGAGCTGGCAGTTTGGATCTCAGCACACGCTTGAGGAAAGAGCCTTGAACTCAGAAACAAGACTCCTTTAACATGTTAATTATGCACACTCTTGTCTTCCCTAATCATTTTGTCTGGGGCAACCTTGTTGACCCAAGGAGATTATAAATTCCTTGGGATCAGTGATGTGTTGGACAGTTGGCCTGTAGCTCCCAAGATCTCCAGTGAAATTGCACTCATTTAAGATTCTTCAGAAAAGAGCCCTCAGATGATTGAGGCAGCATGAGGTCAAGTGGGAAGTGAAAAACCATAAAGCATACCAGTCCATAGCAGTTGTGTTTGTGCATTTTATCACTTTCAAATTATTTGCTTTTCTTTTTTTTTTCTCCACTGTGAAAACATACACATACACACAAAGGACAACGGTAACAAACAACCCCAAAACCAGCCACTTACCACCACCTACATCACCACCACCATTGCCACCATCATCACCACCACCATCATCACCACCTCCACCATCACCACCATCATCACCATGACCATTAGCACCATCATCACCACCACCATCACCATGACCATTAGCACCATCATCACCACCATCATCACCATGACCATTACCACCATCATCACCACCACCATCATCACCACCTCCACCATCACCACCATCATCACCATGACCATTAGCACCATCATCACCACCATCATCACCATGACCATTACCACCATCATCACCACCACCATCATCACCACCTCCACCATCACCACCATCACCATGACCATTAGCACCATCATCACCACCATGACCATTACCACCATCATCATCACCACCATCATCACCACCTCCACCATCACCACCACCATCATCACCATGACCATTAGCACCATCATCACCACCATCATCACCATGACCATTACCACCATCATCACCTCCATCATCACCATGACCATTACCACCATCATCACCACCATCATCACAACTGAAACTTGAAAGTGTAGCACACTGGAGCATCTGTTGTCCAATAGCTGAGCATCAAGTCCCTGAAGCAGATGTCATCTCCTGTCATTGAGAAGTAAAGATGTTCACAGAGCAACAGATCTGCATGGGCACACATGTGCTTGAGTTCCAAGTAAGCAGACACCAGAGAGTTTAGAGAGAAGCCAGGAAAGTGGCTTGCTTCCTTCCTTCCCCAGTCTAGTGTTTTATTCACAGGCCCACATTGCAGCCCTCCAACACTTTATTAAGCATCCCTTTTCCTGGACACCCCACTACCTTCAGAGCCAGCACATTCCATGCCTGGAAGCCAAGTATGTTCAAGTTTTTACAATTGCTTGACTCCTAACTTCTGTCACAGAGAAGTGAGTGCTAAGGGTTGAAATAGGGATAGAAGCTAGGAAAACTACCTTATTGCCAACTTAAAAGGGAGATGGAGCTCATATTTTTAACCCGTAATGAGTACAGGGGTGTGGTTCGAGTTCCAGTGCAAGGAGGTCACAGTTGTCAAGATAGCATCCACAAGACATTTCGATGCCTCCACCAGGTAAACAGTGGCCCTCTGGTATACATAATAAGTGTGCTTTTCTGTATTCTAAGCAGTTTTTGAGACAGTGTTTTGCTTTATTGCAAACCACAATGTTTTCAGAAGGCTTAAAAATCCAGTTATGACTATAGCTGTGAGGGAAAAGGTCTGCATGGTGCCAGGGAAATTTAATTTTTAGCTTTAAAAAAGTCCCTCCAAATTCAATTTTTTTCACATTTAGGGATTTTTAAAGTTATATCCAGCTTGCATAACTAGTATATTAGAGAATGTGTTACTACGGGGTTATTTTTTGAACATATTTATTATTTATGAAATGCAGAGGGAAATAGTTAGAAATGATTGTTTCAGGGAATATCCTGTAGTGTTTTTTTTTTCTTTTATTGTATTCAGAGAAGTTGCTCATGCTGTTTTAATTCAAACATTAAAAGTTAAATCTCTTTTTATCCTGACCTACATTTTTAAAACGCTACTTTAGCCCGTATTGTGGGGGAACATAAAATGGGCTGGGAAGAAAATGCATAGCGTGCACGTCTTACCTTGTGGTTTGCAGGTAATCAAGCTGATTCTTGCCGATCTGTTCAGGAGGGAAGAAGGGAGAACAAGGGGCGAGATCCCTCTCCTGTTCCATCAGCATCCTTGCCAGCCCCTTTTCTCCCAAAACAAATCTCCCCCAGCCAGTTTCGCTGGTTAACCACCTGCGCTTGAGTGATGAGAGTCTCCTTTTCTGCCTCTCACTCTGGGCTCCAGGGATGGAGAGGAAAAAAGAGATACCATCACCTATCTGACAAGGGACTAAAGCCCCTTATATTAGACAGAGAACCCCTAAAGTACAACAACAACAAGCAATCTGATTCAAAATTGGGCAAAGGATTTGAATAGACATTTCTCCAAAGAAGATATGCAAATAGCCATTATGCACTTGAAATGACGCCAGCATCACTAATCATCAGGGAAATGCCAATCAAAACCACAAGGAGATGCCACTTAATACTCATTAGGATGACTATCCTAAAACAAAGCCAAACTGAAAGTGAGTGTTGGCGAAGATGTGGAGAAACTGAAGCCCACTGTGTGCGTTGCTGTTGGGAATGTAAACAGTATGGTTGTTCCTCAGAAAAAAAAAAAAAAAAAAAAAGAGAGAAATAAAAATAGAATCACCATATGATCCGGCAATTCTAATTCTGGGTATCTCCTCAAAAGGGCTGCAAGTAGCATCTCAAACCCATCCCACGTGCATAGCAGAATTATTCACGACAGTTAAAAGATTAAGCCAACTCAAGTGTCCATCAGTAGATGAATGAATCATTGCATCCATCAAGTGGACCGTGTCTCAGCTTTAAAAAAGGAAGATCTGACACATCTCACAACAGAGATGACCCATGAAGACATTATGCTAAGGGAATTAAGCCAGTCACAGAAAGACAGATACTGTATGACTCTCTGCGTGAGGTTCATGGGCTAGTCAAGTTCATAGAGACAGGAAGTAGAATGGTGGTCGTCAGGGGCTGGGAGGAGGGGGAATGGGAGCTATTATTTCATGAGTACAAAGTTTAAGTTTTGCAAAACCAGAAAAGGTTCAGAGATGGGTGATGGTGATGGTTGCACAACAGTGTCAATGTACTTAATGCCAGGAACGGCACACTAAAAGAATGGATGAGATGGTAAATTTCACATTATGTATATGTTACACAAATCAAATGTGAAATTTTAAAAAAAGAATGATATTAGTGGAAATTGAGAAGTGCTGTGTATCACCACCTTGGTATCTGGGGAAAAACTTAAGAGAAAGATGCCTGATGCCTATGGAGAGAGAGTGTATGAGGAGGAACTGAGGCCTCCTGCCAACAGCCAGCCCCAACTTGCCCACAGGTAAGACACTTTAGAAGCAGATCCTCCAGGTTCAACCAAACCTCCAGGTGATTCCAGCCTCCCTTCCCGATCCCCCAAGTCTTAAGTCTTCAACTGAGATCTCTAACGTGGTAGGGCCAAGACCATCTGGCTACTGTATTGTCTGAACTCCCGATCCAGAGAAACCATGCGATAATGAATGAATATTGCTGTTGTAGGTTTTAAAAGTTTTGAGGTAATAGATAACTTGACATACATGCAATCAATAATGGTAATCAGTGTAATCATCTTCCATCTTTGAATATTTGGCAATGCAGACCTGATCCGCAGCGCGCACACGCGCACACACACACAAACACTTTGTGGACATCTTATTCCTAAATTTGACCTGCTTTATTCAAAGGGTGATCAGCAGTTCTGAGAATCAAAGTGGCAGCCAAGTGAGATGTCTGCCTTATTTTAATCAGAAGGATGGAAAATTCCTGTAGAAGAGGTTAGGTGTCTTGGCAAGCGAAGAGTGGGCTTGTCTCCAAGGCATTCTACAAGTGTGTGCAGGGTTCCCTGCGCCAGGCTATCTCTAGTCTAGATCCCAGACAGGAGGGATGTTATCCTGTACATCAGCTTCTAATGGAGCCCTTGGGTTTGGGTGACTGGGGACCAATCGGCGTCGATGTGTAAATATGTCTGCTTTGCTTACACTCAGGCACTGATGGCGTACCGACGAGTTAATGAGCTAAGTTTGGATAAAGACAAGAGGGTGTCTTCTCAATGCACAAGGGTGTTCTGCCTGCTCCAGGCTGACTCCAGGCACTTCCTCAGATCTGAGGTTTGCTTTCTGCTCTGGAGGTTCAGCTCTCGTGCACTTGATGGATGCTGGCCTTAATTTGGTGTGTT
This sequence comes from Camelus dromedarius, assembly GCF_036321535.1. Lineage (NCBI taxonomy): Eukaryota > Metazoa > Chordata > Mammalia > Artiodactyla > Camelidae > Camelus > Camelus dromedarius. Next base: position 5,272,690 of record NC_087459.1, on the reverse strand, counting down.
GCAGTGATTGTGAGCTGTGGAAGGATATTACCTTAAGGATATTCTTTTGAATATTTAATTAGAATAAATTAAGGCATGCTGCATATTCAGCCTGAGTCGGAGTTGAGTAATTGCCTTCCGTTTTATGCCACTAAGTTTGTTGGAAATGCAAGATATTTGTTTTAATTACCAAGTTGTTGAACTGACTCCCAAGGGGAGAATGCATGATACAAACAAACAAACAAACAAACAAAAACTTTTCTGTGACTTTGTGGAATTTAGGTAACACCTAACTGGATATAATTGATTAGTGTTCCTCCTGTAATCATTACATTTTTCCTTCACACAGCATTGACCAGTTGACTCTCTACTATGTGTTCAGTGATGTACAACGATTGGGGGATATTGAGAGGTGTAATTTTTTGTGCTTACCTGTTTCCTGCGTGCTGTAGTCTAAGCACTTCACATGCATATAAAATATACACAGTAGCACCATAAATCATGTACAACTGTTACCTCTCATTTTATAGATACAGAAGCCAAGGCTCGGAAGGTAACATCAAATTAATAATTAAAAAAAAAAACTGAGACAACTAGAGAGAGGATATGAATCTGGCAAATCCTAAACTCTTAGCTCTGTGTTGTAATGTTTTAATATTGATGTATAGTTTATTTACAATGTTGTGTTAGTTTCAGGTGTACAGCAAAGAGATTCAGTTATACATATGCATATACATTCTTTTTCAGATTCTTTTCCATTATAGGTTATTACAAGATATTGAATATAGTTCTCTGTGCTGTACAGAAGGTCCTTGTTGTTTCTCTATTTTATACATAGTAGTGTGTATCTGTCAATCCTAAATGCCTAATCCGTCTTCCCCGCCCCTTTCCCCTTTGGGAACCATAAGCTTATTTTTAATGTCTGTGATCTGTGCTGTATTGATAACGCAAAGCTGATCAAAATGTGACCCCTTCAAAGCATAAAATGCCCAGAGGAGATGGCAGTTAGAGCTAATTTTCAGCTGATCTCTGAAATTTTTAAGATCCTCTAGCCAATAATGTTACCTTTTAAATATTCCTAAAATGGTAATATTTTCTTAAACTTTTATTCTGGAAAATTCCAAATTTATCTATGAAAAATTGGAGTGATATAAGGAATCTCCTATGTACCCATCACCCAGGTTCAACATTTGCCAATTCATGGCTAATCTTGTTTCTTTTTTACCCTCATTCATTACCCCCCCCCACCCTACCCCAACACACACAAAGATTCTTCTGAAACAGATTGTTTCATTTCATTGTTTGTTTCTAAAAGACAAGAATTCTCACATGGAGATTTCTTGAAGAGCTCTCTGACCAAGCAACTTGGCGAGCAGGAGCTGTGAAAAGTACATTGGATTTCCTACTGGAAAGCCTCATTAATATGGGCTTTACTATTTTGGAGTTTTGCACGTGTTGACCATTTACCTGTCTGTGGGCATGGGAGCTGCCTAAGAGCGATACTGAGGGCAGCGTCTGCGTCTGGACTTGCATGAAGAAACTGTGTTCAGACGTCTCGAAAAATACATCAGCCTAGGAACATCTTGAACTACTTGAGTTTATGGTTTAAAAAAAAAATCTGTGAATTGACTTATCAGAGTAGAAATATAGTTTAATGCCCAGATTAGTGCATTTTTCTATAAATCCCAGCTTGGTTGTAAATATGTGTATTAATCACATCTACAGGAAAATATACCTGGTGATAAATACATCATGAAAATGCTGAACGTGCCGTCACCCAAACTGTGGCCGTAAGAATGCTTGTCTAGGGCTGTTGGGGATGTTTCTTTGCCGATATCTACCTGGTCTGAAAATGTTTGAGTGTGTCCCCAGCTCAGAAGTACCCCATTATTAGAAATAATCCCATGCGGTCTTTCCACTGAGCTATATTGTGTCAAGTTCTGAGCTGAGTCAGGGGTAGCTGCAGCCTTTGTTTCTTTATATATTATTGGCACTTGGACTAGTCATATTTGCCCCCTTCTGGACCGTGGATGCTCAAATGGATTTTGTCCTCTTCCTGTCCTTCTGGTGAGGAAACCGTGGCCCAGAAATATTTAGCCACCTGCCAATGTCACAGCACGAATGAATGGCATAGCTGAAATGAAAACCCATGCTCTTTTCAGGGGAGAGAAATCTGTTTTAACTATTAAGGTTAAAATTTGGTATATGAGAAACATAGGTTTTCCTTCACTTCTCAAACAAATATCCCAGTCTTGAATATAACATAAATCATTATTCTGGGCCAATTTTATTTAAAATGACAACTAAATAAATTACCCAGAGTCACCAATAATGTAGAATTTTGTCCAAAGTTTTACTTAGCTCCTTATATATATGTATTATATATAATAGATGTTTACTCTCTCTATATATAGTAAACATCTATTTTTATCTAGGTTAATGAATGTGCTCTGCGCCACGTGGAATTTAAACCAAGTTTCAGAGTTTTTCATTAAGAGGATTTCATGTAGATGGTGGAAGATAAACGTCAAGGCTCCTGGTAATTTACTGCCTATTACTGAATTCCACTCCATAAATATATTATCTAATCAAAACTCCTGTTTAAATGAGACAGTAAAAATGGCATGGGTAATATTTAAAGTTTGCATAATTTATACCATACATAGCATTTTAAAAAAAAGGAGGAGGAGCAAGGGAATGAGCTTGAGGGTTGGGGTCCGTGTTGCTGCCCCTTTGGGAAGGCGCCGCTGCGAGCTGCTGGGACCGAGTGGAAATTTGCGAGATCTTTCAAAGCACAGGCTCAGATGTGGTGCTGCCCATGGTCTCCTCAGACAATTCCTGGAACTTAATGATTCAGGACCAGCTAAAGCTTCTCTAATCTCCTTTCTGTCCACACAGCAAAAACTGATGAGCGGGTGATGATAATGATGATTCAGGTAAATATTGATGAAGGGAAGAATAATTCTTCGAACCTTTAATGAAAATTCCCCTAAATCTCATCCATTCTCTTGGAGAGAACCAAAAAATTGGATATTCAAAGACCTTGTGTGTGTGTATAAAAATCAATAATCAAACCTTCTTTCAAATGTCGTCTTATTATACGCATTTCTCCATCCCATCTTTTTCCTGTCTTCTGAAGGATGTCTGCAGCAGCTCTCTGATCCGTGGTACCTCTATTTGAGGGAGCATGATGCAACGTGAAACTCCCAGTTTGTGGAGGCAGAAAGAGCTGGGTTCCAGTGAGCTTTATATTTATTTATTTAGCTCCGCGTGGCTTCCAACAAGAAACTCAGCCATGTGGAACCTCAGTTTTCTCCTCTGTAAAATTAGGACATCTTTAATTTTAACTATGCGTGAAAATCCTCTAACAGACAATAGGAGAGTCGTAAACCTTAGACCCTTTCTCCCTTGCCCATAGGGGATGGCACTGGTGAATTTCTTGAGGGTTCTTGCCTCTGTCCCCCAATAGACTTGAATTTCTGGCAAGATCTCACCTACCTACCCTGCTCAGTGACACCCCTGCCCCCATCACCTTCCACACCTGTCAGGTGTTGTAAGAGTGGGCTTGCTTTAAGGTAGATCTGTCATAGAGATGGAGCTGATGGAAAGGAAGGATGGATGGACACAGAAACTTGATTCTGGTCTTGTAGGTCTGAGAAAAGTAGTAACTGTACCAAGAGGTAAAAGGCGGATGAAACCCACAGTATGTAAGGGAGGGTCTAATGGGTCAAATGAGCTTTAACTGTGCTGGCAACATCCCCTTCTCGAGGCTATTGGCTGATCAAGATACAGGAGACATTCTAGGGTGGAGCGGATTCTGAGGCTGAGTTGAGGGCTGGATGGGATTAAGCACAGGATATAATGTTGTCTGAATTATATGTAAGCTTAAGACTGGGGACTGTCAGAGGATGAGGGACCAATTAGAGGCTCTCTTGAGAGACAAAGCCTCCATACCCAGGGGAAAATTTTTTCAAATAGTCACTACATATTACCTCTAAGTCACTATCAGGGGAGATAGCTGACTTTCGATGGATTTTGAGGAGGACCGTTCTTCTGGGTGGGCAGAGTGTGCTGTGAACAGTTTGAAGCGTGCCAAAGCACATGGCTCTGTGTGACTGTCAAGTTCAAGGTGGAAGCTCAAAATCTTCATCCACTGGTGTCGGGATATAGCTCAATGGTAGAGCGTGTGCTTAGCATGCGTAAGGTCCTGGGTCCAACTCCCAGTATCTCCATTAAAAAAAAAAATCACCATCCACCTTTGTGAGATGTTTCATGGCTGAACAAAGGAAACTGGATTCCCCAAAGCTCTTCCTACCCGGCACCCAGCTGAGGAAGCCAGAGGGAAGATCCCTGAATGTCTTTATGCTGGATGCTCTAGGTGTCCAGACCAGATCTCCTTTACTAAGCCGGTGCACCCATCCCCCAGATGCTATCGGTTTCCAGCTGCCCTCTTTCAGCACAACTGCCGTTGGCCAAATGGTTTTGACTTGCTTTGCCTAAGATGTGACATACGGTCTTCAAGGTGGGGGACAGGCAGCCAGCAGTCAATGACCAATTCAGGAACAAAAAGGCTAGTCTTTTTGCCTTAAGGTGGGACAACCCTGCAGAGCCGTTTACTCTACAGAGCCCCAAACTGATCCTAGCTTTTGGATGAGGACAAAGCTGGACTCTATTTAAGGCCATACTCTTGCTCAGCATCCTCCCTGCCCATCGCTGCTTCCCTCACCTCTTTGTAGGTGAGGGAATGGCTTGGATCAGAGTGGTAGCAACAGGTGCCTAGCTTCTGGTGTACTTTGGAAACCTTCTCTTAGGAAATGGGTGCATGAAGACATGGGGCCTCCCAGATCTTGGACTGAATCTTGAGCTACTGTCCAGTTTGTTTAGGGGGGTCTGCCTATGCCTTCCAGCCTCAAGAGTACAAGAGCTCAGCCTGTCTCCACGGCTCAGAACGTGGTATCTTGTGCAACCTTTCTGCCCTTTTGTATACTTGAATAAACCCCCATCACCACGCTTCCCTTGTATGGGAGTATCTCACCTGTTGCAAACTGGACAAACAAACCGATCAGCCTGAGGAACAGAGGGCTATGGATATGATTTGTCAGAATCCAATTAGCAACTCCAGTTGATTGGTGATGGCTGATTCCCGGGTGGGTTGGAATGTGCCGCTCTCAGCTCTTCTGTCCACAAGGATGAAGGCGGGGGCGACGTGGCTGACTGCTGTGTTGAGTGCTCTTTGCTCCTCTTGGGGGAAGAGGGTCGTGACTTTTAGCAGCATTTATTCTTATCCTAACATTCCGTGTCCCCTGTTCTCTAATGCATTATTCAGGCTTCGTGAGGACAGAGCAGAGGCCAGCTCTGCACCCAAAGATCTTTCACGGGGGTCACGCAGAGGTGGAAGTGTAGTGCAGAGATGAGAGTGTGGACAAAAGGGAGCTGTGACCTCAGACTGCTTAGGAAGGCAAATGGGCAGCCAAGTTCCAGCTCAGCCACTTACCTGTCACATGTCCTTGGGCAAGTCATATAACCTCTTTTAGCCTATTATGATGATGATAATGTATACACCAGGGGTCTCAACTTCAGGTGCTCACCTAGGAACAGGCAGTTAATATAATCCATCAAAGCTGGCCAGTTAATGACCTGGAGAATGCATGCCATTTCTAAATGGCCATGCAGGAATGGAGACCCAATGGTGACTGACTTTCTGATTTTTAAAGAAAAGGTGGATATTTGGATTTTTTAATTAAGAAATCTCCTACTAAGTCATTTTTGGAAAACACTGGATGGCCGAACAAAGCAAATCTGGGGCTTAAGGGCTACCAGCTGGCAACTTTGTGACAGAGGCTATCGGTGCCCACCCTACCTAACACCTGGGGGGCATTTACCATTTCAAGGCAGTTGTCTTGTCTTTTCCACCTGTCTTTTGGGAGCTTCTGGAGCCAGCTCTGGCCACACAGATGTCAGGCTGGAAGCGCCAGGGGGTTAGAGTACCCTTATCCCAGCATTCTTCAGTGGGTGACTCAGGATTTGGTGTGTAAATGTCCGAGCATTCTTGCCTCTCAGGTGGGACACAGCTTGAGATCAGGGGTTGACAAGTATTTCCCAGTAAAGGACCAAGTATAGCAAATATCATTTTCGAATTTGTGGTCCATATGGTCTTTGTTCCAACTTCTCAGCTCTGCCATAGAGGCAGGAAAGCAGCCAGAGACAATAACATATGGGCATGGCTGTGTTCCAATAAAACTTTATTTACAAAGACAAGCAGGAGGCCGGGTTTGGCCAGCCCTATGCTGGCTCTACGTTGCTCATCCATGATGCAAAGCGTGCGTTCTGTGCTTACTCCCTGGGTTCTCTGATGGACATGATTTCGACCTACAGTGCCAACTAGCTTGATAATGAACTAATAAACTTTGTGGAGCCTACCTTCCCTCCCTGTTTTATTTCCTATCCCCCGCCTGCTCTGGCTAGTGCTTCCTGAAAACCCTCCTCCCTATAGGCTCCTTGCATTTGAAACTTGCATTTGCATTTGGTCTGCAAAAACCGTAAATGTTATTACTTGAGTTTGGGTTTTGGAGCCACTGGAATCATCTTTCTTTCCATCCCTACAACTTCCCACTTGCCTTGAGCAAGTCATGTGACTCCTATTGGTCTCCAGCTCCTCATTGGAGGCAATAATGCCAGTGCCCATTAAAAAAATAATAATTATAATTACAGGGATTTAATGAGATGGTGCCTGGGAAACTCTTAGCATGTTGCCAGGCACATGGGAACGTTTCAATTAACACCAGCTGTGATGGTGATACTCAGGGTGGGGGACAGAGGTTAAGACCCTCTGCACCCGCTCTCTGGCTGTTTTTTAGGAATCTGCCAAAATGTTGAGTAGAAGGCTTTTCTTTCTATTTATTTGTTTTCCTGTTTTTTGCCTTTATTTTGAAACAAGGTCACCTTCCCACTGGTGGGATGTGACATAACTGTCTTTAAAAGATAAGATTACAAAGACACCTGGGTGTGAGTTTGCAACCTGAGCCTTTTGGATCTTCATCACTCTCACTGGTTCCCTAAGAGAAGGAACAGATGGGAGAATCGAGCTTCTGTCTTCAACTGGCCTTATTTCAGCCAGCCGGGAACATACGTTCTCAGGAAGGATATAGGGATGCGCTTAAATAAAGCTGAAGGAGATGTGAGATGAGAGGACCACCCCCCTCCCACCCCCAAGGACGGGAATGGACCCCCGTCAGCCCTCATTGTCTTTCCTCCAAGCTAGCTGCTACCTGCCCTTTGAGGCATGAAAACTGTTTTTGGAACCAGACAGAAGTGGATTTGAATTCTGCTCTGTCATTGTCACCTGGGGAGAGCTATGCCACTTCTCTGAGCCTCAATTTCCCTGGGATCTGTTCTCATTTAATGAGGTGATTTCCTTCCTTTATTCTTTGCCTTATCACGTTTTCTCATTCTCTTCTTCTGGGGGTTTGGGAGGAGAGGGCCACGAACCAATAAAAAGCACAATGGTGCTTCTCCATGTGAAACCAGGCGGTGGCAGCAAACTAACCTCCGTCCGCCATGTGCCTTTTCCTTTAAGAGAGCCACCCATCTGCCCTGGAGACAGCCTTGCTTGACCCTCTGGAAATCAGGAAGCCAGGGTGGGAAAATAAGAATAACAAAGCTGAAGGGTTTCGTCTGGGAGGCCAGATTCCATTGTGCAGTAGTGGCTGTCTTGAGCGCTGTGTTGAGGAGGAGGGTAGGGAGGCTGGGCGAGAACTCTTGCTGGGGTTGATTGGAGATGTCTGACTTGGGCAGACGTTGTGGGGTAGGAGGAAGGTAGGGGTGCCATTTACGTTGAAAGCTATCACAGGGTATAGACCCACTGAGAGATAGAAAAAGAAATCTGGGCAATTTTGCCTATAATCTTTAGACTGACCAGCCTTAATACACAGTAAGCGCCCACACACATATATCCCAAAGAAAAGCAAATATGTACACGCGTATATGAAGGCAGGTCCGTCTGTACAGATGGATGGTGTCACAGTGTTATTTCAGACTCTTTTCTCCATCATTGGACGTTCCATTTTCTTGTCGTTGGCTTCTCCATACTGCAGACAGTGCCCTTACAATCTAGAAGAGGAAACATCGTTTCTGACCTCTGTGGCATAAACCCCAGGGGGGTGTTGAATTGGCCACCTGAGTCATCCGTCCATCTGTGAACCAATCACAGTGAGCAAAGGGGAGAGTGATTTGCACCATCTGAGTAGGAAGGAATTCTAGCCAGTGAAGAAACTCAACGCTATGGAATGTCATTTGTAAAACTGAAGGTAAGGACTAAGAGATCGTTAAGGTTCCTTCCTTCCTCTGAAATTTAATTATTGATTTCTTTTTTTGGGTGTGTACAGTAATATGTGTAAGTGATAACTTTTCCTCCATAAAAAAGTCTAACTTCCAGAATAGAAATGACAATATCCAGGATGCAGAAACAAAGGCCGGGAAACACCTTCATCAAGAGACCTAATTTCACAGCACAAAACCAGAAAGAAAAAGAAAAGAAAACCAATGTACCAGTTGGTTTTTCTTCCTTTCATTGAAACCGGCTCTGCTGATGACTTTTACTTATTTCAGAGTGTATTCATCTGCTAGAGCTTCCAGAACAAATACCACAGACTGGGTGACTTAAACAAGAGAAATGTAGTCACAGTTCTGGAGGTTGGACGTCCAAGATCACTTGTCAGAGGTTTGTCTTCTCCTGAGGCCTCTCCCTCCGTGACTTGCAGACGGCTGCCTTCATCAGAGAGAAGGTCTTCTCACGTGGCCCTTTCCCTGTACACACATGCATCCCTGGTGTCTCTCCCTCTTCCTCCAAGGACACCAGTCTTACAGGATTAGGGCCCCGCTTTATGACTCGTATAATCTTAATTACTTCCTTAAAGGGCCTACCTTCAAATATAGTCGCAGGGGGGACTGGGGCTTCAATATGAATTTTTTTTTTTTTTTTTTTTGATGCGGAGCACACAGTTCAGTCTTTAACACGGGATTTTTACTTCCTTCTGCATTCTTCTGTCTGTGCTCAGACCACACCTGGAAGGAATGCCCTTCTCATCTCCTCTGCCTGCTGAACTATTCTTCCCTTGAAGCTGGCTTTATTCCCCACTTCGGTGGCATTTTCCCTGAGCATTCCTCTCTGCTGCAGCAGGCGCCCACGCTCCTTTGCATCTCACAGCTTCACGCGCACACCCCTCGTAGTATCGGACTGAATCACGGCTATTTGTTGCGACGCCTGACCCCACCATCCACTACCTACTACGCACGGCACCGCGTGCTTCCCGAGAATGAGGATGATGACTCAGGAGTTTGGTATCCCCAGTGCCTGGCACAGAGTCGGCTTTCCACAAATGTGTGATGACTTGAATTGGATTGCAGCTGAGCAAACAGAAAAGGCATTTGGCAGTTTTTTCCCTGGCTTAGAAATTGTTTGTGAGTTGGGAGACTTATTTCTATACCATTAAGATAATACAATATACGTCCAGGTGACATGTGCCTTGGGTAGAGGCTCCAAGACTCTCCCAGTGATGCGGAAAGTGGTGAGGGGATGAGAAAAGAGGGTGGCTTGGGGAAACTGCCCTGGGGCTCTGCCATCGTACAGAAAAGGAAAGAAACATGGAACCATGAAACCTGGGTAGATGACTTTCACTTCGCACTCGGACAGAAGGTCTCTGTCATGGCAGATGACGATGGGTCTGTTATCTACTTCAGCTTTCTCTTTTGAACCATTAGGGAAGATCCATGAGAATAAATGAAGCATCGTAGAGCCATTCATCTTCCTAAGGGGTTCTGCTCAGCTGCCGGTAGGCTGGAAACTGGGGTGATGGTTCATGATTATTCTGGGGTGTTCCACCTACTGCTGCTACTTGACAAACTGCCCTGATGTAGGGGCTTAAAATAATATCCATTCATTTCGTTCAAGAATCTGTGGATTGAGTCTGCTCAGGTAGACAGTTCTTACTCAGGACTTTTCGTGTGGTTCCAGAGACAGTCGCTCCGTCTGGGGTTGTCTTGAAGACTTCCTCACTCACCTTTCTGAGCTGGGGAAACTCAAAGACTAAGGGGCTTGTCTTAGTCCATTTGGGCGTATACCACAAAAATACCACGGATTTGGTGGCTTATAGATGACAGAAATTTATTCTGACTCTTCTGGAGTCTGGGAGATTCAGAGACCGGTGACAGCTCACTTCCGGTTCTCCCTGTGTCCTCACCTGGCAGAACAAGTGAGGGAGCCCTCAGGGGCCTCTTTCACAAGGACGTTAATCCCGTGCATGAGGGCTTCACTCTCATGACCTAATCACACCCACTCCAAGCACCATCGTATTGGAGGTTAGATTTCAGTAGGTGAATTTTGGTGGGACTCAAACATCTGGTCTATAGCAGAGGTGAAACAGCTGGGATTACTCGGATCTTTGTCTCTCTCTTCCTGTCTGCTCTCTACAAGGTCTGCCTCGTGGTAGAGAGATGACCGAGAGAGAGGATGGCCAGATACCTTACACGTGGTGTCACTTCCACTACGTGGATCCAATGACATGGGGACAGATTCACTCATGTTCAAGCCACCATCCACCCTACCTCTTGACGGAGGCAGGTCAGCGTTATGGACAAGCATTTGGGAAGGAAATCCCGTGACCACCATGGAAGAACACAGCCGTCTATACATGATTGATCACATGTGCGTGTACCTTTTTCTTTCTGGAAGCTGTTGTTGTGTGCCTCCATTTGACTTTTCCCCAGATGTCCTCTGGAGCACATAGCCTTTGTCAAGGATCAGCAGGGCAGCTCTGATGGAGAAGTCCTTCCCTGCTCTCTTTACAGGAAGGGATAGGAGCTTTGATTCACTTCCATGGATTTCTGGTTCCAAAAGAGCCCCCTGAAGATAAAGTCCTCCTGATCATGGAAGGTGTCTGAAGGCGATTCTCTTAATTTACACGTGCAATCACATCCCACTTTCGACAAAGTAGTTAATTTAGACCGATTGGAAACTAAACTCAGAAAGGATAGCTTTGGGAAGACTATCCAACCTCACCTAGCCTGGCTGTGTATGTTAAGCAAGCATTATTATGTCCATTTTGTAGGTGGAGAAACAAAGATGCAAATATTCAAATGTTTTTGAAGTTCTTTCAGTGAATAAAAACTAAAGTGCATGCTGCTTTTAATTGGAAAAAAAAATACCCATGTTTTTTCTTTATACTTTGGTAAGCTAGATTTGTGTGTTCAGTGCTTTCAGACTTTAGTTATCCTTGGAGCTCTCTCTTCAAATGAACCGTTACTTAAGTTTAAACAAATACGCAGAAATAAAGCAGAGACAGGCAAACCAAGAATAATTTAACTTTTAACCGAGACGACACTGTTTCATCATGTAAAAGTAAAAGATGCCACACACACATATTTATATATATAAAGGATGATGATTAATTTTGTACGTTTGTCTTTGAACATCAAGATTTCAAACCGGTTTGCAATTAATATTCGCACCAGAAAAGAACAGTTGCTGGGTAGATTAATTAAATCTGTCCTTGCACAGTGGTGGCCAGTGCTAGATGTTTATGTAAAGTTGTGGTTTTTTTTTTCCTCTCTCATAATTGCATCCCTCTTATGACAGAAGAGTAACCTGTAATTTATAAAAGTGTTTACATTTTTGCAAATCCAAGAGGTCTTACTCAATAGCCAAGACAGGATATTGAGCCAAGCGCACATATCACTCAAAGGATGACAAGGGAGAAATAAAACTTCTCTGTCAACAAGGCTCTAACATAAAATAATGGACAACACCTGAAGTGTCAATCACCTTTGCAGGCAGTTTGGAAGTTAGATTTTTAGATCGAGTAGTTATGATTTATTTTGATGTCAAAAAGTTATTCACATGTTTATGTAGAAAGAAAGTGGCAGATCAACGGGGTGTTGATTACGAAGTCGCCGTGTAATAAATCAGCTGAGCGATTCTGGTCATCGTACCAATTTTGACACAGAGACTGGCTTATTTATGGCATTTTAAGGCCTGAGGAGTTGATTTATATTTGCAGTAACATGCCCCTTTCCATTAGTAGTGCTGGCAGGCTTCTATGTGTGTAGCATTTAATGATTGGCATTTAAAAAATTACATGACTATAAATTGTCAGGCAGGAAGAAACCTCTTTTTAAACCATAATCTTGTTGAAGCATTTATTTGTTTTAATGAAAACATGATAGTTAATATATAATGCAACACTCGTCCTTCACTCCTTGTCCTCCCCTGTGCAATGTTCATTATCATTCCCAGATTATTTGAACCACCAAGATCCTCAGGAATAGCCCCACCCTGCAACCACCTTATTTTGCAGAGGGGTAAACTGAGCTCAGACAGGCATGGCTTTTCTAGGGTCTGGTTCACCTGGGGAGTTTGCTGCAAGTGCTGGCTCCCAAGCCTCCTCTTAGGTATGTCACTGAATCCCGGAGGGCAGGCTGTCCAGAGGATCTTCAAACATGGCCAGGATTAGGAACCCAAATCGGAGGCAGATAGAAGGAGTTCAAACCCCATTTCTATCACTTACCAGCTTCATAACCTTGGGCAAGTCTCTCTGAATCCTGGTGTCCTCATCTATAAGGTCAGAAAGGCTAATTATTTCAGCCTTACAAGGTTGTGACAAGGATGAAATTTAATTTGGGGATCGTCCCTGGCATACCATAGTAAGTTGTCCATAAATTGTTCTTTCCCCCCTTCATCTTTAAACCCTTCTGGTGCATACACAGACACACCACACATCTGTGCACACACAGACACCCGTGCACACACAGACACACATGCACACACAGACACACCACACATCCATGCACACACAGACACACATGCACACACAGACACACCACACATCCGTGCACAGACACACATGCACACACATGTGTACACACACACACAGCTCTCTGTGTTCTGGACTAATTGATTCTGAGATTTTTCTTCTATATCTTACTGGTTAGAGGTCTTTAAAATGATCACACTCAAGCAACATATGAATCTCATGGCATTAACTCAGTTCATCGCTTGCTTTGTTAAAAGGGCAGTCTTTGCTCCCTTGTGAGTGTCTCCGTGAAATACTGGTTTCATAGGCTGGTGCGTTCTGTTCCTTGTGTGACAGCAACAAGAGAGAAAAATAAGAGTATTTGCCATCCTTCCTTATCCCAAGCCCCCTTTTAATGAGGGTGAGGATACCTTTTTGATTCAGCTGATTACCTTTGCTTTGTTTGGCAAATCTGAGTGGGGGCTGTAAGAGGAGCTGGCTAGATTGCTCTCAGGGAACAGATGGAGACAGTGAGGACACGGCTGGGGAGTGTCCACAGGAGAACCTGCGCCGAGAGGGGCAAGACCTGTGAAGTTTCGGGAGGGCTGGAGGAGGGGAGACTTTGCTTTGAATAGCGGGACTGTGAGGGGGTGGGTGATGAGTTTTTAGAGAGTCTTGCTGTGAACTTCTCACTTGTCACCTCCTACATTAATTGTCCCCCTGAGACCTTTGGCAATGAACTGCTTCTGTGTCAAGGCTGTCCTCAAAAGGAGGAACCAGCAGGCTCGATTTTCTTCTAGTTACACTTGCATCTGTCAAGAGACACCCCCATGCTGGACTTTCTCATGTACTTCTCAGGAGGTTGTATTAAAGACCTTAATTGAAGAGTAAACATGGAGTGGGGAAGAACCGAAGACTTGGGAGCAATGGGGGCAGCTTCGGCTCTTGCCTCTGCTCAGTGAATGGTTTAAACCCACTGCCTCCCTTCCCTTCCTGGCATGAATGGAGACATGTTGTTCCAATTACCTATCTCATCCGATCAAGATATTGTCAAGCCTAAAGGCTTCGAAAACCAGTTTTGTGAATCTGTCATGGTCCTGCGTGTTGACTGGGCTCAGCGGGGCGGTTCCCGCCTGGGGTCTCCAATCAGAGAGCAGCTCAGGCTGGAGTCATTGAGGGTTTGAATGGGCTGGACCTCCAAGGTGGCTTCTTTGCTCATGTGGCTGGCGTCTGGGCTGGGTTAGCCTGAACAAGTCACGGATCTCTCTTTTCTTATAGCCTCTCCATGTGGATGGCTTGGGCCTCCTCATCGCATGGCTGTCTCAGATTAGCTGGAGCCCTTACACGGTCCCTGGCTTTCTCCGGAGCGCCTATTCCAAGGGACTCGAGGGGAAGCTGCAAGGCATCTTCCTTACGACCTAGCCTCAGGAGCCACATAGCATCCCCTCCAGCACATTCCACTGGTTAGTTACACAGCACCCACCCAGGCACAGTGGGGGAGGGGACGAAGCAGGAGTGAAGGCAGCTGGAGGCAGTTCAGGGGGGCGGGGGCGTCTTTGGAGACCAGCTCACCACCACGGCCACGTTAAAGGCAGCAGCTCACCTGAGCTGCAGAAGTGGGTGCTGGGATTTTACACCTTTCTTGAAAAGCAAGGGAAGGGGAAAGTTAACTTGATATGGGAGCGCTACAAAAGTCGAGGCGCAGCATTTTTTCCAGTAAGCTTGGCCGCCTTTGCTGAGCCCTGCACACTCTGCAGCCGTTAGCAGGCGGGCAGTGCTCTGCTTTATGAGGCAATTATTCCAACACACTCTATTCAAAATACACATTAGAACTTAACCTTCTGAATCCTGAAGTAGCATTTTTATCACCCAACATTAGAGAAGAGACAGAGTCAGCATATTCCCCCCTCCCCCTTTTATGCTCTGGTGTCATTAATAAAGCATCGGGTAAGGACCTCCTCACAATTCTTCCAGATAATTTGCGACACGAACGGCGTCCTGTGATACAGTTGTTTGCTGGCTTATTCAATAACAGAGGAAAACACATGGCTCGTTTTCAAAATAACGCCAAGGAATGAAACAACTGAAAGGAATATTTGCTCCCAACGCTGGCAAAGCGCGTCCGGGATAGAGATGTGGTATTATTGGATATGCACAAGTAGAAATGGGAAGTTAATATGGAATTTCTCATTAGGGTCACATGCTAATGAACTCCCTCTTCATGTTAGTTTTATGCCGCTTCAGAAATTTTTTATCATATGCTTAAAAATTTATGGCCAGAAACATTAATGAAAATGAGGCGTGAATTGGAAATTGTGTCATTATGGAGATGAGGGTGGCCCTGGCCTTACTGACTTTCAAGGAGGTATCTTTTATTGCCTTTTTGGAGAACTAGAGAAATGATACAGGTAAAATTGATGGCAAGGCTTCTCCTCCATCCTGACTTGGGCGGCATGGTTATATGTAACGTTATAAAAGTTTGATTTTAATAAGATTTTGAATTAATTATAAGGAGAATATTAATCATAATTGACAGTCATTTTTCAGACCAAAACTTCACTATCTAAGTAATATTATAGTTCTTAAGTGCATGAAGATAGGCGTTTTCTTTTTCTCTCGGCTTTGTCTTTTCGGAAATTAAAATCCACCTCTTCAGCAAACCGTGGATGGGGAAGCCCATGCCTTTTCATCTGTGAAATACTCACTCGCTTTCACATTGTACCTTTAAGGTGCCTCTGCTTGCTAAGCTCAGGGGAACGGGCACATTGTGTGAAGCCATGTTTATAAGGAGGGGAAAGAACGTGGGCATATTAAACTTTCTCTGTTTTTAATCTCTCGGAAACAATTGTTTTCAATACATCTGATAACTGTCAAATTTGAATGGATTTTCAGAAAGGCACATTTTGAGTTTCTAAGAATTAGATCTAAAATTTATCACAGTCGGGCTGAATGCAGAAGTCAGAATAAAATCCCATTTCTAGGCTGATCTCCAGGGAGTGACTGCTTTCTCTCTGACTAATTTCGTGAGCATTGGACTCAGGGCTTCCTGACAGCTCAGGTGCCACCTCCTTCTTCTGGGCCTTTCTCAGCTCCATCCAGACTTACGACTCTTGTCTGCCAGAGAGACCCCCTCCTTTTTCCCTTCCTGCCTTCCTTCCTCCTCCCTCCTTCCTCCCTAAAATGATTCCAGTATCTAGTCCGACACCCCTGGTTGTCCCACAATTCAGTTCTGACCCAGAGATAGCATCGGATTCCACAGGTGAAGGGCTCAGTCCCACAAGACCCGCCTCCCCAACCTCAGATGCCAATCACAAGTCCAGCTGTCACCTGTGCATCTGACCCACTGACTGCAGCCAGGAGGCTCCAATGACCTCCTACAGGGGATTGATTAATTTGCTAGAGCAGCTCACAGAACTCAAGGAAGCACTTCACTTCCTTACTAGATCACTGGTTTATTATAAATGGGTAGAATTCAGGAACAGCCAGATGGAAGAGGTGCACAGGACGAGGTGTGGGGCAAGGGTGAGGAGCCTCCACACCCTCTCCAGGGGCGCCACTCTCCCCAAATCTCCATGTGCTCACCAACCTAGAAGCTTTTCGAACCCTGTCCCTTTGGGGTTTTGTGGAGACCTCATTACATAGGCGTGACTGATTCAATCCTTGGCCACCAGCGATTGAACTCAATCTCCAGCTCCTCCTCCCTCCCAGGAGGTCAGGGATGTGGGACTGAAAGTTCCAACCCTCTAACCACACAGGTTGTTGGTTGTCCTGGCAACCAGCGCCCCCCTTCCCCCGCCCTTAAACTCTAAGCGAGGTCCAAAACTGACTTGTTAACATAACAAAATACACCTTGATCACTCTCTTCACTTAGGAAATTCCACTGGTTTTAGGAGCCAGGGACAAAGACCAAATAGATATTTGTCATTATAAATCACAGTATCACAGCCCCCTTCCCTGAGGGTGCGGAACTTGAGCTGTCAATCATCACGTACCTGCCCTCTCACTCAGCACACCCTGCCCCCCCCCCCCACCGGCTACAAGGATTGGTTCAGGCCTGGAGGCGGGGCCCCAGCCAAGCAGGGAAGACTGGGTGCCGGGCACTAAGCTGGCAGGAAGCAGGCCCTCCGGCTGCTGCTGGTGGCTGTCTTCTCACCACCTGGGGAGACCCTGCCAGGCACCAAGGGTACAGGAGAGCTGAGTCACGCAGACGACGCCCACCACTCCAGACCATCTGTAAACCCTCTAGCAGCTTCCTAGGGCTGCTGTGGCAAATCCCCTCAAACTTGGTGACTTAAAACAACACCAATGTCTTATTTCATGGTTTAAAGGCCAGAAATCTGAAATCAAGCTCTCTGCAGGGACTTGCTCCCTCTGAGGGCTCTGGGGGAGGAGCCTTCCTTGTCTCTTCCAGCTTCTGGTGGCTCCAAATATCCCTTGACTTGTGTCGGCCAAAATAAATGCGTGGCATAAAAGTTGAAAGTTGTTTTATTTGGCGGGAGGACTCGAGCCAGGATGACAGCCTCTCAGATTACTCTGAGGGGCTGCTCCAAAGAGGTAGGGGAGGAGCTGGGATATATAGGAGCTTTACAACAAAGACCAGGTGGTTGGAATATTAAAGCATTGCTTGTTAACTAAAGAAAACCAGGCGTCTCAAGTTAAAGAATTTAGTGCTTTTCCATGTACGGGAGGAAGCAAGCATTTGGGCTCGCTGAATTCATTCCTTTGACAAGCCCCTAGCTATCTAGGGCCAGTATCCTGTCCTTTCTTATTCTGAGTCCCCTCAGGGTGCACCACTGTGAGTGGCTGCAGAGGCCGGGCTGCAGGCCTGTCCTCACTGGGGGGTGGTGGCAGCCGCTGATGACTTGATGGCTTCAGCATTCTTTGTTTACTGACATGCTTTGCAGTATTTTTCGTGTTCACACTTGTGACAGAATAACTCTAATCTCTGCTTCCGTTTCTTAATGCCTTCATGTGTGTGTGTGTGTGTGTGTGTGTGTGAAATAACCTCCTCCTTTTTCTTAAAATGACACTCTCATTGGGTTTAAGGCTTATCCTAACGACAAGGTGATCTCTTAATTACAACTGCAAGGACTCTGTTTCTAAAAGAGCCACGTTCACATTCACGACACTGGGAGGTAGGACTTGGACGTGCCTTTAGTGGGTGGGAGGCACCCTTCAGCTCACTACAACCTATGTGAGTTTTCCTGTTATGTGACTTAAATATTAATTCATGTCCCCTCCTCAAAGAGCCCTGGTTCATGTTTCCCCTGTGTCTGTGGTCTTGGTCTCCCGATTCCAGAAAGACAGAGCTCAAAAGCATGACGAAGGCGATTCAGGCAACACCTCAAATTAAACTTGGGGTGCTGGGGGAGATCTTGCCCAGATCCACCAACAGTGTGCATATGTAGGGGAGAGAGGAATACTGACTCTTAGGCTGGACTTCAGCTCTATCAAACTTGGGCTTAAAACACAATCACTGGGGGCAGTTGCCCTGAGCAACTGATCCGGACCATTCTCTCCCCTCCTTCATTGAGGAAGTTGACACCCACCCCTGGCTGCAGGACACATTTACTCTCTTCCCTGGGACTGGTCCCCAGCCTAGCCCTTTTCTTTTTTAAAGTCATTAGCATCAAAAGCAGCCATTGTGTGGCCATAAAGCGCGCGCATCTCAGCATTTTTCCGCAATGACTTTATTTTTTATGACCAAGGTTCTCTACTTTGCGGGGAACGAGATCCCAGCACCATTTTTAGGATTTAAAAAAACTTCACAAGAAATCACAATGCTTTGTTTCAGCTGGACTTCTACCAAGCAGGTGGCGGTTAACATAAGTTATCTCGTGTTCGTCTGAACCACTGGTCCATAATTGGCTACCTCTTAGGCGATCCGCTGGCAAAGGAGCAAATGACTCAATGGAAACTTAAAACTTGCATTTCAGTTGACAAAATTCCTGTTGAGCAGAACTTAAGAACCTCTCAGCAGGGCTGTTTGGAAAGTTTAAAGCTAAGAGAGCCTTTGAAAGAGCCTGGTTGAGATCCCTGCCCACCAGCGCTTGCTGTGTGAGGCTGGGCAGCTCACTACTTAACCTCTAAGCTGATTTTCTCCTCTGAAAAGAGAAGCCAGGCTAATACCGACCTCTCGGGATTACAGAACATAACAAATGCAAAGCACTTAGCCCAGGGTGGCATACATTAGGTGCTTAATAAATAAGAGTTGGCATGATTGACTGTCACTATTATCTCTAGACCTCCCTCCTTCCCTGGAATGGAGGGTACAAGGGAGGTGGGTTTATCTAGGCTCTGGATCCATAGGTCTTGGCCAAGGACATTTGTATTAAAGAGTTGCCCCCGTGGGGACTTTAGACAGGAGGGTAAATTTCTAATTTAAAGGAATCACTGCTTTTCACTTACGGAGGTATAAAGAAATGGAGAATTCGGGACTAGAACAATCAATCACACATGAATTCAGTTTTCATTGTGACTTTCAGAAATATGAATAGAGTGACCATATCATTCTCTCTTTTTTAATTGAAGTGTAGTTGATTTACAGTATTGTGTTAGTTTCAAGCATACAACAAAGGGATTCATTTATACATGTATATATATATATTTTTCTGATTCTTTTCCATTATAGGTTATTACAAGATACTGAACACAGTTCCCTATGCTATACAGTAGGCCCTTGTTGTTTATCTATTTTATAGATAGTGGTTCGTATCTGCAAATCTCACGCTCCCAATTTATCCTTCCCCTCCTTTTCCCCTTTGGTAACCATCAGCTTGTTTCCTATGCCCGTGGGTCTGTTTCTGTTTTGTAAATAAGTTTGTATTATTTTTCAGATCCCACATGTCAGTGATATCATATTTGTCTTGGACTAACTTCACTTAGGATGATCATATCGAGGTTCATCCCAGTGACTGCAGATGGCATTATTTTATTCTTTTTTTATGGAGTGACCATATCACCCTGCATTAAAAAGGCAGATGTGACTGGCACCCGATGTGGATGATAATAACAATGTCGGTCTCCTGGAGGGCTTTCAGCATAGCAAGCCCTCTCTCTCTCTCTCTCTCTCTTTTTTTTTTTTCATATTTTTTTATTGCGTTATAGTCAGTTTACAAAGTTGTGTCAAATTCCAGTGTAGAGCACAATTTTTCAGTTACAAATGAACGTACGTACAGTCTGCACTGAAATAGGTGTGAATGCCGACCCCACTGTTTCGATGAGGAAACTGAGGCGCAGGGAGATTGTTTGCCCAAGGACATGAAGGGAGATGGCAGCAGAAGAGAGATTAGCGCCAGGCGGAGGGGCTCCAGTGCCAGGTTCTTCGCTGGTGTGCACAGGGCCTCCAAATGGGGAACAAATGCTCCAAATAGGGAGTGTCACAGAAAACCTGAGACGTATGTTTCCTCTAAGGACCGTGGGCGACTTTTGCTCTGCCACACAAGTCTCAGCAACAGACTAGGGGCGTGGCTCGGCTCAAAGCACACATTTACGCTGCTGTCAGAGAAGACCCCGACCCCGGGGGCCAGTCTCCTCCTCCTCGCTGCCCAGGCCCCGGCACGGCGCCAAGCCGAGGGCCGACATGCATTCAAGGAGCATCACAAATCGCCAGGCGCTGCTCGGGGCTCTGAGGTTCCGATGCTGAGCCCTGTCAGAGCCACTTTTGGCTCTCAGAGATCACAGGGCCTAGTCGGAAAGACAAGAGCTCGACAGGTCATCCCAGCAGCACTGGGAGGAGAGGTGATGGCCCTGTGAGCAAGGGATTCAGAGGAGCCGGGCCGTCAGGGGAGCGGGACCCAAAGGGGCTCATTCGGCTGGTGAGAGGTCGAGGGAGGGGGAGATTCAGAGAGATGGATCAGACTGTGCAATGGCTTTGTTTTAGAAAGAATAAACGATAAAAGTTAGTTAAAAATGAGGCCAGTGGAATGGAAAACATGGGGTCCCAGGGCAAGAGGTGAGGTGGGGATGACACCGATGGTGTTAGGGAACAGACCATACAGGTTGGACCAAAGTAAAACGTTCTGACCTAAATCCTAAGTGTGTTGAGAAGTCGCTGTAAGTTAGTCTGTGTATCTGCCTAGCTAGCTGTCTGTCCGTCTATTTATCTATCAAATTTATCATCTATTTGTCTATTTCTACATCCACCCACCCATCCATTTATCCCTTATCTATCTATCCATTCACCTACCTACCCAGCTGCATGCCTATCTCTGCCATATGTCTGTCTATCCATCCATCATCTATCCATCCATCCATTCACCCATCAATTCTGTCTTCTATCTGTGTATCTACCCATTATCTACCTGTCTACCTGTGTCTATCGTATTTATTTCTATATAAATATATATTTACCTATGTATATCCATCCATCCTCTCTCTCTTTCCCTATCATAAATCTGTCCACCCGTCATCTGTCCGTCTGTCTATCTATCTGTCCATCATCTATCAGCAGTGGAGTGGGGTATCACTTTCCATGAACAGGGAGACAGATCAGGGGGAGTGATGAGTCCATGGGAAGGCCAAGAAGGGATGAAGTTTGAGCCAGATGGTAGCAGTGGACAGACCTGAGAGCTCTTAAGAAGGAAAGGAGAAACACTGCACAGCTGAGAGACCTGGCTCACACAGATGGCCCCCACAGGGCTTTAAACTTCACCGCCTTCACTGTTTGCCCTCACCATTGCACACTGAGCGCAGATTGCTGAAGAGCAGGAAGCATTTGCTCAAGAATCCTGTTGCTCTTTTCAAGGGCTGGGTCCAAGACAGAGAACATGGTAGTCCTCGGTCAAAACGGGTCTCCTGAAGTAGTCTGTGCCCATCTGCCCTGGAGCTGCGGGTCCTGGGGGTAGTGCGGGCGGCAGTGGGTGACCAAATGGGAAAACTAAGAATCGAAGGAGAGAGGGATTAGAAACAAGCAGGCACACTTTCTGAGGAATTGGGCTGTCAGTCTGAAAGAAGGCACCCCTCCCCCCTGCTCCGATTCCTCCCACCAACTGTTCACCTGCCCCGGGGGCCAGAAGGATGCACAGGCTGTGGGAGAGAGGCTGGCAGTTCTGCTGATGGCAGCAGGAAGGCGCGGCGTCTGCCCTTGTAGGGAAGGCGTGCGGGCTCCCAGGGCTGGGGGGCGTGGGGGCGACCCCGGGATGGATCGCTTGCTCCGTGCATGCCAGCCTTCACGCACCTGCACAGGGGGCCGTGCGACTCGGCCGTGGTCTTGGAACCTTGTCTTCCCAGGTCTGCTTTGGCTTCCCTTTCAGTTCAGAGTGACTGACAGCCTCTTCTCCATCCTGCCTTTACCTCAGCAAAGCCCCCCAGGCGGGCTGTCACTGGGAGGGAGGATCTGTGCAGAGCCGCCTGGTGAAGTGAGCAGTGATGCCAATGATGAGACCTTTCATTTCTTTGCTTTCTCTTTATTTGTTCCCCCTTAATCAGGCATTTTACCTTTTTTTTTTTCATGCTCCCAGCTCATGCAGCTGGAAACCAAGAGGACATCTGACCATTCCTGTCCTAACTGAGAACTCAGGACTTCTCCCTGCTTCTGGCTAAAGTCCTCCAGTAGCACTTTCCTAGAGCAGTCACAGGCATCTAGAAGGGGAAGTCTGGCAGGAGCAGTCTCAGAAGGATGTGAGGGGGTGAGTGATGGATTCCTCCCGTCCTGTCAGTACCAGTTTGCATTTACATAATGTGCCGCATCCCTGAGGACTCGGGAGACACCCACGGGAACCTGCCTGCAATCTCATACCCATCCTGACTCCTTTTCTCACGGCCTGTTGGCATCCTCTCCCGCCTCACTGCCTATTACCTTGCAAACTGGGTGATACCTTCATTACCTCAGAGTGAGTTAATGCAGGTGCCTTTTTAGCAAAACCTGCGGGTTTTCTGGCTGCTGGAGGCCACACATGACTCTTGGCCCCATTCACATCATAAGCATTCACATAATACACTCATTAGAGAAGGCTCCAGTCCCTCCATGGCCAGATTAGTGGGTGCTTGTGAAGTGTACTTTACAAACCTGGATGTTGGCATCTCCGGCCCCTCTCGTCCCGCACTTCACATAGTCCGCATCTGAGAGGCACCAAGAACACTTATCCGAAAGACCTTCTAATGTGTGGGTTAAGAGCACTGATTTCAGAATCATTCAGACCCCTCTTGGCTGTGTGACCTCAAATAAGTTACTTAATCTCTCTGAGTCCCAAGAGCCCTCACCTGTCAAGTGAGGGTGATGGTACAGTTCTTGCGAAGAACTTGGAGATCTCGGATAAAAATGCTTGTGCGGTTAATCAATAAATATTATTTAGAGCAGGGCTTAGAGAGGTGCATGAGCCTGGACGCTGGAAGTACAGGTCAGAGCCTGCCTTTATTCAAAATTGTGACATTTTGCCCATTGCACAGTTTTTACGTTTGTTTTGACTTTGTAAAATGTGCTAAAAATAATTTATCTTGATTACGGAGTTCCCTGGTGCCCCTGCAGTTTGGTGCACCACCCTGGTCCTGGCCCTCATTTTGGGCAGCAGCCATGTCGGAGGCTCTAGGACAACTGGTGGATGTTCAGTGGTGTGTCTCTCCAGGTGCTCTGAGTGGCCTGGAATAGACTTCCCGAGTCATGACTGGAACCCAGTAAGGGCATGTGTTACTTTAGGTAACAAGATGTCCTTCTGGAATAAGACAGGATAGGCTCAGAGACTCCACATTGTCATCAGAGTTCCCTAGACCATTTCTGTCTAGAAGTGTTCATTTCCTTTCATTTTATGAGCACAACGGTGTGGCCCTTAGGCCTGTCCCTTCTCAGTTTCAAGACAGTTATTGCAGTTCCAATCATGACATGTAGTGATGACAAGACTGGCCCCATAAACTGTTGCCCCCACTCCTGAGACTTCGCTTCAAGTCCCTCCTGTCAGCCAGAATCGGGTTAAGTGCTTCAAGGGGATCCGGGAGCCGTGACGCCCTGGAACGTCCAGCCTCCCTAGAGGGACCTGGACTCTTCCAGTCGGACGATTATATCGAGGCCACAGGAACTTTGTGCTGTGCTCTTTCTAGAAAAACCATACAGACTTATTTAATATAAGTTTTACACCACACTGGAATCTTCATAAGGAAATGGAGACCTCAAGACCTCATTAACCTGAATGTTTCTTTGCTAAGTTTGCTGAAGAGTGGAAAGTTATGGAAAGATACTGTGGGACAAGGGGTTTGAGCTGAGTGTAATCAGCTGCGGGAAACTTAGCCCGCTCGTGCAGACTCCTCTGTGTCCCTCTGTCTTTGGACATAAGGATGCTCCTTTCCTCCATGAACAGGGAAGGTGCCTCTCACAGGAGAGCTTTATGACCTGCTTCAGGGGAGGATCAGAAAGTCCTTCCTCAAATTCCTTCTTTAAATATACAACATGTCAAGGTGCCATATTTCGGGGTAGCATGTCCCAAATCCCATCAGAATGTTTAACAAATTCATTCAACAAATATTTGTTAAGTATGAGGGCCAAGCTCTCTATTCCATATGTAGTGATGAACAGGGCAGAGGCATATCTTGATCTCACAGGGCTTCTAATGTCCTGGGGGGAAGACAGACATTCAGGACATGACTAAGACCACTGATAGGAAGGAGATGATCAGAAAACCGTATTTGCTACACAGAGATTTTACACTAGGGAGATGTGTGCTAAGGACAGCTGAGCTGTTCCTGCAGGTCAGATTCTCCCAGAAGACCTTCCTAGAAAATTGATATGTAAATGAGATGTAAATGAAAGGAAAGTGCCAGCCGGGAGGGTCAGGAGTGGAATGGTCCAGGTAGAGGGAACAGGTGCATGGCCTGGAGTGGGGAACAGGTTTCCTTGCTGGGAGGTAAAAGGGGGTTCAAGATGGACTTGGAGTGGGTGGCAAGGTTGGTTACACAGAACCTTTTAGGTCGTGATAGGGAGTGTGATTGTGTGTGTCTGTGTGTGTGTGTGTGTGTGTGTGAACCACTAGAGGGTTTTGAACAAACAAAATGACTTTCCAGCTTGTCTTATTAAAGCATCACCAGCTGTAATGTGGGGATGAAGGGTATGGGGTAGAGAATGAAGACAGAGATTCTGATTAGAGAGCCACTGCTCTTGGAGAAAGGTGACGTGGTTTGGAATAGGGTGCTGGGAGCAGAGAAGTGTCTAACATACATGTCCAGTCCCCTGCAGTGATTCACACATCACTTTGACAAACGCAGCTTCAGTGGGGAGTAGGGTGTCACTGGGCTGGTTTGGGATGAGAAGGGAGTGTGAGGTCCCCATTGTAGACAATGCTTGTACAAGAGTGTTGCTGTGAAGCGATGAGCAGAGGAGGGCAGCAGATTTAAAAAAAAAAAAAGAAAATGAAATATTACAGCATTTTTTTCATGATGGTTGAAAAAAAAAACACAGTATAAAATTTGCCATCTTAACCATTGTTAAGTTTATGGTTTAGATGTGTTGAATACATTCACAATGTCCAGAACATTTTCATTTTTTTAAATCGGAAACTCTGTATCCGTTAAACAATAACTCCCCATTCCTCCCTACCCTCTGCCCCTGGTAACTGCCAGTCTATCTTCTGTTCCTATGGATTTGACTACTTTAGACACTCATATTAGTGGAGTCATACCATTCGTCTTTTTGTGGTCTCGTTTATTTCACTCAGCATAATGTCCTCAAGAGTCATCCATGCTGTAGCATGTGGCAGGATTTCCTTCATTTTTAAGGCTAAATAATATTCTGTTGTGTGTATATACACCACCTCTTCTTTATCCATTCATCTATGGATGGACATTGAAGTTGCTTTCACCTCTTGGCCACTGTGCTGCGATGAAACCAGGGTGTGCAGATCTATCACAGCGTTCTTTTATTCTGGCTGGAATGACCCAGGAGAAGGGGTGATTCTGAGGATGCAGAACAAGCAGGGAATTGCAAGAGCCAATCCCTTGAGAACACAAGACTCTAAGTGGAGGGGCTGATGGGAGTAGGGGCGGGGGGACCTCGTCCACAAGACCAGGTGGGAAACCTGGGAGCAGATAGGCAGCGGGGCTGGGAGATTTGGTGGCAGATGGATGGGGAAATTCCTGTTTAAATGCTTCTGTTTCCTCAGTGAAGTGTGCGCGTGCGCGCTTGTGTGTGTGTGTGTGCGCGTGGGTGTGTTGAGGGGGGTGAGATGGGGCATCAGAGGCGCCACCCCACTAATAGGATGAGTGATTAACAGTAAGTACTTGAAATCAAGTTGATGCATTCCCTTATGCACCATGCAGACAAAATAAAGCTCAGCTTTGTTGTCAGACAAAAGCAGCTCTTATTATAAGGGTTGGCATTTCAGAGATAATTCAACTATAAGAGATAATAACACATCAATCAGTCAGGAAGTGTTTCGCCCAGTAATCCTGACAGTATAATGTGCAAGTAATAGACTGTTCTGGACACAACCAGGAATTTTCTTTTGCTGAATTACTCCTATTTCTAGCAGAAACTTCACGTTGAGATCTTTTTTATTTTTTTTTCCAGCTTCTATTTGGAGAGTCTGTTTATTTCTTTCTTCCCGAGGGGATAGTGAGATAGATACTGTAAATGGTGAGGACTTTTTATTGTTTTTGACAGTTATCAAAGAAACTTTTTTTTTTTTAAGAGCTGGGCCATAGACTGAAAAAATAAACCCGTCTGAGATTTTTGAGTCAAGTGTGTTGAGTTATGTGTGATAGCCACTTGTAGGTTTCAGGGAGTCCAACTGCACTTGTTAACGGGGGATTATCGTAACCGGTATGAACGCAGGGACCCATGTGGTCCACTTTTGGTTGGTGCCACTTCAAGAAATAGCAGTCCAGTTTCTGGCAATATAAATCATCACATCCTTTGCTCGTGTTTCTGGAAGATTGTCAGGGAGAGCGGGGGGAACACCTGTTGAAATGCCCTTCTCACTCTTTCCTTATACCCCAGCTCTGAAACTCCCCAGAGGCTGCCTATCCACAGACCTCAGAGAAGTTCCCCCTCCTCGTCACAGGGGGAACTTCCTAGTCACTCCCTTGCCTCCTGTCTTTTTATCTCCAAGTCAGCCTCATAGTCAGCATTCCCCAAAGACACTTCTTTTCCGGCACAGCTACCTGAGAAATGCAGCTTGTCCTCCATCCTCACACTATCTTTTTTTTTTTTCTAAGCATCATTCCAAAAGAATCTTATTCTTTCTACCCTTCCTTCTGGCAGGGAAGATGGAGCCAGAACTTCTCACATGTTAACACTTCTCCTTTTGCCCCCATCATATAAAGAAAATGTGGGGGGGGGCAAGGAGAACAGAAAACCATCTCAGCAGCTCCTCGGGGCTCAGCCAGAAGCCCTGCAGGTGTTTCCTTCCACTTGGGATCTGTGGCTTCCTTTGCTGGTCTGTGCAGTGGGAGCAAGGAAAGGACAGTGAGGTGCTTGCCCTCGGCAAGCAGCTTAAGAGGGCGCTGAGAAACTCAGTAGCCAAGATGAATCCTATTTTCATGCAAATCATCAAGGTTAACATAAAAGCCTGATAGTAAAGTATCAAAAACTTAAATGACAGGACCTGACAGAGTTGGACTAGGATAGGGCAAGTGAAGTGAATCGTACCAGTGCGGAGTTGGATCCTGTGTTTATTTAAAAATTTTATATTGATTGTCATCAATTTTTGCATTCACTTTTTTTTTTTACAGAAACAGCTTTCAAATATCATGCATCTTGATGACTGAGTTTTTTTTTTTTTTTTTTTTTTTTTGATGCCCAGTAAGTTTTGTGCCATGAGTGAGTGCCTCGCTGGCCTCACCCCAATCCTGGCCTTCCTTGTGGCTGAATTTCCCCATTTCTGTGCTTCTGTCTAATTGCAACTTCTTCCTACCCTGCTTCCTAATAACCGACTGAGGTCTGCAGGGCATCATGCCCTAAGGACATCTTGACTGAGCTCATATACCGGCCAGCCCTTGGAGGATCACCTTGGTTCCAGCAACTTCTCCTGGTCCAATCAGGTGAGATGAGCGTGGAATCCTGCAGGCCTGACCGTGGCCAGTTATACAGAAGTAACTATTTGAAAGAGCAGTAGAGGACTGGCGGTCACTGCCCATGTCTGTAGACTTTGCTTTAGCACAGGTTTCCTAAGGGGCATTGCTTTATCAGTGCCTGTGTTGTGAATGATACCTGGGAGAAAATTGATCAGGTGTGCACTTCCCATTTCACAGATGAGAAAACTGAGCCCCACAGATTTCTTTCCCTGGCTCATCAGCTTGGAAATAGCATTGCTCACGTGCTCATAGGTTGAAGGTTTCTTATAGTTCTCATGATCCGCTAAAGTGTACTTTGTGGATACTCAGGAACTTCCTGAGTGAGTAGGTAATAATAATAATAATAGTAAAATTAGCATGGCCTCGGTGCTTACTTTTCCTAGGAGTTCTGCCTGAGTTATGTCAACAGTTCTACGAGATAAGCATTGCTATGATCATTTCGGAGCTGGGGTGCAGGGAGAACAGAAATCCTCTTAGCTGCACTGAGAGCAGGGGTTTGAACGTGGGTCTGGAGCAGACCCTCTCAACTTCCCCCCCATCCTGCTTCCAACAAGCCCAATCCTTTCCGTAGATAAATGAAGCTAATTTTGTCTTCCGAATCCAGTTTCCCAAGGCAGGCATCTTTTACTACATCCATGGCTGTTGGATCGACATTCGTCGGTGGTTCCTGACTCAGGACAGACGAATTCCGGCTGGACCCTAAGCCTCATCACGGCAGGGTCCGGCTGGTGATCTCTTCAGTCCGCGTGCTGGCCCAGTCCAGGCACATTATCAGGCTCTGCGTGAATCTTGTTTGAAATGAACGGAAATGAGATGGAGAAATGCTGAAAAAAAGGCACATTTCTGAGAAAGACAAAAGTCCTCTTTTCCCATAGACAGGATGGATCAAAGGGACCTGAGACTTGTTTGTAGTACCCAGAGAACTTGCTCCCCAGCCTGGCCTGGGGACACCATGTGAACAGAGGAGGCTCTTCTGAGAGCCTGGGCGAGAGGAGGGGTGTCTTCCAGCCTCCCCAGAAAAAAACAAAAAGGAAAATAAACTTTCCCCCCACAACGGGGCTGAGTGTTTCTTGCAAGGCGCTCAGCACTGCCTTGTATCTTTGTTTCCTGGCTCCTCCAAGTCCCACCCTCTCCTTAACCTTCCCCGCTCGCCCTGTGCCTGAGTGTCCGTTACAGCTGACTCTGCAGGCTTCATCCCCCAGCACAACAGCCGGGCGCGCGGTGTCTGGGGCCCCGTGGCATAAGGCAGTGTAGCTAATTAGCCGGGCTTGGCTGTGCCCTCTGCTTCAGCTTGAAAAGCTTCTTGAAAAACAAGTTTCTGGCGTTGGAGTGCATTGCTTTGTACTTCCTAGATGCTCTAAAATGTCTCCATTTTTTTATTGGCAGTCTCATTTTATGCAAAAAAAAAAAAAAAAATAAGAGTTCTCTTCTCTGATGCTCTGTTTTCAGCTGGTCTTTGAAATGAGATGTTGCTTCTCACACAGATGACATCATGATTATGACAACAGCTGACAGTTATTGAGCATGACATTTGTTTATGATAGCTGCCCAGAAGGGTTATAAGCCCTTGATACATAGTCACTCATTAAATCCTCACCACGGGTAGGTTGTGTTATTATCTCCATTTTACAGAAGGGGAAGCTGAGACTTACAGAGGTTAAGTAACTTCTTCATGATGCTATAGCCCCTTCCTCTTTTCTTCTCGTTGTTCTGGGTACTACCAGGTGTTTTCTGCATATAATCCAGTCATCCTTACAATAGGCATGTTCTTATAGTCTCCGTTTTGTGGATTTGGCAGCTGAGGTTTGGAGAATTTAAGTAGGATGCCATAAATCACCGACGAGGTTTGGAAGCAGGATTTGAACTCCAATGGCCTGGTTCTGGAGCTCACACTCTCTGTGTCTGCCCACTCTTCCCTTGTCACGTAAGAAAAGGCTTCCATGCTTCACATGGCGCTGCTTGGTTGGGATATGCCCTGTTGATGCGGCAGGAAGCTGAAGGCTGCATTGGAAGAGACTAGGCACTTGGGGACCAGACACATCTTGGTGGGGATTCCAGCTCTGCCCACCCTTCCATCATTGAGTGATCTCAGGCAAATCATTTACTTTCTCTGACTTTCAGATATCACTTCTGAGAAAAGCAGATAATACAAAGTTCATTATGAGGTTAGAGATGGTCTATATAAAATAGTGTGAGACACACACACAACATGGTTATTATGGGTTCAGATAAAATGTTTTCAAGAGTCAGACCTGAATTCAAATCTTGGCTCCAGCATGAACAGTGTTGGGAACATTGAAAACTTATGTAAATTCTCAAGTCTCAGGCTTCTTCTCATTAAAAACTGAATAACGGTAAAATCCTGGAATATAGCAAAAACATCGTGGGATTCTGTGAGGCACTGTATGATTACACACCAGGATATAATAGTGTTCAGTCAAGAGTAGCTATTAGTGTAATTATGAACACATTAGTTGAATCTGAGCACAATAGAACCACGGAATTCAAGTTGAAAGAAAGTTCTCAGAAGAGAAGAAATAACAGTGATTTACAGCTTCTGTTCTTTCCCTGGTACCCTTCTATTGATTGAGGGGGCTGTATGTTGTGATTAATTAAAATCGATACCTTCAAGCGGATACAGCGATGCTTTTTATGAAAGAGGAGACAGCAGGACTGCGGCTTGGTAGAAGGGGTGTGACTCTGTTTGCAGAAATAACTTATGTCTCAAGAGGAACAGAAGTAAATAAACATTGAAGGCATTATCATGTTGGTTAAGTGTTGAGGGCTCTGATCACTTATCGTAATGGTGGATGGACATCTTTGAGAAATGCGAAATTATCTTGGTATCTCACCATTTTCTCATGCTTACAAAAAAAAAAAAAAAACAGCTTTGCTCGGGTGGGAAATGCACTCGGCTAGATGTTTGCTTTGTCAGCCTCCTGTGCAGCTCAGAATGGCCATTGACAAGTCTGGTCAGGGGGATGTCGCTGGAGATTTGCTCTGGGTGTCTGGGGAAGCTCTCCTGTTCCTCATGGAAAGGGGCACCTGCAGGTGGCGCTGTCTGTCCTTCTCCTGCCCTTTTTCCTCACCTTCTGTGGCGTCAATGGTGGGGCTGTAGCTGATTCGCAACTCTGTGGGACGGTGGCTCTGACATCATAGAGTGGCTGACCCAGTGATAGAACAGACTACTTCTGAACTCAGACTGTGTGAAAGAATTAATCCCTTATTCGTTTACGCTTCTGCAGTCAGGATTTCTATTATTTGCCACCAAAAGCATGTAACTGTTTGTCTTTTTCCATCTTTTCTTTTTCTTCCAGAAGCTCATTTGCCATTTGCAAGCAGAGAAAGGTATATTAGGAAAAGCACAAAGGTCATTTCTTACTTTCGAAATCCTCAATCTTTGCTTCCCTTCCTTGGCCCACTGGCTACCTATGACCAGAAAGATCTTTTCCAAGCTGACATTTGACACAGGGCTCAAAACAGAATTTTGAAACAGCTTAAATAAATTTGAGGTGGCAAGTTTTTGCTGAAAATTTCCAGCTATCAAGAGATGCTGATATTGTTCCAGGGAGAAAAACAGCATGGCCAAGATTCCAACTCTTTTATAGAGAATTTGGAGAAGCAATGAAATCAGAGTGGGGCAGATTTGCATGTGGGAAGCAAAAGTTCAACACTGTTATATCTGGTGCCTTTTCCCTTAAGTTAACTCTTTAATAGCAGAAGGGAATATACATATATAGCCTTGAATTGTGTGTCATATAATTTCTTTGAAACCTTGTGCTTTATCTTATAAATTCATGTAAAGTTTTTCTTTGTTTCCCATCATAAACCGTGTTGGTTTATATAACATAATGGGGCCCCCATGCCAATCACTGAGCCCAATTAGTGATGCAGAGAGATGTCTCTGTTTATCTTATTGGGGTGTGAATTTTCTGGCATCCAGTTTGAGAAGACTGGGAATCATTCTGTAGCCAGAAATGGACAGGGACAAGTTTAATCACTTCCAGCTTGAAAGGCTTTTTCCAGGTGAGAAATATCACTCACGTGTATGATCGCATTTTGATCTTTATAGAAACCTATCACCGTGACTTGCACACATGTAGTTTGATTTTAGTGGATGCCATTAGTGAGAAAGCTGAGTCTAAATTCAGAGTCAGGGCTCAGATCTTGGATCATCAATTGTCTTTCCTTAATTCCTTCTACTGCAACCAGCTGCTTCTCATTAGCTAATGAGCATCCTTGATGGGATGGACCCTGGAGTGGTCTCAGCAGTGGCCTTGCTTCTCAGTCCATTGTCCCATAGAATGGCTCTCTATGTTCATAGTTCCAAATCATAGTTACCGTGATTGGAACACCAGGGGCAGGGCTAAGCCCCTCTTTCACGTACATCACCACGTTTGATAATCACAATCAACACGAGACGTAGATTTGCTGGTATCCCACCCTGCAAGAGGTGAAACTGAGGCTCAGAGCGTTTCGGAAACTTGCCTAAAATCACGCTGCCAGCAAGTGCTCATGCTGGGACTTGAACTGTGGTTTTTTCGTATGCAAACTCTTACCTGGTTGCTCTGCAGTTTCCTAGCTACCAGGACCCACCAATCTCCCACGTCTTCCACCCCTTGCTCTCATGTTCTCCATTGTCTGGCCCTGCCACCTGCTTTATCCTGTAGGTGATTTCAGAGCTACTCGCAATCACTAGTAACTTAATTAGAGTGATGTGCAGTTGTCTGCCCAGTGAGTTTAGTTCATCACTTCTTTACCTGTAAATAAATTATGAGGAAAGTGGAGAATTCTAGGGGGAAAGAGTCCTCAAAATGACGGGTGGGGGAAATACCCAGAGCGATATAATTATCTATTTACTGCTTCTGGTCCACAGACTTGCCGGTATATATGTATGTATATGATTATGGAAGATGAAAAGGAAACGCTTACTTCAGCTTTTAAGAGCAATGTAAGCAATTTGGCATTGCACTTAGTCCCCAGGGGTGGCGTGCAAATGCTTCTAGTAAATTAAAGGATAATAAAAGCATTGGCAACATGGCAACTTTTATATTAATTTCTTAATTTTTCACAGGCTTAATTATAAATCTCGCAGGGGAAGAGGAGAGGTCTGTGGGTGCCTTGGAAAACAGTGTTGCATTCACAGGCATGGAGGTCTGGTCCTCTGCTGAGAGGTGTGTGTGCCGAGATGCAGGCTGCGTGGATGCTGTGAGATGTACGTGCTTCTCCTGGGTGAAGGGTAGTGATGCCCGGTGGACCAAGACGTCAGGCTGGGAGGTCCAGTTGTGCTGCTAAGTATTCGACAAGTAGCTTGCTTCCTTGATGGCAGTACCCTGTTATGAGTTCTGCACTGCATCAGCTTGGGTTTAAAATCCTGGCTTCTTCTTTGCCTGGAGAGAATTGGTGAGCTCCTCCCTCTGTAGCATAGAGCTTACAACGGTATTTAGGTCACATGGGAGAGGTGTGACAAAGCCCAGGTCCCACCGGCACTGCTGAGCCACCAAACCAGCCCGGGACCATCTCCTACCAGACTTCCAATTATGCAAACAGCAAATATCCTTATGGCTGAAGCCACTGTTGGCCATTAGCCAGGTTTTGTGCCTTTCGTCCTAAAGCGTCCTCACTGCTAGTGGTCACTAAATTAGAGGAAGACAGCAGTTCAGTGAGTACCAGGTTCACTGAATTACGGGACAGTCATGCTGGATGGGATCTTAGGTCTTTCCAGTGAATTTTCTACATGGCTTCTTCTTCACCTGTAAATACTTTTTGAGGAAAGTGGAACTTGGAGGGGAGAATTTTTGAAATAAATCCATGGCAAAAATTTCAGACTGATGCGATTATTTTGGGGGCAAATCCAGGACAAATCCCAGTGAGTTACTTTCTTTCAGTTTGTTCTGTTTCTAGACCCAGGCATCTGTTTAGGATCGATTATTGCCAATAGATGTATTAAGCACAGGTCCGAATTCCATTTCTCACCTCTGCACTTCCACGTGCTTTCAAACACAAAATTCTTTTCTATTTTAATCATACTTCTTGTCTCTTGCCTCTCTTCTTTTCTGGGCTGTGTGCTCCTTGTGAAGAGGAGCTTATTTTTAGTTTGTGTTTGTACGTAAACACTCAACTAGAAATGAGGGAATGAATCAAAGAACGAACTAGTGTGTATTCCGGAAACATTAATTTTATGGTAGGTTAAATAGATGCTACACACACAAATGCATGCATACATAGTCCCGTGGCTTTAAAAACACATGTGGGATGCACTGGGTGGGAAAAACAGATTTTTTTTTGCAGGACTTCTTGCTGCCTTTAACACGAATATGAGTGATAAATCCCTAGGAGAATGGTATGGAGCGAAGCAGCTTCCAGACTCACTGGACCAAACAAGTTGTATTTTTTTTTTTTTTTAAAGAACATCTTGCAGGAACTCAATTGAAAGGCTATGCTTCATTCTCATTTTTTTTATTTCACTCTTTTTTTTTTTTTGAAATTTTGCAGCATTTTTCTTACTTTTTATTCTGAAGGATTCTAAACTTGCAGAAAAGTGCAGGACCGTTACAATAAAGCGTGTCTATCCCTACCAGAATCACTAACTTTTATCATTTTACCATATGTGTTCATTCTGTCCCTCCCTCCTTCCCTCTCTTCAAATTCTTTTTGGGCATCTCTTCTTGACAATCAGGAGGAGCATCTTCTGGACACCGCTAAGATGCACCTCTCTGCTTGCCTTTAAGAAAATAATGCGTGTGTGTTCCACGTGTCTTGGTTGATGACTTACTGAATCCCATCCCAGCAGAATCCTAGAATCTCACGGTGTGGAAGGACCTGGAGAGGGATCCAACCCTAGCCCTGCCCACGCGCACCCCCTCCTGCATTCTGTACCCATGTTTTCTGCCTTTGGGTGCCATTCATTATTTTTCCCAGGGCTGGTGTGTCAGCTCTAAATGGTATGGAACTGGCAAATGAAGCCTTGCGGGCACTCTCTTCCTGGGCACCATCCAAGTGGTCTGCTAGCCGCTTGCATTTATCATCGTCTTGTGTGGGGATAGTGAGCCTAGCAGTAGGAGCTCAGTACAAGAGCAGCGTTTGATAAAGACTGAAGTGTTTTGCCAACTCTTTTTGATTACCCGTGATAACAAGAATGAGAACCTTGGCCCCGGCTGGCCACAGAGTCACTGAATCATGGACCATTACGCTGGAAAGGCTCTTAGGGATCATCTGGTTCAACCCCTGCATTCTTCAGACACGGATGCAGAAAACAAGGGAAAGTGAAAAACTGGCCTGAAGTCTCATGGCTGCTGTGGTTTCTGATTTGGGGCCAGGTGATCTCCCAAGCCACCAAGCTGATCTCTGAACAGCTACAGAAAATTCTGAAGACAGAGGACGTCTACACATAGGCACATGTGGACCCAGGTACCCAGACCGATGTGCCACCTCATTCCTGGATGGAGTTTCTGTTTCATCCAGATATGACTCAGGATCGGAGGCTAGAGGACCTCTGGTTTGCAATCTAGAAATGTGAATGTGGTAAGAGAAGAGCCTCCAAATACATGTACACATTTTACTCAGCAGTTTACCCCCTCTTGCAGCGAAAGTAGGATAAGGGGAAATTTCCCCTTACACCGGGATGATGGTCTGGTCAGTGAAATGACAGACGGAAAATAGAAATACAGCTTTACCGAGAGGGTGGCTCACAGAAATCACATTTTATCCTCATTCAGGCCAGAGTGGACATGTTTATGATGGCTAGAAAGAGACCCCAAAGGAAATCTGAGTTTGCTGAGTGCCAGCTACACACTCTAGTACATCCATTATCTTATTTAATCTTCATAATGGTTATATTACTGTTTATATACATATATATATGTATATATATTACTGTTTATATACATATACATATATGTATATATATAATTAATATATTAGGTGTGGAGAGGCTTTTACCCTAAATCACCCAGCCAGTAAATGGTGAAACCAAGAATTAAAGGTGGGTCCAGAGTTCCTTTTTCCTTTTGTTCCAGTCTCCTAATTGTTGTTGGAGCTGTGAGAACATAGTAGCCAAGGACGAAAACAGATTTCAAACAAAAACACCCCCAAGAGTTCATGTTGTCCTGACAGTAAATCTCCTCCTAAATTTTGGGAAATACACTTACATTTTTTTCCTGTTTGTTTCTTTAGTAAGAGGACTCTCTCTTCTCCCCAAAGCCCCATAAACCAGTGCTGTCCAGTAGGATTTTCTGCGAGGATGGAAATGTTCTGTAATCTCGCTGTCTAGTATGGTAGCAATTAGCCTCGTGCTGCTGTTGAGTAAGTTAATATACACACAGGATTTCAAAGTCTTCATAGAATAAAAGAGGGTAAAACAACTCACTGACATTTAGAAAAAAATGACTGCATGTTGAAATTATAATACATCTGGCTAAATTTAATATATTTTTTAAAATTCCTTTTTGAATATGGGCACTGGAAAATTTAGACTTGCATATTACTTGCATGATATTTCTATTGGCACCATTTATCTGGTTTATCTATGAATATGCATACATATTTATAATTACGTAGTCTATGTATGTATGTATGTATCTAGCATCTATTGAAGGTCATTTTATTTTTAATAGAAACAATATCATATAGTATGTAATGATCTATAATTTGTTATCATTTAACAGTGTAATTAGGATCCCCCCCCATATTGGTACACATAAATCAACATCATTCTCTGTAATTACTATATAGCAATGCTTAAACTGATTTACGAGTTGCTCATCCATTTATACAAAGCATATGCATGGATGGATATAAAGTATCAGAGGAGAAGCAGGTGCAGTTCTGGAGAACACAGCCTCTTAAGAGGTGGGCAGAAGTTAGCCAGGCAGACTGGTTTGAGAATAAAGGGGCAGAATGACAGGACCTACCCAGGACAGAGGTATTGATGGAAACCAGGAGATAGAAGTTCCAAGAAGGGCCAAGGGGAAGAGAGATGGAGAGGTCAAATAGGAGACTTTCTGGAGACTGTCCTCTAGATTTAGTAACTGCTCATTCAGGAAATGAATCAACACGGGCTGAGGATTAAATGGGGAGTGAGGCAGGAGAGGTTATGGATGTAGACTTACTTCTCTTTCTAGAATCCTGTAGAATCTTTATATAACTTTATGTTGTCAAGGATCCCTCAGAAAATGAAACTTAAGCCAGAAAGCATAATAAAAATCATAATAAAAAATTGAGGACATAAATGTTTAACTATTTTTGCCATTTAAGAAGGCGCTATAAATATGACCAAAAGATTAAAGCCAAACTGGGGAAATGTTTGCAGCCCATATGGAATATGTTTGTCATTTCTCCTAAATTAGAATTTAAACTTGAGGAGGCCAGAGGCCACATGCTTTTGGCTCAACACGTGTCCCCAGCAACTAACAAAGTGTCTGGCATACAGTAGGCAGTCAACAAACAATTGTTGAATAAATGAGTCGTCTTGGAACTCTCAGTTTCTGATTCCCTGGCCTCGCCTTTTCTTTATTCCAGTAGTGATTTTATAGAAAGGGCACGCCCTGTCCCATAGACACTGTCTGGGTTTACCATGTCAACATGTCATCACATAGTTGTGGCTGTGACCTTGGACAAGTTAGTTAAGTCCACTGATCGGATCTTCTGTTCCAGCTCAGGAGAATTCTAGCCCCACCTACTTGGAAAGACGCAGGAGAAGTAATATACACCGACGAGCTTCGGAAATGGAAAACCATGGTGTACCTGCTTGGAATGACTTTTGATCAAACAAGGCTCTCATTTTCCATGGCATATGGCAACATGAACAAACTGGTTCTCACATTTGTTGTGAACGAGAGTCACCGAGGTGCTCACTGGTGGCCGGTTCCAAGGCTGTGTGCCCAGAAATTCTAACTCATTAGACGTAGGGTGGGTTTTGGCCATCAGTATTTCTTCAGATTAATTCAGTAAACGTTTACTAAGGTACATACACCTGCATGTGCAGGCGCTGGACAGGATGCTGAGGATACATCACTGAGCAAGATTTCCTTCTTATCCTTAGGAAGCTCGCAGGGGAGTTGGCACAATAATTAGCACAAATAAGTGGACACCTGTAATGGTAAAACTCACCTTTCAGGTGAGTGTCCTGATCTGCCCGTTTCCCAAACATTAATGTGCCTAAGAATTTTGGGGATTTTACTCCAAATTCAGTTTTGTAGGTTCCACCCACAAAGATTCTGATTAAGTCAATAGGGTGGGGGGATCACAGAACACATGTTGTTAATAGAACTCCCAGGTTTCATATGCCGGTCCTCTACCCACCGTCCCTTGATACCGTTGGCAGAGAGCGAGACTTAACTCTCAAGAACATCAGCGCGTGGCTTTGCCGTTCAGAATCCCTCAGAGGGCACAGGTGTATCTGCGTTCTCTTTCCCACCCTGCAGGAAGCTGAGGTTAATTGCAAGGTGGTTTCTTACCATCTCTTCAGAAGTCAGCTGCATTTCTCTGTGGTGTTAAATGCAGAGAAAGGGCTGCCATAAAGACTAGGAAAGAGGGCAGTTAAGGATAAAAGCTACATAATATGAACCCTATGCTGTTAGAGTCACAAAGGCCTTCGGAAACCAGCTCAGGCTTTTGCAGACGAGCCGGCCGGGTCCAATGAGGTCTCCCGAACTACCCAGGTCCACACAGGGAACTGGCCCCGAGGCCAGTGTGTCTGACTTCCTTGTATGTGGATTTCATTGTGTATCCTGTCAGGACGGATGGCTATTGACCAGAAAGCCTGTTTCCTTCACTTTCACATAGAAAAGAAGTATTTCTGATATTTCATCAAAGAGTCATTGCCCATTGCCCAAGCAGGGTGTAGTTAATGAGAATTCTGCTTCCTCAGTTACTTCTTTGCTGTAAACGTGAGCCTGACTGGGTATATTTCTTGCCTGAATTTCTGATAGATTTTAATTCTGTGGCCCTTATCTGGTCCTCACAGTCATTCTCCGATTTCCTTTGTTAGCGCTCTGCGTTCCTCTTTGGTTCTACTGTAGGGTCCATTGATGGACTGAACTGCAGCCTCTGCTCTCCTTTCTTTGTCTCACTTGTCGAATAAAATCATTGGAGGCTGAGTGGTATCAAAGGCTGAAAGATGGCTGGTGGCCTGTGGGGGAGGCGCTGGAATTACAGACCACGGTGATCCACACCTTCCTAGGAGTCAGGTCATTGTTCAAACGATCTTTCTGAGAATCCAGATCTCCGACTTCACAAAATAACACACTTGTACTATTAGAAAGCAGTGACTAGGGCAGATCTTCATTTAGCACCTCTCCATAATGCACGCATTTCCTCCAGTTGGTTGGAAATTCCTCCAACCTTTTCTAAACGTGTTGCAAATCAAGGGATCCACCCAGGGGGGGTGGGGTGGTGGTGGTGAGGGATGGGAGAAGTGATCACGGTGCCTGGAATAAACAGAATCAGTGACTAGGAAACCTGGGAAAGGTCTTTTCCTCCTTGCAATTTTATTTTTACAACAGCGAGGCACAAGGCTTGCTGGAACATATGGAGAGATTTGGGTTTAATGGTTAAAATTCTGCTCAGCCGGGCCACTTCTTTCCTGCGATTTGCACTATTTAGCATTTGTGTGCATTAGGTAATATATTCAATGTTTCTTGCTGCAATCCAATTTGCGCGTGTTTGGCAGCAGCCCAGTTCCACTTGCACGGGGCTGGGGAGGGGGGGCCGGTGGACAGGGAGACCATAAATCTGCCAGGGTAGAGTGCGAGGCACTACTGCTCGGTCTGCTGGTGTGCCTGCGTGAACACTCTAAAATGCTTGGGAAGCAACACCACCTCTTCCCTGAAAATCTCACAGGGACAAAATTAATGTATCTCATATTGTATTGATTGTAGCCAATAAGTGCCTAAATGATTTGATGTAAGGCAGAGAGATTATGCAGGGGAGAGGGGACAGAGGCAGCTTTAGAAGAAGTATGTGGTTTAATTACTGGCTGAATTTCGCCAATCCACCTCCTCCCTCAGGAGTTTAACAAATAGGCCTAAGTGCACTTTAGCTGTTCTTGACATCTGTTGAAATGATATCTACCCGTGATGAGGGGCATCTGGGAATGGGGCTCGGGGGTACTGGCGAGATCAGAGAGCCCCAGGAAGCTCCTTTCCAGTCTGCAAAATTGGAAGGTGGAAAATACCGCATTAGCACTTTACAGGCAAGCTATGAAGAGCAGCGCTTTATCGAATAGAATTCTGCCTTCCAGTTTAATGAAACCATCTCCATCTTAAACGCAGGCTTAGACATATGTGTCTATATTCTAATGAGCTGAAAAGCCCAGATGCCGGCCTAAACACAGAATTGAACTTAAAAACTTGATGGGTGAATGCTTTAGGCACCTGTTCGTGGAAACCAGTCCCAGTTACCTCCTTTTAACAGCATGTTAAAAATTGTTAGGAAATTCCCTATCTTTTAGGTAAACAACAGATGAATTTTTTTTTCCTTTCTTTATTTTTTAATGGAAAAAAAAAAGAAGGAAGCCAAAATCCAACTAAAATTCAATGTCGACCCCAGTGCAGGAAAGACTGATGTCGCGAATCTGCTAGTGTTTTGATTACATCAATAATTCAAAGAAAGTGTCGTCCACTTAATCTCTTTTATGCCTCTCCACCAGGAAGGATCCTGGTTTTATTCTGAAAGTCCTAAAGCTATCATTTTCCTCAGCTCTTTCTGAAATATGTACTTACTTTTCATGCTTGAAACATTTATATGTGTTACTGACCAAATTACGTGCAAGCCATTTGCTCTCAGAGACCTGATAAAAATCCACTTTAGATGGCAGGCACAAGACGAGATGTTATCAAAACAAAATTCCAAATTCAACTTTGGTATCTCTTTATCAGTACACATTCCTGATTGGGCATTTGATACTTTGTGTAATTGGCCATTCTTAAAAAAATACGTTATAAATATAGGCATATATTCATGTGTGTATATATATATACATATATATATGTATATATATGCCTATATGTCATGTATATGGTATCAGATAATTGTGACTCAAACTCTCCTTGGCTTCGTGAAGAATTAAAATTTCAGGACAATCATAGTCTGTTATCTGACTCCAGTGATTTTGGCTACTATCTCAATTCACCGTTCTGGCCATTTCTCCCACAGTGTGGCTTTTCACAGCAAGAATTGAATATAATGTGCTCAATGAATTGGAGGATATGACTTGCATTGCTTAAACCTGTATTGATTGCAAAGTGAATGTGATCTACAATAGCCCCGTGTATGTGTGTTGTGTGTGTTGTGTGTGTGTTGTGTGTGTGTGTGTGTTGGAGGTGGTGGTTCTATTCTCGTATATGGCAGACTTTGGGAGGGGTTTTGTGCATTTTGATTATGATGGATGATAGTCCTGATAAAGTTGTTCTAAAATTCCCAAGCTAATAATCTTGCTGGTGGAGACAGAAGAGGAAGGCTTGATGTAAAAGCGAGACATGCTCACACTTTAGATTGGGTCAGGTTTTATAACTCAACATATAACCATCTGCTCTTCCCATCCTCCTCTGTATGAACCCCCAAATGATGAGAACACATATATAGGAAAAGTAGCCTCTTTCCTGTGGGTTTGAACTTTTCTAGCCCCTATCCACCTTTTCCCATTGGAACTATATTTATAGCATAAAAATTTAAACTTCTAGACTCACACCTTGATAATTGGTCCCCATGTTGATGGCCCTAGGTCATGTTAAAAGATCATCAATGATCCAAGTATATTCAATTAGTTATAATGTCAAGGGCATTTTATTGTATCCTAATTCTCTCAAAAATTGGTCGTGTAGGATACACGGCAGCTTCTAATGAACCATAGTTCTTGGATTTCCTGTGTGTTTTGAATTAAAAAAAAAGTTTGCTCCAACCACCTGCCTTTCAGTGAAAATAAATGCAACCGTAAGCAGTGTCTCTAGCATTGGAATCACACTGGAGATTTTCCAGGATTATATTGAGACAGCTCTCTTTATATGTGTGTGTATAAATAGATATGTAATATCTATACATGTTTATCTCCCTACCTACCCACACATAGATGTTATTTAACAAACACTTACATAGCGCTTACTCTAGGCACTATTTTAGGTGCTTTACAAATATTTAATCACCTAACAACCCTATGATGTAGGCACTGTGTCCCCATTTTACTGATGGGGCCAGTGAGGCGCAGAGAGGCTAGTTAACTTGTCTAAGGTCACAAAGCTAGTACGTGGTAGGGCTGGGATTGAATCCCAGGGACCCCGTATCCCAGGACTTAACAAAAACAGTAGTTTGCAATTATTGAGCGCTTTCGATGCATCAGATAAAAGGACTTAATTCCTTTTGTCATCCAATCTTCACAACAAACTTATGAGTTGATCATCATTATCACCCCTATTTTGCAGAACCAGGCTCTGAAGCCAAAGACTAACAGAACTTTGATCATACACCTACAAGGTGATGGGATTGAGCTTTATTTTCACGCAATTAGATTAGAAAGTTCTCAATATTTTATAACGAAAACTTCATACATATACATGCATGCTTATATGTATCTATTTTCATATATACCTGTATTTATAATAAGTGCACTACAGATGCGTATGAGAAGTAAAAAGACAAGAAACACCCTTTGTTGTGTTGACTGTGTTTGGCTCTCAAACTTAACACCTCTGTAAAGAGGTGTCTTTTCTTACTGTTAGTTTAAACACAGAATTATCTGAACATTTCTCCCAAATAATTTGAAGATGTTTGAAGAGATGGAAAGTCCTTTCCAACGCCAGAATGACTGGACCCAACTTCTCTTTCTAATGAAAAAAAAAAATTCTACAGCCAATACACATTTATATGTATTAAAAGATCATATTTATGAATATCACGTGACATCAGCAATCCAATGGCTGAAAGGTACAATTGGAGACCACAGTTGAAAATATGTTGAACTTCTAAGAGAGAAATGGCTGCTTGATCAGAGTTCATTTATAACCAAGAGCATTGCACCAGCAATAAACTTTAAGTTAATGCTAACAATTTTAATTTGTATCTTTTAATTGTCGAATTCTGAATTGCTTTCCAATTTCCCACTGAGTTTAATGTGCATGCAAATTACGCAGCCAAGAAATTCAAGATGCAAAAGATAGACTGCATTTTGCAAACATACCATAATTATTGCTTAATTTTTAAAGGTTCTTTCTCTTCGTCAGGGTATTGTTCAATTTCCTGAAACTGAACAGAAGACAACTTTTGGTTAATGATTAGTATAAATCTTGTGATGGAACTTAATTGAATGCTAACTTTGTTGTTCTCACAACTGCGAACTACTCAATTCCCTATTTCTCTGAGGTAGGGTTTCTTGGTCTTTTAGCACGAATAACTCGTTTTCTAATAATAGCAGGAAAGAATTATCAGAACATCCTTTTAATTGTCTGAAGGCTGTACACTCTCCTGCAAGCTGTTACAAACAGGTAAAAACAACTCTCACATCTAGTTTAATATTGTGTTTCTTATTAGTTCCAATTAGACTTACCAGTGATCAGTCCTAGTGAAAAAAAGGAAAAAGATATCACTGAAGAAGATAGATGCTGTTCTGTTGTTAACACTGAAGGCAGGAAATATATGTATGATATTTAGTGTAAAATGGCAGCAGCTAAACCAATAGATTTGGTAGAATAGTGGTGATTTATTTATGAAGCATTTATTTTTTCAAATGTTTTGTTGATTACCTACGGGGCTCTAGGAATGGTCGTAGGTGTGGATTTTCAGTGTTGAACAATCTTTGCTAGTTGCTGTCATTGTGATCAAATGCTTAAACATGAAACCAAGAAATAAGCAAGATGTTATAGATGGTGATCATTGATTGGAAGGAGAAAAAAGTGAAGTCAGTGAGATATAGTATGATTTGGAGTTGGGAGCAGTTGTGGTGCAGGAAGTCCTCATGGGAGAGGTGATGTCTGAGCTCATGGTCAAGGGTTGACCCTGGAAGTGTGAGAGACGGAAAGTTCCAGAAGGTGGGGGAGACAGTTTCAAAGGCAGGTGGGAACAAGCTGAGTGTGTTGGAGAAACAAGAGAGGTTTTATTTAGGCGATGTCGTTATGGCAGAATAATATGGCATTTCTTTTCAATGTCTGAAAATGCCAATCCCCTTACATCTTTTGTGTCCTTTGCCCTCAGCCTGTCCCCATCATGAAGGACATTTGGTGGCTGGATACAGTCCATTTGGACAGGAGGCTTAACACATCAGGCTCTCGTGGGAAAGTAGGAGGGACATTTGAGTTACGACCTCAGTTCTGGGGTTGCTCCTGAGTTTTCCTTAAGATCCTCAGAAATACTGAAGCCATGTTTCTTTCACTCCAGATTCACCAGTGGACCAAAATGATTTGGTGATATTTAAACTTACTCTGTTTGTTTGTTTGTTTGTTTTGTAATGGTTGTTTTACATTCTTTTGATTATGAAAAATTTCAAACAAACAAAAGTAGGGAGAATAATATAATAATATCCATACCCATCACCAGATTTTACAACTCCTGATTCATGGCCAAACTTGCTTTTGTACTTCCTCCCTAACCCCATGAGTATTTTGAAGCAAATCCCAAACACTATATTATTATATTATTTGAATATGTGCATTCAAAAAGCGAGGACTTTTAAGGAAAAAATATTATATTATCATTAACACTATTACATATTAAAAATTAGCAACAATTCCTTAATAGCATCGGCTATTCACACATCATATCATTTAAAATATTTATGTATGCCTCTGAAAGAGGTGAGGACTTTAAAGGGAAAAAAACACGGTTTATTACCATCATTAGGCCTTAAAAATTAACCTTACTTCCTTCATACAGTCAAATAGTCTCTTGGTGTTCAAGTTTACATG
This sequence comes from Camelus dromedarius, assembly GCF_036321535.1. NCBI lineage: Eukaryota > Metazoa > Chordata > Mammalia > Artiodactyla > Camelidae > Camelus > Camelus dromedarius. Next base: position 5,228,037 of record NC_087459.1, on the reverse strand, counting down.
ATTGTCATGTATGTTTTTAATTCTGCTTGTTGATCAGGAATTAAAGGAAGGTTGACACACAGTCATCACTCGGTATCTGCGAGGGACTGGTTCCAGGACCTCCCCTGGATACCAAACTCTGGGTGTCCCAGGCCCTTCTGTACCACGAGGGACTTCTGTGGACACCAAACTCCGGATGCCCATGCCCCTTATATAAGATGGTGTGTTACGATTTTGGCCTTCTGTATCCTTGGATTCTGCATCCCCAGATGTGGAGGGTGAAAATCAGTTGATGTGTCTCTGAAGTCTCTTTTCCTCCAAGTCATTGTTGTGGTGGTTGTTTTAACCTTGCAGCCCATTTGTTGAGATGTTATTGAAGAGTTTCCCCATCATCTGATGTTGCTCACTGCATTCTCTATCCTCTGTGTTTCCTCTGAACTGGTGGTTAGTTCCATAAGTTTGATGAGATTTTGGTTCGTTTTTCTTCTTCTTCTTCTTTTTTTTTTTTTTGTTTCTTAAGCAAAAGCACATCATAAATGTTACTGTACACTTTCATCAGGAAACATGATGTGTGTGCCTGGGCAGTCTTGGGGACTTTTTAGCAGCCTCTGCCAAGCATGGCCATCACTGCTCTCCATTTATTAGGAGGGATACAGAGAGACAGGTCCTCTCATTAATTTTTGTTTATTTGTTTTTGCTTACCCTGAAGTACATTTCACATAAGAAATACAGGATGTGTGTGTCTTTCTTTGTATTTTTCCACTTTTCAAGTGACTGAGTTAGCTTGAGTCTTCCAGAAGTGAAGTTCCAGTCTGAAGCCCTCTTTGAGGGGGTGGGTAATTAGGTTTATTTCTTTTCTTTTTTTTTTTTCTTTTTTTTAGAGGAGGTACTGGGGATTGAACCCAGGACCTCCTGCATGCTAAGCATGCACTCTACTACTTTGAGCTGTACCCTCCCCCTCCATTCTGAAGCCCAGTTGCCAACCCCTGGGAGTTTCTTCCAGCTGCTTTCCTGTGGTCCTAGCACGGAGTTTTCTTGCTTTATGAAATCAAGCTGTACATTTCCTGCCCCCGACTTGGACTTTTTTTTTTTTTTTTTAATGAAAGCGTTTCAGAACCAGTAGGTAGCTTAGTTTGGGCGAGTTAGTGAACATCTTCACTTACTTATTTTTCATCCATATCCAGTACCCCTTTCACCTTTTTCTAGTAGGAGGGTCCCTGTCTTCTGAGAAGAGCAGTTCCACTTAGTTCTTGCGAACAGGGCTGAGCATGTGAGTGAGGCTGGGACAATCAGAGTGACTGATAATCCTGGCTTAACAGTTCATTCAGAGACGGGCTCATGACCCAGGTGGGCCGCTTAGCATCCCCGGTCAGTCTTCGCAATTAAACCCTATGGAGAAGTCATCCTTTCGTCTGGGTTCGTTAGGCTGGTTAGAAGTGATTCTAATGTTATGGTCACCATCGATGTACAGAGACAAAAATCTAAGAAACTGAGAAAGGAAGTACCTGGATGGTGTCACTTGAGGCTCTGGATCTAGCTGTGCCTGAAGGCAATGCTGCCTATTTTGGAGCTATGCAACCATACGAACTAATGCATTTCCTCTGATTCCCTAACCTATTTTAGGTGTGGGTGTGTGTGTGTGTTTGTGTGTGTGTTTACACATGAAAGTGTCCTGTCTCATATGAAGGTTTTCTACTTACCCAATCAAAAAGACATTTGAAAAGATCTCTTACAAATATTTTTAAGTAGCTCTTGGTGACTCAAAACACATTTCTTCAGTGTCCGCTCTGCAGGAGGAAGGCGGTGTATGTGTTATTTTTGCCATGCAGCGTATCATATTCATAGGTTCTGGGGACTGGAGCACTGGCATCTTTGGTGAGGGTGCGCTATCCTGCCTACCACACAGAGCCAGTCACCCTCCAAGCCTCTAACCATCTTCTGATGGGTTTAGACTCTCAGTATTATTAGTACATTTCGTTTCTTTCTTGTTTGGAAGCTCTTCTTTTGAATGTGAGTTTGCCTAACTTCTGGCAATACAGGGTAAGCTCCCAAGAAGATCATCTCATTTTCCTCCAGAAGGCACTTAGGAATTATGAGGGAGGGGTAGGGCTTCTGTCATTGTAGCCTGCGTGGTCTTATAACAGCTCTCGTGCATTTCCAATGCCTGCCAAGAGAAACTTCAGAATTAGGAAGTCTAAGAGCGGGAGGAGGAAAAACCTCCACGTGACCCCAAGATCGCTAGCCAGGGCCTCCTTAATACAACAGCTGCTCAGAGAAGCATGAGAAATGGGAGCACATCTCAGGAATGGTAGCCAAGGAAGCCAGGGAGAACCCTGGGCTTCTGTGTCCCTGCGGGAAACTAGCACTAGCTACACTGAGCTAATAGCAAACTTGTCATCCAATTTTCAGCCACACCCGCCGCTGTCACAGCTCCTTGTCTCACGTGCAAGCGGCTCTTGAAAGCTACCCATCCGCTACGTAGATCCTTATCCTAGGACACCCACTGATGAGATGCCATGGTTGTTACATGCATGCATCATGGGAAGAGCTGTTACCAGAGGGAATGATTAGTTTGCCGGCTCTGTTTTGTATCCTCCTTGCCTCGAGGATGAGCTTTTTGGTGAGCCGGCAGGACACCATCGAGTCTCAGAAAGTAACATCCAGTTAACAAAGCCATCATGCCAGCGATAGCCCTCTGTGCCAACGAAGTGTTATTCTAGCTACCTTTTTTTTTTTTTTTTAATCTGTATGCATGTCACTTGAAGACACCGCCTAAAGGTGGCCTGATGAGACTGAAAACATCTGAAAATGAGAATCTGTCTTGCTCCGGAGGCACATGCACGGGCCTCGCCAGCTCGCTACTGCGCAGCCGCAAGAACGCATTGACTGCGGGCCAAGCTGGCGAGGAGGCTGATCAATCCAGCCCGGCCCGCATTAATTGCGGAATAGAAGGGACGGTGCGATCAATGGTGGGACTCAAAGTGCTGCCGTGTCGACGCCACATCGAGCTAATCCAATAACGGGGAAGCTGATGTATAGCATATTGGAATTCTACCGTCTGGGCACTTGTCACCATAAAAAATACCCCGCAATTATGGGGAAAAATTGAGCAGGCAGCAGTTGGGCCAACCTAATCAGCCTGATGCCACTGTGGTTCTCCTGATTAAACACTAAATTAAGTGGCGCTCAGCTCTGTAACCTGCCTGCATTTATGAAAAATAATCCCAGAGCTAATGTGAAAAGTTTGTATTTTAATCAAAGCAAACTATGAATATTAAAATATTCCTGGGCTATTTTGGTGTCGTTTAGCCCTGAACATGTTTTTTTAACAATTTATAAATGGATCTTTTGCCATTGGCTGCAAGGGAAAAGGGGCCCAATGCTATATTGGGAGGTAAGACTTCCTGTGCTAAAAATCAATTAGACTTTATACAAGCTCAGAGAACTCTTAAGGGAAAAAAAAAAAAAGCATTCAAGAGGCCCTGAGAGAATTCAAATTTAGTTAACTTCTATAACGGTTTGCCTAAGGGCATCAACTCTATTCTTCGCTGAAAAGCACGTGATCATTCCAGGAGGGCTGAGGCTTATTAAGCTGTGTATACTAGAGGATCCCTTACATGCATGTGTCATTATTAAGTCCTGCAGCTCAAATCCCACTGTCGATCTAGGACTCAATGGCAAATTCTCCAGGACGAAGTGGAAACTGCTTCTCCTGGGCATTTGGAGGATGCAAAAGGAAGAACTTGCAAGTAGTAGCTTCAAGCCCACATGACTGATAATACTTCCTACGTAGATCCTTATCCTAGGACACCCACTGATGAGATGCCATGGTTGTTACATGCATTTGCAGAAGGGGACCTTCAGAAAGAGATGATGGGGGCCGTGAGTGAACACCCCTGCAGCCCAGCAGCTGGAAGCCTGGTGGTCTGGGAGGGAAATGGAGGTTGTACCAGGATGGAGATACCCTGTTTGGAATCTCTTCTCTTGATTAGAAGACACTGTGCCAATAAAGTCTGCCAAAGTGAGTCAGAGCAGGGGTAGGGAGACGAGAAATCAACTTCCTGCAGCTTTTCCTTTCCACGGTATTTTGTTGTGTGTGTATTTGGTTTTCTTTTTTTTTTTTTATGTCAAGTCAATTTGTGGGCTTGCCTTTTAATTTAAAACACATTTCATTTCTCTGGGTGGTGAAGAGTTGATGGAAGAAGGGAGACTTTCAGGCCACAGCTGTGTAGTTTATAAGTCAAAACCTATGCAATAAGTTGGGTGTATTTTATTTTATTAATTATCAGTCATTCTTGCAGCCCTCAAGCCAGGCCAGGCCAGATTCTAAGGGCTTTTACAATATTATCACATTTAATTCTTCTGATGATCCTGCGAGGTTGAGAGATGCTGTCATTATTTCTACTTTGCAGAGGAAGAAACTGAAGCCCAAAGAGCTTAAACCACTTGCCAAGTTCACATAGATTGTTAAGTGGCAGATGGAGAGTTGGACCCAGGCACGCTCTTTCCTGCTGTGTCCTGTTGTAGTAAGTCGGTCCTTCGGAGGGGTTGTTTGGTCACTGATGTCAGTCTTAGGAAGTGGGAAGGGTCGGGGGTGCTATTAGGTGATATTAGCTCAAGCCATGCCATGTGTTCTCCCAACTTCTCTTCTACCAGCATCTCATGCTCCAGATTTGCCTCTCAGCCTTCCTCCAGCATTGTCTTTTTTTCTAAGTAGACCATGAAGTGATAATCTGATCTGTGTTTTCTGACTCAGACCAGATCATTCGGACTTCGAGGAAAAAAAGAAAAAAGAAAAACAGGCGGGTTCTAAGCCAGACATACGGAGTCACCGATGAGAAGAAACTCTAGAATCTGGCCAGCCAAAGATCTAGAGTAATCTTAGGATGAGACCATGATCCCCTTCCGTTATTGACCGTTACTGAATGCTGAGAGTTCTAGCAGGAGCTTTTGTTCTGCTTTCTTACTTAATTCTCCTATAAGCATACAAGACAAAAAAAAAGAGAGAGAAAAGAAGTCCCAGTCTTAAGGACAAAGGATCTGAGGCTGCGAGCTGGAGTGCCTGGTAGATGAGGTTACATAACTATTAGTGGCCAATCTGGGATTGAAATTTAGGTCAGTTCAACTCTATCATCTCCTGTCACTAAAACATGACTCATTTCCATCCACTGGGTGAGGTCTGGGGCCATGTGGGCATGTCAGAAGTTCAGCAGCCTTCAGTCCCTCATGTCCTAGAAAGTCTTTTCCACCTTATTTGCCAAGCTTCGTTAATGGCTGCTTGGGGAGATAGTCAGAGGCATAAGGACTTTGGAATACCACATCTCCGGCCTTCTTCCTTTCTTTCTGACAGTGTGATTCTTAAATATAAAAGCCGTTCACAGAGGGTTGTGCTTCAGAAGAAAACAAACTCCAACAGCCAGTCCTGTCCTCAGGGGGACTGGTCATTCGAAGCTGACTCATCAAACAGGAAAGACCAGAGTGGCTTGCTTTATCATTGTGAGGGAGCTATGCACAACTGTGTCTTCGTAGAAATTCTGGATTTTCTTTCACATTTTGACTAATCCTTGTAGACTGACAAACTGCCATAACCAACCCTGTAAAGTCTATAGGAAAGAGTCCAGACCTTTTTTTTTTTTTTTTTTTTTTTTAAGTTCTCCCTTCCACCCGTTTATATTACACTCTTTTTTAAGGCAGAAATGCAAAAGACCCAACAAGAAGAAAATTCTTGCAGCAGTGGCATTTCCTTTCAAGGAACAGAAGCAGTAATATGCATCCATTATGGGGAGCTGACCCTGATGCTTTCCCAGGTGCCTCAACGTATCCAGACTGGAGCAGCCCCTCCCTGGGACCTTGCCTCCCTAGTGCTGTCCTTCAGTGAGAGCATGCCTGTGCTCACTGCCCCTTCCCCACTTCCAGCTTAAGGACTCTTTTATGAATCACAGAAACCAAACTCAAACTAGTTCAAGTACCAAACGAAATGTAGCATGAAGTAAGGATAGGAATTTGGTTCTTTCTCGAGAAAGATCAGATGTCACCAAAGACATCCTTGCTCATTGCTCCTCTGTGTTTTTCTCCATGCATTTGCTTTCTTGCTCTTTTTGTCCAGTAACATCCCCGACCCACACAGTAGCAAAGGGCTGCCAGTATCTCCCAAGTCACAAACATTACAATCCACGATGCAAGAGAACGATGCCCCATTCTATCTCTCCTTGGTCAAATGCCGGATTATCCAATTAGTCCATCTTGAATCAGCTGTCCAGTTAGCTCTGGCTGGGGGTACCTGGTAGAAACAAGACCACTTCCATTGCAACTGCGTGGCTAAAGTAAAGGGACAGTTCCCTGAATAGGTGTTTTCAACATCCGAGACAAAATGTATCGCAGAGGTCCGGACTTAATTCCCCTAAGAGCATCATTTGTTGAAAACTGGCCGGTGGCTGAAATCTTATCTCACCATATCAGAAGGACAGCAGAGAAGCTGGCATTCTTCTGGCTTTGGTGCCAGATAAAACTCCATCCACAACCATTACCTGACGGATTGATTGCCCATTTCTGATATGATAGGGTCTGAATGGGACACGGGGAATGTGTACCTTCCTAGAGAATTAGTGTTCTCACTAAGATACCCAGTAGATCTTACAGTTCATTTGTATATCAGTTGTTATGTTGAAAACCAGATGAACAGAAAGTAGGAGAATGACTTTTGTGAATTGTACAGAACCAAGGACAGAGCGTGGACTGTGGAATCCAGTCTTGGTGCTCATTGGCTCAATTATTTTATCTAAAAATTGGTATAAAAATAGTTCCTACTCACACAGGGCTGTTGAAAGAATTAAATGAGGTGAGGTGCATTAAAAAGTTAACCCAGTGTTTTGCTCATTGTATATGTGCAATAAACAAAAGCCAGCCTCTCTCAACTGGAAGTGATTGTGTCCGCCGCAGAGGACACGTGGCAATAGCAGAAGACATTTTTGGGTGCCACGACTAGGAGAGAGATGCTTTTGGCCTTTTGTGGGCAGAGTTAAGTGATACTGCTAAACATCTTGTGATGCTCAGGGAAGACCCCATGACTAAGTATTGTCTCCCTCAAAATGTCAGTAGTGCCAGGGTTGAGAAGCCCTGATGTAATCTGTTGCGGCGGCATCACTATTGATGTTCCTTGGTATTGGAGAGGAGGGATGATGATCTTAACAAAATCCTACATTTTCCATCCCCTACATTAAAGTTCTCTCTAAAAGAAGAAAAGGGAGATTCCAGAGGACTGCAGAGGCAATTAAGTAAAGTTTTCACTCAATAGAGTAAAAACAGATACATAAGGTAATTCAAGTGGCAGATTTGTTAGGATAAATGTTTGTATACAGAATAAATTAAAAAGAACTGTCCAAAGTTTGGAAACTTTGGCTAACAAATGTTCAAAACGGCAGACAGACTGAAGTCTCAGTTGGACTACAGTCTTTGCAAAAATGCACCAAAGCATTGGGAAATACATTCTGGCTTTTGTTCCCAGTCTTTCAAGGTAGCAACAATTGTACCTTGGGTAGGAAAGGGTGGATAATAGGCTAAAGACTAAGTTCTTTACCAAGCTGTAAGCTTCATGAAAGCAGGAATTGTGTTTACTTTTTTATTTTTAATTTTTGCAAGCCCCATGGTTTGTTTTTGGGGGAGGGGGAGGGCAGGGGAGGACTTTTAAAAATGTTTATTTATTTATTTTTTTTTTGTGGTAAAACACTTAACATGAGATCTACCCTCTCAACATATCATTAAGTTGTACAATGCATTATTGTTGACTGTAGGTACAATATTGTACAGCAGATCTGTGGAACATACTCATTTTGCTTAACTGAAACTTTATTCCCATTTGTTAATAACTTCCCATTTCCTCTACCCCTTAGCCCTTGGCAACCATCATTTCACTCACTGATTCCATTAATTTGATGATTTTAGAGATCTCACAGAAGTAGAATCATGCAGTATTTGTCTGTTTGTGACTGGCTTATTTCACTTAGCATAATTGTCCTCAAGTTTCATCCATGGGTTGTCCCATATTGGAGAATTTCCTTATTTTTTAAGGCTGAATAGTATCCCATTGTATTATACACTGCATATATATATATATACACACACACACACACACAAAATGTGTGTGTGTGTGTGTGTATACACAAAAGTTTTCACATACATTTTCTAATATAATCTTCACAATCAGATGGCATTGTAAAGAAATTATATTATTACGGAAGAGGACAGCAAGGCTTTGAGTGAATATACGGTCTGAGATTAGAAACCAGAAACTCCTCACATTCCGGAGATGTGTTTCCTAAGCTATGGAGTGGATCTTAAGTGTGGCTCCCCAGCCCTGACCGGGCATCGCAATCACCTTACAGAATTGGCGATAATTCAGAGACGTGTGTGCCATTCTAGACCTGTGGGATCAGAATCTCTCGGTTTATAGGGCACTAAGCAGGAGGTTTTTGTAAACAACTTTTAGAGAGACTGGGAAGAGGAACAGACATTCTTCTTTTTCTGTATCAAACATAATCTTAATTTTCAGGACTGCTTTGGATAGAAGCTGTTTACATTATTCTGAGTTTCTGGCTAACTTAAGAGCCAATTAGACAGCTTTTTGCGATTTATCTCCTCTTGTTAAAAAGGTTCTTTTAAGTAAACAAGGAAGAGTGATTGTAGTTGAAATTTCCTTTGATGATTGGAAGTTTGGTATTTCACATCTACTCTATTCTATTCCATTTCGTTACCAGTAACTCATTTTAAGGCCATTTTTTGTTGTTGTTGTTATTGTTGTTGTTATTTAGGAAGGGAAACAGATCTATTATTCCAGAGTGAAGAACTGTGGAATATCAAATTTGCTTGGCTTTAACTGTATCTATGGAAGTAAACAGCATGTTTCAGAGAAACATAAAAATCTATTTGAAGGGAAGAGACCCCATTAACCCATCATTCCACATTAGTTGCTATGGTGGACAATACCAGTGCCCATCCCATGGGTGTTCTTCCTGGTGACAAGGGGAACCATACTTCCCAGTCGCCTGTTGCTGTTAAATGTGACCACAAGAGTAGCTCCTGTTGGTGAGTTGGGGGCAGTAGTTATGTGTGTCACTCCTGAGACAGAGCGTGGGAGAGAGTGGGTGCAGGGTCTCCAAGCACTCCCGTCTCCTGCTCCTGTGCACCTGAGATCCTGTGTGGCGGTGCTGGGCTCTCCGTCAGCCTGGGGCCTCGAGTAATCGTGTGGATCAGAAGCTGCCTCACGCCCGGGGTCTACCTTAGGCTTGTAGCATTTCTGAGAAATGACCTTCTGCTGTATTCAGTCGCTGAGGACTGGGAGTTAATATAGTTCCCTGGTATAAACTAGCCTACATACTTGAGTTTCAGAAAATGGCTGTAAGATGTATATAGATATGTTAAAATTTATATTTAGATATTTTATATATTATGTATTTCTGTATATGTATTTATCACCATTAAATATATATACATATACTTTATAATATATACATATATAAATATATGTCAAAATGTGTATATATATATATTTTTAAATGGTGGACTTGAATTCTGCAGACCAGATTAAGTCTGGGCTCACATTTCACACCAGCTTTTGGACCTAATCTAAGGCACTTAATTGCTTTAATAACAGAAACAGCTGAATTTTATTAAGTGTGTCTGTGTGCCGGGTACCACAGGCATCGTCTCATCGAACCCTTCCAAAGACTTTTTCCCTTGGGAAAACACTTATCACTTGGTAGATGCAGACATAGTCATGATACCGGATGCAAAACTAAAAAGTGGAAACGCTGGGTGCGAACCGGGTCTGACTGATGCCTACGATGGTATTTTGGTTTACCTCTAAAATGGAATTGATTAAAATATCACCCTTCCTGGGCAGTTTCAGGATTCGATGAGCATCCTTTGCGACAGAAGATCTGGATGCTGAGTAGGTAAGGTGATTCATTATTTGGGTTCTGCCAGCACTTGTTGGAGAAAACTTGAGTGTTTTCTCTCTGGTTGTCACTGGAGCTTCATTTACCAACCTTGAAATCCCCAACTTGCTTTCTTTCTTTTTCTCTGTCTTTTTTTTTCTTTTCAAGTGGTAAATGTTTCATCATTATTTTTGTCTCCTCTTGGAGTTGACCCTCTCTCTCTATCATGACATTTGGCTTCATCCTGCAGCCTTTTTCTCTCTTTTTTTTTTATTCTGTGTTGCTGTGAGCAGAATTCATTTTTCAAAAGACAGATGGTGGCAACCCCGTTCTCTCTAAATAAAAAAGCAAAACAGCTGTTAAGGTGCAAACAGAGTTGCGGCCAGCAAATCGTATCTGCTTCAAGTGTTGGCGAAGTTTCCCTTTAGGGAAGAGGAGCTATCTAAACAAAATGTGCAGTCTTGGCTGGGCTCTGCCGAAGCCCGCGTCTAGAAGGATGGCAAATAATGGGGATTTATAGCTTGCTATAGATTTAGCACCTTTCTATCTTGGCGGCTGCATATTTAAATGCAGCGCTAACGGAGCTGAAATTTATTGCTCTCTAATAACGATAAAATGCCATCAGAGAATGAGACAGATCTTGGCCTCAAATCTTAGGATGCAGTGCACACGCTCACATATACACACATGCTTATAAAATACAGCCAGATACTGCTAACTCAGGCGTCTGTGTTCAGAGGAAGCCGACAGAACCGAGAAAGTAAAGGAAGTGTTTTATAGACGACGGCAAATTGTTGTTTTCATGAGGCTGGGGTCAAGGTACACTGTGGCCTTGGGTTGAAATGAGTGTTGCTTTGTCTCATGGCTGATGTACAGTTGACCTTGGCGGGGAAAGCTTTTTCTTTTTCTGTATGCTCAATAGTTTTCTCTTCACCTTTTCACAGCCCCACAACAGGCTGACTTCAAACAAATTCTGATGAATTATAACCCTCTGGGAGAGGAACATTGTCCTCGTCATCTTCTTGGTTTTTCTGTTTTGTTTTTTTTTAATGTGGTTTTGGAAATTTTGCTTCCGTATTTCCTTACCTATTTATTTATAATTTGGAGTCTGTAAGAAGAGAGTGAGACAGGAAATAAATTTTCCCGAATTGCCATGTTTGCAAACTGCCCGTGATGGGAGAATTAGGTGTGCAGCCCCTTTCCACCCCGCTCCCCCAACTCCAGGCACATTTAGCATTTCAGAGAGTGAAATTTTACCAAGTGCCAAGCAGGGGATTGTCGTTCACATGGGAAGGCAGGTCGTGCTGACTCCTGCAGCTGGCCGGTTGGGCCCCCACCTATGTCTCTCTCTGGGCGGCTAGGATTCCCAGAAGTGAAGCATGCTTGCTTGGGAATCTGCAGGAACCCTTGCTGAAATGTTCTTACCTTGGAGGCTCATTCCAAACCAGCCACCTTGAAAAGGGAGGCTCTCTCTTACTGGCCCTCTTGTTAGATGTTTCCTTAGCTACCCGCCTACTGCGAGGAGATTTCTAACCTTTCAGGTGAGATTTTTACCTTCCATGGAAACCCCACCTCCAGGGATCACTTTAAGTCAATCCCAGTAAGAGAGTCTCCTTTCCGGATGCATCTTTGAGCGTAATTGTGTATAAGTGTGTGTGTGTGTGTGTGTGTGTGTGTGTGTGTGTGTGTGTTCATGTGTGTAGTCTTAACTGATGGTGTGTTGGAGGATGTGGACAACATCTATAAATTAAAACCCGCTCTTGTTCAGAACCGGAAGGACTGTTTCTGGTTTCCTCGGTTTTTACGTGTCTGTGTGTGTTGGGGGTGGCGGATATGGATGGGTATGAAGACTGAGAGGTGATTCTCTTAGTCTGGAGGTTTTCTGGAATTTCTTAGTACATGTGGGGTTACTTTATATAAAACTGTCATGTTAAACACTTTCCTCTGCCCTCACATGCATTTCCTTTTCCTGGACAGAAGAGAGCTATGAAATAACATAATTATGTACATTTACTTCATTTAGGTTTGTTGTGTTGTTGCTTGAGGAAAAGGCAGGTAAATTGGGGAATTGTTGATGCTCTGGAAGAAAAGGGATCTAAGTTTTCATACAAAATGAATTCTTTGGAATCAGACCTTTTCACTGAGTTTCATGGATGTCTTGAAAGTAGGTGGAGGAGGCAGTGAGGGAGAGAGGGAGGAAGAGAAAGAGAGAGAGAGAGATTGAGAAAACGCATCCTGTGTGTGTTCTCCCTGACCCTGGCTCAGCTGAGAGATTTCATAGCTTTTTTTAGGGTCTCACAAGCAGCCTTGTCTGCCACCCTGACCCTCAGTTCTCCTGCTTCTGTGATACGTGATGTGGATGTTCAATCACTTTACAATTGCAACTGCATGATCAGAATTGTGAGCTCAGGCTACCTCATTTCTGGGAAGGGCACGGTTTAGCCACGGAGGAAGTAGATCTTATACAAAGAAGGGATGCCTAGTTCCAAATATTACACCTTTATAGGCTTTGCCCAGCAGGCGTAGCTCATAAAGGAAAACTCCCACCCCCTACTCCCCAGGAATCCTGAACCACTGGAGTCTGGTTAGCTGCCGCCTCCTCCTCCCAGTCTCTGGTTCAGCAATCCTGACCTTCTCTCGGCTGTTTCAGATAAGCCTTGCTCTCTCACCTCCCAGCCTTCACACATTTTGTTCTCTCTGCCTAGAACACTCTTCCCGTTCCTCTAGCTGACATCTTTTCTTCTTTCTTGTCGTGGATGAAATGCTGCTTCCTCCAGGAAGCCCTCTATGATGCTTTCTAGACTAGGTGAGATGAAGCTTCAGCATCTTCCTCTAGAATCTCTACTTCTGCTGCCACACATTGTCATTTCTCAGGCCAGGTTCAGGGTATATAAAAAGAAAGTAGGGTAAAAAGAAAAGGGAATGTGGAAGAATTTTTCTGTGTTTTATCAAAGCAAACAGAAGATCAGAGATGTCAATGTAAAGAGTGAACAAGTAGAAAAGGAAATGTAATGGGATACAGTCTATGTGGTCACATCACAAAAGGAAGAGGCAGAGGAGGAGGAAAATGTTCATCTCTCCCAGAACCGTAGCTCTATGAAATCTCCACCTTCCTACCTATGTCATTATTGTTTCCCAATATCTACCTCACGGCCTGGGTTTAGCGAGAGCTTATTATCCGTGAAATAAATGAATAAGCAAATGCAATGAATGGGCAACAGAACATTATCTCAGCTCAGTAGGACACAAACCTAATGGCTCTTCTTTCCCAGCAGGTACTGCTTTGGCTCCCATCTCTCTTGATTACCACCTGGGGCCCCTTGGTTTAGCTTTTGCCTTGAATTGCACTCTAAAATGTCCTTGGCTACAGCCACAGAGGCCTGGCCACACCACAGGTCTCTCTTCTTCATCTGCCAATTCTGGTGGGTGACTCTCCCAAAGCTTCATCCAGCATCAGAGTGTCACCCACCTCAGGGGGGTGGGAGGGAGGTGGGAAGGAGTGATCTGTGATGGATGAAATGGAAAAGTGAAGGAACACGATTGACAAACTTCAGTGCTTCTCCCATCTTCCCCTTTTTCCTGTGCTCAGGTCCCTTCAGCATTTTGGATTTTCCTTCTAGGGCTTGAGCACCTAGACTCACAAAGCAAAACGAAGGAAAATACCGCTTTGTCATACTCCCAAATTTACAGGGTCTCAGTGGCCAGGAGTCCCTGGGACAGGAGCCCGGATGACTTCTCACCCCACCCAGGGGAGCCTCCAGGAGGTTCTCCAGGCTGGCAGGGTCCCTCGTGGTCCCTTGAGCTTCCTGAAGGCTCAGATGGGCTGCTCGTAGTGCAAAGTGTTCTTTAGAAAACCAGGGATGCTTTCTGAGGGGTCTGGATACCTTCCAGCATCCTGTAGCCACATTTGAGTCTGGTTCTTTCACTCTCAGGCCATATTCTTCAGTTACTTGCACTTTGAATTCCGTGTCCACCATTGGATTCACCAAGCCTCCTTAAACAGTAAAAGTAACATTAAAGATTAGTAAGAGCACCTTTGATTTATTTAGCAATTACTATGTACGAGACATTTACTATATCTGCATATATCAACTTATTTGATTTATTGAGCAATTACTATGCACCACATATACATGCAGGCCGACCTCGTTGCATTACACTTTGCTTTATCACACTTCACAGAGACTGCTTTTTTTTTTTTTTACAACTTGAAGTTTTGTGGCAGCCCTGCATCGAGCAAGTCCATCGGCACCATTTTTCTAGCAGTATCTGCTCACTTCACATCTCAGTGTCACATTTGGGTCATTTGCATCATATTTCAAACTGTTTCATTATTATGATACATACTCTGGTGACCTGTAAACAATGACCTTGGATGTTACTACTATGACTCCTTGAAGGCTCAGGTAACAGCATTTTTTAGCAATACGGTATTTTAAAATTGAGTAAGGACATTATTTTTTTAGACATAAAGCAATTGCACATTTAATAGATTACAGTATAGGGTAAACATAACTTATCTGCACCAGAATACCCCAAAAAGTGACGCACTTTATTGGGGTATTTGATATTATTCACTTTATCATGCTGGTCTGGAAGTGAACCCGGAATTCTCTCTGTGGTTTGGCCTTGTATGTATGTGTGTATACATATATTCTAATTCTTGAAGGTAGATATTATCCCCATTCTAAGGATGAGCAAACAGAGGCTGGTGAGATGAAATAACTTGCCCAGGGTCATATTCGTAAAAGTGGCAGAGACGGTTTTCAAACTCACGTTTCCCTGACCCAGAGGAAGTTCTTGTCCCTCCAAACCATCCCTCTCTCTCTGGGCTCCTGAGGTTGAGCTGAAATGCGATGCTCCTTTTTCTCTCTTCCTAGCCCAGGTGCCCTAGGAGGGCAGCAAGTACGCCTCACTCATTATAACCCTAGAGAAGCCCCAGGTAGGAAATTCAACTAATATTAATCAGACAACTGTTTTTTCTAGATGTATGGGGCCCATGCCGCCACAGAGCTGACATCTAGCAGGAAAAAAAAACAAAAACAAAAAAACACTCGACATAATTAAGTAGGAACACTGAGGAAAATGAATACGCACTGAGCACTTACCTGCCAAGGACCTTCTTCATGCTCTTTGTATATGAGCTCATTTAATCCATGAGATGGTGCTGTTCTTACCATCCCTGTTAACACCCCTGGGGAGCTGAAAAGCAGAGAAGTTGAAAAACTGGCCCCAAAGTTCCCCCTGGCTAGAAAGCTGTAGAACTAGGGCTGGAGCCCCACCATGCCAATCTTGAGTCCCCACTCTTTGCCACAAAATAAATGCAGCCAGGACAGAAGCAAGGTGGGCAGTGAAATGCTCTTGTAGGAGGTGTAATTTCATCTCAGATAAGAAAAATAAGAAGGAATCCCATTCAAAAAATAAAGATAAGGGACTTCTAGGTAAAGTCTTTCCCAGCCTGTGCAAAGGCACTGAGGTGGGAAAGACCTTGGCGAGTTCAAAAAAAAAAAGGGGGGGAAACTGATGAAGGAAGGGGCTAATGACTTTCAAGAAATGAATGAGAGATTATTGAGCCCCAGAAGAAAGATCCTTTGGTGTGGAAGGAGTGGAGATCTATTCTGTGTCCCTCTTTCTGTACACATTCTTTAGACTTTCCTCATTCGTGACCTCTTTCATGGACATGTGGATATGAAACAACCAAAATGGAAGCAATGACCTTCAGAGTGGGTATCTCCCCAGTACATCTTGGAACCCTTCTGACTCAGTTACTTCCCTTTTCCTCGATCAGAGATGGGTGTGACCAGTTCTGCCTAGACACTTGCAAATACTGTGCACACAACAGGCATCACTTATTATCACCGTATTCTTTCCCGCTTAGCTCTCAAATAGAACCTCAGAATCCTTCTTAACACAGTGTTGCAGGCTGCCATTTTTAATCACCCAGAAGTGAAATTTGCTACCCCCATGGGTGTCTTCTGCTAGGTCTAAGCCATAGCATTTGGAAAGGGAGTTGACAACAAGGATAACTCACTGCTTCTGATGCCCATGGGGGTGATATCTACCACCATCCCAGGGGATGTTTTGATCAGGCCGCCACTTAAGTTTCTGTATCCTCATGATAATCATATCTTGGAACAGGCTTTAGGAAGAGGATCATAAAACCAAGCATTTCCTAACAGCGGGCTACAGCATGGCTTGCTAAGAATGTGCTCCTAATGCATTTTAATGACATGCTTTATAATATCTTATTAAAGATTGTAAGAGCATCTAATAATCATTTAGTAAATATTAATGAAGCATTTACAAATTGCACCTTAATTTACAACACTGGCTCTTGTATCCTGCCCAGGACATTAACACATGGGGAGATGGTGGCTCCAACAGAGACTGCCATGGAGAGTCTAGTTCTGTGTCATTGTGCCATCTTGGTACCATAAGTGATTTTTAAAAATAATAATTCTTGGAGTGCAGTTCAGTGCAATGAAGCTTGATACCCAAAGCAGTTTTAGCAATTATTATTCTGTTTGGGGAACATTAAAACATAATCTACCATGAATTTATAATCCATAGCTTCTCTCTCAAGCATTTTTTTTAAATAATAGGCAATAATTATAGGCCCTCATGCAAAAACTCCTGTACACGTTGGCCAGTGCCCCGGCCCTCCCTTGTTGTTAAGTCTTTGAGGCAGCGAATTCAAGATTGAGTTCACAGCCGTCCCCTGCAATTCTCTCTGGACCTTCCTGGACTTCAGACAAGCTGGTTTTCACACTGGGCTCAAAGTCACACCTCACAAAAAAACCCAAAGTTGGAAGGACCTTTGGAAATTGCCCTGCTCATCTCCGCACTTTACAGAGGAGGAAATTGAGGCCCAGAGAGGGGACGGGACATTTAGAGGCCACACAGTAAGCAAACAGCAGAGATGGGACAGATCCCAGGGCCTTAGATTTGCAGTCCCTTGCTTCCCAGGCCCGCAGCCGAGGAGAAGCGGCGTGCATTGGGGAGATCTTGGCTAGAAGGTGCTGCCTCCTCCTCTGAGGTCATGGGGAGTGCTTGGCTTCTGAGGTCCCAGCCGGGCAGGAGCCACGCGCGTCCAGGGGCTCCTCCGTACTAAGAGGAGTTGGCCAGCAGATGGCGCTGCAGGGTTTAAACTGGAGCGGCCACATCCCAAAGCAGCCCCGGGCCGGGCTGGGATTCAGAAACGCCAGAGCAACCAGGAGCTGTTTGAAAAAAAGGGGATCTTCCCTGCACTGCGGGGACCTCTGGACCCCTGGACCCCTGGGAGGAGCCCCAGCCTTGCTTGGGAGGGAGAGCCAGGTCTAGGGTCAGCTGGTGTGCGCACTGGGTCTTGGATCGGATTCCATGTGTGCAGACCCAAGAGCTTGCTCCTTTGCCAGACCCGGCCCGAGCTCAGGGTGGAAGTGTCAGCAAGACGCCCTCCTTCTGCATTGGGTCTCCCTAAAACCCACTTTCTGGGGATGCCTCTAAGGAACGTGGAGACCCTTTTTTCTGAGGAGGCGCAAGGCCGGCGTTTGTTAAGGGCTGCCGTCACATCTCCCCCCTTTCCTGACCCCCAGGCCTGTGGACTGCTGTCAGGCCACGGGTGATGTGTTTTAATTAATAATTTAATTTGTGTGCCCATGACAGTTTTGCAAAGGAGTTTGATTTACTTTTCAAAATTGCAGAGTTAAATGAATAAAGGGCAGGTTAGGGCAGCCCTTGTGTTTCTGAATAGGGTAACTCTCTTCCCCTGCTCTGTCATCTTCCCCGCATCCCCAGCAGGCATCTCCTGTTCCCACACACACGCCCCTCACAGCAGCATGTATACAGCCTCCTTCCCTCCCCTGTCCTTGAGGCTGCGGCATTTCCGCACGGAGATGCAGAGAGGACAGGAAGTCCTGGATCCCCGGGGTCGGGCAGAGGGACGCATCAAACGGAAACACTCTCGCTGAACCTCTCAGGTACCGGCCCGCTTCGCCCCTGGACCCTCCCCCTGCCCCTCTGCTCTCAGGCTCCACCTTTCTGTGGCCAGAGGGCACTGTGCCACCTTGAAATCAGAGTTAGGGAAAGTTGACACACAGCCCCTGCATTTCCAGACATTAGGATCGTCTAGTTGCCAGGGGAAAATTTGCCGAGAGCAGCCGTGGGCTTTGCCTGGTGATACAGGGGCCGCCGGGTCAGCCCCTGGGCCTTCTCCGCGCTGGAGTCTGAGCCGCCTCGCCTCAGAGGGAGCGGGGCCAGAGGTCTGGTGGTCCTCCAGCCCCAGCCCATGCCCTCCTGCTCTCTCTGCGCCAGTGGGATGCTCGCTGAGAAAGTCCGATGGTTGCTGGGGCATTGCCTCTTCAAATCCTTCCTCCTAAAGAGCTTTCATACCTTAGAGAGCTGAGAACCATCCCCCGGCCTTCCTGAGAAGGCGGAGTGCTTCCTGCAGGCAGACACAGGGCTTTATTTACCTCCCTACAGTAAGGGAGCACTCTACACAGCAGGCACTCCTAAGGGTCTGTTCAATTAATAAGCAAGGAAGTAGGGAGGGTAGAGCTCAGGGGTAGAGTGCATGCTGAGCATGCATGAGGTCTGGGGGTTCAATCCCCAGTACCTCCATCAAAATAAGTAAGCTGAATTACCCCCCCCCCAAAAAAACCCAAACAAACAAAATGAAAAATAATTAAGGAAATGAATAGAGAGGCTAAATCATCTCTCTGAACAAGTTAATCACATCTATTTTATTTAACGAGCTTTATATAATTCTGTGTCAGGAACTGCTCAGTGCCTTTCAGATATAAACTCATATATGCCTAATAGAAACCCTGTAATAGACCCTATTGATATTCCCCTTTTTTTTTTTCCGTTCAGATAGGGTAGTAGAGGTGGACATTGGTTAAGTAACTTGTCCAAGGTCAGGCAATAAGTAAGTGGCAAAGCCGGGTTTCAAACCCAAGCAGTCTGGCTCTGGAGTTATTTTTTTTCTCTAAATCCCTCCACTCGACTTCCTCTTCTCCTTCATCTTTCTCTCCTCTGATCAAGACTAATGTACTTAGAGAAACCCAACCAGGGAGCAAACATGCATAGAATGCAATCCCTGAAGCCCACCTTGCAGAATTTAGCTTTCAAAAGGCATGGCAAAGCAGGTTTCCACATGAAAGAATAGTAAAACCATTTGATTTCATCAGGAAAACGGAGAGATTTCCTCCCTTCACCTCAGTAACCTATAGACTGCATTTTGTGGCATTAAAGAAGCAGGAAAAGAAAATAAAAGGAAGGAAGGAAGGAAGGAAGAAAGAAAGACAAGCTTTATTTACTCTCCAGCACAGAAACAGCGTTCGCAGCCCTGAGCAGCTCATTCTCCTGTTGCTTGGCACAGTTTCACTGCCTAGAAGCCTGCAGAAATATTGGAAGTCAAGATCCAATATAATAATTGGCTTACAGATTTGAAGAAGGATAGACAGACTTTTCCATTTCCAAGATTCATTAGTCCGCTCCTCCGTCTAATAGACAGGGCTGGCTCTGCGCGTTTGCCATTTTCTGATCAAACTGGCACGCAGTCCGTGCTCTCTCCGGGTGTAAACAGGCAGCTGTGAAACTGCTCTACTTCGGTGCAGAGCTGGGGTCGGATGGGGTAGGATTTTTCTCACTGATGCTTGATTGTCTTAAGCTCTTCATTTCATCACAGTAAGGAGCCCCCCAACCTTTTAGAAAATTTGACCAAACACCATGGTGACTTCTGTTTGGGAGCGACTCCCTAAAGATGTTTGCATGCGCTCGTGTTTCTTGGAAAATGTGAACCAACTGTGAAATGTCACAGGACTTGATGAACCTAGAAAATCTTCGAGGAGTGTGGAGCTTGGGGAGGGGAATGTGGAACACTTAGAATATCAGAACGTTTGCCGTTAACAAAGAAAGCAACATGGCGGAGGCTGATGAGAGGAGGTCCTGGCATCAGTTGGACCCGAGGATGATCCCGGCTCTAGCCCTTGGCTATGTGTTTGTGGCAAAGTGAGAAATCGAAGTCTCGGTTTCCTCCTCCACAAGTTGAAATCACAGCAGCTGCTGTTTGGAAGCCAAATGAACTTAACTAAAGGATGCTAATAATGTCATGATAAAAATTAACTTAACTGAGGGATGCTATAATGTCATGACAAAACAGAAAATGCTAAAAGCTAAAAGCCGATCCAAAAGTGGCAGAAAGGGATCAGCAGGCTGTTTGGGGCTGATACAGGAATGTTAATGCATCGCATAGAAGAAGTAGAACTCTTGATTCTTTTCCTCTTCTCCATCACACACACACAAAATCCTCTTCATTCAGGATGGAGTGAACTTTGGTGGGCTGATGGAGTCGGGATTGGTGAAACAGTCTTAGTAGGGTGTTAGCTCTTAGCAAACCTAAATCTTTTAACCTGGACTCATGTCCCCAAACAATAGAATAACCTGAACGTGTGAAATCATTAAATATCACCCAGAGTGTGTGGCAGAAAGCAGAGGGACATGAGACTGGCAGTGGGGAAATGTCAGCTATCGTTGCAATTTTTGAAAGAGACGGAAGGAAGCTGGTAGGTCCTATAACACGTGGGCTGGGTAGCATCTCGTAAATCCTGCATTCAAGTGTGGGGAAGGGCGTGAGGAGTGTGGTTTGTGAGTTTACTGAACAGGAAAGCACGATGAATAGATTCAGGGATCCATTCACCTAGGACACCCCAGACCCAGCACACGTCATTTCTCCCTGAAACAGCAGCTTTGGAGGATGTGCTGGGCCCATTGTGTCTGAATTTAACCAGGAGAGCCAACAGGAGGCCTGTGTGGGGCCCCTTTTGGACGAGGTGGAGGATGATGGGATGGAGATACAGAAAATTCGGTGGAAAAGTCGTAAGCTGTTGCCTGAGTGGTAGTCAGGAGCCATGTTGCGCAACTGGTCCACGACGCCTGGTGGTGTGGAACTGAGTGACTCCAGTGTGCTTTCAGCTCGGGTCTGTCCTGCTGGTGTTTCTAAATGTCTGGATGAAGACGGGGCTGCTTCTCAGTCCCGGGGACGGTATGATGTGGAGAGCGTCAGCCCACCGAGCTGGCGGCTTTCACACCCACGCTGCAGAGGAGAACATGGGGCATAGCCTGTGTCTTGGTGTCCTGGGACCATCGTAAGGAATTTCCACAAAGCAGGTGGCTTCAAACAACAGGAGTTTATTCTCTCACCCTCCTGGAGGCTAGGGGTTTGAAATCAAGGATTGAGCAGGGCCACGTTCCCTTTCAAAAGCTCTAGGGGAGGACCTCTCTGGGCTCCTTCAATTCTGGCAGCTCCTGGAATTCTACTTGGCTTGTGGCCACGTCACTCCCATCTCTGCTTTTGTTGTCACATAGCCCTCTTCCTCATCTGTCTGTCCTTTTTCTGTCTCTTATCTGGACACTCTCATTGGATCTATAGCCCCTTGTAAGCCACCGTGATTTCCTCTCCATGCCTACTTACTTACAGCTGCAAAGACCCTAGTTCCAAATAAGGCCACGTCCCAGGGTTCTGGGTGGGCATGAATTTGGGGGATGCTGTTCAACCCAGTGCAGGAAGTTATGGGCATATTCAGGGTCCCACAATCCAGGAACAGATCTAGGACTTGAACTCACCTCTGTCTGGCTCTACTGAGGTGGGTGTTTCCCTTTATCTTAGAGGAATTGATCAGGACATGGAAAGGACTCACACGCTCGGCATTTGAGGAAAAGTCGAGGACGTGTCAGTATCCATCTTTGACAAGAAAATGCTCAAGGGAAGGGTGTGGAGCAGAAGGAGAACCCGCTTGGCCCAGTTTGTCTCGGGTGGGAGCGGGGGACTCACGTGGTCTGTGGTCTGGGAGGCTGCCTCTTCCTTCCTCCTGGGAGGCTGCAGCCAGGGTGGTGTCACCGACGACACAGTGAGTGGACAGGAGATGCCTGGCAGCTGTGCTGCAGGGGTGGGGCTGCAACTTGAGAGGCAGAGAGGCCAGAAGACCTAGTGGGTAAGAGAAGGGACCCGCAGCCTTGCAGCCTGGACTCAGATCCTTGGCTCTGCTGTTTCCTTGCTGTGCCAATTTGAGCAGGTTGCTTAACCTCTCTGGGCCACAGACTGGGGGTAAAAATAATATATTGGCCTCATCAGGCATAGGAGATAGTTCACTGTGATGAGATAATGCATACAGAATCCCGAACTGAGTACATCCCACTGAATAAACGCGGGTCATCGTGATTACTGAAACTCTCTCCCCTGCGTCCCCAGACAGCATTCCACGCCCAAAGAAGGCTGACAGCTTGCATCCCATCTGGCCAGGGTGGTCCCTGTTTGCCTGTCTGACACCCATGGAGCCCCACCACCTCCTCCGTGGGGACCTGCAATTCATCCCTTCCTCATTAGTGTCGTTACGGACACTCTCATTCAGCCACGCTGCCAGGAGCAGCTCAGCGAGCTTTTAGCCAAGGTGACTGGCCGGGCTTCCTTGTAATTTAAGGGAGTCGTTATTGAGGTTAGTTGTCTACCTAGCTTCCCTCAGGCCCAGGAAAGGAAACCAGTTGGCCTTTGCACGTGCTGTGGTCCCCTGGTGGCCGCCAGCAAGATCGGGATGGCCACGTTGTTCCCTGTTAAAATCGGATGGTTTTACTGTTTTTTTTTTTTTTAATCAACCCTAATTTGTTTTTAAAAGAAAAGATTAAAACCCAGAGTCATGAGCAGATTGCAAACTGGCCAACTCCTGTTTGGGAACATCTATCATCTCGAGCTTTTTTTTTTTAAACTATATATATTAAATCTGCTAAAGGAGCATTATTCCACCCCCCTCGCCAAGTGCTTTCATCATTCCTTGATGAAATTAGAGACGATACTCTTTAATAATCCCAAAGAACAAATTGTTTATGGTTAAGTAGCTCTATCCTTGAATTTCACTGGCTGTTTTGCTGTTGGTAGTGGATTTTCCTTTTACCCTCCCTGACGGATCCCAACTTGGGTCCACTTGAACTGAAAATGCTTTTTTTTAAATTTATTTTTATTGAAGTAGAGTTGATTTCCAAGGCTGTGTTAGTTTCAGGTATACAGCAGAGTGATTCAGTTATACATACACATCTCATATCCATCCATCTATCTATTCTTTTCTAGATTCTTTTCCATGATGGTTATTACAAGATATTAAATCGAGCACCCTGTGCTAGATAGTAGGTACCTGTCTGAAAATGTTTTTGATGTCTTTGTAGCCTCTTGGCTAAACATTCTCTAACTTCCAACAATGGCTGTGACTGAGAGCGTGTCCCTACCTTTGGGGAAGGAGGCTCTTCTTGGCCAGTGGGAGAGCCACTCCGATTGGAGAGAGAGTGAATCAGCGGGAACACTGAGGGGGAGGCGGAATTCAGTTTCATCGCAAAGATCAGGAGCACCTCCCGTGCACAGACTGTATGCTGCCCTGTGTTCACAAGGTGGGAAAGGACACTGCCCCCTCCTCCCCTCCTCAGGGTGGGCGTGAGTCGGGGACTGAGCCTGCTCTGCCTGGGAAGCCTCGTAAGGGAAGTGGAGTCAGCAGGTTCTGATAACACGGTGACTGTGTTGGATTTAGGGGTTACTGTGTGGCCACCCTCACCCCAAGTCTTCCCTGAGAACCTGAAAACAGTGGGGCGTGTGAGCTTTCTTTAAGCCAACTTTAACACAAGGATCACAGTAGGTGATACAACCAGGGCCCCTGTAAAGACACAGGATGGCTCCCTATGGAAGAATTTAACATGATGGAAGAAAAATAAAAGCAAACAAGGCAGGTTGGGAAGGGGCTTGGGTCAGTACTGAACAACTGAAAGCTACTGTATTAGACATTTTATGAAGACGCAGGTTTCTCTCCGTTGTACAGATGAGTCGGGAAGGCCAGGAGTGGGGCAGGGGCTGGGGGGACACAGTGGATGAAAAAGCTCTGGGTTCAGGTAGGTCTGGGCTGGACCCCTGGCTCTGCCCTTTCCTAACTCGGGGTACGTAGTTTAGCCTCTAAACCTCAGGCTGTCATCGATTCAGAGCAATACTAGCAATGAGACGACCTAACACACGAGGCAGTAAATATGGGGTAAGGAAGGCAGAACGCCTGGTGCTGGAGGAGAGGGGCTGAGACTGGAATAATTAACCCTCTAGGGTTTTGGAGGTGGCAGATGAGAGCTGCCAAACCCCTCCTTTCCTCCTGCGCTTCCTGGCTGGGCTCCAGCTGGACGCAAGACCATGACCACTGCTAGGGCACTTCAAAAAGATGGACCGAAAGAGGGCGGAGCAAAGGAGGCTGCCTGGAGAGCCCTGTGGCCTTACCTTCTGTGAAACTTCTGGAGATGTCCCCTGGCCTCTTCTGGGTATCCAGCACCTGTGAAGACAGGGGAGCCCTGATCCTAGAAGGACAAAGGAGCAGAGTTTCCGCTAAGTTGCAGTGAGGACCCTTGGCCACAATACTCCTCTAGATTTAATGGGCACAGAAACTGCCTGGGATCTCGGTAAACCCAGGTTCTGATTCAGGTGGTCTGAGCGGGGGTTTGAGATGCTGTATTTCTAATCAGCTTCCAGTAAGTGCTTATGCTGCTGGCCCCACGGATGCCACCTGGAGTTTCGAGGTCCTGCAGGACACTCCGGGGGTGGAGGGGGAACCGTGCTTGAGATTCTGCTCTTTGCATTTCCCTCCTCGCCCACCATCACCCACTCAACGGTGGAGCTGGACCATTTATCCTAGCTAAAGGGTCCTCCTTTCTTAGTGATTATCTCTCATGATGCCGATTACATTACACACTCAAATTAAATAAAATGCACCCTCTCAGATGCACTGCACACAAAAAGAATATTTATTTGAATATTAAGTACAAATAAGACCTCCCCTGGGATGATCTCAGGGCGCACTCGCCGAATTTAATTGCAAGGTTTTTTTGTTTTGTTTTTTTTCCCCACTCAGGTTCTTGCAGAACGCTACTTGTGAAAATATTTTCTTTCCGAAGGTAAAGCTGTGTTCTGTTGGTTTATTATTATTGTTATTTTAAATCTGAAGAGCTCTCTGAGCTCAGTCATTACTTCCAGTGTCTAATTAATACTGATGATGACAAAGCAAACAGCCAGGTGACCTAGATTTTCCTGTTAAATTGCCTGCAATTTACATGAATGCCTCCTCACTGTTTCAGAACTTTTGTGAGCCTACTTTCAGGAAAGATTCTTTAAGTTTAGGGTTTTAAGAGCTCATTTTTCATGAAGCCTGTGTCTTCCAGCCCCTCCCTCCATTAAGCTTTCCAGGAAGGGTGTGAATGGACGCACGCGTGCGCGCGCACATACACACACACTCACACACACACACACACACACACACACACACACACACAGAGCACTGGTAACAACCTCCATCCAGGCAACCCTTTCAGACAACTGAACTGGAAAATTAGAAAATGAATACTCCTCAAGCTTCTCCAGCTACAGGATCGTTCCCATTTCTTAAATGATGACATTTTGTGAAGTCACAGATCAGGAATGGAAAAGACCTCTTACAGCGATGCAGAGATTTCTCTAGATGCAGAAGGCAGTGTGGCTCAGAGAGCCAGCCTGGGGATGTCACCCGGCCTGCTTTACACCGGAAGGTCACTTAAATCCTTAGTTCCTTGTCTGGAGAATTGGTTCAGTGGGACTTAGTTCACCTCACTAGTTTGTTTTTTTTTTCCTTTCTGATAGTATAGTTGTTGTTACATGATTTCCTTCTCTTGGAATACTCTACCATTTGTGGACATGAACTTTTAATATCGCAGCACAAACCTTCCAGAAGTACCAGCCGCTTTTTAACACCTTCGTTTTCTACGGCGGTGCTATTGTCCACTCGGCACCTAAGCACGGAGCTGGGCGGGCCCAGTCCACTGCCAGTGTATAAAAAGAACAGATAGCAGCAACGGACAGAACTTTGGATTAAATCTGCTTCCTTGCATTGAAAAGGCACGTAAGCGGTGGCTTCTGTAGGGTGCTTCTCTAGTTGCTTTGCAAATATTAACTCATTCAAACCTTGTGATGACCCTTTGGGGTGAGGAATTTGTCCAAGGTCCCTAAGCTAATCGGTAGCAGGGTTGAGATTTGAACCTTAGAAATCTGGCTTTTAGAGTTTATCCTCTTAAGACGCCTCTCAAATGTCTCCCAATTAACACGATCAGGATGACTGCCCAGATCTGGCTATGGCCTGTGTATCTCTGCTGAATCTATTTAATTGGGATGCAGATTATAAAATTATCAACTTCTGAAAAAATGATCAGTTTTGCAATTTTGAATCAGAAAAAAAAA
This sequence comes from Camelus dromedarius, assembly GCF_036321535.1. Classification (NCBI taxonomy): domain Eukaryota; kingdom Metazoa; phylum Chordata; class Mammalia; order Artiodactyla; family Camelidae; genus Camelus; species Camelus dromedarius. The sequence continues at coordinate 5,201,868 of NC_087459.1, read as the reverse complement.
CACCACCAAAGTCCAGTTGAAATATCTTAATTTAAAAATGTCTTGAGAACATATATTCCATTTAAGCAGAGATATGCAAATAGTATGTAAATCACCCACCTGGCCCTCCTCACTCTTTCTCACCTCTGGATGTGGAGAGGGGGATGATGGGAAAATCTGAGCTGAGAGCCCCACGCTATATAATCAGAGTTCTCCGGCTATAGGTTAATGATGGTCCCAGGAGACAGGTTCAGGGAAGCATGCCAAGCCCTTTTAGTTCCTCAGGACATTTTGGTGAGTGTTCAAATTTTCTTGGATTGAGCAAGGGCTTGGGGTGGGGTTATGGGAGCAATTATAACCCTTGTTTATGAAAGAAAGGAATGGTGATTGCTTCTACATCTGAAACAAACAGAAATCATCCTTCTAATAAACACAATTGTTTTCTCCCTCCCTCCTCTGCCTCAGTTCACAAAATACTTTATTAAATCTGGAGAATAAAAATGTGCCTGGGGTAATGGTTTATTATTAGAATAAATAATAGGCAATACGTTTCCCCCACCTTGCAAGTTACCAGTTCCCGGATGCAAAGGCGTTTTCTGGTTTCCCTTGTAAACGTGCGTCCGTGTGTCAGGCCAGCCCGGCTCTTTGTGGCCAGGGGCCGCCCTTCCCTTCACTTCGAGACCAGCATCAAGCCTGAAATTAACAACTCCGAGAGACTGCATCCTTGCAGGAAGCAGATGGATGCGGGAGGCTGGAGGGGATCCGTGCCAGGTGCTGCCTGTGGCTGCCACCTCTTGCTTGGTGTTTGTCTATCTAATCCATCTGCCTACACAGCTTTGTTCCAGATCTGGGGGACTTGTTCTGTTGCTAATGGGGTATTTAACAAGTGGGTGCATGGCACAGCTAGTGCAAAAAGCATTTCCTCCAGAGGCAACAGACCTTTAAAACCTGTTATTTGAGGCTTGCTGAAGTTCTGCGGGCATCCTGACCTCTGACACCCCTTTAATCAGATAACCAACACTTGACTCTCCCCGGCAACTTACATCTGTAACAACTTACAGCTGTCTCATGATAAGCACCAATATCATCAAACGATATGGTTTTACAGGGAACAGCGGGAGAAGGAGAGCTCATTCAGTGTGGTGTAGTGCCTGGCATGTACCATACTATAGGTCATTTAAGTGCTAAAAGTTCTAAGTAATTTGAGATTTTTAGGACATGCTCCATAAATTACCCTCAAGATTTGCTAGCCATCAATAAAGTATGTTCGAGTTTTCAGTCTTTGGGTTTATCTGTTCATGTTTACATATAAGAACAAATCAATGATTTTTTTTTTTTTCTGATTGGTGTTCAGCCTTGCCAACTCTTTTCTCCACCTGACCTCCTTGGGTTCCCCTCTAAATTTGGCACCTTTACAAAAATTGGATGAGATTTTAGCAGCAGATTCTGGTTCTTCCCCAGGGTTGAAATGAAAATGTTGGGGGAGAGATGAGTGGATTCCCCAAGTTCCTGCAAACGTATTTTCTTTAATAACACAACGTGCACCAGAATTGAGTTAATTAATCAATTAACTGACTTGACTGGTTGTGTTTTTTGTTTTCACTTTTTTCAGTTGATTGTTTCTCACTTCCTTTTCTGAATCCTAAACACTTAGTACTTTCAAGCACTTTTTTTTTTGAAACTTAGACCAAAAAGAAACCACCACCACAGCAAGTGATGAAGTCTTTGCTTATTTGACATAAACTATCCTGTTTTCTTGGAACCAGAGGACACACTTCATTGTAGGATACAGTTAGAAAAAACCACTGGGCTTTATCACAACCATATGATGGCTTGGATTATATTTAGGGATTTTGGGTCTTCATAAACTCAGATCTTCTCATAAACATTTCATCTAAGAACCCTGAAGTAGGGAGGGCAGATCAACCTTCCTCTTTATTTTATTCTTCACTTTTCTACTGGAGAGAATCTACACTAAAATATGTCATGTCCCTGAAAAATTGAAGTTGAACTTTTCCCCAGATGTAACCCTTTGGGTGCTCTGGGCAGTTACTTATAGCTACCATTTATTGAGTACCTACTATGTGCCAGGCCAGACTGGGTTTGATGCTGCTGTACAATTTCTCATTTAATACATGACAATAAGCCTATAACTCTCAGCTTTTTGAATTATTTTATTATGACTGCTGTTCATTTGAGTTTACAAAAGCAGGACATGCTCATTGCCAGAAGTTGAATTAATATAACAGAATCCAAGGTTAAAAATGAGAAACAGCCTCATGACTCCCTCATTATTATTCTCACTTCTGGGATATAATTTTTGTGCTTTTGTTTGTAATCTGGTGTTTATCATTCCAGACTTTTTCCATGTGTGAGTGAATATTTGCATGTGTGTACCTACATACAGGTTTTAAACAATGGATTGTATTTTAAAAATTGGTTAAACTTGTTTGTGTTGTTCATTCTCTCGTGAACACCTTGCCATTTCAGTAAATTGCTAATGTACCCATAGTATTCCATAGTATAGATCAAGGGTTGGCAAGTGATGGTCCCAAGCCAAATCTGGCCCACCACTTGTTTCTGTAAATAAAGTTTTATTGAAACACAGCTGCAGCCATTTGTTTGCACAGTGTTCATGCGCTGCTTTCTTGCCACAATGGCAGGGTTGAATTGGGGTAGCAGAAACAGAAACTCTATGGCCTCCAAAGCCAAAAATATTTACTATTTGGATCTTTATTGAAAGAGTTTCCTCGCCTCCGTGTGTTAGACGAACCACAATTTATTTAACCAGTACTGATGGACATTGATATTTTTGTACGTTCCTCTGTGAGAAGCATGGCCCTTCCTTCCCTGTTTGTGCTCGGGTTCCATTACGGAGGCTCCTAGGAGAGGAAGCTCTGAATGGAAGGAAATGCATGTTCCGTGTTGTGAGAGCTGCCAGCCAGCCTCCAACAGGTGGCAGCACTTGACGCTCTCGTCCACAGGGCTGGGAGTGGCTGTTGACCCGCCCATCTCAAAAGGATAAAATCAAACCTTTCAAAAGCTCAAGCCAGCTATTGTCCTCATATTTTGGGTTTTTTTTTTTTTTTTTTTTTTTTGAGAAAAGGAATCTGTGACTCAAAAAACGCCATTATTTCAGCCAAATTCACATGGCCTGTGGGGAGTAAAGCCAGGATTTAAAACCAAATTGCTCTAGTGCTCCCTCTGGCTCTTACATTGATTTTAAAAGCAATTTCTAGTATCTGTTGAATTATTTGAACGTGCGAGGTGCTTTGCTTAGCGCGTTACATGGATTATCTTACTTTTGTGCTCACAATAAAATTAGAAGCTAGGTGGGCACCCTCAACGTCCCGTTATACAGATGGGGAAACTGAGAACAGAGAGACGATGTGATGTGGCTAATGTTACGTAGATGATGTGTAGTGACTGGACTCAGGCAGTCTGATTCCTGAGCCTTAGTGTTCACTGGGGACAAAACTTGACTTGCAAAAGGACCAATGGGTTGTTATTGGAAAAATATAATTTAATAGAAAGTGTCTCAATCTAAACCCAGTCTAAACCACAGGAAGCAAAGTGTGCAGATCTGTGCATTTGTGAAGCCAGACATCACGGTCATTTCGTGCCTTGTAGGAGAGAACCACAAGCATGTAAACAGCCAGCAGAAGAGCACCTGCTTAGGGTAAATGAGGTGCAGATCAGAGGGTGGGTTGAAAATGGGGGTATCTTTGGTTTAGCTTGGTTTCCTTGATACTGGGGGCTGTGAACTGCAGTGATTCAGAGACTTGAGTCATCTGGATAGTAATTCCCTCTCTAATGCTTACTACCTTTGCGACATCAGGAAGTCATTCAGCCTGTATGTACCTCAGTTTCCCCATCTGTAAAATGGAGCTAAGGACGCTGTCTACTCACAAAGTGGTGAGCACTAACCGAAGTCTTCCTAAAAAGCAGTTAACACATTTTTCTGGTGCGTTGTAAACATGTCATCAGTTTTAGCTACTGTTAATATGAAATTTATTTTGCTAAAGGTGATTAAAATAATTATTTTCCTGCCAGCATAGTTAACATCTAGCAAAATATAAAGGTTTTACAATATCAGTGTGCTTTCTGCACATCCACCCCTTCAACCAGTGTTTTCTCTCTTACTTTATCCTACCTTTGACCGTGCTGTTTGCAATATCATCTTCCCAAATCCTTGAGTAGGTTAGCCCAGCCAGCTCTTACTCATCCAGGAAGGGTTAGACCAAGGGCTCCGTCTGCTGAGAGACCTGACTGACACCTCCTTCCACTTTTTCTACGCACAATAGGCTGAGTTGTTGCCTCTTTCCTTTGGGTGCCTGGAATACCCTGTTTTCTCTTATTATCACACATATGACCCTGTGTTGTAATCTTCATCTTACTCATCTCTCTTCCCTTCTCTTCGAGTTTGTTTGTTTTTTTTTTTAGGAGAGACACTGTGTATCATTTACATCTGCATCCCCTCCCATAGCACAGGGCTAGTCAGATAATAAGAACTCAGAGAACACATGTCAAAAAATCCTGAAATGCATTAAAGAAAAGGCATCCTGTGGCCCTCATCCTGGGTCCTCTGAAGCACGTTTTTATAGGAGAATGCCATCGTATTTCAGAAGAACTTATAGTGATTATGAAAACGGAGAATTTGAGACAGTTACGAAGGTGCCAATTGATTTGATTTATTGAGTTTTATGCTGCTAGGATTCTTTGATGCTTTTGTCCTGAGTAATTCACAAATGTCCTGAAAACTGAAGTTTCCAACATTATATTACTACAAACAAGATGACATGCATATCTATTGATTCATTCATTTACCGTGTGTCTTCATATTTCTTATGACTCCTACTTTTCCCAAGTCAAGTTAATCTTCCGCTAACTCCCCTTGTCCTTGACAATTATTTGCCCTTTCATAATCCCACTAGGATTTTCACACATTCCCCTCTCTCCTTGAAATAATTTTTTTTCATTCTTTCTCTGAATACATTTCCTAAAAAAAGAACCAACCAACCAAACAAAAAACCACTAATACCTTTTTTCAGCTCTAAGACAAGATTGATATCCCTTCTATGTACAGTTAGCACATCTTATATCCCTTCATTGTAACAAATATTCTCTATATTGCAACTGTCAGTTGACTCAATCTTTTTCCCCACTTACACAGTGAGCTTCAGAAGTCTTCTCCGCTATTGTATTCCCAGTGCCTAGAACAACGTCTGACATTCAGAAGGTGATTCATATACACATACACATAGATGTATTTGTTGAACACATGGACAAACAGATAAACAGATTCCAAACATCATCCTGATCTTCAGAAAAAGAAAGCTGAGTAAGACTCAGTTCTTCCACTTGCAGATCCGGTGGGATGTGTGGAAGGGGAAATCAGTCTGGTAATAGGGTCAGAATCAAGCGGGAAGAACTGAAGAGAGAGAGCTCAGAGTCAGGAGAAGATGAAGAAGGCTGAGTCTGAGAAAGATTCTGTGTCCATGAGGGCCAGAGGAAGACAGGAGGTGGGGGAAGAGGAATCCCTGCTATTAAACATCCCGTACAATTCAGGAGAGCAAAGGGTCTCCTGCTGGAGTTTATTGCTTCAGTTTCTAACCTTTCATAAGTGCTTAGTTGGCAGCCCTATCGAGAGTGGTATTTGATTCTTTGGAAGCATCTTAAAGGAGCAGCAGCAGACCTCCCACTTTCCCCTTTTTCATTTAGGCTATAAAATATATTGGTTTTGTGCATTACTGCCGTGGGAAAAAAAAAGCACATGGTTATTTCCAATGAAATGGCATTTAGTGAAGTGCACATGTAGGATATTTTTCAAGGCTGGCTTTTCAGAAGTACATAGGAAGGGTCTTCATAACAGATGGTAAGGAGTTACAGGTGCCTTTTCCCCCTGAACCTCTCCCATAATGGTGATGGGGAATTTTTTAAAGAACCTCAGTGGATCTAGCAATAACTTAGTAAGCCTTCAGAGCATCACTACACCTTGCTTGGAGTGTTGTGTGGTGACCACAGTTGCAACAGAAACAGAGACCCCCCCCCCCCGATGGGGCTCAGCCTGTCTTGCATAACCGGCTATTTGCACTTGACAATCACTGGGTAAAGAAGGGGCAGTCACAAGCCACCTTACACGGCAGATGTGAGTATTACTCAGCTGACTTCTAACCAGACAGGTAATGGCAGGTGTAGGCTCTGTTAGGCAGCAGTAGAATATGGTGGCGATGACATCCAACTCACAAAGAATCTAAGGGATTGGACGGGAACATGGCCCCAGAGGAGACGCAGGATATTGTCACTAGCATATAGGCAATGTTACTAGAACAAGGATGCTGTGCAGGAAGGAGTATTGCCATCGCTCTTTAATTGCGTCTCCCATTTAGTTTTATGTTTCACCTGTAGATACGTGGTCTATTTTGAGTTAATTTTTATATAAAGTGTGAGGTTTAGGTCAAAATATTTGTTGTTGTTGTTTTTTTTTTTTGCATACAGATGTCCAATTATTCTAACATCATTTGGTTTAGGGTATATCAGTTCTTCTGGTTTTAATTTTTTAAGTGGATAGTCTAAGGTTAGGATACATATACTTAACTTCTCCCCCTCCACCTACAATTAATATTTTATCATTTCATTTGGGATGTGGGAACCTTATTGCCATATACGTCCTTTACCTTTCTCTCTTTATGTTGCTTTTATCTTATGTATTGCATATGCATACACTGAAAGTCACGTTACACACTTTTGTAATGTGTCTGCTTTCAACCAATAAACACACAACATTGTAAAATGATCGTAACTCAATAAAAAAAATGTTAAAAAGAAAAACCAATAGACATATGTGAAAGAACCCAAGAGGAGCAGACTGGTCTCTTATGTTTATATTTACACATAAATATACCATTTCCTTTGCTCATCCTTTTTTCTTGACATTCCATATTTCCTTCTGGTATTATATTCCCTTTGTCTGGTGATTCCTGTAGCAATTATTTCAGAGCAGTTCAACCTGCAAAGGATTTTCTGAGTTTTCTTAATATTTCACCTTCATTTCTAAAGGATACTTTTTATTGGATTTAGAATTCTGGATTGATGTTTCTTTTCTTTTAGCATTTAGAAAATCATGTGCCACCTCCTTCCTGACTCCTTGTTTTTTATTTGTTTGCTTAAATGAAGAAACCCACAGTTATCTGAATTGTTACTCTCTTATAAATATTGCATCCTTTGTCTCTGGCTATTTCCAAAGCACCCCCCCAACCCCAGGTTTTAAAAGTTTGATTATATTTGGATGTAACTTTCTTTGGGTTTATCTCTTTAGGGTTTGCTGAACGTCTTGAACTTGTGGATTTATATCTTTTGACAAATGTAGGGAGTTTTCAGCCATTATTTCCTCAAATAATTTTTCTGCAGCGAACTCTTTATCTTTATTCTAGGATTAGTGATGTGAATGTTACACCTTTTGCTGTTATTACACGTCCCTGAGTTTCTTTTTCTTTTCAATATTTTTCTCTCTTTGTTTAGTTTGGATACTTTTTACTGGTATGTACTCATGTTCACTGAGTTTCCTCTGCTATCTTCATTCTACATTAGAACTCATTCAGTGACTATTTTTTATTATTTATTAAAATTTACGTTATTAATTTTACAGTTCTAAAATTTCCATTTGGATCTTCTTTATATATTTGTGTGTGTGTATGTGTATATATATATATTTGGGGGGGGGCTGGCACTATTTTTTTTTCATTAGTTTTAACTGTGTTTTCCCTTACTTGCTGGACCATGTTGCTAATAGCTGCTTAAAATCTGTATTTGATAATTTCAACATCTGTGGCATCTCCGTGTTGGTGTCTGTAACTGTCTTTTCCCACGTGAGTTTAGATTTTCCTTTTTCTTTGTATGCCAAGTAATTTTGGTTATATCCTGGGTATGCTGAATCTTATGTTATGAGACTCTGGATCCTGTTTAAATCCTATGGAAATTATTGATATTTCTCTTTTGGCAGGTAATCAATCCAGTTGGATTAGGCTGACAGTTTCTAGCTCCTTCTATGGTTTTGTTTCCAATATCAGTTCTGTAGTCAAAGCCTTTGCAGTGATAGTTGGAACTGTCCCACGTGTGTGCCTCCCAGTGGCCAGTCTGCAAGCTGAGCGTTTGTTTATGCAGTTCAATTTTCAAAGTCTGTGGTATCTGTTTAGGGTCCCACGCACACTCATATAGCACAGAGGTGAGTCCAGAGTTCATAAAAGTAGTACCTGGGGTCATTTTCCCAAACTCTTTCCTCCTTAGGATCCTCAAAGTTTTGTTTGTTTGTTTGTTTGTTTGTTTGTTTTTGGTCCTTTGGTTTTTATTTCCTAGGGCTCCCTTTTTGGTCCTCCAGCCAAAAAGCTGGTGCTTTGTAACCTTGTTCACATGTTTGTTACTGAGCCTGAATTTGGGACCAAGTAGTAAGAGGAGAGAGAAAATCCAGCAGGGGGTTGCCTCACCTCCTGAGACCACAGTGTCTCAGATCACAGAGGAAGGTTCCCTCCCGCAGAGTGCTGGGCATCTCTCTGTGTCTGCGCCTGGATGCCCAGTTCTGGGCTCTAGGCTCTCTTGAATCCATGCCAACGGATACTGATGAAGGGAAGTGGGGGAGGAACTCACCTCTTAGCTGATATTCTGCTCTGCTTCCCCACTCCACATGCTACTGTTCACTTTTCAGAGACCTCACATAGTTGTGCCATGCATTCTCTCCAGATTTTATAGTTTCATCGATAAGGGGAGACAGGCTGAAGTGTGTTTACTCCATCTTACCTAGAACCCGACCCTCATCACCCGCTTCACTTACTTTACTGTGGGAAAATACACGCAAAATAAAAGTTCCCATTTTATCCACTTTAAAGTGTACAATTTAAGGGCACTAAATACATGCAGAATATTGTGCAACCATCACTGTCTAGTTTGAGTACTTTCTCATCCCCCCAAATGGAAACTCCAGACCCACGAAGTGCTCACTCACTCCCCATTGCCCCTTCCCCAAGTCCCCTGGCAACCACTAATCTACTTTCTGTCCCTATGAATTTTCCCTACTTTATTTTTAAACAGTTTATGGAGATATAAACTTTACGTACCATATATACTTCACATACCGTAAAGTTGCCTGTTTCAAGTGTATAATCCACTGTGTGTGTGTATTTTGTATATTTAAATTGTACCCATTTCCTTTTAGTATTTTTTTTTTTTTTGTATTTCTTAATTGAAGTATAGTCAGTTTACAACGTTGTGTCAGTTTCCGGTGTACAGCACACTGCTTCGGTCATACATGAATATACATATATTTGTTTTCATATTCTTTTTCACTGCAAGCTACTACAAGATATCAAAGATAGTTCCCTGTGCTGCACATTGTGAACTTGTTGATCGGATTTTGTGAGAATCCTCCGGTATTTCGACACGAGAGACTCTCTGCCAGAGTTCAGTAGGTGTTCTGTGCGATTCAGCGGGTTCGTAGATGTAATTCTCGGTGTATTTGTGGAAGAGGGCGAGCCATGAGTCTCTCTACTCTGCCATCCTGGTTCCTCCCACCTCTTCCTTTTCATATTTTGGAGTGTTTCCTCCCATGCCTTTCCCCTTTCTTTTCTTTTAGCCTTCTTTTTCTTTAATGCTCTATTTCACTGTATTTTTAACACGAAATAAGAATCATAACATTTGTGCTCTTTAGTCGTTTCTTTTATTAAAAGCTAAATGGTGCCTCGGAAGCATTTCCCAGCTCCCCGTTTTTCAAAACAATGGCTCTAAATGCTATACATTTTGCCATCCTATCCGTGTGCTATAATTTACTTTTAATTTTTTTGTTATCCCACATTGTAATATTTATATTTTAGGTAAAGAATGCTGCAGTTAATCGATACATAAATAAAACTTTGTGCACGTCTGTATTTTCTCAGGAGCCGTTCTTAGGTGATATTTCTAGGTTAAAGGGCATAGCAAAGCACCGATTTATAGATTTTGGGCTCTGGCGTGTCCTAAATAATGATTCCTGGTTCTGTTTTGGAGAAAGTAAGAAAGAAACCTTCAATATAAAATACATAAAATATACATCAAAAGTTAGCTCCTGAGCCTTCTTCTCCTTTTGTAAAAGTTTCAAAAACTTGCACTATATTGCCAGATGCTAGAAGTCAGGGGTGACCTCACTGGTGAAAAACAAATGCTAGAAATACACAGGATAAGTAACGGATGCAGACCTAACTTTTATTTCAGCTTAGCTGTCTGAGTTGAAGGTGGAGTCAGCCAGTCCCCATAGAGGCAGAGTGACCAGATGTCCCAGTCCAGCTCGTCCATCCCACTTCACATCATTCCAGGCAGAATCATTCATACCACCCTACCCCTCCTTTAACTCACATGTATTCTTTGCTGTTCAGACAATGAATGATATGATCCCTCTAAAGACATGTTCTTCATTTTAAGAAGTGCACTTTGGTAGGGCAAGGATAATCAACGTATGGTGTGGGTGTCACTAATCTTTTTTTTTTTTTTTTTTTTTTTTTTTTGAGCTTATGGCAGATACCACACATTGATCAAGGTTTCTTTCTCTGGTATAAGCATCGACCTGAGAATTCTCCCCAGCACAGTCCTATGGGGACATAATGCTATGTGATTGGAACAAGACCATAAAGTGTAATCCATCTGCCAAGGCGTGTAGGTGATACTGTTGGCCCTGAACATCGGCAAAGATGCTGTGTCACAGCCAGAACTTACTCCTAGCCACCTTGAGTGGATCTCATGGGAAGAATGCCCGCACCTGGCAGGGCAAAGGAGGAGCCTTGACCCCTGGCGGATTTTGCCCCCCTCTCTACTACATCCCTCTCCTCTCCCACCCTCAAGACTCTGGCTCATCCTGGTTGTGTTTCTGACTCCCGTGACTGAAACGCCAAGTGGAGCTGAGGCTGTTTGGACCTAACGAACACATGAAATCCATAATTAATTAATTCTGGGTCTGCTTTGAACCAAGTGATTAGGAGTAACTTTCCATTTTCTTTCATGCTGTTTTCATGCAGAACCGTCTGATTCCCCCCCCCCCCCCTTCTTCTTTCCTTTGTAGGTTTCAAGACAACAGATGAATTGTGAAAGGGAGCAGCTAAGGGTAGGTGCACCTGCTTGGAAAATATTTCCTGGTTATCGTTTCTGTGTGATAAGCAAAAATTTCCTCGTCTCTCCCCAGACGCAGGGTTCTAAATAGCGGGCTTCATCTTAAGACTGGTTGAGTTGAAATTATTTATCCCAGCTAATTTAGTATTGATTGAGCTGGTAAATACAGTCTATCTTCTTTTGAAGTGCCATTATAGTAGATATGGATTTTTTGATTTAGATTCAGCAATAAATACTTCTCTTCTGGAATTTGTTTGACATCATTGTACTCTTTTTATGTACGACACGAGTTCTAAGTAATAACAAAGGTCGAAAGAATGTCTTGCTGCCTTCTTAATGTGAAGGCCAGGCGCTTTGCTGAGTGGCTCAAAAGCTCTCTTGCTGTTAACTGGGGTTAATAAGCCAAGGACATTTTCTAGGGGAATTCAAGCCCTCCGTAGACATTTCAGTTTTACTGGCATTTGTGTATCTAGGAGAAGGAGACAGAATTTTAAACCTCATATGCTGTTTACCTTCCTTAAAAGTGAAACTCTCACAGCGCTGAAGTGCATTAGATGTAAACAGTGTTCCCTAGATGAGGAGAGAATGGTTTGCTTGTAAATGCAGCTTGGTGGCTTTGTTCTGCTTTTAAGATGTCATAGTTGAGATCCTTCTTGGCATGGGTATGGTATTTTAAGAAATATCTGTATTGCTCGCCCCCCACTCCATTTGTATGTTTTAAAAATGCATCATGTTTTGGATGGATGAATTTGAAGTCATAATTAGCCTGTCTTTAATGTCACTGATGGAAATTGGCAATTTTTTTTTTTTTTTTTTTACCGGACAGTGTGCCTTCAAGTCATGTTTCCACATTGTTATACAAACTAAAGGCATCTGCAACTTTTAAAATCGTAACAGTGAGGTTGTGGGGTTGAGGGACCCTTGTGCTGAGAGAGATTTAATACACCAGCATAATTTATAAAAGCATTCTAATGCCATGTGTACGCGACCTGGTAACTTTTCAGAGCATTTCCTTAACGCCACTCTTGAGATGACCATGATTTGCAGTTATTTCCATTTTACAATTGCTTTTGGCATCAGGTTTGTTAAACCCTTCAGTAAAACGGACAGCAAAAATCCAGTTGCATGGAACCGAGAGAGCGGGCTGAGGTTTCCTTCCCCTTTTATGCATACTTATTTCCTGTGGTATCCCAGCCTGGCCAGCTCACTATTAACCTCTCATCTCTACCCGCTTCACTCCTAAGTACCTGTGCCTGCATTAGTTGTGACTCCTTCATGAAACAGCCTTCAATGTGTTTTAAGCTTTCCTGAGGTCTCTTATTGCTTTTCCCTGCAGTCTGAATCACTGGCTCATCCTAGTAAATAATGTATTGCAACTTCAGATTTCTCTTCCTGTTGGGATGGGGACGATGGCCAGAACTAGGTCAGAGCTAGATAAAGAGGCAGTGTGCTTTTGTCTCCAGGAGTCCCTGATAAATTCCTCAGAATTAAGATAAAATTGAAATCTCTATCGCAAATGAGACTAGCCTGGTAAATTATGGACGTGGGAGGTGATGAAGTGCTTGTGTGCGGCCTGAGGGGTTTATTAGTTCGCTTTGATGAGGACATGGTCAACAGGGGTGTGGTTTCAGAACAAGAATGGAGCCCCCCCCCAACTCTGTTAAATCAATTCAAGCTGTGATATGATATGATGGGCCGTATAGTTTCCCCTAATGTGTGGCTCCTACAGCCCCCTGTAAGACCATCTCTGACTTCAGGGACTGGTGCTTTGTGTGTTTTTGCTGTTGCGGTCTGTTGTAGATTTTCAAGTGATTTATGTTTTGAATCGACAGATACATTTAAATCGACGGGACGCACATTTACGTGGTTCGAAATTTAAATGATACCAAAGGGCATGCAGTCAAGGTTTCCCCTCCTATTTGAATCTTAGGCATCCAGCTCCCTCCTGGGAGGCACTCAACATTATCAGGCACTGCCCCATCTTTTGACAGCTCTGTCTCTTCAGTGGTTAATTTCTCTGACTTCTCCCTGTCTGTTTTCTTTCTTTTTTACCTCACGGATCTCTCCCCTCCTTTTACTCCTTTCTTATGTTTATACTCAGCTCTTCCTACAACCTGAAAAGAAAACACCCTTGATTAAGGTGATTGTGTTTTTTTTAAGGAGACACAATTTTTAGGAGTACAACTTATAACTCTCCACTTGTATCCCTGAAATCTGATAACATAACCGACCATACTCACGCAGGAATATAAACTTGGCAACATGGCCATGGTCCAGTCATCCAGTGTAGCAAATCTGGAAATGCAGTTTGGTGCTTTATTTAAAAGGCATTTTAAGAAGTATGGCTGGCAGGCGGACACCCTTAAATGATGCTGGTAACTAAACAGAGATCTATTTTTCTCTCACTGTCTCTCTTTCTAAGCAAAAATAATAATATTTCATTTCATTGAGAGAGCCAGGTATTAGCATTTCAGATGAGAACCAGGATTCATGAACACGTGGTTTCTATACCTGCGTACCTGCGGGAAGTGATGCAGCATAAATCTTAGGGGCTGGGAAGCGCCACTTGCTCAAAGAAGGTGAAGGGAGCTTTTACAAAACCAAACAAGACACAACAGAGAGACCCACAAGGCTGAACAAAGAAAAGAAGTATGAGAAAGCTGCCTGAGTTCTGACAGTTTCCGCGGTTGATGTCCTGGTGGTGTCTTTACAAGAGAACTGCTTCTCACCCAGTTAACAAATCCTAGAGGCTGATTTGGGCGAGCCCGAGCAGGAAAGGCATGCCACCAGACTTCGGGAGGACCAGAGCTTCGAGGCTGAAAGCCGTCAGAACCCGCGCAGGGGTAGGGACTAACCGTTCATGGATCCTGATGACGGATTCCCGGAAAAGGACTCTGATTGGTCCAGCCTGGGGCCGTTGCTCACTCTGGTCCAATCAGCTGTGCTCCGGGGAGCCGTCCGGATAAACCTAGTCACCCAGGGCCAACCATTGCAGCGGGACTGGATTATCAGAGAAAAGAGAGCCACTGTCAGCGAGTACACATCCCCAAGGATGTCCGCTACACTTCCCAAACGTAGAGACCAGAACCCAGCAAAGGACTCAGGGAAGTGGGTGCGCTACACCCCGCCGGTGGCGCTGCGTTTCCCAGCGTGGAGGACACCGACCCTGTACGACCCTCCCAGCTTCCGGGCGGTGAACGTCAAGTCAGCGTGAAAGCGTGAACCACTGAGCAACTTACTCCCTTTTCAATTCTCTCGCGATCCTTTTTATGTCGATGAGAAACTCTCGGTTTAAACTAAAGTATCTTTAACAAGTCTCTACCAATTTCTAAGCTCTCTTTTTTAACAGAAGCGGAGCGTGCCTCGGGCTTAAAGCCTGCAGCAGCCAAAGCGTCTATCTAGACTTTAAAAACACTGTTTGCAGGCTGTGGTGGTGGCTAAGATCGAGGGGCCTGGAGCTAGGCCTACTGAGATAAAAATTGAGACTCTGCAATTTAGTACCACCCGTGTTACTTAAATCTTCTGTGCCTCCAATCCCTCCTCTTTTAATGGAGGTAATAATTGTGCATATTTAATAAGTTGTGTGTGTGTGTGTGTGTGTGTGTGTGTAAGCAAGCAAACCAAGATTAAAATAATTAATGCATATGAGGTTCTCAGAACAGTGTCTGGTGTAGAAAGGGTTTTTAATAATTGTTAGGCATTAATTTTTTCCCCATTAACTTATATTTATGACTACTGATATTGGTTTCTCATTTGCAGTGGCAACACAAAGTTTCCTTGGCAAGTCCATCTATTGAGGTTAAAAATGAGTTGCTATAAAGATAAATATTAACTACATAATGTTACAGATCGCCTGCAGTGATGACAAAAATCGTGACACTGGAATGCAAATGACTGAAGTTTTAGAAACACTGAAATGATGGCGCCAGCCTTGTGAAGGATGTTGTGGAGCAGATCTGCATTATCAATATTTAATTTGCCAGTTAGAAGCAAGTTTCTCATTTCTGCTAGATACAAGAGTGATGTGGACTGCAAAATGCAGATTGCTAATGATAATCTTGGCTTAAACCCATTGCCTGCATCCGGGCATCAGAAAATGAAATTTCCCATCCGCCTTGGGAGTGAGCTGTCAGAATCCCCTGCGTCTCTGCTCCCGACCCTTCCAAAGCTCCCCCTCTTCCTCAGTGGATCTTAGGACAGCTGGGAAGGAAATGTAAGACCCCAACTCCTTGATGCAACCTCACAAGATCCATGGTTTTTGGACAACAGGTTTAGGATGGCACATTGTAGGAGTGCCTGCTTCCATTCAGTTATTTATTCAAGAAATAATTTTTGATCATGGACCGTATGCCAATGCCCATGCCAGGTGGTGGGGAAAGAATGGTATGCCAAAACCCACGGTTCCCATTCTCCTAACCCTTACAGGCTAGTGGAGAAGATGAGCATGGGTCAAATAACCATGACAACATGATACCTGTGAAACTGGTAGATTCCTGAAATGAGTGATGCTTTGTAAAAGGGCATGGATGGAGGAAGCTAACCAAATCGGCGTCCACTTATGAAACCTGCCAGATTAACACATAGCATCCTGTCCCTTTCTAAAACACATTGACAGATGCCCCGCCATCCTGTGATGTGACTGTTCTGTACAACCTCACCTTCCTCTTCACCTGCCGAGGGGTCTGCTTGCCAAGAGTCAGCTGTATTTATTCCCAGACCTGCTTCTGCCAGCTGCACTTGTTACTGTAATTACATTATTTAGCGGAATATTATGTAAACTGGTGAAAAATGAGTGCAATAAGAAAAAGAGCTGTTTCTATGAAAACTAAGTTAATGCTTGGGAAACAGTCTGTGAAAGCAAGTCTCAAAAATTATTTGGATTAGCTGTGAGGGGGAGAAGTAACACGTTAGTAGAAAAAGAACCTTTAGAAATCTGGAAAGGGTCTGCCTTCAGAATCTTTCATTTGTAGCTTGAAATTCTTACTTTACATGAAGCAAAGCCAGGACTGTTAGTATAGATCAGAGGTTGCCAAACTTTTTCTGTAAAGGGCCAGATAATGACTATTTTAGGCTTCACAGCCATGTGGTTTCTACTGCAACTATTCAGCACTGCCTTTGTGGCACTAAGACAGCCATAGACAAAGAGAATGAGTAAGGGTGTGTTCCAATAAAACTTTATTGACAAGAACAAGTGAGTGGGCCAGGTTTGCCCTGGGACCATAGTTGGCTGATTTCTACTAGAGACTATGAAATGGGGGTGAGGTTTGTGTGGGAAAGATGATGAAGGATTTCAATCAACACTCAAAAGAAAAGGCCTTGGACTTGCATCAAAGATCAATAAGTTATTTCACATGAATATATCTTACATGAAAACAAAAAATTTAAGAAACCTCTGTATCGCTTTAAAAGTGATTCCTTCTTTTGAAAGGCTTTCCATGAACTACCTTCTCCTGTCCCCAGATGAGATGGCTTTTACAGTATAGATTGCCGGTCCAAGGCTTTGAAACACAAAGTAAAATAGTGCTTTATTTTTTTGTGCCGACCCTAAGGACTCAGAACCCCATCCGTCTAGAAAAGAAGAATAGATTTATCATTTTTCTCAAGGTTCTACATCAAGGATGACATTTTCCATGTATGCATCATGGGGCTTGTCCTTTGCAGACTGTTCAGCTGCTCCAGAATATTCTATTTGCTTACAGGATCTAGCAACTTGCCGTCTAGATTGTTTTGTCTTCAGAACCAGTTCTCTGGAAGCATGGACATTGTTAACATCCCCAAAACTCAGCTCAAGTCAGGCTTTGGTGACTGCAAAGCTTTGCTGAATACTCAGAAGGTAACAGAAACCCAGCGTGCAGGGTACTTAGAGAGAGGTCTCACAGTCAGTGTCCCTTGCCCAGCTCTTTGCAGATTCCGTGTGCACATGCACAAGAAAAAGAAAAAAGAAAAAAGATCAATGCTTGCTTTAATCTTACAAAACTAATGGTCACATCTTAGTGATTTTCCCCAACCAAAGGGAGTTTATCCCAAAGTAATTATCTCTGTACTTGTAGAAACTGCAGAAACTCAGACCACCAGCAAAATCTCCAAGGGCAGTTTCCCTACTAAAATGAGAAGTTCATAAATACATGAACATTTTTTAAAAAGAATGTCATCTTCACAAGACCTTGCATTCCACAGTCTTAGGTACAGATCTCACGTGCTCCACAATATTTGCCAAGGCCATTACTTGATGCGTTCGAAGGAGAATAGATCAAGAAACCAGCCCACTAGTTTCAGATTTTAATTTCCCTGAACTTCATGGGGAGGCGCCATTAAGGAGAGAAAAAGTACAGGTGGTCGCCTCCCTACGTCTTTGATGCTGAATCCTGAAACTCACGTGCATGCTAATTCATCAGTCCTCCTTTGGGTCTCCCTAGGCATTTCAACCCTTCCACTGAGGAAGACTCCAAAGTTATTCCATTTAGGACACTTGGCCTAATATTTATTCTCTGTTTCCCTTGCTTTAATTTTAACCCATTTTCCCGAGTCGTCCTCTCCTTTTCCAGGGTAAATCCGTCCCATTTCTTGTTTTATCATTAAATCAGTATCAAACAGCTTCCAAGCAAAACAGCTAATAATGCTGACATTTTAATTTGTCATGGCTGCTCCTCATTTCTATGACTGATGTCTCAGTGAGGACTTACTTTCCTGCTGTGTTCTTCTGAGATATAAATACCATTCCAGAAAAAAAGAAAGAAAGAGAAAAAAAAAAAAAAAAGCCTTGACAGGGAGTGGGAATGGGGCATGAAGCAGGTAAATAGGACATTCTGTAGTTTCCTCTATTTGGGGGCAGAAAGAGGCAAGTACCATTTAAACAGCAAGGTCTCTTTCGTGGCCTAAGAGAGCCCTTTCTCAGGCTGTGCACGTTTGCAGGTACGTAGAGGGTGGAGTGGACACATGTTTGTTACAGTTGGCAGTCAGCAAACATTCCTCCCCTGAGGTAGCAGCATTCCCTTGTCCTTCTGGGGTTAATTCTCTTCCCTCACGTGTTCATTCTTGGGGAAACAATCAGTAAGCCAAGGAGATGTGGCCAATGCAGGCCAGTGGAGTTCTCTCTCCTGAGACTTTGAATCCGTCTTAGTCCACGCAGGCTGCTGTAACAAAACACGACAGCCTGGGTGGCTTATCAACACACAGAAACGTACTTCTCACAGTTCTGGAGGCTGGATGTGCAAGGTCAGGGCGCCAGCATGCTTGGTGAGGGACAGACGTCTCATCATCTCCCCACATAGTGGAGGGAGCAAGGGAGCTCTCTGGGGTCTCTGTTATAAAGGCACTAATTTCATTCATGGGGGCTCCACCCTCATGACCTCATCACCTTCCAAAGGCCCCACCTCCCAATACCATCACACTGGCCGTTAGGATTTCAGTGTGTGAATTTGCAGGGGAGGGCAGCACACTCTATCAAACAACAGCACATGTTGAATGTGGTGATACACAGTAGGGGGCAAATACAGTAACGAGTTGGGAAGACTGAGTGAGGAGATGGTTCCTAGGGTAGACTTCCACATCTATCTACCCCGATTCCTCTTTTTATATATTTAAGCCTGGTTTCCCAGCCCTCCCTGAGCTGTCTCATAGCCTTCCAATGATCTCTTTTTCTGCTGAAGTTAGTCAGATCTCATTCCTTCTGCCTGTGATCAAAGAATCCTTCCTGATACACTTGAGAAATAGGCTGAACTTGGGAGAAATGCAGAGCCAAGAGTTTGGTGAAAGGTTTGCTAAAAGCCAGCTCTCGTATCATTTTTCAAAATGTTTCCCTGATGCCTCTAAGGATTGGCACTACATTTTGCTACTGGCAGACCAGGGGAAAGAGGCTTTTGGTTTCTGTCATAGACAGGGTTAGATGTTTCACCTACATTTGCTCATTTGGTTGAGTCACCATGAGCCTGCAGGGCATGTGAGAGCCTGTGGGGCATGTGAGAGCCCTTTCCTTCTCTGCATGCGTGAGATAACCTCCCTTTCAGTCACAAGGAGCCACCCACATCCCTGCAGATACAGGAGGGGCAGTATGAGGTCACCATATATCAATTAGTTCATACTTCTCAGAGTACACCCCAAAGGCCACCTATTAAAAGTGCTATTTTTCTCAAACTTAGTTGGTAAAACATTTTGATGTCCTAGCCTCACCCTAGAGATACTGGATTATCATGTTATTATGGGCTGTATCATGTCCACCCAAATTCATATGTTGAAGTCCTAACTCCCAGGACCTCAGAACATGACCATATTTGGATACAGGGCCTTTAAAGAGGTAATTGAGGTGAAACGAGGTCATATGGTTGGGCCCTAATCAGTATGACTGGTGTTCTTACAAGAAAGAGGCGACCAGGACACAGACCCACACAGAGGAAAGACCGTGTGAAGACACGGGGAGAAGACGGCTACGTGCAAGTCAAGAGCAGAGACCTCAGAAGAAAGCAAACTGGCTGACGCCTTGATCTCAGACTTTCTGGCCTCCGGAACTGTGAGAAAATAAGTTTCTGATGTTAAAGCCACCTAGTCTGTGGCATTTTGTTATGATAGCCCTGGAAGATTCATTCACGTGTCTTGCGTGGGTCCAAGACATGACTGCTAAACAAACCCAAAACGTTGTAGGTGATTCTGATGAGTTTTGGTACCTTAGATTCGATTGAATATTTTGTACCCTGTTGCTATGCAATTTAAAATCAGATGTGAAACAAAAGTACTCTCCCAGAGGGCAAGGGTTCTCTCCTAGGCTCCTCGGCTCCTTCTGTGTTACCTCAGTGTCCAGCACATCAGATGAACCCAGCAAATTCTTGATTGGCTGATGTGGCCAGGGAGGTCAGCAGATGACTGTGTGAGTCGTGGCCCTGGTACATGGTTCCATCTCTGGAGTCTGCAGACTCCTGGGAGGCCACCTTCGTAGGGTAACTTGTCGGCAATCTTATCTACGTGAGCAAGCAAGTGGGGTTTGGAAGAATATTTGCATTTGAATCTCTCATATTTTAGTGTCTCAAGCTTACTTAGAAATTTTGCTTTTATCCAGAGTTGTCCATGAAGAGAAGGAAATAAAATGCAAAGGCTTGGTTCAACAAGAGGAAAATTTGTCATCTAACCTGTCTTCCAAGCTACTTAGGGTTGCAGAACCCCCTATCTCCAGCCACTTACTGATTTTGGACTCAGATCATTGATTTTCTAAGAACAGTTTGGTCATATAGTGGTTTCTATGCTAAAGCTGTAGGATTTCCTTTTCCAAAGAGCCATGAAGTGTCCCTTCATGCCCCCAACAATGACAACACAAGCACACAGAGCGGTATTCTAAGCTAATAATAATAAGTTAAACTGAAGGAACACACAGAGAATCTACACCAGGCATGGTGAATGTGGAGGTCATGTGTCCACCCTTAGCCTTCCATGTCTCTGAGACCGTCCCTGCCAACTGATCAAGGGCTTCTTTCCACCGAACTCAGGAGGTGATCTTCAAAGCTTAATCTAAACAGAACCCTTCTAGGCAGCCAAAATGATTAGATCAGAGCTGTTACTTATGTTGAGATCTATTTGTGTTTGTTTTCTATTGCTGTCCTAACAAATTATGGCAAAATTAGTTGTTTACAAAATGCAAATTTATTATCTCACTGTTCTTCACATTGGAAGTCCAGCATGGGTCTCACGGGGCTAAAATCACGATGTTGGCAGGGCTGTGTTCCTTCTGGACACTCTGGGGAGGATCTATTTCCTTGCTCATTCTAGCTGTTGGCAGAATTCAGTTCCCTGCAGCTGTGCAACTGAGATCTCTGTTTCCTTGCTGGCTTTGAGCTGAGGCCAGTCCCAGCTCCCGGAGGCCAGCACGTTCCTTCACTCATAGCTTCCTTCCTCCATCCTTGAAGCCATTCTTGTTGGAGTGGGTCTCTGTCTTGGATCGGATCTCTCCTGCCTCTTCTTCCATTGCATCTTTCTGACTGACTCCTCTTCTGCTTTTAAAGGTTCACATGATTACATTAGGTCCACTCAGATAATCCAGGATCATCCCCCTATTTTAAATTAAGGCCATAATCTTAATTCCATCTGCAAAATCCCATTTGCCATGTAACATAACATACATAGGTTTAACACCAATGGACAAAGATCATATGCTCCCCAAATCCTGAAACACTATTTATATACTATCCTTGCTCTAAGCAAACTAATTCTCTTGTGCATTCACATGCTGATGTATTTGCTCTGTGGTCTGGGATTAGCCACCTCCATTTTCATTCCATTTCAAATTCCATTTTCATTTGGAATTTCCAAAGTCAGAGTGCAGAGCATCCAGAACCACCCTCCAAGGGAGTCAGTGACACAGGATCCACCCATGTCTGCCTTTTGAACCTCCTCTTTCACAGTTCCCTTTGGCATTTGTTTCTTTCCCATCTAAGTCCCACAGATGGAAATGAAGTATCGTGGGAATGTCTGTCTTAATAGCACTGACCCTTTGATTTGTTTTGTTATTTGCTTGTTCTGTTGATTTCTACTCACCAAGTATATAAAATAGGTAGTGAAAATGTAAACATTATTTAAACAAGGATCATTTGTCTACGTAACCTAAGTTTTGAATAAAACGCATGAATCAATGAGTGAGTGAATGGTTCTGAAGGCTTCTGGGGATGCCTGTACCCAGATGCCTTTGGAGGCCTAACATTTCCTCTTGTCACTCTCCTCTCAGTACCAAAGATGGCTTACTGAAAGCATCGATGAGCCTCTTCATAGGGGCTGCTTTTCTGGTGATGAGACGCATTCCACTCACGCCCAGAGCAAGCCAGGAGTTTCAGGGACTTCCTATGCCCAGAAGAAGCACTCACCTCAGTATGCACAGAGATTTTCCAGACGAGGGCCCTAGCTTTGTCACCCTGTTGGGTGGGCTAACTGGGAGGTGTGTTCCACCCCATCTCCCGGAGTTCCACAGTGGGATTAAATGCCAGTTTCCCATAGTGGTCGCTTGCCTGTTAACACCCCCTTGTTGATGTCCTCCCGTTCCATGTCTCAGTTTCCCATTACTCTACTGGTATTTCCTCAGATCATCTCTCAAACGCACTTTTTGCATTTGAATTTTACTCCAGCTCTGCTTCTGGGAATCCTGTACAGAAAAAGTGCCGTCACCCTAATGAGAGACACCACGGCTTAACAATTCCATCAGGCAAGGTTTTCCGAGTAGATGTTCCATCATGTTGGCCTTATGATCCTTCTTTTGCCCCTCCCCTTCTCTTTCTTCTCTTTTATAATTCATCACTGCTATTCTTGAGGGAAATCTTGGATTATTGAGTGGATTCTAAAGCACCCACAGCTTGATCTTTCATTCACGTTACATTTCCCAACAGCTGGGCAACTTGCACTGAGCTGACAGGGTAATTGGGGCACTCAATGTGGATAAGACAACGTCCTCCTCGCATGCGAGGAGGCTGGGGCATTTGCTGCTATAGTTTGCACATTTATACTTGGTCTGATATGATTTCTAATTTACAGGCTGCTGTTAAGAATATAGAAACCTTCCGGATAGAAAGCTTGGCATCATGATTTCTGAAAGCTTGTCTGCCTAAGATGCAGCACATGTGTATATGGATATGAACACTCGCAGAGTATTCTGCTGATAGCAACTTAGAGATTAAATTTTGGGGGGCAATTTTTACAGTGTTATTTTTCGATGGTTGTGTACCCTTGTTCTTGGTTGCATTTATGGTTTGACATATTTAAGCCAAAGGCACGTTTTTATAGATGTCTGAATTAAACATAGGATGGTTTTCAACATAGCTGAGTTAACATTTAAGTGGTTTTGATTAACCTGGTTTCGCCTATTTGCTCCTAAATACTCTAAAGCAGGGTTGCATAAAGTGATTTGGGAGCACGGCCCTAGGGAACATAACTTTCTAAATAGCCAAGAGCATCACACCCAGAATATTTCCCATAAGTTGCTTCAAACTAAAAATTTGGGATTCAGCCGTTTTCTTCCCTCGGCTACCCAGGTGGTGCAGGTTGGGAAATCAGAACCTAACTGTACAGACACCAAATTGATTAAGGCCAACAAAGACCAAGGCTGACAAGACTGTGGTTGGAACCCGTGAGCAGAACTCGGGTCAGAATTTGGAAAATCCTCAGTGCATGCAGTTTTGCCCAGGGTGGCGTGTTGTCAGATGATTTCCTCTGGCTACGTTTGCCATTAAGAGAAGTGGACTCCTAATCAGCAGGCTAGCCCTTCATGAGCACATCTCACCCCAAGCATGAAAAAAAGTGAGTCCCATCTGGTTTAAACACACTGTAGGTTTTTCTCAAGCTAAGCTTCTCTGCTGCTACCTTAAAGCTGCCATCCTGAGAAGTCTTGGTTCTTGGGCATCGTAGAGTAATTAGGCGATTCTAAAAGCTCGTGTGGAAGTAGATAAAGCATGTACTCTACACACCACCAGGAAAGTAGCTCTCTTACCTTTCAGGTAAAATGCATGGGTATCTGGCCCAAAAGGCAGACATCTTGCCTTCAAGGGCTATGCGGTCTACTAGAAGGTATAAAAAATGGAAATAAGGAATGATAAAGCAAGGCAGAAGAAAATGCCATTTGGTGAGTATGAAATGAGGTACTATGAGAGGTCAGACGACATTATTATTCATCTTGGAAGCAGAGACTGGGACAGATCTTTCTTTCAAAGGGTATTTTCCATCCAACTTTGGAATCTTGCCTGAGTGCTAAGTTGTATTACCCAAAAGACTACTTTTATTTCAATTTAGTTCAGCTTAATATATTAAGCTGAAATATACCCAAGTCTCAGTACATCCAGGTTTACACTTACCACCTCTCCTCTTCACACATATCCGTCAGTCTGGTCTCCTTCCTTTCTTCGGTCTCCTTGTAATAGACCCAGATTCATTTGCTGAGGCCAGAAGACCCAGGTGTCACTCTTGACTCCTGCATTTTCCTCACTTCTACAACCTCCTTTGGATTTGTAATCCATAACATCTCAAGTCTGTCAATTCCTCTCCAAATCCATTCTCACAAGCAAAGTTGAGGCTACCATGCTTTCTTATCCACATTACCCCCCAGAGCTTTCAAATAAGTTGACCTGCTTTCCAGTTCTTTTAAGGTGAGAATGTATATCTTGGGTTGCCTGGAACAGTCCCAGTTACAACTGTTGTCCTGGTGTAATTATGAATGTACTTCCATCCCTCCCAATAAAGTCCAGGTTTGGACAACTAATTATGGTCATTCAACGTTCTATTCACTTTTCTTTTTTTTTAAATTTTATTTTATTGAGTTATAGTCAGTTTACAATGTTGTGTCAATTTCCAGTGTAGAGCACAATTTTTCAGTTATACATGAACACATATATATTCATTTTCACATTCTTTTTCACCATGACTACTATAAGACCTTGTGTATATTTCCCTGTGCTATACAGTATAATCTTGTTTATCTATTCTGTATATACCTGTCAGTATCTACAAATTTCAACTCCCAGTCTGTCCCGTCCCATCCCCATCCCACTCCCCCTTGGCAACCACAAGTTTGTATTCTATGTCAATAAGTCTGTTTCTGTTTTGTATTTATGTTTTTTTTTTTTGTTTTTTTTTGTTTTTTTTTTTAGATTCCACATATGAGTGATCTCATATGGTATTTTTCTTTCTCTTTCTGGCTTACTTCACTTAGAATGACATTCTCCAGGGACATCCATGTTGCTGCAAATGGCATTATGTTGTCAGTTTTTATTGCTGAATAGTATTCCATTGTATAAATATACCACATCTTCTTTATCCAGTCATCTGTGGATGGACATTTAGGCTGTTTCCATGTCTTGGCTATTGTAAATAGTGCTGCTATGAACATTGGGGTGCAGGTGTCTTTTTGAAGTAGGCTTCCTTCTGGACATGTGCCCAGCAGCGGGATTCCTGGGTCATCCATTCACTTCTCTGAGCCAACATGACTTTTCCAAAACTTAATTAATGCTACTGTTACTCTTTATTTTGTCACCATACTTACCGTCTTCTTTACACTTGCCCATACACTATAATTATCTAATTTATTTACCTGTTTACTTATTCGTGATCTCTTTCCTACCTTCCTGCTGTCTTTCTATGTAATCCCCTAGAGCTCACCTTGCTTATTGTTCTGCTCTCTAATGCCTATAACATAGTAGGAACTAAATAAATGTTTGAAAAGTACTAGTTGAATATTACTTTTCATTGTTAATGCAGCGAAAGAAAGACCAATACACAATTTTACCCGAATGATAACCTTATATCCCAGAGAGCTGTCCTAGGATTAGATTATCATAATGTACCAGGGGATCCTCTGATTTTGGCCATGGAACAATCATTCCTTACGTAAACAACCATAAAACTAGGCAAAATGTATAGAATGCAAGTTTTTAGGCATTGGACTCCAGGCAGCATAGAGTGGTGATTCTTGAGAGACCAGAGGCACGTGAGAGGAGACCCACACTCGATCCAGCTCCACGCCTGGGGTGGGGAGGACGTCTCCACTATGGCTTCAGGGAAGTAGAGCCCAACTAGAGAACAGAAAGTTCACTGAGCTAAAGAGACAGAGAACAGGAGTGGGGATGACAAGGTGGCTGGAATTCATGAAGCAGGACACTAGAGAAGGCACAGCTGTGTAGGAGGCAGAAGTCTCATAACCTGGTTCCTTGGCTGAGGGCTAGGCCATGTACATGTAGGGCCAGGCTCCAAGGGTCCAAGCAGAGAGGAGTAGCTGTGGTGATGAGGCCTGGATGGAGATACAAGATGTTGCAGGCATTGGGTCAAGACTCCTGAAAGATCACAGTCTAGGGGAAAAGAGCATGTCTTAGAGCAGGGGTCAGCCTACTAGGCCTCACAGGCCAAATATGGCCTGTGGGGTGTTTTTGTATAGTCCGCGGTCCAAGAATATTTTTTAATGTTTTTAAAGGGGTAAAAAAATAAGAAAATAGGACTGAGATTGTATGTCATCTACAAAGCCTGAAAGTTTCATTATCTGACCCTTTAAAAAAAAATGTTAGCCAATTCCAGCCCTATAAGTAAAGACCATGTCTTAGGATTATGGACAAATCCAAAGTAGACTTTCCCTAATCAATCAAAGGCATGAGCTTGAAGGGGTAAAAGTATATGCCAATTATTTGCTTCCAGAAAAAAATCTCAACTGTAGGATAAAAGAAGTAAACATAATTCAGACCCCCCATAATGTGTCCATTAAAATGTCCACCATTGAACAAAACCTACACTAGTCATGTGTAGAAGAGAAAAAATTGAGCTATTAATCTAGGTCAGGGATTCGGCAAACCATAGCCTATGTGATAGCCACCTGGAATACAGCCATTTCCATTTTGTTTGCATATTGCCTTTGGCTGCAGTGGGAGGGCTGGGTAGCTTCAACAGAGACCAGAAAGTCCACAAAGCTTAAAATACTTATTTTCTGGCCCTTTAAGAAAATGCTTGCTGGCCACCAATTAGGAGAAAACATAGTCAATAGAAAATGACTACAAGGTGGATCAAATGTTTAGATTAGGAGTCAAGTTATTCTAAAAATAACTATTATACATATTGGAGGATTTAAAGAAAAAGATGGGCACAGTAAGTTCGAAGATGGGAATCTCAGGAGTGGAATGAAAGCTATAAATAGGGACCAAATTGAATTCTAGACCTGAGGTGTATAATATCTTAAATGTAAATAGCAGACTAGAAAATGATGAATAAAGAACTTAGTAAACTTGAAGATACAATAGGACAATAGAATTGAGGAACAGAGAGAAGAAAATATACTGAAAAAAAACGAACAAAGTTTCCTTAGCGATCTATGGGAAAAATCAAACATTTAAATACATATAATTGAAGTTCTAAATGGAAGTGAGAGACAGAAAATGGGACAGAGAAATATTTGAAAAAATAATAACAAAAAATTTTCCAAATATAGTGAAAACATCAACCTATAAATCCCAAGATTATAGGAAAAGATATAGGCAGCCTAAATACAAATAAATAACATACCCAGGACATTATAAATAAACTGCTCAAAGCAAAGATACACAAAGTGCATCTGCTTTTGGAAAGAAGATCTATGTTTGTGTGCAGCATCTCCTCTCTGCAATGTGAGGGTAGATGACTAAGACCCATAAAGCCATCCCCCAGTAAAACATTGTGCAAAGTTCTGGGAATGGAAACTGGAGAGAGGTAGAAGATGGACTCATTGATGGGAGCATCAAAGGGAAGTCAAAGAGAGAGAATTAAGGGAAGAGAAGAGGCATAGAGATTCATCAAAACGAAGTAGATATGGTCCCAACCCTGTTGGAAGTATGTGATATTAATAGGTGTGGGTGGAAGGGGTGGGGGAAGCATCAGTCTGGTGTCCTTATCCACCATTTAGTGGATAAGACCCCAGAGGTTTCCTTGCACAGACTTCTCCTGGTGCACCTACAGTTTCCTGCCCAGAAATCTCTTCCACGCCTATGGACTTTTAGCTCTGGGGGAATTCGTACTCCAAGCAAGCAGCTTCCCAGAAGCACACATGATACTGCAATTGCTCTAGTCCTCGTTCAGTCAATCCATGAGGGGAGATCTTGGCACTGGAGAGCAAGGTTCCATCAATAGCCTCAAAATATATCGGTGAGCCCCATGTTTGACCCATGTAAATGTTGTTTTGCAAACTGTAATGAGTTTTACATCGTGAGTTTTCTTGAGAAAGACAAAATGAGAATTTTAGGTTCATGTAGGCAGCAAAATCAATGCATTTATTAGCGTCAAGGCTGCAAAGTCTCAAAGAATGACTAATCTGTAAATAACTTTGCCATTTGTAACATCATAAATGCGGACTAATGGAGAAATGGTGCAATGGATTTCAATGGATTTGCAACCTGTCATCATATTAGTATAAGAATCAAATTTGCCACTGAGTTCCTCAGCAAATACTCAGTATCGTGTTTATGTCTTCTTGTTACAATTTGTATCGTATTAGTAGCATCTTACCATATTAGTGACATTAAAGTGTTTTTAAAATTATATCTCGGGTGGGTGCATATGGAATGTTCTGAGGTTGCATGAGTATTAGTCATATTAAACTTGCCCTGTTAGCGGCTTTCCCTTAAACTGATACTTAAATGAGGTTTTCATATAAACAAAATGTACTTTTGAAATGTGCTTCCAGCTACAACCCAATTCTCCCAGTCCATTAGCCACTTTGCATCCCTTTTATGAAACTTGAGATTGTGCTCTTATTAAGGAGCCAAAGTATTTGCTCAACTCATGAATCCCAGTAGTGAGAAAATGTCCGCAAGGGCTGTGGTGTTGCCTGAGTTACTCTGGGTCCCTGCGTTGCAACATCACTACCATGTCCCCTGAGATAGGCAAGCATCTTTTGAGGTTTTCCTGCCTGTATCACTTCACATCCCTCCCTTGGACTCACACAAAAGGCTGGCAATTCTGTTGTTCCTGCTTTCACGTCTTCATGCTCTTTGGATTTCAACAGCCATAGTTTTCTTGCAGGAAGAGGGGGATGGAGCAGTGAATTGTCACAGTACCCCAGGTCCACTACACAGCGTTTCACAGTACCACAGAAGCTTTGTTTAGGAATCACCTTATGAAATGACCTAAATCAGTATGGCTTGGCTTTGTGACATGGCTTTTTCTCCCTGTTTATAATCAACCACATGGACACTCTTGTGAAAAAAACAAACAAACAAGCAAAAAAACCAGCTTTGGATCCCATAAAAAGGGCTGCCTTAACAAAATACCCAAAATGGGTGGCCTCAATCAATAGGTATTTGTTGTCTCGTAGTTCTGGAGCTAGATCTGAAAGCAAGGTGTCGGCAGGGCCATCGTCCTTTGAAGTTTCTGGGGGAGAATCTTTCCATGCCCCTCCTGGCCGCTCGTGTATGCCCCACAATCTTTGGTCCCCCCTGGCTTGTAGGAACCCCACTTCCATCAGATGGCTGTCTTCTTGCTGTGCGTCTTCATGTCACTTTCTCTCTGCACATGGCTGTTTCTGTGTCCAAATTTTCTCTTTATGAAAAGGACACCAGTCTTACTGGATTAGGGCCCACTCTACCACGGCATTCTAACTGGATGACCTCTGTAAAGATCCTATTTCCAAATGAGGTCCCGTTCTGAGACACTGGGCGTTGGGATTTTAACGTATCTTGTAGGCAGACACAATTCAACCCATCGCAGTAGAGTTCTGTGTTCTTGTACATTTCTGCCGCCCGGGGCTGCAGTCGCAGCGGCCGCCGCCTGGGTTGCTTAGCTGTCATGGGTGCTTAGGGAGCAAAAGCACAGTTGCCTGGGGACCCGGCTGTCTGAGTTCCAGAGAGCTTCAGACCACTTCTTGGGCAGCAGCACGGAGGGAACAAGGAGTGATCAGAATTCTAAATCGCAACATTGTGTACTTCATTTATAGCCAACAAATATATCTGTGGAGAGAGTGAAAAGAAATAGGCAGAAGAGATGGGATCAGCCTCAAATTTTTAAAACCGGGATTGCATCATTTGCTTATCTGCCCAGCGTGTGTTTACTAAGGGTCCATCGTGTGTCAAATATTAGAAGTGTAGAAATGAAAAGACAACATTCTTGTCTTCAACGAGCTCACGGGCTACAGAGGTAGCCTTTTAGTTCGCTTTAATATAAAAATGAAAATAATGATTATTTTCATGGTAGCATTAATACTAACGCATGCTGTTTATTGGGCGCTTACACGATGCTATGCATCATTCTCATGATTTTACTTTTGTTATCTCAATAAGTCTTATCACAGTTCTGCCATGTGAAGAATATCTTCCCCATTTTATCACTGATGGCCAGCAAGATTCTCTCACACACTCAAGATTGTACAGTTCAGATGTAGGACCAAACCAGATTTGCGGACTCCCCTTCCCATCTCTACACCAGCCCCCATGCCCACGGGTTGCCTTGTTCATTGGCAAAGTCCAGTATCGCTTGTCCACTCCTGCATCTGGCTCAGCCCTGAGTGGGCCATGCACAGGTAAGACCCAAGTACTTTCCTAAAACAAGGGTAGGGGCGGACACCGGGTGGGTACAATGAAAACAACACGCATCCACTTCCTGTGGGACGCTCTGCATGGCAGAGCTGACTTTATAGTTGGAAACCCTGCATTTCGTCCGGTAGCACCAGCCCCAGGCACAGAAGGAGAGATTCAGCCAGTTAAAGCCCTTCCTTGTCAAAGTCAGGTTGTAAATTCTTGGAGGATGTGGAAGCAGTGTCGCCCGCTGTTTCTCTCCCTCTGTATAAAGAAAAATAAAATGCCATCATGAATAAGCACCTCATGAAGGCTTTTGCAAAATGATGGAGAGAGAACCGGGAAGATGAGAGAGAAAAATAAACATCGCCGAGTTTGGCAGGAGGAGACGTCTGGGGAGCTTGATATGTTCAAACTCTTGATGTGGGTGGTGGCTACGCAGGGGTGTGTGTGCCTGTGTGTGTGCGCGTGTTGTGTGCATGACACTTAACATCAGTGCACTTTATGGGATGGTGATTGGCAGGGGCTGGAAGGAGCAGAGTGTGGAGGCTTACTGTTTAAGGGTGCAGAGCCTCAGTTTTGCAAGATGAAAAATTCCGCGGATGGATTGTGATGATGTTTGCACAACAAACATGTGAACGTACTTAAGGCAGCTCAATGGTGCACTTAAAAATGGCTAAAACTGTAAAACTTGTTAAGTACATTTTTACCACATTTAAAAAATCAATGTCCTTTTCTGTATCAATGTTATAATAAAAAAAAATAGAAGTGAGATAAATAAAATTGAATATTCCATTTCCATTTAATTTGGGGGCCACTAGAAGGGCTGTGTGGGTCTTTGACCGTTCCATGCAGAGTGGACAGGCAGCTGCAGAAGTCCTGACTGCAGTATCTCAGCAGACTGTTGAACACTGGTACTGACTATTTCCCTCCAATGCCTTGCCCATCTTCCTGTAGCTTCTTCTGCCACCCAAGTCCTTGTAAGAAGTAACCTGTCTTCTCCCTGGCAGAGCTGCCTTCACTATGATTTCAATGCCAAAGAAACGACTATTTGTGTTGAGCAAATTTAACAGAGCATTCGTCCCCAGGGAATGTGTATTTTTCTCCTTCACGTTGGTTATCAAGTTTGCAGATCACTGTTTCTCTGCTTCCTTAAGCTCTCTGGCCTCTTTCGAGATTCCTCAGTGATTTGCTGTCTCCATGTCCTCTTATCCTCGTCCTACGTTCTCTTGGGGGTGCACTCACAACTTGATTTTTGTCCAGCTGCATGTCAGCATTTCTGAGATTGGCCACTGGGCAAACTGTTGCGGTGAGAGGAGGCTTTGCATCGCTGGTTACACCGTGCAGCTCAACTGTCTCCATCACCACCTGGTCTAGACCACCATCATTTATTGCCTGGAGGATGGTGACAAACTCCTGTGACTGGCCTTCTCCACTGTCAGCCGCCAGGGCAGGGGGGCTTGGAAAAAAGTCACCCTGTAGTTGAATTCTCTCGGTGGGCGGCTTCTCGTTGCTCTTGGAACAAAACGCAAACCCCACCCTGCGGTGACTGAGGCTCTACATAAAACTGGTTCTTACCTTGCTCTCCAGCCACGGCTCTTGCTGCGCTGGCCTTATTAAGCTCCAGGGCACAGGTATCATTTCTATCCTTTCACCACAGTTTCTGTCCTAAACCGTAGCCACTATAACTTTGGCTGTTGCTTATGGGAAAGCCAAAGGGAGGCTGTATCTGGCTTTAGAGAACCTCATCCCCAAGGCCAGAAAAATAAGAGCCCTGACTTTTCACTAACAGTGGGAAGAGAAGCAGCAGCAGTTGTTATATGGAATGCAGTATTTATGTGCTTATCAATTAGTTTGTTCATTGATTCAATACAAATTGAGCACTTCACTACATCCATAGTCTGTATCTCAAGCTGGGAGTTGGGGAATTCAGTGTCAGTGTTATTATAATTATGTATTTTAAATATTTCATAAGACAATTAAAATAATCATGCTGGTGACCTTGGCCTCATTAACACGAACAATTTGAACACTGCCTGCCAGGACAACCCAGCAACAGGACCGCGTTTATTGATTAACTCAGATATGTTTAATCATCTCCAGGTCAAGCTCAGTCCTTTTGGTGGCCTAAATATTCCTGGAAGGCACTAGAGTTTGGGATAAAGTAGTAGGAACTGGTGGAGCTTCCACTGAAGGGGGAGAATCTCCGTGTGCCCACGTTGCCAGAGAGATCAAAGCTGGATGTGAATAAGCCATGTGGGTTTAAGAGGAAGAAGAAATGATCGGATCTTCCCCTTGCCATCTGGTTCATAGCCGTTGTGGTTACATGTCTCCACGGAATGCTGCAGACCCTCTCTGGAGGTCATCCATTGACATCCCAATGCTCTGTGGACCATCTTAGTGCAACGTTGGCTTTACGGTAGGATGTGGCAGCTACTGCAAAACTGAAGGCTTCAAAATGGATCTACCTACTTAGGACTTCCATTCTTGCACATAATAGTGTCAAACGAGGGCGCTGTAAAATCATATAAAATAAAGGTCCCAGCTCTAATTAAACTGGGCTTCTCAAGTCGTTTTTCACATTCAGTTTAGTGTTTAGTAACTTGGCTTTTTAATGAAGACTTTCTTTCATGAAGTTGGAAGCCCGATGCTGCTTGTCTTGTATAGGCTAATACTTCACCGTGGTATTCGATTTCTGTAGCAGATTAGAAACCGCTTAAGCAGATAGGTCACCGGTAGCTTAAGCAGTGTTGCTTTTAGGCCATTGCTTTGCAATTGATTAATAATGGTGCTGAGCTGATAATTGATACACGGATTGATTATTTAAAAAATAATTCCTCTTTGAGCAGGCAGACAAAGAGCTCTAAGTATATACACTGTGAAAGCAGCTCCTGGCCTGCCAGCCAGGTTACAAATAGGGGGAAAATTGGTTTTGAATTGAATATTTGAGTATGTTTACTTTGTTATTAAAATGATTTAAAATGGAAGTTTGGGGAGTGGCAGTAAATAGAAAATGTCAATGTGCTCATTTCAAGTAACAAGGTTTGAGGGATTGATTGAATAATCAATTTGGTTATGAGCAGAATTTCAAACATAGAAATAATTTGCTGACACCCCCCGAGGGGGCAGCCCACTGAATGTTCCATTCTGTCTGTTTAACCTCTGGACTCCAGAGTAGAGGAATTTGCAGCACCTCCCAAACTTGATTTATGGGAAACAGCTGTCTCCTGCTTGTGTCACAGTGATAAAATGTTTTACTGTCTTGGGTGAATCTCATTCCTTGCAGGGGCCCACATGTTCAAGCAGGTGGGAGGATCAGAGGGTGCGGGCTGAAAAGAGGGAGAGAAAACACAATCAGGGGGGGCCTTTATGCTACTAGAAGCTGAAACCACAAGAAACAAATACTAGCTACCAATCCCTTGATCCCTATAGACTACCAAGTCTACACTGTGCATCCAGCTCTCCACACATCAGATGTGTTTCTTTGCTAGCTTTCTTAGAGCTTGTATGATAAATCAGTTCGTTAACTCCGATGTGCAAAAAAGTAATTTGTTTCATTCTTTATTTTGAATCTAGTCTCCTATCCTACTCATCAGGCAAAATACTCATTTTCAGCCATGTCACAGCCCTCTCTTTCCCTAGGCATGTGCCAAAGTCTGGGAGGTGCAAATTGCAACACCAGGAAGGCACTGAGGATGGGTCATGGGCCATCAGTTGATAGTGGTTACCAAAGCAACAACTGCTGTGCGGTGCCCGTGGTTTCTCCTGGCTTGGTGGCTCAGTTGCTTCTCTGTCATCCTTCAGAATGACGGCTCTGTAGTGAAGCTGGAAACCCTGGCACTGGAAATCCAGTCTTCCTAGGGACACCGTGCAATCATCTTCTTCTTGGGTCCCAGAGATGTCTGGCCCATTTGCAGAATTCGGAGTTCCTTCTCTCCCATTACCTCTCGAAGGCACTCCCGCCCTCCCAGTTTCCTTTCAGGTCACCTGCGCTAATCTCTCCCATGAGTTTCTTATCCAAAGACCATGAACTCAAATACCAACAAAACTTAGGCAAGTAAATGAATAAGGCAGACCTGGTAGAACACAATCAAGACATGGGGACCATGGTGAACAGGAGAACATAATTCAAGACACAATTAAGTAAAACGTACCACTCTACTGGTCAAAGGAACCCCTCCCCTCCATATATATATACACACACATATACACACACACACACACATATACACACACACACACACACACACACACACACACACACACACATACATATACATATATGTTGTTTTCCTTAGGCTTTAGCTAAATTTAGGAAAGAAAAAATATTAATTTCAGACTATGTCTTTGTATTGCCTTGTGCCAAGAAACAGAATGGGGGTGAAAGTATAGAAAAGAAAGGAAAAAATATGGAGAGGAAAAAACATATTAATATTTGAAAAATGCCCCTTGCTATGCACATCCTGAAGAGGAAAAAGAAAGTGTGAATTAGCCGTGATCTAGTAACCTCTAACTTAAAGAGACTTACTCTTTTCTTTCATTGATTACAGGGGAACTCTTTGTATGAAATAGAGCCCCATGCCGTGATTAACTGACTTCAGTGACCATGTGAGAAGGTGAGGGGATTTTGGAGGTGATGATACATTTCTACAAGTTGAGGTTCAAAGACCAGAACCCAGCTGGTCTCCAGAGCTCACTTGTCCTAAACTGAAACTAGGTTTCTGTCTTATGTAGGATAAGTGTCCCATAACTCTCATTGTGGAAGATGAGCATTTGGTGAATATAAAATATACATACACCATGATATATTCTCTATCTCCTATCTACCTATCTATCTATCTGTCTGTCTATCTATCTATCCATCCATCCATCTACCCACGTATCTATCTTTTTTCCTGCTAATGTATCAATATCTTAATTTAGAGTAGGAGATACTGAAGATAAAATAAATATTAGATTTAATTGTAAACACTGTATATGAACTCTGGAATCTAAAGTGCAGTGTTGAGTGTGTGTGTTTGCTCTCACATCCCAGATGAGATCGAGAGACATTTACAACATAAATGTCCGCAAGGGCCAGGCCCATAAGACAGTGAAAGCACTTGCCAAGTAGCATCTGATCTCAGGGACGATTGGGAGTGGTGGAGACTAGGGGAAAATGGAAATCATTTGCACCAGATGAGGGCAGCTGCGACTCAGCATTAGCCATTGTCATCCCTGTGGAAATGGCGACCTTACACTGCCGGATCATCCAGAAGTTTGAAAAAAGTGGTACTTCCGGGTTTGCATTAGGAATATTTGGTTTTTAAATATTGGCAAATAAATTACATTTAAAAAAATGGAGTGGCCCAAAGAAATGCATCTTCAGAGTCCTTGCAGCCCACAGATTTGTAATAACTACATCGCCCATTCGCCACCCCTGCATTCCAAGCGCCGGCCCGGAGACTGATACAGAACAGGTGTTCCGTGGAGTAACTATACAGTCAATGAATGAGCACACACGTAAATATTTAGACCACCAGTGCTTAGCTAGTTTCCCCCCACGGTTTCCTATCAGGAAGGGCACATAGTGTCCTCTGTGCCCATCTAGAACTAGTGGGGATGATGTGTAAAGGTGATCGCCATCACTAAAAATAAGAAAGAAGACGGATTTTGTATTTTTCTGAGCTGTAATGACAGAGGGTGTCTAACACTTCTCCCAAGAAGCCTTTTCAGTGTGCTCGGGGCTGTCCTGGTTTTAGCCCTGAGAGCCCTGCCTCTCAAGAAACCCCCACCCCCACCCCAGTCAAACCAGGACAGTTGGTCACCCTCCTCTTGACCCTATTTGCTGTGACTCAGGGGCCTCGAAGATGCTGTAGATGGGTGTACAGGCATGATTGAGATTTTACCCGCTCTTGGTTGTATGGTTCCTTTCTTGCCACTTGGATGTAGCCAGCTCTGAGGATCTCCCCATCCCTGATCGTTTAGTGGCACGTCTTGGCCTAAATTCTCCCCAGCCTGCTCGGCCATTACGCGTCTTGATGGGACTATCTACGGGCTATTTGAACAGGTGCCTTGCCACCTGCCCAGTGCCGCAGATGACTCCGCAATTTAGCTAATGCATTTTAATTATTTAGGTGATATTTTGCCTTGTGCGATTTTAGGGGGAAATGTAAATCAGCTCGGGGCTCAGGCAGTTTCTCTGTGTGATGTGGAAATATATAACTAATGGTCAAAACTCAGGCCCGAGTAGGAGATCAATTTTTTCCCCTCCCTCTCCCCTAATGTACAAGATGTATTTTAATATTAATTCCTCCTTTATCCATATATCAATAATTGAGTACTGCATCAATTAATATGCCGGGCAAATTGCATTCCCCAGCCTCTCCTGCGCGATGTATTTCAGTAATGGAGATCATTTTCAAGATAAAGTATACAATTTAAAATGGATTAAAAAGAACAACTAATAAAGGAGAATTGATTCGGGGAAGGAAAAAAAAAATTGGGGATAATTTCAGGAAATCTTAGCTGTGCATCCAAGCCTGTGGATTTTGTAAGGAGAGCCTGTCGGAATGATCAAGTTTTATGCACGCTGCAAAATTTCCCAGGTCTGCAATTGCAAAGGATGAGGGAGAAGGAAAAAGACACACACACACGCACACGCACACGCACACGCACACATACACATCTGGTCTCCTAATGAGGGCGTGTGTATAATCTCCATCGGTAGGTAGGTGAGGAAGCTAAAGATTTGAGCTAGCAAGTCTTTCTGAGGCTTTCCATTTGCTGGGTTGAGTTGGGGGGGGCTTGGTTTTCGCTTTTGATTTGCTGAAGGGGCACGGAAGCCTCAGCGGCCCAGCCTCCGGCGCCCCTCGGCCGTCCGCTTCCCCGGTGCACAGCCCGGCGGAGCGCCCCGCGCGGGGAGGCGGCCGCCCCCGCCCGGCGATGGGCCGGCGGCAGCTGCAGCGTGGGCAGCAGGCAGGCAGCCTCCCAGCCCGCAGTGACACGGCGGGGTCGGTAGATGGCTGTGTAGACAAGTGTGCTGAGCCGCGTGGTCGAGGAGCAATGAGTCCGGGGAGGCCTTGACCGGACTGGATGCTGCTTTTATCTGAAGTACATTTAAAGAGATAAAGGGGAAGCCGGGTTGCTGCACATGTTCTTTTCTCTGCGGCTGGAGCTTGACTTTGAGTTGAAAAAAAAAAAACAAAAAAAAAAACCCAAAACCTCAGCGGCTGGCCTGCCAGCCTCAGCGGCTCTGTGCACATGTGCCTGCCTCCAGAGGATCGGCCGTCTTCCTGTAAATTCCACCCGTGGGGACTTCCGTGAACCTCCCACCGGCCGTCAGGGCGCAGGGTAGCGCCCGCCTGTTTGTGCTCACACCACCGCTCCTCTTATTAATACTCCGAGCATCCTCGGTGTTCGTGGTCGCCACTCTTGCTGGCTGCCTAAGGTGTCCGGGTTTGCTCGTTAAGGAGCCACACCAAGAATTTGTTACCAAACCAGCCTTGACAGGAAAGAGAGGAAAGGCGAGAGTTAGGGAAAGAGAGAGAGAGAGAGAGGGGGAGGAAGAGAGAGAGAGAGAGAGAGAAAGAGAAAGAGAGAGGCAGCCTGGAGCAAGTCACACCACACACAGTGCCACTGAAGGAATGCTATCCTCGTAAACTCACAAACAAGCACACCAAATCTTGTGTAAGGAGAGAAGAGGGACTCTCAGGACTTGACAGGAAAAGGCAAGATTTTCTACCCACTGGTTTCAGTTTTTCTTCCAGATACTCTTGGTGAAGTAAGGAGACTTCTGTTTGCTGACAGAGAGCCCTTCATTTCTCTTTCAAGATGATGATGTATTTGTGGGTAGGTAGCCCTGTCTCTCTCTCTCTCTCTCTCTCTCCCCCCACCTCTCTCCCTCTCTCCCCCTGTCTCTCTTTCTCTCTGATTAATAAATTGACTTCGGGGATAAAGATTGCAGCCCAGGGTAATCGCATTTTGTATTAAGGTGATGATGCTGGTGGCAGAGTAATCTTGCGTTGCTGTATAGTACATGTGCTTGCATTTCCAGTGGGAGTTAGGCAAGACCTGGTTCATTAGCATTAAGCTGCAATTTTATTTTCAGTTGCAAAAAAAAAAAGGAAACAAAACAAAACAATAAAAGGCACGCGGGGGAATGCAAGGATTTCTCTTTTCTTGAAATACTGGGATGGTGAATTCAGGGGGAAAAAAAAATTCTTTTAAATAAGAAAAAGGTCCAGAAAAGCCGGTTCAGGCATGAAGCAGATTCTGCATCACTTGTAAATGTGCAGGATTTCATTTAATTACTGAGCGAGAACTGCTCTGAGAAGTGATGGCTTTGTTTGTTTTGTTTTGTTTCCTCTCACAAGTGACTACTTGTTTGTCATTTGGGGGCTGAGGGTTGGAGATGTGAGCGGCGCGTGTCTTATTTTCCTTCACCAGGTGTGTGTTGGAATGTGTGTATTTTACAAGATCCGTCTGGGAAAAAGGTGGATTTCCCTGGACTCGTACTGGCTTACTGATAAATACTATATAGTTGTTGGTTTTTGTTGTCTTTTTCAGGAGATGGTATTAAAACAAAAGCATCAAAGTGGTAACCTGTAGTTATGAATTACACTATACAATTTCTCAGTCACGTTTGGGGGACACATATGTTCTAGTTGAGTTTGGTTAGTGAAGGAGTTGTGTGCTTCTGTCAGCCCAGGAACCAAAGACCCAGCTCTGTGATTTCATGTCGGAGACAGGCTGTTCCCCGTGGTTTCAAGGGAGGGAGGCGTGCGCGAGGTAAAACAGTGCCTCTCTTTTTCGTCAGCATCATCATCACGGTTGTTTTTTGTTGTGCAGCATACTTAGAAAAACCTCTTTTCATTCCCCTCCCTCCAGTCATCCTAGTTCAACTCAGATCCATGAACTTGTCTTTGCTCTAGGGAAGAAAGCCTCTTTGTTAATCATCCCGGTCCTTTTGACCTCCGCTGGTGTCTCAGACGGCCTTGCCCCTCAGTGAGCTTTGTGATGTAGATTTTTTTTCCCCTTCTCCCCACCTCTTTTCTTTTGTACGCTTTATTTTGTAGTGACTCTAGCTCCATTGACACCTGGTTTATTTCTGCACAATTCAACACAGTGAATTCTGCCGGTGGGAGAGACTGTATCTGTTATTATTTTGTTTTCATTCCAGGGCAAGTTTCCTCTTTGAACTTGCCTGTCACTAAAGAGGTGTTTGGAAATATGAAATCACTAAATAGCGTTAACTTAACATAAACTTAACAGAGATCGTTTCACCTCGAAACACTGAATTCTCACGCCATTTATTTCTGACAGTGGAGGTAGAAAGGATTAAAATTTTGAATGTTTACAAATGTTGATTTTTAAGCATTCAGATAATTTGTCACGTGGAATCCCAGCATCAGCTATTAGGGAAATTACACTCGGGTTTGAGGGAAAATAGTCTGTTTTGGCTTTTATTTTGTGAATGGATCCTGACTAACTGTAAACAAATTTCGAGTTTTCGTAAGCTGTGGTTAACAGTTTCCTGGTGACAGTTTTTCTCTGAGCTGCTAAGAGGCGCCGTTGATTTTATTTATGAAGTTTGCTGGCTCTTACACGTGTGGGTCTTTGCAACTCAAAGCAGGGGGGAAGCAGTGTGTGTCCCAGGCCCTCTCCCGGGCCCTGAAAGCTGACCAACCTGATTGCTAGTAATTAGTCCTCAGCTTGTAAAAACGACGTCCCTTGATTTCTGTTTTCTTCTTTCTGACCGATGCTTTTCCAGTGCTGCCTGTTTTTATTAACTGCATTTATCAAATTGAAAAATTGTTACTACCTCTTTGCCCTGTGCTCAAGGATTCTATTTACATCTTTAATTCCGATTTTTGTGTGTGGGGGGGGGGTTGCATTCAAAAAAATGGCAGAGACTTTAAATTGCAACAGCTGGATCCATGCTGTTAAGGGAGATATGAATTAGTGAGCTAGCATTAACGCTATGAGGTTGCAGGGTTTTTCCATTTTTTTTTCTTTCTTTTTTTTTTTAAACACAGAGGTTCTACTGTTGCCTTCTAGTCTGGAAATAAAGATACTCTAAATGTGGCTGCTATCTCTTTTAAGTGCTCATCTTGCTTCAGGAAAATAAGTCTCAGCTATATCCATGTATGAAAATGGTGTTTGCTGGTCTCTCATGGATATAAAAATGAAAACGAAAAGGCCTCGAGATCTAGTAAAACAGATTCCGAATTCAGTTTATTCCCTTCCTTGTTTCTGAAATTTGTCACGTGGGCTCTTTGCATGCACCTGTGTTAATAGAGCATGATTCCAGTCAGAACACTTTTATTAAGATTGGAAACTTTTTGCTGTGGGGGGGGCAGGTGTGGGAGCAGGTGGGGTCGAACCTTCCCTCTTTCCCTCTGTCCTCACTCAGTCATTGTGGTGAGCCGGGACGATCTTCGCAGAATGAGAAAGGCAGTGGAATGCCTTGGAATTGCCCTAATTAAAAGCGCAGTGTAGCCCCTGTCAGCCAGTCTGGTCGTATAATTGCAGATGCACAATATCACAATCTTTCAGCCCGCCTAGCATTTGTTTAGTCTTTCCTTAAATTTCTCTTGGAAGTTTTTCCTGTAAAAAATAATATCGCTAATTTGTGTGGTGCTTCATTTTCCCTGGGTGAGGACAGGTTGGGGTGCAGGGAAAAGAAAGTTGAGTTCTCCGGCATCCTTTGTTAACTTCTGGGCAGTGTCGATTCGCCAAACTCGGGTACAGTAGAAGAGAAAACCAGCTTCCCCTGGGGTCTCCCTAGAAAGCAGGGGAGTCACTTTTACCGAGGTGCTAATCTGTGTGGGGTACACACGCCCTCAAATAACATAAAGCCCCCTTGGGCAGCAGTCTCCAATTCTACTCTGGTTATTTAATTCCACCGGCATTAGTCTTCCTTGGGATACGGTTGAGCAGTGTCTTCCCAGGGCTCGGCAGGACACACTGAGGACTGACACTTGCTCATCTCATTCAGAGATAAGACACCATTGGCTCTCACCCCTCACATCCTGGACCAAATGGTCCCCAGTGTCACCTCCACTGTGATGAGTGTCCATTTTCGACTCTGGAACCTTTCCATTTCTTCTTTCCTCTCTTAAAATAGAGCACTGCTTCCGTTTTATTATTTCTACTCAAGCGTCCAAGCTCTCTCTCTGTTCTTTTTACTCGTAGTTAAATACCGCAGTCTCGATTTTGACTTTCTTAGCATTTTATAGTTTCCCTTCCCCCATCATTTTATAAACCGAGGTTTATACATACATATCCAAGCTTACCCTGGGGGCAGGAGAGCAACAGGTAGAGAATTTCTGAGTGACTTTGTAAGGAGGTGGGAGAGATATGGCCACCCTCGTAGGCAGCATCGCTGCTCTTGCCAATGTTGTTCAATCCCTTAAAAAAAAGAAGAAGAAGAAACAAAACCTCATCATTCTTTCTACAAGATCCTGGGAGTCCTGTATCTCCCATCATGCGTTACCCTTGGCAAAACCTCCACCAACCAGAATATTCTATTCTCAGCCTGCTCTTAGCAAGCTAATGAGGTATCTGAACATACCTGCAGCCTGTCTTTGGCATTTCCATCTCACCCTGGGTATTTGGGGACCCTCCTCTGAATCCTCCATTTTCTTTCCTGAATGCCTAAAGCGTTTTCTCCTCTGTGCTCTGCATTCCAGTGTTTGGTTATAAATCTATGATAGATGGCTTGACTTATAGATTCTATATAGAGCAGAGATGATGCATGAATTGTAGATATAAACGATAGCTGTTTTATGTTCTAGGGTCATCATGCCAACTTAATTTAAACTACTTTAGGGCAGAAACACCCCTTCCTTTTATTTTACCCCCTCCTTCTCCTTAATTTCAAACAAGCAACACACACACTCTGTGTAGTGAAATTAGCCTCTGAGAAGAAAATAAACAGCACTAACTCTTCTACCACCGAAGACATAGATCTAAATACTAACCCTAGTTAATTTCTTACCGATATTTCCCCAGCGCACACATTTGCACGCATTCGTGCAGTATCTTCTCAGTTTGGAGACAACATTGGCTATAAGGATGAAAAGGGAGGCCACTGACTTACTAAGAGGGTTTGTTGTTGTTTGTTTGTTTCTGCGTTGTGCGTGCGTGTGGGTTTATGTGCAGAGGCACCAATGCTTTCGTGTCAAAATGCGGTCTCAATTGTAAAACGTGTCGCAAGTTCAGATACCTTGAAATGTGAAGAAGGAAGCCAGGAGGCCTCCGAGAGGGAATGTTCTGTTGGGGAAAAAATGAGATCATAGTTTTAGAACTCACTGTTTTGTAACCTACCTTTGTCACGTAACGTTCCGTGCCATTAAGTATTTTCCACCACAGGGCTGTTAATGTTTGCATAGACGGTGTTCCGGTGAATGGATGCTCCGTATCTTAACCAATTCTCTGTCAGTTGCTGCTGCTTATAAAAAGTTATACTGGTACCTAGCATGGTGTTAATATATCCATTAAGCATACACTCATTCAGTCTGTTGGTCATTTATTAAGCTTTACTGAGCACAAACTGTATGCTGGTCATTCTACTGGACCTTTGGGAGTAGACAGTAAAGATGTGCTGAAAATTAGGAAGAGCT
The DNA here is from genome assembly GCF_036321535.1 of Camelus dromedarius. NCBI lineage: Eukaryota > Metazoa > Chordata > Mammalia > Artiodactyla > Camelidae > Camelus > Camelus dromedarius. Next base: position 5,159,180 of record NC_087459.1, on the reverse strand, counting down.
GAAAATGGAGAGTTGGTTGTTAACATCAATCACCGTTTGACTGCCATCCACAGATTTGCTAATTCTTTGTTTCTGCTCCAGAGATGTGCTCCTTTCGGCCAGATCCAACCCTAGAATATCTTCCTTTTCGTTGGGATTCCTACCTTTGCTCTGGTGCACTGGAGGCTGGAGCATGGTCTGTTTTTTTTTCAAGTTAGTTGACCTGTTAATTGAGTGGCTCCTTTTGGGGGCATTTGTGTTAAATTTGTGCTGGTGGCAACCATAGGAAACGTTGTAGTTCTTGTGGGGAGGAAGCTTTCAGCCCTTTATCCCAAAGATGAGAATTTCTATGCTTTCTATGACTGGACCGCTTTGTAGCAAGATGCCTCAGGAATACAAAGATGACCCCTTCCCCCCTCAACGAATGCTGATTCAGAGATTCATTTCTACCGACCTGGCAAGTTCATTTAGCCACCCATATGGTCTACCATATATCTTAGGGGCTGAGAAAAGTGGACCCCCGCCAACTCTGATTTCTCTGATGAAGGGGCTGATCCTTACTCATCTCTTACCTTCCTCGACTGTCATTTATCCTGGGGTCCTTGCTGTCGTCTGTGTGTCACCAGGGGCAGCGCAGAGCCCCACATATACTCCACTCTCTTGAACACTCTTCTTCCTCCAAACCCAGCCCACTTCCTGCTCTGCATTCCAACAAAAGTACCTCTGTGATGTTGCTTGAAGATATTTATTAAACATTGGCCAAGGGCTGGTTTCCCAGCATCCTTAAGTCAGTGGCACCCATGTGTTCAGATTCTCTTCAGGTAGAAGAGGAGTGATTGGCCCTCAGGAGCATCCCAACCTTTTGGGTGATGAGAGGGAAAGTGCATGGCCCGAACCTTAATGAATGGGGGCTGGTTTATGACTTACATCTTCACCCCCTCTGGCTTAACCATTCACGGCCTCCACTCACTGCTGACTCTCTGGCAGAAGGAGTAATACGTTATTTTCCGCTTGAGCACCCAGAAGCCACTGATGCAAATTGATTGGTACTTTTTGTGTGTGTGTGTGTATTTTTCTGAAATTCTGTTTACATGCACGTTCCTCTTTGTCTGTAAAGTGATTTGTATCAAAAAACCCCATCCATTTTTCTTTCCAATCTAATAATGACACTAAACTCATTGAATTCTTGTGTCTAAAGATTCTTGTGAAAATGATGGTTCAACTATATAGGGCAGCAAATACATAGCATTGCATCGAAGGAAACAAAATAAAAAATGAGCCAATGTTTTCTCTCAGTAGGAAATTCTAGGCACTAGGTTTATTCCTTCCATATATGTATACATGCATATTATTTTTTTAAAGCAAAACCTGATGGGTAGTAATACAAAAGGGCTGTGGAGGCTTTATGTTTAAGTTTTAAACATAGTCTTCAGTCAACTCTGCAGGTTTTATAGCCCCAGAGGAGCAGACCAAAAAAAATAAAAAATAAAAAACAAAAAACACCTGACTTAATGTGAAGCAGCCCTATTCTTCATTTTACATTTTGAGTGGTGTTTCATATACCCTTGGAAAATTTCACAAACTCTCAGACAAATACTTGATCAAACGATGCAGGTTTGGATGACACAACCAAGTTAGTTTCTGGGCAAACCTTGTGTCCCCATTCAGAGAAGAACAAATTGAAAAATTGACATTCAATACCAACAAGATAATTTCAGGAAGCAAGAGAGCATTGTTTTGACAACTAAGGAACACGAAGCTTTTAGGATAAGTAGAGAGAGAATTGTACATTGTGCTTTCCCTCTTTTATCCAAAGACGTCTTAGGTGGAAATTCAAGAAAACAATTGGGAAGGAGAGGTGGGTGTACGAAGAGGGAAATTGGGAAATGATTGTGGGAAACGTAATGCTGTTTCAAGAGGTGATGTGCCCTGGATAGAATGCACCATGGCTGTCTTGGCATTCGGATCTCATATTCCCCATGGTTTTATTAATTAGAATCAGTCTTTCAAATTTTATGTAGTGGATTGACACCCCCAGGTACCATGACATGGGGATTTCTGTGTTCCTTTTGCAGGGTTTTTAATTATTGACATATTATTTACCCCATTCCAATGTCTTGCCAGTTAGATTAGAGGGTATGGCTGAGATGGGAGATGCCTTAGGCAAAGCACATTATAAAAGAGAGAGAGGAGGGCAAACAAGCACTCTCCGCTAACATTTAACTACCTTGCTGTGGTTACCGTCTGGAATATCCACTCTCTTTGATTGCCCAAAAGTTTTGCCTCTATCTCTTGATACCCAAAGAACAGACTTGGCTTTTCCAATGCATCAAAGACAAATGTTCGTTAAAGAAAATATCTGTTTCCTATTAAAGGGTGACCTGCAGTTTTGTTATTCATGAATTTGCGTATTGAAAAGATTCTTGATTTGTTCTAGCTAGAATGCTCTGTCTTAACAGAACTCACTACAAAATGAAAATTTGGCTACATTTTTGTCAGTGATGTGGAACTGCCTGCTCCCTTGTATTTGGCTGTTTCTCCTCTAATTGTCTGAGTTACCTCGTGAGTCCTTTCACGTGACAAAGTGCCCTGAGTTTTCTCTACACTTGGGTGTCGTGGTACACACTAGGTGGGAGCTCAGAGTACGTTCATTTGGGGATGATCATCTTTCCAAGATCTTGGGGCATCACTAAACAATTAGAAATGTGCTTTTTAATTCATGTGTTTATTCAAAAATAATCACTGAGAGTTTCCAGTGTGTTAGATTCTGTGTGTGTTGAGGGCTGGGGACAGAGTGAGCATGAGATGGCCCCAGTCCTCATAGAATTTATATATAGTTGAGAAGACAGATAACACACAACAAAACAAAGCAACTTGGTAACAAAGGAACCTCTAAATTACCTGCTACTGGATTAACCAGTAGATAAAGGGTTTGAGCTGAGGCTCATGGTTGCAGAAGTGAATTGAGTTTAAAAGGGGGAATATGTGGGCTCCCATATCTGAGAAATCCAGAGATAGACTCAAGGGCAGGCGGATGCAGGTGGTCAAGCCGTGTCATTGGGGACCCCACTCAGCTTCTCAGGTCCTCTTTCCTTTGTTCTCTTCCCACACGGTGGCCGAGGTAGTCACCTGTGGCTGCAAGCTGACCTCCCCTAGGATAGCGGCCCCAGGGGACTGATAACCATTCATCCAAGAAAGGTTCTGGGAAAAGTTCTGAGGCCAATGCTGTCGCACTTGAATTGGGCCACATACCCACCCTGAACCAATTCCTGAGACTTGATGTCCACTCCTGGGTAAATACTTCCTGTTTGGCATCTGGGAATAGGCTGAGCTCACACACACACACACACACACACACACACACAAACACACACACACACCATGAACTGAGATTAGGGGGAAAAGTGGGTTCCCAGAAAATATTAAAGAGCTGTTACCAGAAGGAGAAATGAATATGGCTTAGGTAAAAGCAACAGATGCCCACGGTACAAGTAAATCAACATTATAATTACAGCTGGCAGCATCTAAGACAGAAACAGAAAAAGTGCTTGAGTCGTAGACAAGCAGGAGGCGTGTTAGGAATCAAGTGAGACTTTTCCAAGAAGAGGTCTTCTCAGCTGGGACCTGAGGGCTAGGAGGCCGCTCTCAGGGAGGAAGCCACCAGGTAGAGGTGGTGGTAAGGAGGACTCTGCATGTGAGGGAGTTCCAGAAGGACAGGTTGGCCGAAGCTCAGGGTGTGAGGAAAGGGTGGCCAGAGAGAGAGCGTTCTGAGGCAGGCAGGCACCAGATCATGTTGGGTTAGAGCTTCATGGGATTTGGCCTGACATCAGCGAGCCACGTCTCCCTCGCAGCATCCGAGCGTTAAAACAGGGGGAGGCGGACCCTGCAGAGAGCAGGGGAGGACAAGGGGATGAGTGGCTTTTATTCTTTTTCTCCCTTTTTCTACTTTAATTGAGAAGCCTTAGAAAACTGAGTAGTCATTTCTCTCCCAGGATTCTAAGCACCTCTCCATCTGCTACAAATAACCAAATTCCACCCAATTTGACTTTGTTACCACTTGTGAAAAGCAAGTACGTAGACATACCAAACCCACTGCTTCTCTGCATCCAGCTCTGATCCGTATTTTCAAAGAAACCTGATTCTCAGACCTCTACAATGACTCCTTCACATGTGCTGAATCAGCAGGCCTCCTGGGCTCATTTACCCAAAAACTATGAAGGGAGAGGGGAAGGAATAAAGGGCAAACTGAAAAAAAGAGAGCTGTGGAGTAGACGGAAACCCCGAGCTCTCCTGCAGAGCTTGGAGGAGCAGGCTGGGAGATCCTTGAATAAATCACCCTTCTTTACACAATGGCCTGCTCTGTCCAATAGCCCGGCGCTTTGGGTTGACAATCAGAAATACAAAACACTTTAATAACAGTGAGTGTTGTTAGGAATTTCAAGTATCTTCAAGGGCATTTGACTTAAATGAGCTCAGTGATGGAGTATTCAAGTAAAGAGAGTGTTGTTAATGTGCTAAATTAAAAGGCTAATCAAAGAGGCAAGTGCTACAAATGAGAACAGGAACACAATTAGTTAATGGAGGATTGAGAGTCAGACCAAAGGGGAAGCGTTTTGTTTTTTTTTTTCCCCTATGCATGATAGCTTCACATTTTCCATGTAGCCCTTAATGTTTGAGACCAATGAAAGGGGCCAAAACTCTTAGGCCATTCTTTCATTTGTAATATTAAGCCAATGCCGAAGGTGGAAGGTAGCTCACTTTATGGAAGCAAAGGGATTTCACACACGCACACACACACACTCACCCACATAGGCATTCTTAAAACACGTACAATCACTTATCATGCATAGATAATGACATTTTTTTTTTCCTGAGGATATAGGATATTACAATGGTTAAGATTATGGACTTTGCAGTGAGGCAGAAATGTATTCAAAGTCAAGCCCTTCCACAGTTACCTGCATGTAACCCTCAGTTTCTCCACTTTTGAAATGGGGCTAATTCTGCTGCACGAGGTTGCTGTCCAGCAGGGATTTAGCTGGATTGCTGAGAGCCGTGCCTTTTGGATTAGTTGCTGCTTCCTTCTGGTTGGTCAGGGACCAAACTAGATTGCTTGTTCAATATTTTTCATGTAACCCTTGCTTTGTACCTTTTCCAAAAGGTTGTGGTGGAAATCGAATGATGCATTGTGAGAACTGTACCTAGAATCATACGTGGCAGGTAGTGGGTGTTTGGTAAAAGGGAGCAGCATCGTCATCGTCATTATAGAAACTACCTTCTGCATGAACGTAGGTGAAGCATGAGGGCAGGTGTGCGCAGCACAGGGCTGACCCCTCCATCCAGCCACTGGGAGACGGTCCAAAGTGCGAGGAGTTTGGAGCCACCCAGGCATGGGTTCAGGCTCATTTTGTGCCAGGTTCTCACTGTGTGATCGTAACCATTTTCTTAACCTCTCTTTAAAATGGGCATGGAGCCTGATGGGGCTTAAGGAGGACAAGACAGGACCATTTTCGTGCCTAGCTTAGTGCTCTGCACTGGAAGGTGAGAACATACGCTCAATTTTTTTTGCCTATGGCTAAATAAAACTCTCAACTGGAGGGGAAAAGCTTCAGAGAGGGATGAAGAGAAAAGAAATGAGAAGATACGAGCATTTTTAAAATTTGGGCTCTAAAGGAATGAATCGATATCGGGTCCTAGTATCCACATTCTGAAAAGTGGATATAGTTAAGTGTTCTTTTTTAAAAAAAATAATGATCACTTTCTCCATGAAAATAAAAATGATGTCAGTACACTGTATAGAGTTCAAAATATGAAGAAAAACAAAAATCCCCCCACCTGTCACTCAGCCACTCTTAGTATTTTGATAAATTTCTCCATCTTTGAAAAATATCAATATATCTGATTTTACTTGGCTACCCTTTTCCTCCAGAGTTGGAATCGTCCTGGAAATATATTTTCATACAGATTACTTTAGGAACATTTTCTGATGTTACTACATTTATTTGAAAATACGAGTTTTTAAAGGTTGTGCCTTTTTTTTAACTTACTCAGTTTACTTACTCACTTTCTTATTATTGGACATATGTTTTTAAAATTTTTATTTTAACATGGCTCATGATAAACATGAATGAAATGAACAATAGCAACTTTCAAATGCTCAAAGTGGGCGAAGGAGAGTGAGTGGGTAATTCAGACAGGAAAAATGAAGTGGACATAGATCTAGGATATTTGTCCTCCCCAATGTCAAATAAATGCAAACTAAAAACAAGTGCTTAGTTAAATTGAGAGGTTGAAAAGGATAATACACTGAGTGCTTGCCAGAGTTTGAGAGTACTCAATCTCATGCCATTTTGGTGGGAATCTAAACTGCTGAACATTTTTAGAGGTTAGTTCGCAAGTATAAAGATTGTGTTTCAAAAGAGAGAAACTTGGACTTTATGACCCGAGAAAGGGGTTCTATCCCAAGGAAATAAATGTTGACACAGGAACAAATATTATGGATAAGGACACCCGACCGTGAGTTATTTCAATATACTGAATACCTTCCCAAGTTCTTGTCTGAAAGAGAATAAAAGCCAAAATCTCACTACACGGTGTTTTTCTAGAGAGTGGAAGGTGCCTTCCTTCATTTGAGTGCCCAGGATTAAGACAGTCAGAGCTGTACATGCAGGCATTACTTACCCTGTGCAGAACTCGTTCCCATGGCTAGGAATTTATTCTGCCTGCACCAGCATGGCACAGATGGAAACTAAGCCGGTACTGTGCCAACCTCCCTCTAGCCTGGAGACACGTACGATGTACCATGGTGCGTGGAGAGTGCAAGTGCACCAGTCATTGAAGATAAGAAGAAATTCAGGAAAATATTAATACTCATATGTGACGGAAAGAAATCTCTGAGTTACATTCCGGAGTATTGGGAATAGCAATCCTAGAATATAGCAGTGCATATATGGATGACACCAGAACATTTTAGATAGAAGAGCCTCGGAGACAGAAAAATGACGCACCCATTTATACAATTGAAAGTATTTATAGAAGGGAAGCAGATCACATATTGAAAAGTGACAATTTTTGAAAAGATCCTATGACAGTTGTTAAGACGAAGATGAAAGCTTATTATAAGGTTATTAGAAGACGCATTTTGTGAAAGCAAGACTTTAAAATGGAGTCAGTGTTCAGCGTATGACATTTTTTTAAACACGTTTGCTTGCCACCAAAGACAAATTCAGGCATTGCTCCCAAGTGTCCCTGCTACCACCCTCTCTTGATGTCAGAACTTGGCTGATGCTCAGAAATCAAAAAGTTGGAATGTCTGACTTCCAAACTGGTACCATTTGGTTCTGGTCTGGAACTCATGTCCTGGGGTTGTACAAATCAGTGGACTGCCCCAAGCCACTGAGACAAGGCTGAAACCCAGTCTTTGCTCCCCTCACCACACTGTATGCTAAAGCCTGGAGCTGCATCCACCTGGAGGGGCAAGGGTGCCATTTTATTTGCATGGAGATTATTACACAAGCCACCAATTCTTGCATCCACATTGGGCTGGGCTTGCCCAGTGGAAGGTGCCTTTATCTAACTCACAACAAAACAGTGTAGGCAAGCAAAGCCCTGACAGAGTCTAGTCTTTCTGTTCCTCTTGCTTTTGGTCATTGGATCCCAGTTCAGCTTCTGTCTGCAGGGTTTTTTCCCATGGAAATTCAGATTTGAGAAGGGAGTTGACAAATGTCTACCTTGATTCTAACTCTGCAGAGGAACGTCATTCTGTACATATCCATAGACTATTGGATTCCGTTAACATATATGTAAAGAGGGATCCAATATGGAGCCTAAATCTTCGTGAAAGCCTTAGAATTGCCTTTAGTGAAGTGTTAAATGGTAGCCTTCAAGCATTCACTTTTTTTTAGATGTCTTCACAGGATTTAAAGGAAGAATAAAACATGCCAGGGTATTTATGAATCATGAGATTTAATAGAGACCAACGTAGATCTTATTATTGATGTGCTTACTGCTTCATTAAATTCCCCTTAAGGTTTGCGGCATGGATATGGATCGTTTGCAATAATAATTATGCAGTGATCGATTGATTGGGTCTGACATTGCACTTGTCACCTTGAAATGCAAAATTCATCTATTTTCAACAGTGTGCACATTCCTCGCTAATCTTGCACACCAGCGTGCAATCGTTTATTTTATGGAGAAAGTACAATTTATGAAGTTTGGAGACTTAACATTAACCTTTTGCTAAAAAATGAAGTATCACTTGTCATCTCACAAAGAAATGAAAATCATCCAACCAGCAATTTTTTTTTTTTTGAGACGAGGAAACACAGTCTAATTTCCAAAGAACTTTTCAAACCAGAAATACATGTACTTCAACTGAGTGCTACAAGCATATTGTCAGAGTTGGGAGGAGTCTGAGCCATCACATGGAGTGTGGATGGTACACCTGCCAGCTTGAGCCTAACTCTGCATGTGTGTGTGGACACACAGACACACACTCGCACTCACACACACACATGCACCTTTCTTTCTCTTCCTTCCTTCCTTTTTTCCTTCCTTCTTTCCTTCCTTCCTACCTTCCTTCCATTTCTATGTCTAACTCCCTACCTAATTCGCTCTGCATCTAAAAAAATAATGCAAAACTCTGTTTCTGAAAAGCACGAGTGCTTTCCAAGCCTTCTGTGCAAAATACTATTGTATGTTACACTGTTTGAAGGGTCATCCATCCTCTTCCAAGTTGTTATTTTTTTTAAAGAGGTGATGGAAAGCCAATGATCTCATTCTCCTGCATTTGTACCAATTTTGATTTTCCGGGACTTGAACTATCTTGCGTCCATGACGTGCCCAGTGTCAGGTCGGTTTAGCAGTGAGTAAGAATTTATAGAAATGCTTGTGAAGGGCCAGGCATTGGGTGTAGTGCTGAGAATGAAACAGCCAATGAGGATGACAGGGCCCTTTGCCACATGGCACTTACTTCCTCACAAGGAAGTGACCCATCTTCAGTCCTACCGAATTTACAAATCTGATGTAATCATTGGTGGGAAAGAGATTCATAAAATATTGCTAAGAAATGGTGGTTGAGAAAAAGGTATGTACAATAAAGTCCCGTCTGAAATATATTAAAAATAATAGTGATATGAAGGAAGGTGTTATTATTATCCACACCATGCGTGTGTGACACTGAGGACTAGAGAGGATAAAGTTCCTTAAATTTATGAGCTAATAAGTGGCAGAGAGCCAGGATATGAAACCCAAAAGTCAATCTCCAGAGGCTGTGCTTTGCACTAATTCGTTTCTGAAAGTATGTATATACACCAAGGTGATAGCAGTGGTTGGTATGGTTGATGGCTGTTTCATTTTTTTTCGCCCCTCTGCAGTTTCTAACTGTATCTAGTATGTATATGTGATATTTACATAATAAATTAATGTAAAGAAATATAAATAAAGAAATGCATATGTCTTGTACGGGGCATAGTAACCAGCAAGCATAGTGGTATCAGAATTTGTGTAAAAATACCTCCCAGGTGCTGAACAATATTTCAGAAGTCTCCAGTCCTGTGACCTAAAATGCACTTAACTCTAAGCTGTGAAAAATTACCACTGCCTACTGGTACCCTTTGCCAAAGCTCTTCACAAGTATGAGAACACTCCGACAGCTGCTTCTGTTTTACTGACCTGAGTCTCTCTTTCAAACCTGCCTGGACACTTGGAGTCTGTCAACCATCTGTTGTTTAAGACAACGTTGCCCCCGATTCTGTAATAACATGAGTAAAAAACAGGATTTAATCTTCCATTTACATTTTTGACGTGTGAAACCCAGAATCATTTGTTAAGCGAAGGAAATTCCATACTATAACAGAATAGCAATTTTAGGATTATATAGATGTATTTCCTAAATTTGTATATAAATTAAGGCCAAGTTAAATAATAAAAACAGCATTTATATCTTACGTGTCAGGTGCTGTATTGAAGACTTTGCATTATCAGCCTCTAAACTCTGTCCTCATCTCCCCTCCTACATCCTCCAACAGAATTGAGGGTATAACCATTGTACCAATGTTCATCACGGCTTCTCATGGGAGAGAACCAGTGTCGTCTGAAAAAGCTTCCAAATGAACCTGGCACCTCACTTCATCCCCATCAAGAAATTATGACCCTCTTGTTAGAACAGTCTGTTCTAAATCTGAGATGGAAGGAAATTATACCTAAGTCAGAGGTGAGAGAAGTGAGATTTAGAAAAGTAAAAATCTTGATCAAGATCTGGTTTTCCTGGCTTTCAAATAAATGGCACAATAGGATGGGAATATTGGGCTTCTATAGTCAAGTCAGTACCTTTTTTTAATAGATGCCTCCTTAGTGTGGATATTTAAACTATGACACCAAAAGACAAATATTTTTCAAGTTGATTTCATGTTCACGGTCAGTGGAGAAAAGGACAGGAAACCAACAAACTCTAATGCTCACTGCCTTCAACTATGCTCTTTGACTGAGTATTTTTCTGTCTTCTTTCAGTTGTGAGTGGCAAAAATAACCACCTCAAATAGGCTTAGACAAAATCACACATGAACGGAGAATTTACCGGCAAGTCCAAGAGGTAGATCTCAGACACAGCGGCACCGAGAAATTCAGAGCATATTCTCAGAAATCTCTGTCTTTCCTTCTCTTAGCTCTGCTTTCTTTAATGTGGGTTGCAGTCACAGAGAAGCTTTTGTTTCTGGTGGCCACCAGCAAGTTCAAGGTTACGTTCCTCTAGCTAAGGATATTTAGCTGAAAGAGACTATCTCTGCCCCCAAAGTATTTAAATTTAAGCAAAAGTCCCAGGATCGCCTCTCATTGGTTTAGTTTAGGGTCTATACCCATCCATCAGCCAATCACATTGGTCCGGCAGTAGTATATGGTAGTTGGCCAGCTCTGGGTCACATGACGTCACACAGAGGCAAGAGCTTTCATCTTTTCCTCTGCAACCATTTGATCTGAGAATGGAGGAGGTGTGGTTCTGCTGAAGACAGGTGGAGGTGAGCAATGGATGCTAGGCAAGGAATGCAATCGTTCCATGACTTTGTCTTTGTCTTTGCTAGTGACAGCTCTCTGAAGTGATTCTGTCTGATAGGATTGCTTATGCCGCAGATCTCTGGTATTCATGGGACTGAGAAAAAGTTCTAGAATACTTAGAATTATTTAATATCCCCCCTGCTGAATTCTCCCTTGCTCCTTGAAACTCCTTTGCTGTGGGTCTATAACAGCACCATGAACTATAAAGGTATAGTTCATGTCTTTGGGTCTAGTCCATCTGTGTGTTCATTGTGTTCTTAACTTCCAGGTGCATGATGGCTGTGTGCATGTGTATGTTGTGTGCATGTGTGTGAGTTTCCATCTCTCGAGATAACTCTGTTATCCATTCTGTTAAGAGAATGGGCAGTGTTGGATAATTACATTGTAAGGTTAGTTGAAAATTGGCAAATGCAGGAATCAGATTGTAAAGTATTTTGTAACTCTTCATTGTTCATTTTACATTTCTGGTGATGTAAGCAGCAAAAGAACAAACACCCCTGATGGGTTTTAGTGATGAACTTAAGTCTTTGGAATCCCTTACAATTCAATAGGTCATTGACTCAAGACTAACTCATTGCCTTTATTCTGAAACGTTTGAGTTCTCTAAGTGCTCAAGACTTTTTTCTTTTGGAAATCAGTCTGTCTCAAGGCCCCGGCATAATAAAAATTGTTTGGTTTCTGCTGTAATGGTTTAATTTAATTCAACAAACACTTATTGAAAATCTACTATGTGTGGGCCCCATATTCATAACACATGATGCCTGCTCCCTGGAAGCACCACATTTATTAAGGTGAATTTGGTAGGGAGTGATCTGCGTAGATGCCCCGAAAGTTGTCTGATGAACAGCGTTAAGCAGATACACAAGCAGACGAAATAGAATGTTAATGAATCAATTAAACCAGTATTTTTCGAGCCGCTGGCACTCTTTGTGGCAGTGGGCATGCAGAAGTGAGAAGAGGGGCAAGATTCTTGATGACTTGAAACTTGCATCCCCAGATGTAAGGGACAGACAGGAACCAGGCAAACTGCGTAAGTGGATGCATGATGGATGGCAGCGTTGGTAAGTGCTACGCAGGGCATAAATGGGATTCGGAGACAAGGCATTCAAGAAGGGACTCTTGGAGGAGGAGATGTTTAAGCTGATTCCCAAAGTGAGAGGGACCAGCCATGCAAAGAGCCAGTGGAAGGAAAATTCTAGGCTGTGGGGAGCAGGGAGGGCAGCAGCTCTGAGGCTGAAAAAGATTGTTTAGGTTCAAAGTCAGAATGGCTGGAAGGTAGTAAGCAAGAGGGAGTGTGCCACACAATAAGATCAGAGAGCGAGGTAGGGGGAGCCTTCCTTCAGGGACTGAGAAACCTTCCAAGGACAGACAGAGAGTCTGTGCAAAAGCATAGCACATTCTAGAGATATTTCTAGGTCAGAAAGTGCGAGAAGAGAGGCCACTTCAAGATGAGAGCTAGACCTCAACTTAGAATTCCTTGATTCTTGTACATTATTTTGCTTGTTCAGGAGGTTTATTTTATTTTTTTAAAACAGCTTTATTGAGGAATAATGAATGCATAATAAACCACCCATATTCAAAGTATGCGCTGTGGTAAGTTTTGATGTGTGTACCTACCAACAAAGCCATTGATACAGTCAAGAGAGTGAACATCTCCAGCCCCCAGGAGTTCCCTCCTGCCCCTCTGTCATCTCTCCCTCAGTTCCTGCCCTCCATCTTCCTTCCCCAAGGCAATCTGATCTGCTTCCTGTGCCCATACATTTGTTTGCCTGCTCTAGAATTTTATATAAATGGAATCACAGAGTAGGTGGGCTTACTATTAAGAGCCATTAAGCCTACACAGAATTCAAGTCTTCTGATCTTTTTTTTTTTTTCCATATGTCTTTTGTGTCTGGAAAGATCTGGAAAGTTATTTAACAATAACCTCTTTGTCTACAGTTGAGATCCAGAACATGTGTTTGCTTGACTCTCAAGAGTTGCGAGATTTCTCCGATTTAAAAATATGAGGCTTACCTCCTCTTTTCTTCTCTCCATGATCAGTTTGGAATATGCACTTGACCTAGAAAAGATAAAGGGGATGAAAACGACAAAAGATCGGGGAAGTGGGGGCAGAGGGGCGAAGAGATGAAGTAAAGGAATTTGCAGCTTAATCATTCTGATCCCAGAAATAAGATGTAGGGATGGCCAATTTTCAGCTAATTGGAATGAAATAAAATACATTTCGCTAAAATTGTGCTCAACATAATTTAATCTCTGATGATTCAGAACAGCCTTGGGGTCATCATGAACATAACTCTGGAATCAGAAGCGTGGGGAAGAGGGATTAATTGAGAATGCATATTCAGGGACTACGTGTGTGTGCCTCCGCAGATACGCTCACAGCCCTTCCAGTAACAGTAAAGTGCCTCTTCATTTAATCTTATTTATAGACAGTTTGTTCTTTGTTTGCTTCCCAAAGAATTTTAAAGCACTTACAACTTGCAGAGCAATGTAACCTATGACTTTTAGATGTTGAACTATACAAAGGACAGGTATAGAATTTATTCATCCACCCATTTATCTAGTAAACACTTATGACACACTTGCCATCCCCACAATATTTTTCTAGGTTCTGAGCATATGGGTCGTGAACGAGATAATTATTTCATTCCCTGTGTTTGGTTATGTGTGCTTCTGTGTTTGAGCATGGTTCACTGGGAGTTGTTAAATATATTATTAATTGATTATAAAATATGAAAGCCGACCCTGTACAAAGAAGTTTAAATTAGCACCACAGTTTGGCAACAGCCGTTGCAATTAGAAATGCCCATCCTGTTTGATCTTCTAATTGCACTAGTAGAAATTTTTCTCAGAGATATACTCACCCACGTGCACAAAGATGCATGTATAATGAGGCTCGTGTAGCCTCGTTTGTGGTTCTTAAATGCCCATCAAGGTAGGACCAGTTGAACATGCTACATGCTTACGATTGAATACTATGCATTTCTGAATATAATGAGGTTGATTCCTCTGCGCTGACGTTGAGCAAACTCTTAGACATATGGTTAAGGGGGTGGGGGAAGCAAGAGGCGCAACAGCATGTGTGGCGGGCTTCCGTTTGTCAAGAGGATGGAGAAGGGGCCATTTATGTGCGGTACAACAAGACACCAGACCCTGTTAACTTTTGAGAAGTTACTGCCGATCAGGGAAGCTAGGACATGTGAAGGGTGACCTCTTCGGATTATTTTAAATAGTTACAATGTGCATGCATTGGCTTTACAGTTTTGTAAAAACTAGTTTGAAAAGTAGATAAATAGATAAAATAAGTAAGTAAAGGATGCACATAGATTTTCTAATATTTAACTTGAGGTGCCTTATAATTATTTTATGCACCAGTCTCCTCAAGTTGCTATTCTGTATCCCTTTACCATGTCCTGGAACAAGCTAATAGAAGGCAGGTACCCCTGCCAACAAGCCCTCACTTGGGGTTTCCCTACCGCCAAGAAGATGAGTGATGCATTGACTGCCTCTCAGAACCCTAAAGCAGCGTGGACCCTGAAGGAAGATGATGTCCCCAGGTGGATACACCGCCACCTGAAAGGTGATGCTCCTTTGGGCCAGTGAGGGTGGACAGCTGTGGACTAGGTGTGGGACCAATGACTCAGCTCAGAAGAGGAGGGCCCATGTGCTTGGAGGCTGGAAAAGATGTTGGTAGAACTTTACAGAACCTGGGGATCCCAAGCCCAGATGGAGGGAAACTGGCACTAAGAACAGAGCCAGCCACACAGGGACAGAATTTCCTCCTCTATTTAATAACACCGTGAGGTTCAAAGAGTGAAGAGTCTCCAGGTGAAGAATAAAAGAGGAGCTGATTCCAAACAGGAAAAAAAAAAATTGAACTGAATCCCTTGGGCCATTGCCTTCATGAATTCACTGATTAATCCATTCATTTAATAAATATGAATTGGCATTTTCTTTGGGACAGACTTTCTTTGCTACATGCTGGGCATGTGATGGCAAGACATTGAGACCAAGTCACTGCCTTCATGAAACCTTTATTTCATGGTAGGGAGAGAGTCACGTCAAATAAGCTTGCAGACAAATCCATTATCATAAAACTGTGATAGGGATTATGGAGGACACTTGCTGAGTAAAACAGATGGCCCTGAGCACGTCACAAGAGCAGAGACATTCTCCATCACCTGGATGTTTAGAAGTCTGCTCATGTTAATAATTAACAGCACCATCTCCACTTCACAGCTGAGGACATGGCGGGGCAGAGAGACAAAGCTACTTGCCCACGAAAGCAAGTAGGACCGGGGCTCCAGTTTGAACAAGTTAACACAGGGCTCAGGCTTCGGGAGAGACTGAACATACTTGGTTGGTTATTTTCACTGTGAAATCCAAGACCTTCATGTGTTCGGCACTTACAGTGAACAGAGGTCTCTAGGCACGAGGATTAGTCTAGCTGCTTTGGTGACATTTGGACTATTAATTTAGAACATGAAGGACCCAAAACCATAGCCCCTCTGCAGAGTTAAATGAGGCAGAGGCCCGGCAAAATAGAAACTGGCATTAATAGTCTAGACACATGACTCATTATTTTATTTTGTTGTTATTGTAAAGGTAATGTGACAAAACGGAAGTGTCATAGGAGAAAAATCAGTGACTAAAGACTGAAATGTCTGTCTCTGTTTACTCTAGCCCCCAGAGCAGCAATGGGTGGTAAAGATAGGTGTGGTTTTCGCCAGGGCCAGTGACAATATAAAATTAGGGTTCTTAACCTTTGCTTGTGGATGGCCATCAAAGTTATCAATGGACCCTCTGGAATGGGGCACTGAACAATACTTCTGGGGAGAAAGTCCTCATTCCTTTCTTATTCTTCTAAAAGGACGTGGTGGAAAAGGCAGGTTAAGGAAAACTGCTCTTCTCGAAAAGCCAAGAAACCGTGGTCCCCTATCTTGAGACATTTGGCAAATCTCATTTCCCTACAGATGTTGTTGGACATAAATTGATGATCTCAAGAAGCAAATAGAATATTCCGCAATGCTTGGTATTAAGGAGTTCAATGTGATCAGATGGGGCTTTGTCAAATTGAAGTATTTGAATTAACTTGCACCGTAAAAGTGAAAGGGTAAAGCTTTGCTTTTCTTCCAAGCTAATCAATGAAGATTAATATTCTAGGGGAACCTGATTTTGCAGATGGAGCTGAGCTGCACTATTTTCCCTTCCCTTCTTTTCTCATAGTAAATAAATCATTTTTATTATACTGTATGAATTTACTTAGCTCTTTTAATAGCCTTTGTAAGAATAATGCTTCCTTTGATTATATTACATTTTTAAATGTGTGCTGTGTGTAATACAATTCTGCTGTTGCGGGGAGGGAGGAGTGAGAGATAGAAGAATGACTGAATTCATCATTTCTGCTGGAGTATCGCCTGTGCTTTAAACCGGATGAAGAAATGTCTGGGTATCCTGGGAGTTTTAGGAGTAAATTACTAAATATTATCTTGGATAAAAATGGTTCAAACCTGTGCCTGGTACAAAATTTTTTCTACTGGAGAAGATTAGATTAATCTGAAAGGACCTGGACTTTAAAAAAACTATTCTGGTTGTTATTTTGTACCCTTCTTTTTTTTTAATCTTCAAGATGCTGGCAAATGTATTTGACTCCCCCTCCCCTACCCCACCCCCCTCCCCGGAGGAGGGAAATCAGCTTTATAATTCCAGGGCACACATTCGCATGTGTAAATTGATCAGCCGATTTTTGACTTAGCAGATACAGCAGCTGGTTTCATTCACAATTGATAAAGTGACTTCTCACCCTGCTTTCTTGGAGGTTTAATCCTGGAAGGACAGATACAGCTTGACCCTACACAAATTGTACTTCCCATGGGACAAGAGAGGTGAGGGAGGGTGGGAGCAAGGGAGAGAGAGAAAGGCAAACAAAGAAAAATAAAGAGACAGAGAGAGTTCATTAAAGGCAAAAATAAAATACAGTATGGTTTTATGCATTATACCAAATCTTAAATTATGAAAGTCCCTGATGAGAAGAAACCAGAATCACCCAAACCTGACCTGTGTCATTATGTGCCGTTCATCTTGTACGCAGTCAACAAACTCATCCTTTTGAAGTACTTTGTCCATCAAGTCACTCTTTTTTTGTTAAAGTCTAGTTTACGTACAATATTATGTATGTTTTCAGGTTCACAACATAGTCATTCACAATTTTTAAAGGTTATATTCCATTTATAGCTATTATAAAATGCTGGCTTATTCCCTGGGTTGTACTACATATCCTTGTAACTTATTTATTCTGTCCTTAGTAAGTAGTTTGTACATCTTAATCCCCTACCCTTATCTTACTCGTCGCCATTTCCCTCTCCCCACTGGTAACCACTAGTTAATTCTCTAAATCTGTGAGTCTGTTTCTCTTCTTTTTTCTTTTTTTGCTATATTCATTAGTTTGTTTTCCTTTTTATAGTCCATGTATAAATGATAGCATACAGTTTTGTCTTTCTCTGTCTGATATATTTCACTTAATATCTTCCAAATCCATCTGTGTTGTTGCAAATGACAAGATTTCATTCTTTTTTCGTGGCTGAGTCATATTCCCCCCAACACGCATGTAACATTTTCTTTATCTGGTCATCTGTTGATGGACACTTAGGTTGCTTTCATATCTTGGCAATTGTAAATATTTGCTGCAGAGGTATGCATCTTTTTGAATGAGTGTTTTTGTTTTGTTTGGGTTTTTTCAGCTAAATACACAGGAGTGGAGTTGCTGGGTCATTTGGTAGTTCTATTTTTAGTTTTTTGAGAAACCTTTATACTGTCCTCCGTGGCGGCTGCACCAATTTACATTCCCATCAACAGTGTACAAGGGTTCCCTTTTCTCCACAACCTCACCAACATCGTGACACTTATGTTCAGAACCTTTAATAGCTGTACATACATAGTTACGGGATTTTAAAAAATGCTTCAGTCTAACAATTTAAGGCTGTCTTGAATCTCACTTCAGTATGTAAACACTGTGTGTCTGTGTGTACGTGCGTGTGTCCAAGTAATACGTTCATGGGGCCTTGATTCCAAAGTCCCAGGTTTCAGCTCCATTTCTGCAACTGTTGATTGTGTGTCAGAGATCACTCACCTTTGCTAGGTCTCTATTATATGATGCTTGAAACAGGAATAAAAGTAATAATAGACGTCAGTGCTGGTGGTGATAGCAGTAGAATGTTCCTTAACCCATTTAATGGATGTTTTTTGGAGAAAAGAGCATATTAGAGACAATACCTGCAAATGTCTCCATCCTCCAGGGGGTCACTGATGCTGCTGGTTTTTGCTATGTGAGTACAAGGGTAAATCAAACCCATCTAACTCGATTCAGAGAAGGCTTCAGGAGCCTGATAGGGTGGATAATTAAGCATCTCCACTTTTTCTGGCATATGCTGGACCACCGTGGATGCAAGATGAAGCCCTTTGAGGAGACCTGGAGTCCCGATAATCTGCGGGGTTGATCTGAGTGGAGATCGAAGATGCCACTACCAGTCTTTTTGGATAAGCGTAATGCCCCGTGGTCCCCTACCTGTTTTTGCACTTTGGTGGCTTACTTTATCACATAGTTAAGTGGCAAAGACTGGTAAAATATCTAAAGAGTAAAGACGCTTACAAAGCAAATGGTAAAAGTCCCTCTTCTTTCTTCACCCCCCACTCCATCCCCCTCCTGTGGACAGGGTCCTGCCAATAACCCCTCTAGATATATATTCGATATCAATCACTTTCTGTCTAGATATATTTATTAGGTCAGCCCACATATCATTGCTGGTATTTGACCACTTGGGTTTGTGAAAACAGCAAATGTATTATGGCTCAAAACTGAATGCACATCCACATTATGAATATACAAGGGCACATTATTTTAGCCTAGAGGAACATACTGTTGTCTCTTCTTATTCAATATCCTTCCACCCAGTACGTTTTGGAGATCTTTGCATGTCAAAATGTGTACATCTATTTCATTCTTTGCAAAGCTACATAATCTCTTATGTTATGGATGTGTCCTCATTTATTTAAATATTCACTCCTTTGATGATGGATATTAAGTCTCTCTCTCCACCCTGCCAATTTTCACAATTACCAGCAATGCTACACGATCCTCTCAGGACATGCGCCTCTGTATGCAAGGTTGAATATTTTAGTGGAATATATTCCTAGAAGTAGAAGCCTTGAGCCTTTAAAAAAAATCACCTACTGTGCCTTTCTGCATGATAGTAAATTTGTAATTGTATGACCAATAATGGATGTACACTGAGCTTTATGGGCAAAACAACTTTCAGCTCAAATTTGGCAAAGTGATCCTTACCTCAGATTTGGGCCACCTTAAAAAGGAAAATTGAAAAAACCATTTGAGTTTTTAACTCTTAATTGTACCTAAGAGATGAGTTAGTATTCAGAGGCAAAGCATTCTGTATGTGGTGTTGCAAATGTTACAAAGTACAAAACAATCAGGACAGTGGTGTGTGTGTGTGTGTGTGTGTGTGTGTGCGTGCGTGCTTGTGCACAAGTGCACACACACATTTTGGAAGTTTTACATCCAAGTCAGTATGAAAGGATGTCAATACTTGGGGCAGCTGCCATTTTGCGACGGAGGTCCAAGGTTGTATATCTTAACAGCTCTAAATTTCTACTCCTGGGGAGAAAGTATATGTTCACTGTACCCTTTAATAAAGGCACAGAAATGGACCATGCAGTCTGCATCAAAGCATGAGTGAGTGCTATTCATTTTAAGAGGCACTCAAGCTCTGTGAAAATTAGCACCGGAACATGGTTCCAAATGAAACTGACACCATGGGCTTAATGAGAACTGAATACCATATATTCATCTCCTCCAGTCCGAGATCTTTCTCTTCTGTCATTTTGAATGGTTCTGAAATGCCTTCTCCTTCTGGGCACAGTCTCTTCAAGACTGAGATATGCTGTGTCATTTCTCACTTCCTTCCCCTGCCTGGCTGGCAATGAGAGCCCCTATAGCTGTATCCTCTTCACTCTCCACCCCAATTTGGGGTTTAGCCACATGGAATGCCCTGAACTCTGTCCAGCAACTGCTTTCTTTCTCTGTGCGCACCTCTGTCTTTCTTTACTGCTCTCTTTAGTTTTAGGTATGATAACTGTTGTGGTTTCCAAACAGCCAAAACTGACAGATGAATAACACAGTATTTGTTGGAAAAATGTCTGGGTAGGAAAGAGTCACTTGGTTATGAAGCTAATGCTGTTAGGAAGTGGAGAAGGGATTTGAGGCTGCAACGAGGATAAGGTTTGAGGACTGTACAAAAGCATTCGCTTAAAACACGTTAATAATGTTCCTCCAATGCAGGTCCAAAGGGTTTATATTTTGTTCAGCATCCAATCTGGTGTCATGACTTTTGTGAAGAAACTGGGATGTTTCTTTGATATTACATGGTATGTGCCCAGAATGTTGATAGACATTTGATATAAACTGGTGAAGAGGATGCTCAAAAACCTCACTCCTAGAGCTTCCATTTTAATGGAAAATGAAAGCTAACACTATTGTCTTGGTTAGCTATTGCTACATGACACGTGGTACCTAACCTTAGTGGCTAGAAACAACACACAATTACCACCTCATAGTTTCTTTGGGTCAAGGGTGCTTCAGTTGAAGGGTGGTTTTGGGGTAGTCTTTGTTCAGTAGTTTTGGTAGGTTGGTTGGGGCCAAAATCGTTGTCAGGGCTCTTCCAGAGTGAGATCCACCTCTGAGCTATTTCATGTGGCTCTTGGTGGGCCTCAGAATGTCTGCTGAACATCTCTCAGATACGGGTCTCATTAGAAGGCTTCTAATGTCAAGGTTCCTGGTTCCCCCCAGAATAAGCAAGTCCAGAGAGAGGACATCTAAGATGGAAAACACAGTCATTTTATTACCTCAGCTTGGATGTGATGTCTCACCCTTCCTGCTCTTCTCTGTTTGTGAGAAATTAGTCCATTAATCTAGCCCACCCTCAAAGGGAGTGAGTCACACAAGGACAGGGATCTTTGGGAACCGTCTTAGAAGATTCCTGCCATATTTATTAAATGCCTACCCTGGGCATCACTTCGAAAATCATAAAAACAACAATGATGGTTATCATGGCCAATGACATTTATTGAGAATTTATTGTCGTAACAGCTTTGTATTAAGGGTGACGATAACAAAAGCTCACATTCAGAGCAAAGACTGAGTGCCAGGCAGTGTGCTAAGTGGTTCATATGCCTCTTTTCATTTAATCCTTACAAGAGTCCTCACTCCTTGGGTACCATTATGTGCCCATTTTTGCAGATGTGGAAACCGAAGCATGGGCAGCAGCGATGTCTAAAATCCCCTTTTCCATGTGATACACCTTAGTTAGGTCCACAGTTTTGTCCTTTTCATCAACCACATATCAGGTCTAAATTCATTTTCACCACCCTCCTGAACATCCAGACAGAGAGAAAACTCAGATGGCCAAGCAATCGATTCTCACTATTCCCACTGCTCTATAGGCCTCTGAAAGCCTAAGGGTAAAGGATAATCCCTGAGTGGGTCACGAGGAGTCATCCAAAGTACTTTGGAGGCCAAGGTGTTATATATTTTATGGCTATGTTTCCCAGTGGGCTAGCGATAATGCAGTCACGTGCACCAGTATCTCTGCATGTCCCAACCTCTCCTCCCAAACCAATTTATTGGAATGAAGCCTCACTTCACAAGCAAATCAATAGTCAATAAATAGTCAAGCTCTGGATGGGGTGCTGCTCTCACCTACTGTACATTTCCATTCAATGAGTTTATTAAGGCTTAAAACTGAACCTTTTAGAAAAGAAAATGAAAACGCAGGATGTCAGTCAAGGGCTATGGGAATAAGGAAATGCAACTCATGTGACTTGCTAGGATGCCAGTGAAGCTGCCATTAGATGATTCCTTATACAGCCCTCTACTCACTCTTAAGGAAAATGGATACAGAGAGAGGTCTCTGAAGATGCCCAACGTGCATTTGGCTGATGGTTATGACAGTCTCCTCTGTGCCCAGCACTGTGCTAGGCATTGATGTACATTAACCCAGACCACATCCTCCAGGCTTTTACAGTCTGCTGGGAGTAGTCACTGGATGACTTAAATAATGTGTAGTGTGTGCCAGGCAGAAGGAGTTTAGGATTCTATGGGAACACGTCGTCTTGAGAGCAATAAGGAAGAAAAGGTTTCCTGGAGGAGGGATTGTCTAAGCTGAGAGCTGAGGCCAAGAAAAAGTTAGACAAGTGAAGATGAAAAACAAGAGGACAATTTGCCAAACATTAAGTGAAAATACCCAAAGTCAACTGAAATTGTGATGCCTCTGACAGCAAAGTGAGGACTGGAAAGAGAAGACAGAGAGCTGACAGGTTGGTAAAGTAGCCAAGGTTCAGATCATGATGGGACTTTTAAGCCACATTGAATATTTTGGTTTTGTAGCAAGTGCATTGATGGGTTTTAAACTAGTGGGAAAATTAATCCTCTCAATGCACCCCCTAGCTCATTTTTTTATTAGAGAGTTTGGGGAATAATTTTGAATTGATCGGAATGTGCCAACAACCCTCATAGTCTGTATTTCTATAAACCATGGGGACACAGACGGAGGCAGTATGCCACGATGATTAAGAGCACAGTTTCTGGAATCAAAGATACGTAAGCTGAAACTCTAGCTCAATCATTTGCTTAATATATGACTTTGGGGAAATGTTTTAGCCTCTAAGAATCTCTACTATCTCATCTAAACAAATAGAAGTTTTATTAAATCTTGCCTCATAGAACTTTTGTTTGGTATTGTATTCATTTTGTATACTGCAGAGAAAATTACCACAAGCTGAGAGACCTAAAACAACACATGTTTATTATCTCAGAGTTTCTCTGAGTCAGAAATGTGGACATGGCTTAGTTGGGTCCTCTGCTTAGGAGCTCACAGACTGCAGTCAGGGTATTGGCCAGGACTGGGTTCTCATCAGAGACTTGCCTGGAGCAGGATCTGCTTCCAAATGCTCTTAGGTTGTTGGCAGTTCATTTCCTTGTGGCACTAAGATTCATGGCAACTTGTTTCTTCAAAGCCAGTAATGGAAAGAAAGGGGGTAGGGGAGGAGAGAGGCTCTGACAAGAGAAATATTATAATCTTATGTTGTCACACACACGTAATCACAAATCCTGTAACCTTTGCCTTATTTAATGGCGAGTCCCAGATGCCGCCCACATTGAAGGAGAGGAAATTGCACAGAGGCATGAATACCAGGAGGGTGGGGTCATAGTGGGCAGCACTCTAAAATCTGTACACCTCAAGAATCCAGTAGAATCATGTACATAAAGGAAGCTGCCTGGCACACAGACAACTTTCTCAAATCTATTAACTGTTATTGTTCAGTTGGCCTATGATTTGCAGACTCTGTGATAGAACATTTCTATGGTTTTGGTGTTAGATGTACTAGACTGGTCAGTATACCTAATACTGACCAAGTGTAATGAGGAGAGGTCAAGATTGCCTTTCTCGGGTGTGGGGAAGGGACATTTTTAGATGAAATAAAACCCATCCTCCATAAGAGTAATCTCCACCAGGAAGGTAGCTCATATATTATTCTCTGGATCTGAGAATACAGTAGTAAAAAGTGTACTAGAAAAGGATGAGCAAAGCAAATGAAAAAAAGAAAAAGAAAAACAAACAGAAAGAAGGAAGTACTAAATGTAAGAAAAGAAATCAATGAAATTGAAAAAAGAGGAGCATTAAGAAAAATCAATCAAACCAAAATTGGTTCTTTTAAAGCATTAAAAAAATTTGATAAATTTCCAGTAAGAATGACAAAAAATTTGAGATGATAAAAATTATAAACATCACACACATTAATAAGATAATGAGGAAATATTACCATCTATGCACAATAATGTAACAACCTGGATGGAACAGACTAATTCCCTAAAATCACTACCAAAACTCACCTAGATGAAGTAGATTGCCTAAGTACTTCAAAAGCTTTTAGAGAAATTTAATTTACTTAACATATCCTTCTAGATCAAAACTTTATACACTCTAATAGTACTACTGATTATTTTACCAAACATTTAATATTGAGAAAAACACAATTATACACAGTTTCTTTCAAATATAGAAAAGGAAAGAATTCATCCCAGCTCATTTTATGAAGCCAGCACAATCCTGATATCAAAAGCAGATACAGTATATATAAGAAAAAGAAACTACCCCTCATGCAATTAGATGAAAAAAAATCCTCAACTAAATATTAAAAAATCAAATCCAGCAATATATAAAAATAATAATATAGCACAGCCAATGGAGTTTACCCTTGGAATTCAAGGCTGGTTTAATATTTGAAACATCATTGTAATTCACTATGTGAACATAATAAAGAAAAAAAGTAACACATGAACCTAAAAACTGATGCTAAAATTTTTTGAAAAAAGTTAGTAGACACTGATGACAAAAACTTTCAACTAACTGGGACTAGAAAGGAACTTTTGCAAACTGATAAACGTCATCCACAAGAAATCCTACAGCTGACATCATACTTAATAGTGAAAGATGGAACGTCTTTTCCCTTGGAGCAGGCACACGGAAATGGGGTTCACTCTTACCACTCCTATGCAACACTATCCTGGAAATCTTAGTGCAATAAGGTGAGCAAAAGAAAAAAAGGAGTACGCTAATTAGAAAGGAAGAAATCACAGTGCATCTATTCTCAGACAAAAATGAAAATTTCTACTTAGAAAATCTCATGGAAGCTCTAAAAGCATCTTAGAAACAGTAAGTTTAGTAGGGTCCCAGGACTACAAGGTCAAAACACAAATATCAATTGTACATCTATGTGCTAGCAAAGAAAATTTGGAATCTAAAACTTAAAAACAAACTACTTACTATAGATTCAAACAAACAAAATACTTAGTATATAGATCAACAAACATGTAAAAGATCTTTATGCTGAAAACTCTAAACTGAAATTAAATAAAGAAGATCTGAATAAACATAGAGTCATACTGTATTCATGGATTAGACATAGTTAAAATGTTAGTTCTCCACAAACTGACCTGAAGATTTAATACAAATCAAAATCCCAGCAGAATTTTTGTAGGTATAAACATAAGGATTCTAAGTATCATATGGAAAGACAAATCAGCTAGAATATCCAAAATACAGAAGAATAAAAAATAAAGTTAGGTGAATATATCTTATATATTTTGTGAATATATTTTATTTAATATTATGTTAGAGTAATCAGGATAGTGTAGGGCTGGCAAAGAAAAGACATGTTTATCTATCGAATATAACAGAGAGTCCAGAAATATACCCACAACAGTATACTTAATTAAATTTTGAGAAAAAATTAAGTCAAGGGAGATATTATTTTCTTTTTACCAAATGACACTGGAACAATTGGAAATTCATATACAAAATGTATGAATCTTACTCCAGGTCTCATACCCTATACAAAAGTTAATCCCATATAGGTTATAGATCTAACTTAATATTTAGGCCTATAATATTTCAGAAGAAAATGCAGGAGAAAATATTTACATCCTGAGAAGTTTAAAAAAAAAAGATTTCCAAAAAATATCAACTTGACTTAATATTTTAAAATATATGTCTGCAAAGGATTCTATTAAAAGAAAGAAAGGCAAGGAAGAAGCTGGGAGAAAATATTTGCAAATAACCTCTCTGACAAAACCAGTTTCTAGAATATATAATAAACTCTCAAAACCCAAAAGTAAGAAAACAAACAACCAAATTTTAAAAGTAGGGAAAGAAGGACTTGAATGAACATTTCACCAAAGAAGACATTCATAAAGCAAACAAGTACATGAAAAGGTGTTTAATATCAGTAACTATTCAGAAACTGCAAAATAAAACTGGATGGAAACCACTAAAACACCTAGTAGATGCATAAGATTAAAAATAGACTATGAAAAACTTAATTTCTCATATATTGCTGAGAGGGGATGTGAAATAATAGTATAGTCACTTTGGAAAACATTTTGACAGTTTACTACAAAGTTAAACGTGTAATTATCATATAGTTTAGCAATCCCACTGCTGAGTTTTTAACCAGAGAAAAGAAAACTTTCATTCATACAAAAACCTATGAATGACTGTTTATAGCAGCTATATTCATAATAACCCAAGAGTGGAAGCAACTCAAATGTCTTAAAAGTGAACGGGTAAACAAATTGTAGTACATCCATAGGGTGGAATATTATGCAGCAGTAAAAAGTAACATTCTATTGATACATGCAACAACTTGGCTCAATTCCAAAGACATCATGTTGAGTGAAAGAGCTGGTCTCAAAAGATTACACGCTATGTGAATCCATTCAAATGACATTTTCAAAAAATTCCTAAACTATAGGGGAGGGGAACAGATTTGTGGTTCACAGAAGTTAAGAGTGGGGAAGAGTAACTGCAAAGGATTAGCACGAGGGAGTTTTTGAATAATAGAACTTTTCTGCTTCCTAATTGTGGCAGCAATTACAAGAATCTATAGCTTGTGTTTAATTTACAGAACTGTACACTCGAAATGTCAAGTTTACAAAAATTTAAATAATGAAATAAAATAAATATAAGCACCTGATCAATAAGCTATATGAGAAGAAAGTCTTTATATACCTTTTTCGTGTTGTATCTCCAGCACCCCTGCCATAGTTCCTGGCAAAAATTGCACACTCAAAAATATATGTGGACGAAATAAATGGAAGAATAAAGAATTATTTTTAAAAAGCTATGTGTTAGGAACTTGCCTAGGGGAAATGCAGTGCCTACTTAAACATGTATGTTTATATTTACAAGATGATACGGTTAATAAGGTGTACTGTTTTATATTTAGAATTTTCAATAGAAGAAGGCCACTGGTGGATTTTACACAGCGGCAGGGGTGGGGGGTGGGGAGGGCATGTGCAGTTGGTCACTTGATCCAGTTTCTGTTTTAAGATCACAGAGCCTGCAGTGGAGAACAGAAAGGAGAGAGGCGAGAACGGAAACGTTATGTTTTAATCAATACTACTACATCAGTGACGATTACTCTCCATCTGCCTCTGTGCATGTATTATAATGCCATCGTTCTGCCGAACTCTAAAAATGGAATTACTAGGTCAAAGGATGAGGATGTGCATATTTAGAAATATTTTACATACAACCACGCGACCCTTCACAATGGAGGTAGTGTTTCATATTTTGAACCAGGATAAGGAGAGTTTTTAATAGACTTGTAGGTACAATATATGTTGATGCAATATCTGTAATTTGAAGTATGTACCATATACTTGCATACTGCTTCTTTCTTTCTTGTAATAATTACATAGAGTGGATTTTTCTTTTTTTTTTTTTAAGACTCCATCAGGGTAGCATATTATACCCCTGACCTCCCAGCACCCTTTACACCCTAGACCAAAATGTTAACCTTACAATAATCCAATCCCGCTACTCAAAAACAAACAAACAAACAAACGAACAACAAAGAACTCTCTACCACCTAGAGGACAGACAGATGGCTTTAGTACAAATATTGCCAATGTGGGAAACTGTGCATTCCAATAAAAATAGACAGCCAGTGTAGAAACAGTCCAAATCCCATTTCTACTGTATGACTCTGATTCATAAATTACTGAAGTGTATTTCTGAGAAATTTTTCACTTGTCAGCAACAGACTTATGAGCTAACTAATATCTGAACCTTGGAAGAAGAGGTAATATCATCAGCTCAATTCAAGGGGCTAGAAAGGATCCTTGCCTCAGAGGGAGGTGTTTTCGTATGGAAAGGAGGGGGCTGGCTTATTAAGAACAACATTTGATTTTGAATGAAGGGAGCTCTTTGCTGAGGCTGAGATACTTAAAGGAAACCAAAGGTGCTGGCACAGAGGTTTTCTGCTCATGGAACGAGGGAGGCAGAGGGCTGAGTGGTTAAGTGTATAGGCTTGGGGTCTGATAATGGAGTTAAAATCCCAGCCCTGCCACTTACCAGATGTAGGACTTTGGGTTAATTGCTCAGTTCTCCTAAACCACAGCATTCTTTCCCCTACCGTGAGCATAGAAAGACCATCTTCCTCACTGGGGCGTGAGTATCAACTGAGAAAGTGTAGTTAGATCATTAGCAGTGTGCCAAGCAAATAGTTACTCAATAAATGTTTAGATAACTCATATCAACTGTTTTATTCATGAGAAGTCATGTTTCAATGTCCAGTTTTCTGTTAAAGTTTTACAACCAGCTGGATTATGAGCAGTTTTCCAGCACAAAGTGTTTTATTCCCTTGGGAAATAAAGATAACACACACTTTTTGAGGACTTACTATGTGCCAAGTCAGAGTTGATTCCAAGCACTTTCTATGCACTCTCTCATTTACTCCTTCCAATAAACAAAAAGGTGGATTTCATTAATTCCATTTTACAAAGATAACTTACCTATAGTTGTCAAGAATTATTAGCTCCAAAATTCAACATAAATTATTCTCAAAAAAAAAAACTTTATTATTTATTATGAGTCCAGCTTCAAACAGCTATAAGGGGTGGTCTTGGATTTTAATTCCAAATACTTGGTAGAAAGAATCGAATTGTTTCTTCCTGGACTCCGTTGTCTAAACAGCTATGGGCAAGGGGAGTGATTCATGTAGTCATATTTGGTGGCCAGTGTCTGGATTGCAACTGTAAAGAAAGAAAGTCTCTGTGAACTGGATACAGATGTCTTCCAAAAGCAAAAAAAAAAAAAAAAAAAAAAATTATTTAGAAGTTTCCACATTTTCTTTTGTTCATGGTGTTGTCAACAACTTGTAGTATTTTCCCATCATACATGTTACACTATGTTTGATTGCAAGAGAGCAGTAAGTGTTAAATATAACAATAACAATATTATCAGTAAGAGTGGCTAATAGAGTGTTTCCTATATAACAGATCTGGTTTTAAGCATTTTATAAATAATAACTTATTTGATACAATCACTGTATGAGTTTGAATACTACTATCATCCCCAATTTGTAGATACTGTAATACCAAGATATGGAAAAATAAGTCTTTTATAGTTTAGAAATAAACAGAAGTATTTTTGATGACCGGGATTTACTTAGCAGTTTCCTGGGATCTAGTGTATACTATGTGTGTGTTTGTGTGTGTGTGTGTGTGTGGTGAAGATGGGCAAATCAGTGCTGAACCAGGGTTTGCATAAGGCAAAGTGTGTCAGGAATAAATGAAATAACAATTCCAGGGGTGGTGATGGTTTCAAGTAAGTGCATAACTAAGGAATGAATGAGCTTTTTTCTCCAGTGGACTTTGGGTTGTATATTCTTCAGGAGTGAGCCCTTGTCTTCTATATTTTTCTTTGTAGCCCCATTCAGACTAGCTGAAGCTTCAACACATCTTGAAAAGATGATCTGACTTAAAAGAAAGGTAGTTTGCAAGAATATAAGGAATTTATTAAAGCAGCATATTAACCAGGACACCTTTGATTGCAAGTGACAGAATCACAACTCAAACATGCTTAAGGGGAAGAGAGAATGCATTGGCTTATATAACTACAAAGACCAGGGAGAGACTGGATCCAGGTGTATGAATATATCACCTGTAATCTTTTGTTTGTTTGTTTGTTTTCTTTTTTTGCTCAACTGTTCTTTTTAGCATCATTGCTGGGAGCTCAAAAGATACAGCAGTTCCAGGCTTATTTTCAACCAGCCCTGGTAGAAAACAAAAGCTTTCTTCTAAACATTCTCACCAAAAAAATGAGGATTTTCTTTGAAAGAATAATAGGTTGTACCAAATGCCAGTCACCTTGTAAATACTTTAGATATATTTTAACTTCAGTATCATGTTTAATCTTCACAACAATCTTATAAAATAGGCACTGTGATGAACTCCTTTTTAAGATGATGAAATTTTGCCACAGACTGGTTGTGCTAGTTAGCTATTGCTGTGTAACAAACTAGACCCAAACTTAGTGGCTTTAAAAGGTGACTATTTATTGTTTTTCATGAGTCTTCCTGTGGCAGTTCTTGTCTCTGCTGTGCTTGGTCGTGAGTCTGCAGTTGTCAGGGATGTGGTACCTGGGTCCTCCAGTGTGCCCTTGGCTGAGATGGCTCAGTCCTTCACTTAGCATCTGCATACCCTCAGCAGGTTAGCTTGATGTTCATAATAAGGTAGCATAGAAGCCACAGTAACTGAGCACAATTGTACAGGAAAAAAAGGCAGGGACTCATAGGGCTTTTCCTGCCAGCTTGACTGAGTTATAATTGACATATCACACTGTGCATCTTCAAGGTGTACATTGTGACGACTTGATACAGGTAAATATTGCAAAATTATCACCACAATGAGGCTAGTTAACACATCCATTGCCTCACATAACTGCTATTTTTTGTGTGTGGGAACATTTAAGCTCTACTCTTTAGCAACCTTGCAGTATATGATACAGTATTATTAGCTATATTCACCATACTGTGTATTAGATCTCCCAAACTTATTTATCTTATAACCAAAAGTTTGTATCCTTTGACCAACATCTCATTTCCCACACTCTCAGCCTCTAGCAACCACCATTCTACTCTCTGTTTCTATGAATTCAAAGTTTGGGGGGTTCTACACATGAGATCATATAGTATTTGTCTTCCTCTTTCTGACTTATTTCACTTGGCATAATGCTCTCAAGGTCCATCCATGTTGTCACGAATGGCAATTTTATGGGTAAGTAATACTCTGTTTTGTTTGTGTGTATGTATGCGTGTGTGTGTGTATTTCCACATTGTGGCTTTTGCGAATAATGCTGCAGTGAACACTGGGGTGCATATATCTCTTTGTGATGCTTCCAGCTTTGCTGTTCATTCTTAAGATTAGTTTGGCTATTTGGGGTCTTTTTGTGGTTCCATGTCAACTTTAGGACTGTTTTTTCTAATTCTGTGAAATACTCCATTAAAATTTTGATAGGAATTACATTGAATCTATAGATGGCTTTAGGTAGTACAGACATTCTGATGATATTAATTCTTCCAATCCATGGATGTTTATCTTTCCACTTACTTGTTTCTTCAATTTCTTTCATTACTATCTTGTAATTTTCAGTGGACTGTTCCTTGTCCTCAGTTAAATTTGTTCCTAAATATTTTATTTTTTTTGATGCTGTTGTAAATAAGATTATTTTCCTTATTTCTTTTTCAGCTAATTGATTGTTAGTACATAGAACTACAACTGATTTTTGTATGTTGAGCTTGTGTCCTGCAACTTGACTGAATTTGTTTATTGGTTCTAACAGTTTTTGGTGGAGTCTTTAGAGTGTCCTATATATAAGGTCATGTCATCTGCAAACAGAAACTGTTTTATTCCTTTTTTGTCTATTTAGAAGCTTTTTATTTATTTTTCTTGCCTAATTGTTCAAGGCTTTTTGAGGCTTATGCTTGGAACTGAAACTGTCACTCCTGCCACATTCTTTTTGCCCAAGCAGTCACAAGTCCAGTCCAGATTCAAAGGATGGAAAAATAGATTACTACTTCAAGAGGATATTGAGAGTCCTATAGAAAAATGACAATGATAGATAATAGCTGAAGAATTGGGGCTGTTTTTGTAATCAGTCTATTGTAATCACTATAAGACATGCCCAAAGTTATGCTTCTGGCAGGAATCAAACCAAATCAGTCAGGCTCCAGAGTCTAGGTTCCTAACCATTACAATGTTCTTTATTTGTATATTGTTTTGATTGACTCAGCTTGGATAGCATCCTCACAACTGAGCCAATCATTTTGGTGAGGGCAATGAAATACTCTCATTGGTTAGGCATGGGTTTTGTCTGTACCCCTGAGGTGGGAGGAAGAAACCAGCCCCACCTGAACCACAGGCCCTGAGATCAGTGTAGGGATAGTGGCAGAATGGAAAGCCACTTTTCAGAACTAGAAATGAATAGAGATCAGGACATAAAAATAATGTCCCTCACTGAGAGGGATGGGATAATAGGAAGTGGGGGTAAAGTTCAAAAGAAAAGCTATGTCCTAAGACTCTGAGATTACACACAGAGGGATGGTTGCATTCACTCTCTTTACTGGGGGAGCTTCAGTTGGCTTTAAGTTTATGCATCTGGTGGATAGCTGGATAATGATCAGGATGATATGGGAACTAGGAAGAGATGTCTTATAGGAATGGGGCAGAAATATCAAACTTCAGGTGTTTTGGAGAGTCCACATGGAGTTGTCTGCATTGTTTTTGAATTCTCAAGGGCTAGCACAACTCCAGGCTTTAAAGGTGACATTTATCACACTTTGGAAAAAGAGGTGGATGGTTAGATGGATGGATGGATAATGGATGGATGGATTAATGGATAGATGGTGGATATATGGATGGATGGATAGATGGTTGGAAAGATGGATGGAAAGATGACAGATGAATAAATCAGCACTGAATGAATCTCTAGATGACAAATTGAACCCTGCATTGCTTTTCACTTCCTGCCTCAGATTTTGTTTGCTAGCAATACTAAATTGTATATACATTTTTTTCTACTTCCATCTATACCTGGCCTCTTTACCTTAGCTCATATGGTTCCTTTTGCTTGTAATCTGTACTTTTCCTTCTCTATTCGTTTTCATTGTTTGAAGATTTGTCATTTTGAAGCCAGTTGAATGCATGAGGTGCCTTTCACAAGTGCCCCTGTAGTTCTCTGAGCATATTTATATCATTACACAATTTTTTATGATAACTATCCTTTCACGCACTTATGAGCTCCTCAAAGCCAGCATCAATATCTTATTCATTGCCATAGCCCAATTCCTAACCTCAATGCCATACTCCAACGCCTAACATAGAGCCTGACCCAGAAAGAATGCATAGTAAGTATATTTTGAATGATCAAAGGAATAGATTATTAGTCCATAATCTATAGACAAGTAATGTGCTTTGATGAAAATATGTAGGATCTAATGTAGAGGTGTAGATGTTATAGCCAAGGGCATTTCCAGTGATCTTCCCCTTGATACATACAAGACTGATTTAAAACATAATCAGTGTTCTAGGAGCCCATTCTTGGCAAAATTCTCCCCTTTGACTACTGGGCTCACATTTGTCAATGCATTTAAAAAGAGTCAGAGAAAGCTAGAGAGGAGACCAAGAACAATGCGAGTCTTCTCACCTCACTAATCACCTGTCAGGCCGTTCTGGGATGTCATCAAGAAGAGGGCATTAGAGGCCAGTGGTACAGCAACTTCAATCTTATGATCGGTCCTACATGGAGAAGACACATTGCCTGTAAATGAGGGTGGGCAATTCTTTTTATTTCTAATCAGATGAGTATTTTAAAGGTTAGAAATTTATGACAATAAATTGTCTTTTTTACCATAAGACTAATAGCTTCTGCTCAGACAGGTTTTATAATCTCCATTTTACAGTTGAAGAAACTGATGCAAAGAGGCTTGAAGAAGCTCCCTGAAGGTGGCATGCCTGGCCAGTGATTGGAGCTGAGATTTGAACCCAGGTTCACTTGACTCTGAACAGTGCAATCTTTCCTGTGCACCATCCACCAACAGGGAGCTGGACGCAGTTGGGATTGTCAGAGCCTCCTTCAGATTTGATCAGTCTCCTCTTTTTGGCAGACAGTAAGCCAGGCAGTCTCTCCTACGTCTGACCAGAGGCTCTTGTACAAATTAACCGCTCAACCTCTTGGATGAAGCTTTATTTGGAGTCTGTTGATGGTGCTATGAATTTTGAGACATACAAAGTAATTTGGGCTGCATGGAAAGCATGATGGTATTTTACCTTTATATGTGATTTCTAGAAAAAAATAGATGCATCCCAAATGTTTCATTTAATACATAATATATAAATTTCCCTATTTCTAAGCTTCCAAAAGCCGTAACTTTCAGAGGGCTACGTCTTCCCTCTAGGGATAAGGGGTTTCACGGTACCTTAGAAAAGTAGTTCTTAACCCTACCTACACATTAGAATCACCTGAGGGACTTTAAAAGTTACTGATGTCCAGCACATGTATGTTCATAGCAGCAGTCTTCACAATAGCCAAGAGGGGGAAGCCGCCTATGTGACCATGAGCCGATGCATGGATAAAGCAAATATAGTATACACATGCAATGGAATATTATTCAGCCTTAAAAAAGAAGGAAACTCTGTAACATTCTACAACATGGGTTGAATCTTGAGGACATTGTGCTCAGTGAAATAAGCCAGTTATGACAAAAAAAGACAGGTACTGAGTGAATCCACTTATATGAGGTCCTTAGAGTCATCAAACTCCTAGAAACCCCAAAATAGAAGGGGTTTCTAGCAGTTGGGTGGAGGTGGGAATGGGGAGTTAGTGTTTAATAGATAGTTTCAGATTTATAAGAAGAAAAATTGTTGGAGACCAGCTTCACAACAATGTACGTATAGTTAACATTACTGTACTGTGCACTTACAGATGATTAAGATGGTAAATTTTATGGGGTTTTTATCACAATAGAAAAAAAAATACTGATGCCCTCACCAGACCAACTAAATGAAAACCCTTTGGTGTGACATCTGGATTCACCCCATTAATAAAATGCCTATTAATTAAATAAGCACCCAAGGCTGAGAAGCACCACCTTAAAGCAGTTGTCTATAAGACCGGCTGATGATCAGCATCTCACGGGGTCTGCAAGACATTCAGAGTCCTGAGCCCCACGCCAGATAGTGTAAATCAGAATCTTGATGTGAGTCCTGGAATCTCCATTTTTAACATGATTCTTTTTTTTTCTTATGATTCTGATGAATTTGCAGACTAGAGTCAGAAGAAAAAAAAAAGTAGAAAACACTTCATTCTGCACCCTGGTATTATCTTGGCTCTCAGGAGTGACCTCATTATTGCAAAACTAGTTTTTGACATTATGATTTGGATGTAGGAAATAGACAAGTTTTCACACCAGAATTCCTGACCTAGAAGAGAGGTTGGCATCATATTCTCAAGGCTTTAGAGGGAAGAAAGAACATGGAATTTTTCAAATCATATTTAATCCATGAGAGAAAGGTATATTTTGACAAAATATTGTTTTGTATATAAGCCATGGAAAGTAAACTTGACAAGTTTTGGCTGTTGGGATATTCAGCTTCCAGACTGGTTTCTGCGAATCTGTAAATTTCACTGTGGTAGAACAAAATTGAGTGAAGAATACTGCAACTCACATTTTTCTTTTTTTTTTTTTTGTAGATATTTATTTTTTAATATATTTTTATTGAAGTATATAGTCAGTTGACAACGTTGTGTCAGTTTCTGGTGTACAGCACAATGCTTCAGTCATATAGGAACATACATATATTCATTTTCATATTCTTTTTCACCAGTTACTATAAGATACTGAATGTGGTTCCCTGTGCTATACAGTATGAACTTGTTGTTTGTCTATTTTATATATAGTAGTTAATATCTGCAAATCTTGAACTCCCAATTTATCCCTTCCTTCCCTCTTCCTCCCCTGGAAACCATAAGTTTGTTTTCTATGTCTGTGAGCCTGTTTCTGTTTTGTAAAGAAGTTTGTTTGTCTTTTTTTTTTTTTTTTCAAGATTTCACAGGTAAGTGATAGCAACTCATGCTTTTCAAAAGAGAAGTGGTTAAAATGTTTGAGTTGCCTCAGCATAAAAGCAAGATTTTTAAACAAAACCCTGTACCTTTGGCAGCTTTTGTGGCAGTAAGCAGAGCCAGGGATAAGAGAGGAAGGAAGTGAGAAAAGACCCCTTGTCTTAATGTAAAGCCCGAGGGGTTACATGTGATTAATGTCTAAGAAACCTTCCACATCACTCACAGAATAAAAATATAATTTTTAAGTTTACTTACATTGGCAGAAGGCAAAAGGGAGAGAATAAACAGTTTCTTTAAAAAAAAATGACATTTTTTCCCTGAGTGCTTACATTTTCATCCTCCCTATAGTAACGTCATTAAGAAAAGTGATCATTGATCTGCCGTGAAGGGAAGAGAAGGATCCACACAGTTTCCTTGCTGCCAGTCCTCTTGCACTCCAAAACAGAATGCTCTTTTTGAAATATCATGGCTAATCCAAAAAAAAAAAAAATTATATATATATATATATATATATAGCTATATACATATATATATAGCTCAAGAACAACAAAAAGAACAACATCGGTTCCAAATATGAATACATGATCTGCTACTTAATATGTCAGTGTATTTGTCAGGTTGATCACATTACGCTCCGTGGCATTCAATTCGAAGCCTGGCAATATTTGAAGTCTGATATTGTGCTTCACTAAATTTAATACATGGGCCTCAGTAATGGAGGGAAGCGCGTTGCCACTTGGCAGTTTGTTATGCTGTATAAAATTGACTGCCCTGCAAATACAATAGCGATCGTAAAAACGGTGGTCAGCAGAGAGGGGGGAATGCATTTCTGAGGTTCCAGGAAAGGTCCAGATGAAATTTATTGAGATTTTTGCCATTTGGGTGATGATCAATAGGGCCAAGCTAATAATCTGTTGTGAGGACGTTCTCTGGGGATGTGACATTTTGCTGTGAAACTTTGGAAATTCAGAAAGTAGACTAAATGATGATGCCGCCCGAGTATATATAACCATCAAAGACGTTAACATCCGTCCGAGAGAGGATTTAGAGTGACGGTGATTACTTCTTCAGGCACTGAGGATGTGATGCACTCAATTATTGATATGTTCTCATACGTTCCCCAGTTTGGACTCACAGTCATTTGATTGCATTGCTGTTTCAGCCTGGGGTTTTGTGGTAGGTTTGTTCATTTATTATTTTTTTTTTCCATTTTATTCACAGTTTCCAAACCGCTAGACTATTTTCTTAATTATGTCATTGATTTCCCCCACCCGTCTCCCGCTCTGATTAGAAAATGATTTTCTTTGAAGAAAAGAAAAGAATTCCTATTAGCTTTCACTCACAGCAGGGGAACCCACTGAGAAATCCTGACTATTTACAACCGCTTTCCTTGTGTTGTGGCTACCAGTGTACCAGGCTCGTTTGCCGTGCTAAATTTGCAAGCGAGGCTTCTGAGTGAAAGGCATACGTGACATGCAAATAGTGCTTCTGATCGTTACAGTTTTAATGCACATATGTCAGGGGACCTGTTAAATCACCATGAGGCAGCATTCTCTTGCTTTATGGTGGATGCTGTTGGATTTATCTTTTTTTTTCAATTTTGATTAGCCGCATTCCAACGGAGATGAATTATCTGATCTTCACAAAGTTGGATTCCTTTGCTGACAATGCAGAGATATCATTCGGAGGAGGAAAAAAACACACATACACACAAAATAAAGAAGATTTTCCAAGGTTTGCTTTTGTAATACAGGCTTTCTGTATGCCCCTTTTAACATCTGTGGAGTATCTTAGAAAAAGAAGTTTCAATCTGAGTTTTTGTTTATTTCCCAAACGACCACCTCTTTGTGTTTCCGTATGATCTTTTATTAACCTGACCAATTAAGTTTCAGCCTGTTCTAAGGAATTTTTTTGTTGTTGCTGTTGGAGTCAGGTGATAAAGTAACTCACTGTGTACATAGATTTACAGACACGCCGATGATTTGTAGTAAGTGGAAATTTGTCAGCACTTTCTGGAATAAACACTGAGACTAGGCACAGCAGAACAATTTATTTCCAAGGAGCGCACACAAAGTAAGATTTATGAGTTTGTATCTCTGATGACATTTCTTACAC
The DNA here is from genome assembly GCF_036321535.1 of Camelus dromedarius. Taxonomy (NCBI): domain Eukaryota; kingdom Metazoa; phylum Chordata; class Mammalia; order Artiodactyla; family Camelidae; genus Camelus; species Camelus dromedarius. The sequence goes on along the minus strand of NC_087459.1, from coordinate 5,121,501 downwards.
TGTTACTGAGCTACAGCAAATTAAAGGGATCTGTGAATACTGAAGGGTGTGTTTTTGTAATGAGGGAAAGGAGACAGAGCAATAAGAAGATAATTAAGGTAACAACTTGTGAAAAATTAAAGCGTTTCCCTCTTTCATTTTTGAATCTCTAAGCATAAACTTTGTAGTTGTTAATTTAATCGCTGCTGTTTGCTGCATCCCTGAAGAATATCGAGGATTAATCATCTGGTTCATTCCAACAAGAGATAAGGCCTAAGTGAATTGGAATTTTACCAATTTAACCCTGTCTTTCTCCTAATATGACATGATTAACATTTTTCAATTAACAACATGTAATTATCCTGAAGGCCTCATTCCACTTATATCGGTCTTTGGGACTGTGGATTTGCCTTTTCAGGTAGTTTGGATCCAGAATAAGTCCAAAGGAAGCTCTGTTTGTTGTATTTTGTAGCCGGCACACATGTTCATCTGCATTAGGCCTCTGGAATTGCCTTTTGATCTGGACATAAGCATCCGTAACAGTTGCAAGCATTTTTGCTTCTGTGCACTTTTCTATAAATGGTAGTGCTGTTCATTTGAAGCCCAAAGAAGTAACACGGTGTTGCTGGAGTAGTATTTGTGACTGAGCTGAATGAAAGACTAAACGCCTTCAAGGTGAGAATTTCAAAGGTGGAGGCTGACTAAAAATGGTTTTCCCTGGCAAGTGGAAAGCCCTCAGGACTCCAGAAGACCTTGGCATTTCCAAGGAGCAGAACGAAGTCTGGTTCTGCTACGCTGGCCAGTGTGGGGGCCCGCAGCCACGGAGGCCATTTGCATCTACATTAATTAAAATTAAATGAAATTTAAAACTTCAGTTTCTCGGTCACACTGCCCAGGTTTCGATGGCCCCCTGCGACTAGTGGCCGCCATACTGAACTGTGCAGATGTACAGCAATTTCATGGTCCCAGAAAGTTCTACTGGACAGTCCTGGACAAGAGGATGGTCACCAGGTGGGTGAGTAGGTTAGTACTAGTCAGGGTATATACTAAGTTCTGAAATGGTAACAGCAGTCCGTGGACTAAAGGGGTTAATGTTGCAAAGGTTTATTTCTCTCTTGTACAAAGTTTACTGCGGGCCTGGGCAGCAGGATAAGAAGCTCCAGGAGAGCCCTGCTGTGGTCCTTGTTGGACCCACAGCTCCCTGAAAAAGGCTTGTAATTCAGTCTTCTGTGTGCCAGCTAGACATTAACCTACTATATTTTCACTACCATATACTACTATTATCCCTGTTTGACAGATGCAGAGCTGAGGCCCAGAGAGGTTAAATGATGTGTCCAAGATTACATAGCTAAGGCATGACTGAGCAGGGTTCCAGGTACATCTGAGTCCAGCTGCAATGTCTCATCTTTACTCAGCGAAGCTGACTCCTCTGGTGCACACTGGGAAGTTATCAGGGGGTTGATGGTTTTAGAAAACCTATTAAGACCACCAAAAAGGGTTTGGAGGAAGTTCAAAGACAGGCTGCATGGTTAAAACCCTGAGAGCAACTTAACCCAAAGGGATAACAGTACGAAAGCAAGGCAAGTAACGTGATAGACAGTTCCCTCAAGGACTTAGAGTGGAACGGAACGGAACGAGTAAGGGTCTGTTTCATTTTCAAATTAATGTGCAGCAGCTCAAAAACGATTTTGGGTAGACAATTCTGGCTAATTTCTACTGAGCATCTATTATTTGCCAGGTCCTATTCTAAATGTTTTGCTTTCTATGTTTTAGCTAATTTAATGCTGAAAACACCTCAGTGCAGTAGCTTCTCTTTTCGTGGTTCTAAAGGTGAGGAAATGGAGGCAGAGAGAGGTTGAGTAACTTGCCCAAGGTCACACAGCAAGAGTGCTGGAACTTTCACCAAGTAGTCTGTCACCAAAGCCAACAGTCTGACTCAAGAAGAAAGTGATGTTTGGAGAGAAAGATGACTCAGAGGTTTGAGGTATGGCCTGGCAATGGGGGAAACAGTGTTGACTCAAACAGGGTTATCAGACAACGCTAATGGAAAGAGTCAAATGTAAGGATCAGACCTGGCAAGGAGCATGGGGAAATGGGTACCTGAAGTCATGAGAGACAGTAAGATTGCTGAGAGAGAAGACTGAAGGGGAAAAAGTGAGAGGTTGCGCGTGGGGTCTTCGGCGATAAGACTTACTACAGAAGGCCAAGGATTTTGGTGTTAGATAATCTTCTGTGTATCTTGGCTTTGGTACTTTGGGGCATGGGCAGGTTAGGTCACCTCACTGAGACTGCATTCTCTTTTCGGCAACATGGAGGCAAGAATACTGAAAGTACAGGGTGTCATCAGGATTAAAGGAGAGAATGTGTGAATCCGTGCTCAGAAAATTCTTCAAGAAGGAGCATATTTCTGTATTCTTCTAAACGTTAATTTTATCCTCATCCTCATTTCCACTTCATGGGCAGGAAATATAATCTTCCTTAAGCAAAGGATCCAGACTCTCACCTGGTGCTTAGAGAGGTGACAGGCAGAGGTGGGATATTGCCTGACCATCGCCTCGATGATCTTCCAGATACACAGGTTGTATTTCTTCAGGGCATAAGCTGGAGACTCGAAAATTTGGTGGAAGCTGAGACCACATACCTGTTTCTCTTGGGAGGTCTCTGCTGCTTGTGAAACCCATAGACTTTGATCCTCCTATAAGTGTCTGGAAAGCTCTGTTATGATCTGTGTGAAATCTTTCTCTCTCTCCCATCTCCATCTCCATCTCATCCCATCTCATCTCCATCTCCATCTCTCTCATTCATTGACTGGCCCCGTCTCATTTTTACAACTTAGCTTAAATGCCATCTCCTCTTCACCTTCACTTAGTCATCTTTCCTGACTGACCCTTCTAAGTGCTTACCTCCCCCGACCCCAGTCTGTATTGTAAAACTCGAATCAATTTCTTTATGCCACTTACTATAACATGCCACTATAGATCCATTTTTCTATCGTCTGTTTTCCCAAGCAGATAGTTATGTGAGGAGAGGGGCTCTGTCTGTTTAATCCACTGATGGATACCCAGGACCTGGCCCATGGTCTGAGTTTAATACATATATTTTTAATGCATCATCAATGAATTTGGGGACATCTTTCTATTTTTTAATGAATGAATGAATTTGGGGTAAATATCTGAATTAACAGTGCCCGTCTAAAACCCGTAGAGCAGAATTTCTCAGAGTGGTATCTCATGCAATAATGATTAAAATTAGGAGTAGACAGTGGAGACTTGGATCAGCAGATACTTATGAGAAAGGTAGCCTTGAACTGCCCAACATATTTCCTTCATGTGATCACGATGGGTTTCAAACCACCACACGTCTGGAAGGATTGCCAGTGGCAGGGTTCCATGGAATTCTTCTCTGAAATGTTTTCGTAAGGAATTGTCATTCCCACAAGGAGTTCAGGTATGCTCTCTAAGTGTCTCAGAGCCTGAGGGGGAAGTGGGAGGGGAAGGAGGGAGTGAGGATGGACTCCAGTTGGAAGGAAGAATGATGCTTCCTCTGCTTGGCAGAGCTGAGCGGGAAGCCACCCTCAGCTCACCCTGGGAACTCCCAGTGATCACCCGTGGTGCTTTCTGAACCGTGAGTCATCGTTTTCACCAGGTTTGTGGGCATGGTGTGTCTAGACTTGCGGTCAGCTGGGAAAGGAGTGGGAGGCAGCTTGAGAGGAGACGAGGAAACAATCAGTGGGTGTCAGCACTGGGCTGGAATTGCTCCCTGTCCTTCCTCTTCTGGGGACTCAGATAGTTAATTTCAGGGCATCTACTCCCATCCAGGATTTATTCACTTCACCACACCTGCAGGATGTCAGTCACAGTGCTTGGTTTGGGGAATTTACTGCAGACCCAGACAGAGATGGCCCCTGCTCTGATGGACCTCAGAATACAGCAGGGGAGATGGCAAAGACACTTCATCAGATGGTTATTTAATGAAAGTTCTGAGAGGTGATACAAGGGGAAAGTACGCAGGCTTCCATGAAACCATAAAGCATGGAAATACAATTTTGTTAGAGGGAGTCAATGATCATTTTTGGGGGCAAGGGGAGATTTGTGACTTTCGCTGACCTGATAAAGGACCACACGATAATAAACATTAATGCCATTTGTACTTTGGATGAGTTCAACTGATCTAACGTTGGTGTTTCCAAGTGTTTAAAAGAGATGGGCTACTGTGGTCTTCCCGGGCCCCTTCTCTCCCTTCATCTCCATGTGCAGCTCACCAGCGCGTCCTGATCCAGCCTTCCCCCTCCACCCCCGTTGCCACCCGCCTAGTCAGTGCCGCCATCAATACTCCCCTGGGTGACTGCACTAGCCTTCTTACTGGACACTTCCACTCCTGTCCCCTCCTTTCTATTCTCCACACTGCAGCCAGAGTGACCTTTTAAAGTAATAAACTCCATGATGTCATCCCCTTCTCCATTAAAATGCTTGGATGGATTTCCACTTTTCCTAGGGGAAAATCCAGACTTGCTGCCATGCCCATGGGGGCAAGATCCAGCTCCTGGGTGCCTCTTTGACCTCATTCCTTGTCACTCTAACACCAGCTCCTGTTCCCCACTCTCGCTTCCTGACAGTTCCTGGATCATTGCATTTTTTTTTAACCCCTGAATATTTGTACTTTCTCTTTCCAATACTGCTCTCCATGTGACTGGCTCTTTCCTGGACTTTGGTCTCGACTTCCATATGGTTTCTCATTGGGGCTTTCCCTTACCTGCTCTGCTATCATTCAAAACACTTTGATTCATCAGCCGTGATTGGCTGTCCTCTTATTTACATATGTGTGTCCTTACTGCCTGCTTCTATCACTTAGACTGTTGCATTCAGGCAGCCACCATCTCTGTTGTGCGGTACATTGTATTCCCAACAACTGTGCCATTTGGGGCACATAGGGTTGCTTTAAAAAGTGTTGAATGAGAGGGATGGGGGGGTGGTATAGCTCAGTGGGAGAGCGAGCACTTAGCCTACCCGAGGTCCTGGGTTCAATCCCCAGTGCCTACACTTAGAAAAAGAAAAAGTTTTTTTTTTTTTTTAAAAAGGTATCGAATGAATGAATAGAAGAAAATGGCCAGTCCTGATTCATTTTCTTTTATTTTTCTTCCCTCTTCCTTAATACCATCTGCTGACACATCTGGAGAGTATTTTTTCCATGAGAATCCATTTCTAACTATGATATAGCTGGTTTCTGACCCTTGAGATAAAACTCCAGGGTTGGAACTGGGTGGCAGAGAGTGCTTTAGGAGAGGTAAAATTTGTCATTAGTATTACTGTTTATGTGTCCAGTGTCCTTCATATTTTTCCTTTTATACAGCATTTGACATTTGCAAAATGTTTTCCATTTATTTTTATGTAGGGGAAAGCAAAAAGCTGTATGTGTTTTGTTCTTAAGCGAGTATAAAGGCAAGGCATCTGACTGAGGCTGATACTTGTGCTTTGATTGAGGGCAATTAGAAGGGAGAGAGAGAAAAAGAGAGACAGACAGACAGACAGAGACAGGCAGAGAGAAAGAGACAGAGGTGATTTCACGCCAAGCCCCTGCTCAGCCTCGACCCCCACTCAGCTCTCAGAGGAAGCACGGAGCCCCTGGAGAAGGGTGGGGACATTAAACGACCCAAGAAAATGTGAAATGGTGTGGGGTGTGAGATTTCTTTATTAGTCAATTTAAAATAAAATGTGGCTCAGTAATTTAGAATGTGACTGGAGTCAAGCAGAAAATTAGCCATATTCACATATGCTCCCCCCTCCCCTGAAGGCAGTCGAAGCACCAATAAAAATAAAAATAACAAAACCTTGTATTTATGGCGCAGCTCTCTCCCGCAGCTTCTTCTCACTCACCCTTTTTATCTTTCCTGTGTCCTTGGAGGCAAGCAAGGACCTGGAGCCTGAGAATTCAGTGTCCTCAAGTATCATCTTCACCATGAAACCTTCTTAGAAGAGCATCACTGGATCGTGCATTCACTCGTTCATTCATTCATTCATTTATTCATGTATTTTATTCAACAGGGTTTATCGAGCGTACAACTTGTGAACTATTTAGTCAAAGCCCCTCGCCTCCAGGATCTTACTTAATAATGTTTGCTCATAGACTTTGGAACGATCATGACTTTCTTTAAAGCCTGGTATCATCTTCAGAACATTCCTGTTTTGGTTTCTGTGGGCCCTTGAATGGCTTTAATGACTGAGTTCACGGTTGATGTGTCTGTAAGTTTTCTCCTTGCCCACAGGGGGGCGGAGGAAGTGCTTGCACAGGATTTGCCCCTCTGGGAGGAGGCGTAGGACTATCTCTGTAGTTTGCTAAGATGATGATTTAGGATATCTTGAAGATATTCTCAGTTTGGGAGTCTCAGAATCCTCAGGGACTAAAGAAAGCGATGCAGCTTCTCCCCAGAGGAATGGATATATGCATAAAGCCAGCATTTTGCAACATTATTTGGGGTCCATGATTGCTGATACCCATCCTGGATCTGCAGTTACTGGGTAGAAAGCTCTTAATACAGAGGAATCTAGACCTACTTAGAAATTTCACACAGAGGCACTTAGGGATGTGACGGAGAGCTGTTCCTTTGAGTCCCGCTAACGTGATGGTGTCGCTCATCACAACAGCCTCCCCCCTCCCCAGTTTCCCCGGATAGACTCCCTCCCACTTACATCTGAGAAAATAAAATGTTTTCCTGCATCAGTATGAAAAAGAGCCTTAAATCAATAGCGAATCAAGCCATGGAATAAAGGAATCTTTATGGCCCGAGAAGGTGATTTCTGAAGGCTGCTATCTGGCAGCACTGGGTTTGTGTCTCCCTGGGGGTCTCCAGCAGCTTGGTGTCTGTGATCTGAGGTGCCTTTGCCCACGCATAAGTCACTCCCTTCCTATTTCCTCCGGTGGAGGACAGGGGATATACAAATTCTGGATGGGTTAGCTGGCATGTTTCCCTTTAAGTTTTTCTTCTCAGCAAACCTGAGGTCAGAGGGGGCCGGTTGGCTCGTTTGACAGTGAACTCTTTCCCCAGGTCTCAGAATGGTTCTTCTGTAGTCAGGGACACACAGCCCCCAACCCCTCCTTCTTCCACGTAACTATTTTTGTTTGTTTTTTTGTTTCATTTTGTTTTGCACTTTAAGGGAGTTCAGGTCCTCATATTAAGACCTGTAAGCAGGGGGATGGAGGGCATGGCTGAAGTGGTAGAGCGCATGCTTAGCACAGACGAGGTCATGGGTTCAATCCCCAGTACCTCCTCTAAAAAAAATAAATAAGCATAATTACTTCCTCCCTCCAAAACAAAAAAGAATTAAAAAATAATATAATAATAAAGACCTGTAAACAACAGCCATGTTTCTGTTTTCCTGGGTTATGTTAGTCAGAATATTTAGGAGCTATGTTCATTTTGTGGATGCTTACCAGTTGAGTTTGGCCTCAACTAGATGCGGACGTAAATCTTGAAACAAAACTGTATCTTTGAGGTTGACATATCCCAGCGGCACGGCCCCACGTTGGGAAGGCATGGCAACTTCTGAATCAATCTCTTTCTCTTTCCCACTCCACCCGACAAAGCCTCTCCATGACTTCTGCACATGGCCTGTCCCCTTCATTAATAGACAGCCTGCTTCTCAGAGGTCTGCATCCCCTCGGGTCTGCCGCCCCCGTGAGGAACAGCAGCGGCAGCCACGTGCTCACCTCCATCACTATTTGTCAGCCACTCCTTCCTTCATTCCTCCTCCTGTGCAACCACTCACTCCATCTGCTCTGTTGTTTGATTACCTGGCTGGGGGCTAAGATTGCTGTGATTAAAACTGCTAACTCCCTTATTCTTCTGACTCCTCCAAAGGGGGTAAAGATGAGTTTTAAAATGAGATTTCCATGTTTAAGCACATCTAGGTTGGGGAGGGGAATGGCACAACAACCCCTGGGTACCAACTGTGGGTCCTAGTTCAAGCCACTTCTCCATTTCCCCTGAGACCCAGCCCAAGACCCTATCTAGTAACTGCAAATGTCACGTATTGAAATTCCAAGTTTCTCTGGCACTAAAAATGATAGCTCTGCTTGCCTGTAATATATCTTGCCTTTGAAAATGTACTTGCAGTAGTGGTCTTTCCCAAGCAAAGGCAGAGAGGGTACTGAAGTGTCCATATACCTGGCTGAACCAGCTGAACATCTCACCTACCCACCTGCCCTTCCCCCACCCTCTGAAACGGTTGACTTGCTTTCTGATATTAGAGAAGGCTATACTGCATAGGCCATCGGGGTTAACTTTTGCATTCCGTTCAGCTCATCCTGAGCTCCTTATTGAAACCAGGCCAGAGCAATAAGCCTGTGACGTAAAGTTTGTTCCCCATCACTCCAGAAACTCTGAAACTGGCACCCGTAGTTGGCTCTGGTGTATGTTCTAGTGTATTCTTCTTTATCATGGGTCTTCATTATGTGTAAGCCTGCCCTGAGATTTCCACTGTGGTGGGTGTAATGTGTATCACAGATAACTCATTATTCTATTAATTCACCAGCCAAGAGCCACAAAGTTGATATTGTTGAAGCCAGAGCCCCCTCCCCCCCACCTTATGTTTCGTTCGACTCTTGTTTCACCTCATTGCCTCTGCCTTGCCATTGATGCTGTTGCCTTGGGTGATGGCGTAGTTTGTTCTTCAGGAGAAATCTGATCAAACAGCATGTTGACTTTGACAGCAGACAAGAAGGACCATAGGGTCAGCAACTTGTTATGGAACCTTCTGTGGAAGCCACTATGGGAATAAGGCTAACGGGGTGATTAGGAGCAAAAACAACGTGGACACTTTTCTGAGTGGCTTTCCAAGGAGGTCTACAAAGGCACAAATGGCCACCACAGGATCAGAGCCCGAGCAGTAGAAGCTGCCCTTTAGCAGATGGCCAAACAGGGATGCACCAGCCTGATCACGGCCAGTCTCTAGAAGACGAAGCACAATCAGTTGGAGGAACCAAAAAGTGCTGCTTCTCAGTCCTAACTCACAGGATCCAGATCTTTAGGTCTTGCAGTGCCCCGTCTCTGTTAGACCAGTAGTTCTGGTGAAAAGAAAATGTCCATACGAGCGGATGAGATTTAAACGCATCATGAATGTCGTCTGTAGAGCAGTTTCCCTTTTAATGATCATTGCAAGGCAACTCCAAGAAGCGGGATTTCAGCAACTCTGTGGGCTATTACAGAATGAATTTTTTTTGCATTCTCCTGTACTGTCCCCCTCTTTTATTTTCACCTTGTCTAAAGTTCTTCTTTTATATATTTTGGCACAGTTTTGTCGTGTGTATCTCTACCTCAGATCTCTTTCCTACACCAAGAGGAGGCTACTCCTATGTAATGTTTTAAGGCTGCAGTGCCCAGTTCTCTGAGCCGAAAACATAGCCATTTGATTGGTAGTGGAGATTTTCCAAGTTTGATTTTCTAACGATTCACCTTTCCCTTGTACTTGTGATAAATTCCAGTTGTATAGTTTAAATGGCCATTGAATAGATGTGCCGCTCTGCCTTCTACAGTTTTAACATGCTTGAATGATCTCAAAATGAGGCAATCGTTTGAGCAGAAACCCGAAGAGGCCTGGGAGGCAGAGCCTGCCTGAGACCGATCCTGAATTCAGCAGCCCCTGAATTCACTTGCCCGCAGACAGGCTCCTGAGTCTGTTTGTAGCCGAGTGACCCATGGGTCACTTTTTCATCCCTCTCCCTGCTCACAGGACTCAGCCAGATGACTGTGCGTGTGCCTGAAATCAGTTCATTCTGGTGCCTTTGCGTGGAAGGAGACATCAAGTTAGAAATACCTCAGGCCACAGTGTCCTGCCACTCCCCTGGTTTATAGATGGCATCAAGGTGGGAGGCCTTCTGGTCTACCTGCCGTATACTTGTTCTTGCTCTTTCTTTCTAAAAAGACTCTCTTTGTCACAGGAGGAGATGGTCTTTGAAGATGCAGGTCTATAGAGATGGAAGAGAGAAACCCAAGGATAGGAAATTGTCTTCTGCAGCCCAGTTTTCCAGAACTTCCACCTCTGTGTTTTTGACTCAGGGCCAAGGTTACCGCACTTCCTGGTGCTGGCTCAGTCTGGTAGCAGAAGCAATTGCAATGTGGCTGTTTGCCTGTTGAGTCAGCTGGAGTCTTGTCACTTGAGATGCGGGGTGGAGAGTCCAGTCTCTGGATTTTTGCCTCTTGTTAATCACAGAACTGCATCCTTTGGCTTCCTTCTGCATCCCCACTGCCAAGTCTTTGGTTAAGACCACTGCCGTCCCTTGGATTGGCGCAGGCTCTCTGGATGCCTTCTTCTCTTCATCACACCCCCTTTCCACTCCATTCTGCCAACTGCTGTCCTGGTGATCTTTTCATAAGGACATTCACTTCCCACTGGAGACTCCTCAGAGGCTCACCTTCCCTCTCAGCAGTGAGCATCTGTTCCTTAACACAGCCCTTCTCACCTGGCCCCTACCCACCATCTCATCTGTACCCAAACTACATTGGGTGACCTGTTATTCCAAGAATATGCCATGTTTTTCTTATACCTAGACCTTTATATACAGTGTTTGCTCTGCTGGGACCCTTGTCTACCTCTGTTTTGCCTTACTACTTTTTTTTTTTTTTTTGGTGATTTTTCCTTCCTTTCTCTTCCCTACCCTTTGTTATTAAAGAACCCAGAGATTTTAAGCCTTACAGGAATCTGTCCGTGAACCCCCTTCTCCAGGCTGAGTCGTCTGTTCTTCTCTGTGTTTATTCCAGCCACAGGGCTTTCATGGTCTATGGATGTTTCCTTTTCAGTAGCCTACTTCTGTTAGAATGTGCTTTATTTACCTAGTGGTTGGCAACAATTTAAATGCAAGGGGTCAAAGAGATTTCCCAACTTAATTGCACAACCTTGACTATGCCCCTTTGCTCTTTCTGGATCTCTCTCTCTCTCTCTTTTTTTTTTGTCTTCTTTATCACTTACATAGTAGACTAGGCCCACCCTGTGGTAATGCCCTGTGATTTGAGGAGATTATTTGTGAACATCATAAACCTAAATTGGTCCCCAGGCTATCTTTGAGAACTGCTGATTCACACTCTACTGTATAAAGGAACAGCCATAACAACTTCCACCATTACTCGCACTCGATGATAATAGCAGCCCCATAAATGACTGTGCCATGAAGAAAGTAAGGAATGGGGCCATCTGATCAGCTCCTAAAAGATGGTCTCTGTTGGATTGACATCGCTCACTTCTCCATTCACGACTTAATTCCTTACCACCGTTATCTCCTCCAGAAAGTACTGTTTAAATGTACGGTAATGTTTTGAAAGAGATAAATCAAAGATTGTTTGGATATCAGCTGTTAACTTTTTGCTTCTTACTTGAAAAAAAAAAATAGAGAGCCAGCAGTGTGCACTGGAGCATGTGTGGGTTATTAATAATTTACTCAATCTATTGATGCTCGTTAATTGCAGTAGCTGGGAAAAGTTAGTTAATGATGTGCACCACATTATAATTATGATGGCAGTTCCCCTATTATTAGGGCTGAGTAGGTGTTCCCATTAGAAACCTTAATTTTCAAGCTGATTGTCTTAGCCATTTTAAATTACATCGAGCCATATCTTGGCAGACAGTTTCTGAAATCAGATGCACTTCTTTCCAGAATTATTTTTATGGTAGCACAGAAGTTCTCGCCCTCAAATGAAAGAGGCTATGAAGCTATAAAGTGTGTTCCACTTTCAGGAACTATTCTGTTAAGTTCCAACAACCATTCCAGTACCATCACCATGTAGGAAGTTGTCCAAAGGAAAGAAAAATTTTTGTTGACCCAGAAGCCACCTTGGCCGAAATCAGACCTCTTTGGGCAAGAGAATTTTTTAAAAAATCAGCCACAGAGTGGGAGGTAGGTCACACTTTTCTCGCCTTCACTTGGATTTATCAGTCTAGTTTTTGTTACAAATGACAGAAACCATATTCTAACAAATTTAACTTTGCTTTTAAACAATGAGATTTATTGGCTCATGCAATTAGGAATCCAGCAGATATGTTGTCTTCAGGAAGGGCTGGGTCCAGGGGTTCAAACAATGTCACCAGTATTATGTCTATTCTCCGTCTTTTGGCTTCCTTCTGAGTGTATGTTTCATTCTGGAGCAGATTTTCTTCATGTGGCCAGTTGTAGCCTCCAGGCTATATTCTTAACAGCTCGTGTTTTGAAGCAAAACATGATCCTCTCCTAGCTTCTATATATAAAATGAGAGAGATACCAACTCCGTTTGGATCACATTCTCATCCCTGAACTGACCCCTGGAGGTAGAAGGAGAAAGATTTTGATTCCAGCAAGAACATGTATCAAAAGCAGTCGCACTGGTGGGGTTTATATAACTTTACTAAAAGCCACCACATGGAAAGTATTCTTTCAGTGAAAACAGAAACATTGAACCAAAAAAAAAAAAAAAAAAAGAAAAGAAAAGAAAGAAAGGACGTGGAGGAGATGATGGACCAAAACCAAAATGTGGATTTACTACTCATAGGAGTTCCACTACCTCATCCCACCCCTTGGCTGACCTGATAGCCAAAGAACATTGCCATTAACTCTTTACCCATCATAGTTCAAAACCTGATTAAAGCTTTGATTTCATCTTGAACCCTGGCTTCTTTAACAATAGTGCCCATAAGATCTGGTGCTACCAAATAGCCAGTCAAGAAGTTTTGATGAAGGTGTGCAGCAAGATCTCTGGATTCTATTTGCCTCATTGCCAGTGGTCCCTCTATTGTGTCAATGTTGTTGGAAAAACCTGAGTCTGTTGTGTGTACGTGTCAACGAGAAGCAGTTAGTTTCACTTTGGAAATGCAGCATGAGCAAAACAGGTGTGCCCTGGTTAGTTTAGCTCCTGAAAAAAAAAAAAAAAACAGTTTAGTTGAGTTAGTTCATTATGAGGCATAGACATGAGATTTCATGCCCAAACGTGGTGGACCATTTTCCATCTCCAGAAGAGACAATAGATGATGAATGGTAGGTACAGAGCCTGGTAAGAAGGAACTTAAATTTTTGGAAGACTCCAGGGGTCATGAGAGTACAACAGACAGATGGTTTCTGAGAACAAATGTAATCTGGGCAAAAAGTAAACCAAGGAATGGCCACTGTCACTGCATGAAGCCTGTTTAATCTTATGATCCAGAGTATGTCCATTTATGATTCTGATTTTTTGTTGGCTATCGTTTGGTTAATTACATAGAACCATGAAATTGTTTAGTATTTTGTGCAAACCCTGTCTTTTTTTATTGAAGTATAGTTGATTTATAATGTCGTGTTAGCTTCTGGTGTACAGCAAAGTGACCTCAGTTAATATATATGTGTGTGTGTGTGTGTGTGTGTATAAAATAAAATATATATATATAAATATATATATATGTATAAAAATTTATATATATATAAAATAAAAACCTGTCTTTTAATGTTATAATCTGCCTATGGGAAAAACAAGAAAAGCTGAATTTCTTCCTTTCCTCCTGTTGTAAATATATCCGTGTCACTTGGTAGACACAAACATTGTTTTTTCTGCAGTAACTCAACTTGGGGGCTGGGTAAAAAACTCTTTCAAATGCATACCTACAGGCATGGGTCAAAATCTCCTGAACTTTTCCATGTCTATTGATTGAAATAAATCAATAAACATGATCTGATTTAGTCTCTATGGCCAAACTCTAAATGCAATCTTTTATTTTAGTCTTTCCTCTCCATCCCGCCTTCCAGGAGAATTTTGACTCAAGGAAGAAGGACATTTATTGGCTGGAAGAAGCGTCTACTTTATTACTGTACTTGTTATCAAGTAGTCATTTGGAGGGGAAAAATATCGTGAGGAAGTTTCCCAAAAGAAGGCAGCCATCAGATGTTTTTGTTCTTGATACCAGGGGGGAAAGGAGATAGATGTAAATTATTCCAGTTAGGCATTAAAGTTGATAAAAACACCCCTTCTCAAATAAGGGAATTGGAAATAAAGATACAGAAACATTCTACTGACATCTCTGTGGATTTACTTTTCAGTTTATACATCTTAGCCATCATTGTCGCTGCTTCTGTTATTAATATTTTAACAGCAGATTTGTTTAAATATTCTGCCAGACTATTTAAAGGTCGAGAATTTAGAAGGAACTTTGTAGATACAAAAGCACACACGATTGCTTTGCAGGATTTATTTTCCCATCCCAAAGTCATTCACCAAGCACCTACTCTGTGCCTAGTGTTGTGAGATTAAGACATAAATAGGATCAAGTCACATCCCCCAAGGATTTCCAATCAGAGGAAGACATGCTATAAATATATAAATAGTTACATGCTGTTGTGCTGTAAAGGAGGCGGGTGAAGGATACTATAGGTGGACAGCTCAGAATCAGTCATGAATCCCCACCTGCGAGATTAGAAAAATGACAACTGAAGTGGATGGCAAGCATTTCATGGGGATGTGGCGGGAGTCTGAAAGAGACCCTCAGATTTTCCTTCTGATTTACTCCACAAGAGCTCATTTGCTTGAATACCCTCAGTGCTGGGACTGCCTCACAAGGCAGCCACTTTTGTGTGGCTTTAGCTGTTAGAAGTTCTTCTTTGTGTTAGATTGAGGTGAATGCCTATTCTTTTTAGACATAAAGAAGGCATTTAGAAAATGCCGAAGGTAAATGGACAGTCATAAGAAAATGCTAATGGAGAGTTATAAAATTTAGTTTGGGAAATGGCTGGACCCTCTGCCTTCAACTGTGTGTGTGTTTACGTAATGCCATGTATATGTATTAATTGGATATTATTATTGGATAGACATTTTACCAAATGCTTTATGAGTATTATTTCATTTAATGTTTTCAACAACATTAGCCATCTATAAAGTGGATTGCTATCAAATCTGGGATGACAGTTTTGATAACTTGATCAAATTTACATAGTGAGTGGTGGAGAAGGAACTTCAACTCTGCCTTAATAAATTTAGTCTCAAAATAACACATTGGCTTGAATAAGGTAGACCCAATGTAATATGAATTGCTCTAAAGCTGGACTATTTTGTATTTGTTCCTTTATGATATTAATACAAACTTCCCAAAGACTCTTGTTTCAGGAAGATCAGCAGTTGTTCCCAGCATGACATTTTTGAAGAGGCTGAGTAGCATCATGAAATACACATATATTTTTTAAAAGTCAAATCTTGAACAAAGTTTTAGGATTTTTTTTCCTATAGATTCTGAAAAAGCAACCCCCCCAAAATTAAAACAGCTATATTGAGATGTAACTGATATACAGAGAATGATACATTTAATGTGAACAGTTTGATAAGTTTGGACATACACATAAGCCTGTGATATCATTATAATTAAGGTAATAGATACATCCTTGTGTGTGTGTGTGTGTGTGTGTGTGTGTGTGTGTGTGTAAAAACACTTCACATGAGATCTACCCTTTTAACAAATCTTGACGTTCCCTATACCATGTTGTAACTAGAGGCGCTATGTGGTACAGCAGATCTCTAGAACTTATTCGAGTATGACTGAAACTTTTTATCCTTTGAATAATCACTCTATTTCCCCCACTCCACAGTCATTGTTAGACCTCCTTAGAATAGCAGGTCTTGAGAAAGGAATCAAGAGTTGTAGAATAAGAAAAGTAGTAATATTCCCAGGAATTGGTCCATGAAAGATTTATCAGCTGCCCACCAAAAAAAAAAAAAAAAAAGAAGAAGAAGAAAGGAAAAGAAAAAAGAAACATGCACCCCAATGTTCATAGCAGCACTGTTTACAATAGCCAAGACATGGAAACAACCTAAATGTCCATCGACAGATGACTGAATAAAGAAGTTGTGCTATATTTATACAATGGAATACTACTCAGCCATAAAAAATAACAAAATAATGCTATTTGCAGCAACCTGGATGGACCTGGAGACTGTCATTCTAAGTGAAGTAAGCCAGAAAGAGAGAAAAATACCATATGGTATCACTTATATGTGGAATCTAAAAAAAAAAAGAAAAGAAAAATGAGCTTATTTACAAAAGAGAAACAGACTCACAGGCATAGAAAACAACCTTACGGTTACCTGGCAGAGAAGGGAGTGGAAAGTGATAAATTGGGAGTTCAAGATTTTCAGATACTAACTACTATATATAAAATAGATAAACAACAAGTTCCTACTGTATAGCACAGGGGACTATATTCAATATCTTATAGTAACCTACAATGAAAAAGAATATGAAAATGAGTATATGTATATATATGTATGACTGAACTATTATGCTGTACACCAGAAACTGACACCACATTGTAAAATGACAATACTTCAGTTAAAAAACAGAAAAGAAAAGAAAATTTGCCATCCAGCTAGTGTTCTAATATTTATAAATAAATGTACCATAGATAATAATTCCATACTGGATATATAGAACTAACTTATTCTTTTTAATAGCTTCATAGTATTCCATTTTATGAGTAAAAACAATGATAATTATTTAATATATGCCTTATTAATGCACACACAAATGGTTTAGTTTCAGGTTTGCTTTTCTATTTCAAGCACTGTATTTATTTATGCACCTATCTCCCAGTGTTTGTGCATGTATATTTATAGAATATTTTCTTAGTTCTGCAAGGGCTGGATCAATTTCCTTTTCAAGATATTGTTAAAATTTAACCTCCAAAAAGGTTTCATTCATTTACGTTCCTACGACGTATGTGATAACCTGTTTTTCTTCACCCCCCAACAAAGCGCCTTTTAAACATTTTCCTTATAATAAACACACATCCTCGGCTGTCAGACAGTGAAAGGCTAAAGGAAATTTGCAAAGAGCTCTCCCATTCTGCCCCTATTATACTTGGTTTTGCTGCTAAATATTCAGCAACTTCCATGCTATTGAGTGAAGGAGAATGCAATAATATTCTCATTGGTGCAGGTTAATGGAAGCAAACTCACCTGAGCATCTTTTCAGCTTCAGAACTGCAGGCTAAAAAGCTCCTCCTGGTGTATATGTAATGCCTGGCAGTTGGCCGTTGTGAACGCTACCCGGGTTCTTGAGATGGGAAGACAGACCATATGCTTCGTTATTAAATGAATTCATAGGACAAACTATCACAGAAAACATGTGTAGTACAAGATACTATTTCAATTTGGAAATGAATGTAGGGTAAATGGAAGGTTGCAGCCCATGCAAAATGCAGTTAGGATGTAGGGTTGCCATGGAATCAAAGGAAATGTTTTGCCAGCAGTTAGATGCAGCTCTGCTTTGGAATGTGGGTACTCTGGGATTGGTCTGGGGCTGACAGAGCCATTCAAATCAGAGTCAACACAAAGCCCAGTGGTTTGCGTAGCTTAGCTCCAAACTCTACGCATATGTCAGTGCCAGAACTGGGTCTAGGAAATCTGAATTTCTACCAGTTTCGGTCAGCTGATACCAACTAGAGATGGTAGAGGTGACTGTATCTGCACACCCCCCAAGCACATCCACATATCACCTCATTTTGTGGTCTCTGCAGCCTATGATGGGAGAGCAGAATTTTTTTTCTTTTTTACAAAAATAAGAATCTAGGCAAGAAACTAGACTTACTGTAGTTTTCCTTTGGTTTTGAAAGCAAATCTGCATAGAAACCTGATGATCTAGTTTAGGGAGGACAAATAGGTTTCAGCTTAACAGGATCACTTTAATCTGCTGGAAGATTTCCAAGGGGCTGTATTTTTATTAAACTTTATATTTTGAGATAATCATACATTTGCAGTTTCACAGAAAGCTTACAACATAATACAGAGAGATCCTGGATACATTTTACTCAGATTCCTCTAAGAAAATCTTAAAAAACTATAGTAGCATATCACAACCAGTGGTTGATCTCATTGATACAATAGGATCTACGGCTCTGATTCAGATATTGATGCCATTGGAAGGATTTGGTGAATCGTTAAGGGGAGAAAAATCAACAAGACTTGGTAATAGGTTAGATGTGAGGAGTGGTGAACTATGGATCCCTCCCACTGCGTACTGCCCCTCTCTCTCCCAGCATACCCCCATCCCCTGGCAACGACTAACATGTGCTTCATTTCTTGCATGTTGCCATTTCAAGAATATTATATAAATGGAATGTACGATATGTCATATTTTGGGATTGGCTTCTTTCACTCCGCATAATGCCCCAGAAATTAACCCAAGTTGCTGCATGTATCAGCAGTCTGTTCCCTTTTCTTGTTGAGTAGTAGTCTGTGATTTGGATTTACCACCCAAGTTGCTTCTCTGGTAGAGACTCTGAGGCTGAGTGGGAAAGAGTGCCATCATCACCTAGTAATGTCTGTCATGGGGAGGGAATGGAGAGTGGTGGCAAGCACGTGAGATGAACTCACCTGGCTTCGATGTCTGTGCTGATATTTGAAAGAGAATCAGGGAGGAGAGAGAATGAACATCTATCTCACCCCAAAGAAAAAATCCAGAGTTCACGAGGACGACTGCTAATGAAGCTGGTGATAGGCTGAACTGCTAGCTCATGAGCTGGGTCTGGAGCTCCCATGGTGGAGGGCAGGATTTAATCAGGTGCCTCCAGCCACTTGTTCAAGGCTCTCTGCACTCCATTTCTCTGCTATTTTCTCCCACTTTGTTTTGCTGGTGCTGAAGAGCATACAATCTGCAGAAGGTGGTTTTGCTCAGATCTGCCAAGTACAGAAGAGGTTGTCTAGTCTGTTGGTTAGCCTGATCAATGCCAGAAATTCCTGCCTTTCCTCTCTCCCATCAAATAGTTGGACTCCTCCAATGCATACCTCCCATCTGTACCAACAGAATGTTTTTAGTTTGTACACTTGGAAGCAAAAAATAATCTTTGGCTTGGCTTTGGTTATATATACTAATTATTGCTAATATAGGCACCAGCTGATTGCATTTTATTATATCTTTGTTTTTCACTAAATGTTTGAATTGCTTCCTTGGGGGAAGTTGTCATACTAATTAATTGTTTTGTGTTTTTCTTGACATATCTCGGCGCTGTCTGTGCAACTGTGGCCATGTGTCTGTTCTAAATATTTAAGGCATTTATAACAATAATAGAACCACATTCTCCCCACAACTGAAATATTATCCTTTTTCAATTTTCTGTTTCTGTCAAAGGGATTCTGATGCTTCTGGGTTTCTAAACCTCATGTAACCTTTGACTCTTTGTCAATTTTGTTCACATGATAAATCATTTCTTAAGTCTCATTATTGTGTCTTTGGCCAAATTGTCTCTCTTTTTAAGTTTAAGGTGTCCTCTTATCCCACATTTGGATTGCTGTAATGTCATCCTCACTCACTTTCCTTTTGTAGAACCTTTTTTTTTAATGAGTCTTTCAGTTCATCCTAAAACTAGAGCTGATTTCATTTTTGCAGCCTCGCTCCGACTCTGACATTCAAGAATGGGCTCAACATCTAAACAAGAATCCCCAGAATGACTGGTTTAGAGATGGGCCACATCCCAGACAGGGGTCCTGGGGGTATTTCTTTTGTTTCTATGCTTGTTTTTTTCCAAGGGAAAAATAGATCACCACTCCTCACATCTAACCTATTCCCAAGTCCTGTTGATTTTTTCCCCTTAACCATTTACCAAATCCTTCTAAAATACCTACCTTGGTCCAAGCTGCCATCTTCTCTGACTCTCCTGAAATAGCATCCCAGTTGGTCTTCCTGATTCTAGCAGGCATCCCTGTAGTCAGGTCTTCTGACAGCAACCAGGAGACCTTTCCAAATGCAGACATGGTTATGTCTCTCTCCTGCTTACACCATTCAGTGGCTTCCTATTTTTTTCCTAGAATAAGACCAGAATCCATAACCTAGTCTATAAGGATTTGCATGCCCCACCTCTTGCCAATTTAAACAGCTTCATCTTACACCAGAGTTTCTCTCTCTCTCTCTCCTCTCCAGCCACAGTGGCTTTCATTTCTTTCCTTGAATAAACGAGCATGTCTGAAACTGCACATTCTACCCTGACACTCTCTATTCCCTTCCCTTTCTCCTTTGTAATGATCACCACTTAACATATTATGTACTTTCAAAATATATCTTCTTTATCACGAGTCTTCTTCCAATAGAACGGAAGGGCTGGAATTCACAGATACTTTAGTGACCACTCCTTCCTGAGTAGTTTGACCATAACATAGTTGGCCATAAAGATGTGTTTATTAAATGGATAGATGGCTGGATGGATGGGTGGATGTTTGCATCCATCAATGAACAGAAGGCCCTAATAGAATGCATTTGCCCATAGTATGTTCTCAGTAATTGCAGATTAGGATTGCTTATTTATTGCTAGCTGGTCAGCTTTTTAATTGTTAATTCTGGTGTATTTGTGAACCCATGTTAGTGGGGGGATAGCTTGCAGGCACAGTGTAAAGCTAAAGAGTGTCAAATGACTAGTTTTTTGTCATGTATTATGTGACAGTAATGCCCACGTGTGCTCTGAAGAGAGAGGGGAATCCATAGTGACTGGTCTTTCCTCCTCCTTTTCAATTGTTGCAGTGGCATCATGCCTGGCCTCCTTTTTAGATAAAGTATGACAAAGAGGTTAAAAAAAGAAAAAAAACTACGTGTTTGAGTGAAAAATGGACCTGTGTCATTTCTGATGTTGACACAAGCCAGGCCAGCCTGAGCTACAATTGCCTAATATGTAAAAAGTCCACAAAAACAAACAAGCAAGCAAATCTTTTTTTTTCATTCTCTCTTTTCCATCTGCTTCTTCCTCATACCCCTCCCCCTCTGTTTCCTCTTCTTCTTTTGTAAGATTGCCTAAGATAATGTGTATTAATTACCTAACATACATCATGGAATATGTTTATGATAAAATATATTACTTCTATATATTGTTATATTTTTTATAAATGCCATTAATTTGTTATTGTTGTTATTGACTCCACAAAGAGTTCCACCTTCTGTTAGCTGGAAAGTCAGAATACACATCATTATCCTACTGCTTTGTTTTGTATGATTCACAAAGTCCAGCTAAGTTTCTTTGAGGTATAATCCTCCTCTTAATTTTATTGAAGGGTTTAGGTAATTCCTGTGCTACACCTTTAGGTAGTTTCTTAGCATAGATAGCTGAGCCAGTCTTTTTTTTTTTAATTGATGAAAACTGCAGATTTCAACCTTGGAAGTTCTCTTCAATTCCCCAAGTCAACCCTGAATCCTTCAGTCTGTCTTTTACTTCTCTCTAGCCAATTTCACATTTTGTCAGCCCCAAACCTTCCATGCTTAGGAGAAAAGGAGCCAGCTCTTTACTTTCCCCTCTAGGTGTTAGGCTCCTTTCTGCTATGATTTTGGCTCGAGTTGTTCCCAGCTACTTAAATGCCTGCCTTCATCATGGTTGCAAACCTTTATTTATTGTTTCTGTCAAGACCAACGTCTGAGATTATAAAATGGTTTTATGTCACTTTCTATCCCCGGGTGATTGGTCGTGTCTGTCTGGAGCAGGACTGTGTAGAGGATTATGGGCTCACAGACAGGTTCATGGGCAAAGAGTGCCATTATCAATTAATGATGTCTGCCGTGGTCACGGGATAGGAAAATATAGTACGTGTGGGTGTCTTCGCTTAGCTGCAGCAGGACAGCACTCATTTCTGTCTCAATAGCTGATCCATCCTTCATTTTGTATTCCCTCAGCACTTCATGTGCTCACCTAATTCCCCCACCTTTCAGGAAGATATTATTGCAATAAATAGGAATGCCGAGTGGAATTTGGCATGAATAGAGGAAGTGAAGCCCATGGCTCTGGTTTCCTGACCCCGCTATTCATGTAGCTTGAACATAACTGCTCATCTTCTTCCTCCTGCAGAAAGGAGCCTCTGGAGGCTTGGGGAGGCTGTTTAAGAGTAATGTTTAGGAGCTTTATATCTACCCTAATCCCTTTCTCTCCCATTTATCTGTAGCTCATCACCAGCTAGAAATAATTAAATTACCACAGTCTGCTACTACGTTGAACTTAACTATTTTAAACGACTGTGCCTTTTAAAATTGTGTGTTTGTGTTGCTGTAGAATGGGTAACAAAATTCAGTACATATTTGCTAACAACATCGTTCCGCCTACTACTCTTCGCAGGTACGTTTGCTGCTAAGCATGCGGCACTAGATAAACTCTTCTAGTCTTTACTTCTTTTAATCCTAGGTCACTCTAGGAGTTAGAGGCTATTGTTATCTCCATTGAGGACATGGTAGTAGCCATTGGCTAAGCAAATAAATACCTAGTAAACATCAAAACCAATGTTTGAACATGGGTTATCCAATTCAAGAGATTTCTAGGCTGAAGTACTGAAGGTAAACTTTACAAATGCAGCAGTAAGTGAATTTTCCCGTGGAGGGGCTCTTTGCTTCATTCGAACAGCTACTTACAAGCATCACCTTTCTAGGTCTTTGCAAGGATACTTGCATTTGTAGAAGTGATGTCAACATGAGGGCTGGACGTTGAGAGGTTTCCAGTCATCCCTAGAGCGGGAAGATGGAACGCGTCCGGTGATTTGCATTTGGAGAGTCCGGAGCAAGAGCATGAGAGCATTGATGCTCACTCTCCCTGAAAACCGGCTCCAAGGTTGGGGAGCTCCCCAAGTGGAGTTTTTCAGGTCAAGAGCCACCAAAAGCATATTTGTTCCCAGAACGCAGCCAGCTAGCAAGGTTGCCCCACTGGTGCTGACATTTACTGTAACAAGAGTCTGTTTCCTTTTCTCAGAGCTGCAGCCAACTCCTCACAAGGGAGTTGGTGTCTTGCCAGAGAAACCCCTCCAAGCTCCCAGAAACGTGCCAGGAAAGCCAGCACTGTTCCCTGTACCTGAAATGTGCCAATGATGATGGAATGATGTCTAGTTTCTAAAATAACAAATTAACATATTATCAATCGCTTATCTATCTATTCTCTCTCTCTGTATGCATACTTACATGGTGGTTAAAATGAACATGTATAGTCATATCCATTTGTATATTCATTTTAATATTACAGTAATTCTATAAATATAAAGGAGCGAGTTTTGTTAGACCCCATTATGCAGATGATACAACTAATGTAAGAATCCAGATTTCTTGATTCCTAGTTAAATAAAAAGCAAAGGTAAGTTTAAAACAGCTCTTGTCTTCCTCCTTCTTATCTTTCTTCTTAAAGAATCATAGACTTAAAAGCTGGAGGAATATTTTAAGTTATTCTCTGGTCCATCCCCTCAAGAGGTGGGTTGAAGACAGCTGGGTTGAGCTCCCATTTTGGTAACCAGCTGGCATTACGATCTTGGACAAATCACCCAGCATCTTCACTTTTCTGTTGCATTGTGTACGTAAATGCGGGCTTTTCTATATTGTGTCTAAGATCACTCAGAAGGGGTTATGTCCATCTTTACTTATCTGCCAAGCACCGTGGTGCCCATATAAATGACTCCCAAACTAGTAAAAGCATCTGTAGCTCAAGACTCTTAAATCTTATTTTTCTTGTTTTAATATCAGCCAAATGAGATTCGAAAACTTGCTGGAGTTGAAGCATAGGGAATCTACTGGCCAATTTCCTTTGAATATTACCTTGTTTGATTTGGACAAAGGGGCAGGGAATTGTATAAATGTCACTGTGGAGAGCCCTTGTCCCCTGGTAATTAGTAACCTTATCAATTCAGAGCAAAGAGACACGTTCAGAGATTTTGCTTTGGAAAATGGCACACGGATGAGGGAATTTTATGACTATGGATGAAGTGCCTGGTCTGCTGATGTTTTGCTTTTGCAAGTGGGTGACTGACCTCATTACTGTCTGATCTGTTCCTTTATACCCCTGGTTCTTCTGATCCTTTTATTACTCCCTGGAATCTCGGTCTTTCCGCCCCTTCCCCCACTCAGAATCTCAATAAACCTCTTCATGATCTTCAGTTTGTAAACAACAAACTAGTTTGAGAACGTATTTTTTTCAAGTTTGATTTTAGTTTCTTTTCCATGACAGAAATAATACATGTCTGTTGCAAAAATCCAAAACAGAAAACAATAAGAGCCTATGAAATACAGGAAATCATCCCCCCTTTAAATTGTACATTCTAGAAACAATGGCTTTTAGTAGTTTATAGTTTTTCCTCTGCATACACACACACACACACACACACAACCATATTTCAAAATCATCTGAGTATGCACACCATGTTTTTGCTAATTTTTTTCCCCTACTTGATACCTATATAGAAATTTTCCTTAGGGTCGTTGCATAATTTAATTCAGAATTCCCCTTCTGATAGACTGCTAGGTTGTTTCCTTTTTTTTTTTTTTTTTTTGCTTTTTTTCCCCTTCCAGTTTTATTGAGCTATAATTGACATATGACACTGTATACATTTAAGATGCACTGCATAATTATTTGACTTACATACATCATAAAATAATCCCCACAATAAGTTTAGTGAACATCCATCATCTTATTTAGATACAAACTTAAATAAATAGGAAAACATGTTTCCTTGTGAGGGGACCCCTTAAGATTTACTCTCTTAACAGCTTTCATATGTAACACGCAGCAGTGTTCATTATATTCATCATGTTGTATGTTGTATCTCTAGTCCTCATTTCTCCTGTAACTAGGACTTTGTGCCTCCTGAAGGGAATTACCTTCATCCAATTCCCTTTCCCCGCAGCACCTGTCTCTGGTAACCACAAATCTGATCTTTTTCTCTATGAATTTGTTCATTTTTGAAGTATAATTGACCTATAACACTATCTTAGTTTCTATTATGCAACCTAGTGACTCAATATTTCTATACGTTTCAGAATGATCACCATGAAAAGTCTAGTTACCACCTATCACCATGCAGAGATATTACATAAATATTGACTATATTCCCCACACGGTTCATTTTATACCTGTGACTCATTTGTTTCGCAGCTGGGAGTTTGTACCTCTTAATCTCTCCCTCACCTATTTCTCTCTTTCCTCCTCATCCCCTCGACTCAGGCAACCACCTGTCTTTGCTCAGTATCTATGACTCTGTTTCAGTTTGGTTCTATTTGTCAGGTTCTATGTATAAGTGAAATCATGGTATTTATCTTATCTGACTTATTTCACTAAGCCTAATGCCCTACAAATCCATCTATGTTCTTGCAAATGGCAGAATTTCATTTGTTTTTATGGCTGAGTAATATTGCATTGTATATATGTGTGTATATATATATATATGTATATATGTGTATATAATACATATATACCACATCTTTATCTATTCATCTATCAGTGGGCACTTAGTTTGCTTCTATATCTTGGATATTGTAAATAATGCTTCAGTGAACATTGGGGTGCATGCATCTTTTCAAACTAGTGCCTTCATTTTTTTTTTTTTTTCAGATAAAATCCCAGGAGTGGAATTGCTGGGCCATATGATAGTTCTCTATTTAATTTTTTAAGGAACCTCCATACTGTTTTCCATAGCGCCTGTACCAACTTACATTCCCACCAATAGTGCACGAGGGTTCCCTTTTCTCCACATCCTTGCCAACACTTGGCTATTTGTTGTCTTTTTGAAAACAGCCATTCTGGTGAGTGTGAGGTGGTTCTGATTTTCACTTCCCTCATAATGAGCGACACTGAGACCTTTTCACATGTTTGTTGGCTATCTGTATATCTTCTTTGCAAAAATATCTATTCAGATCCCCTGCCCAATTTTTAATCTGGTTGGTTATTTTCTTTGATGTTGTTGTATGAGTTCTTTGTATATTTTGAATATTAACCCCTTATTAGATACATCATTTGCAAATGTTTTCTGTCATTCAGTAGGCAGCCTTTTCGTTACTTTTTGCTTTTAAAAACATTGCTGCCCTACCTCTTTGCAGACATTTTCAAGTAACTACAGAAGGGGCAGGACATTTTAAGTGGGCTGTAAAAAAACGGTCTGCTACTTTTTTTTTTAAACATTTTTTATTGATTTATAATCATTTTACAATGTTGTGTCAAATTCCAGTGTAGAGCACAATTTTTCAGTTATACATGAACATATATATATTCATTGTCACATTTTTTTCTCTGTGAGCTACTATAAGATCTTATATATATTTCCCTGTGCTATACAGTATAATCTTGTTTATCTGTTCTACATTTTGAAATTGTAGTCTATCCCTTCCCACCCTCCTCCCACTTGGCAACCACAAGTTTGTATTCTACGTCTATGAGTCTGTTTCTGTTTTGTATTTATGGTTTGTTTGTTTGTTTGTTTTTTAGATTCCACATATGAGTGATCTCATATGGTATTTTCTTTCTCTTTCTGGCTTACTTCTCTTAGAACGACATTCTCCAGGAACATCCATGTTGCTGCAAATGGTGTTATGTTGTCGGTTTTTTATGGCTGAATAGTATTCCGTTGTATAAATATACCACACCTTCTTTATCCAGTCATCTGTTGATGGACATTTAGGCTGTTTCCATGTCTTGGCTATTGTAAATAGTGCTGCTATGAACACTGGGGTGCAGGTGTCCTTTTGAAGTAGGGTTCCTTCTGCTTCTTGAATTAACCCTAAATTGTAAACTAGAGGAGGAGACCAGGGCTGGCAAGGACCAAGACATATCACATTAATGCCTGCTGGAAGCTGAGGCTCTGAAGAAGAAGTTGTGACAGTTTTGATGTCTTTGAAGGGCCTCCAGACTATAGACAAGGAGCTGCTGTTTCAAATCCTCACCTTCATCTTTGGCTGCTGAGGATCCAGTCTTATCATCATTCACCCATTTCACAGGCACTTGTTGAGTACTTACTGGTGTTGGACGCTATCTGTGTCAGGCACTGAGCATTCAGGGCATTGCAAGATGGGCTCCATCCCTGCCAGGGCTGTTGTGTGCAGTTGTGTGGTGTGTGTGCTGCTCCCAGGCACCTAGCTGTGGAAGGCAGGAGGAGCTCTGCTTACATGCACCTGGTGTGGGGCTGAGTCCAGCCAGTGGACAGAGCTACCAGGGGCCCTGGTCCCCACTTTGGAGCTCTTGCTTGTTACTCTGTTTGCTGCAACCACCAGATCAGTGATTCTAAGGAGGGCGAGGATATCAATCCTGGTTTTCATTTTTCTTGGCCAGGAATCAAGAGATTGCTGTTGCTCCTTTTAATGTTTTGTGCTTGAACGGTGATGTAACGGGGGTTGTCTCTGTCTCTGTCTCTCTCACACACACACACTCACCTGATTTCCTCTGAGCGAGTGAATAATCTATATTTAAGAGGAAAACCTAAATCAGTAAACCAACTGAAGAAGTTACAGGTGAGGTTCTTAGGTTATGGGTTATAAGGAAAACAAGAAAGTTAGAGAGAAGTCCATGAACAGACTGTGATTCAGTGGGGGAGGGGGAAGAAGTAGAAGGATCTGTGGGTATTCAGGAAGATCAGAGGTTGGAGACGCTGGAGCAGGGTGGCCTGGGAGAGTCCCCAGGGTTGGGATGGCCGGAGGATGGTTAAGAATAGCCTGATGATCACTTTTAACTTGTTGGCATCATCGTGGAAATGGGCCACCGCACTCTCCTTCTAATACACCTGTGTAGTCAGGTGAGGGAGGGATGGGGTACTTGGCTGTGTGCCCCAGTCTCCTCGAGGCTGATGTGCTAGGACGGCTCCAAACAGGAGTTCCAGGCAGACACAGGCAATGATATATCGGTGGCATTTAGTAGGCCCTCAAAGCCTAAAACATGTACCCTCTGGCCCTTTATGAAAAACGTGTTCCAGGCCCACTTCTAAGGAAGTCTTTAATTTGTGTGCTTGTCTAGTGATGTTAGGAGATCATAAGAGACTGTTCTTGACAGTGTAGAACCACACAAGGTAGGGATTTTTTTTTTTAACTTAGATTTCAATTTTTTATGATGTAGGTTTTTCCTCCCCAGAGGAAAAAACATAAAAATGCTCTGAAATAGTTTACAGCATTAGCTACATTTAAGGAATTCAATGAAGCAAAATGGTCTTGTCTCTGTTGAATCAATCAGCATCAAAATTCACTTACCAATGACAGATTTTCTATAAGCAGCAGCTTTGTATTGATACTGCTAATGGGGGTGCGGTTCCCCCAGCAAGCTGAGGTTTGATCTAGAAGGTTTGGAGCACAGTAGTGAATTTCTCCACTCTGAGCACAAAATGAACCAGAGTCTGATGTGCAGCTGGCCAGAGAGTGAAAGAAGAAAAATTTTGTTTGATATGTGCCAGGGAGTAAAACTGAGCAGGCCAAGCTGGACGAGTGGACAACAAACCCTACTGGTCCCATTGACAAAATAAAAAGGCAACCTACGGAATGGGAGAAAAGGTGTGCAAACCATGTATCTGGTAAGGAGTTAATATCCAAACTATACAAAGGACTCATACAATTCAGTAACAAAACAAACAAACAAACAAACAAAAAACTAAAGTCTGATTTTAAAATGGACAAAGAAACTGAATAGACGTTTTTCCAAGGGAGACATCCAATGGCCATCAGGTACATGAAAAGGTGCTCAGTATCACTAATCATCAGGGAGATGCAAACCAAAGCCACAATAAGCTATCACCTCACATCTGTCAAAATGGCTATCCCCAAGAAGACAAAAGACAGCAAGTGCTGGCGAGGATGTGGAGAAATGGGAATCCCGCTCCCTCTGTTGGTAGGAATGTAAATTGGTTCGGCCGCTGTGGAGTCAGGATGGAGGTTCCTCAAAACATTAAAAAAGGAACTACTGTATGATCCAGCAGTGTCACTTCTGGGTCTATGCCCAAGGGAAATGGTGATGAGATATTGAGAACATACCTGCACTTTTAGGTTTAGTGCAGCATTATTCACAGTAAGCAAGATATGGAAACAACATAAGTGTTTGTCAATGGTGAACAGATAAAGATATGATTGACATATATATGTGTCATATATATGTGTGTGTGTGTGTGCACAAGAGAATGTAATTCAGCCATGAGAAAGAAGGAAATTCTGCCATTTGTTACAACAGGGATGGATCTTGGGGGCATTATGTTAAGTGAGAATTCAGACAGAGAATGTCAAATACTGTATGACATCACTTACCTGGGGAATCTAAAAAAGCTGAACTCACAGAAACAGAGAGTAGAATGGTGGTTACCAGGGGTTGGGACAAAGGGGAATTGGAGAGATAGTGACTAAAAGGTACAAACTTGTAGTTCGAAGATGAATGAATTCTGGGGGGAGCTAATGTACAGTGTTACGGTTACAGTCAACAATACTGTGCTATATACTCCAAAGTTGCTAAGAGACTGGCTCTTAAATGTTCTCAGCACAAGGAAGAAATGACAATTGCACGACTTGGTAGAGTTGTTAGCTAACTCTGTTGGTGGTTATCATATGGCAATATATAAACGTACCAAATCAACATGTGCACTTTAACTTACACAATCTTATATGTCAATTGTATCTTGTCAAAAAAAAAAAAAAAAAAAACGCACACCAATGGTCAGATTGTGTCAGTCATTGTGAGTTTGTGAATCTCGTCGGCTAGCTCGGGAAGATAGCCATAGGAAACCTGATTAATTTCATTCATACTGGTACAGAAAGCCTTCAGTGAAAAGGTAATGGAAACAGCCACAGCCACGCAAGAGCAAAGCAGTTAGAGGGGCTTTACTTGGTTTTCTACTTTACGTCTTGGCTGAGGCAAGCTTTATGTCCTTTGCATATTTCACTGAGAAGCCTTAACCACTTCTAGCCATAACCTCCTTTCCTTCCTGCTACAAATTTTCTTCCTAGATTTACTCTTCAGTCCCTAAAAATATCCATCCGCATTATTTATTCACTCCATAATGCATACCATCCAAAGACAACAATTTTGCCAATAAACTGTTATTCTGATGAATAATTCATGCAGCCTTCATTCTCCTGACATGAACAAATATACTTTCAAATGGGAAGAGTGTGGCTCTATTTTAGTCCTCACTCCATTTTTTTAACATTATATATTTCTTAAAGGTTTTGCGACGTCCTCCCTTGGGTGAACTCCATGGGGAATAATTCTAATACTCTAATTAAAAGAAATAAGCCATGACACAGAATCATAACTGAATTTACATACAGTGTTTGTTACACTGACAATAAGATGTTTGGATGTGGAGGACAAGGGAAGCTAATCAGCCAGTGTTTCAGGACTGGGAACATGTGACATTGTCTCTCAAGAAGACAACAGCCACCAATCATAGTGTCAAACTCTGCCACATCCACAGCCAGAGTTTCCTCCCATTTACATGGGCAGGGTGCAACGTGATGGTGATGAGGAAAATGATCATTGTAATAGCAATAATTATGGTTATCAGTTTTGAGTTCCTATGAGATGCTAGGCATTGTGCTAAGAGCTTTCCGTGTATCAGGTTTTCCGTAACCTTGGCTCTACTGATATTTCAGGTCAGATAATTCTTTGTTGGGAAGTGGGGAGGTTGCCCTATGCATTTGCAGGATGTTTAGCAAATCTACTCTACCCACTAGATCCAGCAGCAACACCTTCCTCCAGGTGGCAACCAAAAATGCCTCTGGACATGGCCAAATGTCCCCTGGGGGTCAGAAATTCCCCAGTTGAGAACCACTGGTATGCACGGCTAACTGTATCCTCACAACGTTCTTTCATGACAAGTGCATTTTTCACCCCATTTACAAAACCAAAATCCGGTGCAAGTTTTACCACCACACTGATGTGATGGCTGTTTTGTTGCATGTGACGATTCAGTTCATCTGCCTTCTCCTCTTTCATGGGTGATATTTTCAGATTAATATAATACATAATTGATATAATTAGTATTTTGGCAAACGTGCCCTGGGTAATTAATATTATCTTCAGCGTTGCACAGAGATAACTTCAAATTCCTGAAACCTCTTGCACAGAAAGTAGAGAAGACATGATGACAAAATTAATCACTGTTAATAACAGTAGTGACAGTAATGAGCGCAGTTCCTCTCCGTCCTCCCCATCACTGTTTATTGGGCACTTTCTGTGTGGCAGGCTGAGAAATTAGCCTGGATTACCTGTTTCTTCCCCTTATCTGAGAGATACCTATAAGGTTAGCCTTTACCCCAAGGCAGTGTGATTGAGGTTTGTTTCGTTCCCTGTTGTATCCTTAGCATTTGAAACAATGCCTTGCACGCAGTCAGGGCTCCATGGATGTTGGATGAATGAATGACTTACGAGGAGATGGAATCTTAGAGAAAGGATGAAGCTTGCTAAGGTGCTGACGGAGCTCCAACTCAGACACAGGCAATCTGATCCCAGAGCCCGCACTGCTACCCCTGTTCAGTGGTTCCATATACCTAAGCCGTCTCCTCTCTGCTCCTTTGAACCAGTGCGTCTGTCTTTCTTGACGCTACCTTCACATCCAGTTCTCTCCCCATTTTCTCTTGCCGATGATGGCAACAAGCACCCTCCCCCTCCTTTACTCCGTCTCTGCCCTCGACCCAGAATATCTCTTTGTTTCTCTTTGTCCAAGTCATATTTAATTTTTGAGGCCCAGCTCAATTCCAGCTTTCTTCTGGAAACTTCTCTTTCTATTCTTGAACTCTCAGGCCCTCGCAGGAAGCTCACTGCCTTGGCCAGCCAAGAAGTGATGAAGAGCAGTGCAGAAAAGACACCTCCAGGATTCAATCCTAGATTCTTTCCCCACAAGAAGTATGATCTTGGGCAGGCATCTTAAGCTCTTTGAAATCTCAGTATCCTCCACTTCATTATGACCACAATCGTTCCTGTGCCTCCTGGTTTACTGAGGATTCAATGAGAAAATACTCAGCATGGTCCTTGACACACAGCATGTTCTTAATAAATTACTGTCCTTGTTAACAGCACGCTGACCCTCTATTGTGCAATCTCTGATGGATTTATATTGTGTGTCTAATCTCCCCAACTGGACTGTGGGATTAGAAAAAGACATTTCATTCAGCGTGGGTCTTAAATATGTTACAGAATTCAGCACAGCAAGTAAAACTGTGACCAGGAGGCCACCTCAGTGTTCAAGGACATAATTTTCTCCCTTTGCTGTTCTGAGCTCTGGTGTCTTTATCAATAATATGGAAAAGGCCACTTCCATTTACTCCGCCATACCAGACGGGCCATTGCAAATGGGTTTATTTATACGGTAAGCAATCAGCCAGTGTTTCTCTGAGCACATAAGCATCGGGAACAGTAGTAACTCGTGATCAGTCTGTCTCAGTGCTTCGCTGAAGTTCCCGAGTTCTTTGGAAGTTGGCTTTGCCAATGTCTTTTTTTTTTTTTTTTTTTAATCTGTAAAATTTTGCTTAACATGTAGCTTAAAGTGGGGAGGGGTGATTACTGAGATCCATCTCCTGTTATGAGTGTTGCTTAAGGGAGGGTATGTCTCCAGGGAGACCAGTGTCCAGAAAGGACAGATGGAATCAGAGTCCCGGACCCTGCCTTCGAGGCTGCATGGTGCAGTGAATGGAGTACAGCTCTCACAGAGAGGCTGGTTTCTGGTTCCAGTTTTCTCAGGATTCACATGAGCTTGGGCAATTTGGAAAAAAAAAACAAAAACAAAAACAAAACTTTGTATGCTTTAATACTCTCATCTGTAAAGCAAAACATCCAAATCAGATAAACTATAAGTTGCCTTTCATTTCTATAATTCTGCATCCCAGAATTGAAGTTCATTGGTACAAGCCAATAATTTTCATATTTTCCCTAATTTCCCTAATATTCACATTCCCCACAATAAATTTACCCCAATAGGGCTTTCAAATCCCATTTTAAAAAATCTGCTCCCAGCATACCCATGCCCTCATTTTTTATTCCCCAGTGCCCCACACATTTTCTTAATACAGTGTGTAATAAAACTAAATCTCCCCACTGGAGTGTTTAGAATGTGAAAGACATTGTTATTCCCGCCATGGCAGTGGTGGATGAAAAATACATACTTCTCTCTCTCTCCTGAAACCATCCTTTGATCCTCAGCCTTTTATCAGCAAATCAGAAGTGCTACCTTCTGCAAATTAGCACCACCTCCTGAGAAATTGTGCCAAGTTCCATTAAATGTAATTAGCATTCCTGTTGTTTCCTTCACATTTGAAATAACACACACACACACACACACACACACACACAAACCTCTTTCTGAGTTACTGGGAACACACATCATCCCAAGTTATACCAACAGTGGCGGTGAGAGGCTCGAAGCAGGAGACTGAAAAGGATCTTGACACACAAGTAGGAGTTCACCTTCTCGGGGGCAGGGAGCCGCAGGATCAAAATCTTCGCTTTTGGCTTTTCAAAGTGAATGTTGTCTTCCCACGTGGGGTTCAACAGCTGGCACGCTGCCTTCTAAACTGAAGGTTTGGGGAACGTGGGGAGATGATTATCTCCCTCCATATAAAACAGACCTTCCGGTGGGGTTTGGAAGCAGAAGACTCAAATAGCCTGGAGCAGTGCATTTCAAAACCCAATTTGGGGACCCACCCCATGTGGTTTCCATATAAAAAAAAGAATCACAAACAAAACAAACAAAAAAAACAAACCAATAAAAATCTACTTTCCCTAAAATGTCATGATAGAAATGACATTTTAACACCCAACAAGAAGAAAGTATGAGCTCAGAACAATGCTTAACGCTGGACACATTTTATTAATAGTGATTATTGATACATAGAAATTTTATTTCATTTAATTCATTATAGTAACATTACATAATTATTTTGTTATTAATATAAAAAAGAGAAGAAAAACACCACTATTATGTTCCCCCTCTTTTATTTCAAATTTCACCGTAGGCTACGGAAATTTAGTCAAAACAAACCAGCACTTAGAATCCAGTATCATAAGGGACTTTTAGCTAAGGCGCAGTGCCGCTGCCAAAAACACACATCCCTCCAGGCACCATTCACTTTAATGCTCTAGGACAGAATTTGGAGACAATCAGATACACGTGCACATCTGTACTGAAGGTTCAGAATGGAGGGTGCTAGTTTCAAGTGTTTTGTGCAAAACTGAGTTCAATTTGACAGGCTTTTTTTTTTTTTTCCTTTTTCTCTCAGAAGCCATTTTGCCTCGTCTTGCTTCCTTCCTTGTATTTCTGCATTTGTCATTTCAATTACAATAGAACTGCGAACTATTTTTACACTTTGAATGCAGTTTTCAGAGACACTAGGGGAAGAGCAGTAAAGATATTAGGAGGTGGTAGTTAAGACAGAATGGCTCCAAGGGGGTGAAACAAATTTAGGGCATTTTTTTTCTATTTTAATCATCTACAAAGAAAATAATTCCATGGACTCATCTGCAGTTAAGTTCCACTTACAGCACAATGAAGCATCATAAAACTGAACACAGCAACATTCTCCAGCCCAGTGTCATGACTGTTACATGACACAAGTTGAACAGCTCATTGTTCCCATTTTCTTCTTTGACAGTTGAGGGTGAGAACAACTATTTCCCAGCCTGTTCACACTGAGAAATGAAATGAAAGACAAATCATTTGTTTGTTTGTTTGTTTGTTTGTTTTCCCAAGAAAGAGATCAGTCCAGCGTAGTGAGCTGGTTGGTGGAGGTTTATTCATTCAACAAATATTTATTGAGCATCTGTGTTGTGTTCTATGCTGGGCGGTGAATGAAGCTTGTAGGACACTCTTATGGAACTTACTGTCCCTCCCCTGAGCAAAGTCAGTTTAGATCGCTTAATAATTGAATTAATCTTGATTCTATTATTAATGATAGAAACTCCACTTGGACTGAGTTAAAAATCAGCGGTGGAAGGGGGTCAGTTATTTCTTAAGTCATAGAATCAAAAAGTTTGGGGTTAGTTGGAATTTAGTAACGGCATGGCAGCTGGTCTGTATATGTTTGCTCTCTACCTCTCATGGATCGCCGTTTTGGCCTCATTCCCTTCCAGTGAAGATGAGTTTTTCCTACCAGGCAGGTGGCAAAACATTGGCAAGTTTGGAATTTTATTCTCATGGCTTTATTGTGAATCCAGTTGGTTGTCCATGGAGATTCCATAACTTTGTTCTTCTTGCTGGAGAAATACTGATTTTGCTCATGTCTTCACATGGATACTCACACAGCCATCCCTCTCCATGCAGTTCACATGGCACTGGAGAATCTGACCCCATCCCCATTTGGAGTTGGAGTGAGACAGGGACTTGACTGGCCTAAGGCAGTCCTAATAACTCCTCGTCAACATTTCATTCTGGAAATCAGGCTTCAAGCTATCATTAGACGATGATCCAACTGGCTGATAGCTGGGCATCTGACCTAAAAAAGCCCAGTTAGAGTGAAAGCATGTATGTTTAATCTTAGCTCTTGAATTATTGTGATGTCAGGTACTTAATTCTTCTATCGTGTAAGCTATCACCTCAGAACAGCAGAGGACACAGAGTCCTTGCCTGAGTCCATTTAGAAAAATCCTGAAGAAAAACATTGTTTGACTGCACTTGTGTCCTGTGCTAGGAAATAGAGTATTGTATTTCCCAGGTTTGAGTCACATCAGCCCACTTCTGTATCTGTAGTTTGTAGCCTCCACCAAAACCCATGCATGGAGTGAATCTTGGCCAGAACTTAACCCAGCAGCAGTAGGATGGAGAAACTGGGAGACCATAATCTCACACATGATAGATTTATTTGTTTACAGCCTATTGGGGTATAATTTCACATCATGAAAACCCATCCATTATAAATATACAACTCAAGTGCAAGTAAACTTATGGGCATGCAGGCATTGCCACAGTCCTGATGTCAAATAGCTCCGTCACCCTGATGACTTACCCTGTGCCTGTTTGTAATCAGTCCTGCATACCCTCCATACGAGGCAACCATTCATCCACTTGCTGTCTTTTTGACTTGTCTTTTCCGGACAGTCCATATATAGAAAATCATACAATGTGTATGTAATGTTCTGCATCTAGCTTCTTTAACTTAGCAGAATGTTCTTGGGGTTCATCTGTACTGGTGTAATAGTCTGTTTCTTTTTATTCTTGAGTGATAGTCCACTGTATGGATAACCTACATTTTATCTCTTCACCAATCGATGGACACTTGGATTGTTTCCAGATTTTGGATATATAACGCTGCTCTGAACATTGGTTTCCATGTTTTTGTGTGAATATATGCTTTCACTTCTCTTTCTCTCTCTCTCTCTTTTTTTTTTTTTTTTTTGCTTCTTTTGATGGAAATCTAGTCAGTTACAATGTGTCAATTTCTGGTGTACAGCACAATATCCCAGTCATGCATATATATACATATATTTGTTTTCATATTCTTTTTCATTAAAGGTTACTACAAGATAGAAGATACAGTTCCCTGTGCTATACAGAAGAAACTTGTTCTTTATTTTGAGTGGACATTTAGGAGCGGAATCGCTGGGTCGTATGGGTGAATTGAAACTGCCAAACTGTCTTCCAAAGTGGCTGCCCTATTTTATATCCCTTTCAGCAACATACAAGGGTCCTAGTTGGGCCACTCCTGGTATTCTCTGTCTTTTGAATTATAGCCAGTCTAGTGGATAAGTAGTGGTGTCTCATTGTGGCTTTAATTTGCATTTCCCTAATGTTTAATGATGTTGGGTATCTCTTCGTGGGCCTGAACTTTTAATGAAATAACCTTATCCATCTGTGAAATGAAACGCCATGAAGGAGTCTTACATCTCTATCCATAATTCCCCTTCCCTTTTGAATAAGTCAGCAAAGGAATGGGTGGAGGGCCTGAAAGGGGGGGGGGGTGGAGAAGAATTCCTTCCCCTTTATGCAGAAATGCAGGAAGGGGGAGCAAACCCTTCCCTGTTTCGTTACATGCATCGCTTAGAGGCTAGCTGTGGCAATTTGGCATCGGTGAGGGCACTGACCTCACATGCAGATGATCCCGTTTGTGGATGAGGCACACGCTAAGAACTCCACTTCGGGGAAGACAGGGTCTGGTTCATCGTCCCAGCCTTGAAGCTGTGGGCCTCTGCTGCGCAGTTTGAAAGCAACACCTGACCCTCTCGGTACAAGCTCTCTGAGGTTACCTCTTCCCACCACGCAGTGCTTGCTCTTATTTCTTTTATCTTTTTTTGTTTTGTTTTGTTTTGTTATTTCTTTTATCTTTATCCCTCTCAGGGTAGAGCGGATCTCTGCACATGTTTCTCAGTTGGGTTGTGGTAATCTGTGCTTTCCAGGAAAAGGTCACTTCTTAGAGGAGTTGAAAGGACTCGGGGTTCGTACATTGACCCCCTGAGCATATGGGAGTCCAAGAGACGGGTTTCTCTATTGCTGAGGTTTTCAACCCTTGAAAGCTCTGAAAACAGACTAAGTGCCTGGGATGTGAGCTCACAGCGGCCCGCTGGTGTCAGCTTTAGTGGGTTTTGACACGTGCCCGAGATGGACTTCAGCCAGCTGAATTCCCCACTAAGCAGACCACTGAGGTGGTTACGTTAAGAGCATGTCCTTTAAATCAGATTTTCTTCCGCTGGAATCCTGGCACCACACGCTGTGCGGTAGTATGATTTTGGACAAGCTCCTTAACCATGGTAAGCCTGGGTTAACTCAACTGTAAAATGGGATTAATGACAATACTTGGTTCTTAAAATCATTGATGGGGCTTAAGTTAGATAATGCATGTAAAGTGCTGAGCATCATTCTGAATTTCTTTAGCTGTTATAATTTTTGTGTTATATTGATTTTTGTGTTGTTTGGTTTTATATCATTGGAACTTGGAAGAAAGCCTGACAAACAGTGTGCATGCAGTGACTACTATGTAATCACACAGAGTTGAGATATTCATCCATTCATTCATTTATCTGGTAATGCTGTAATGAATTTTTTCGTGTATTCCCTCATACAATAGATATTTATCAGGTGCCTGCTATGTGTCAGGCAGTGTTCTAGATCCTGGGGCAGACTATAACTCTCAGGACAAATCCAGCCCTCCACCTGTTTTTGTAAATAAAGTTTTATAGGGACACAGCCACACCCATTCATTTGCATACTGTGTATGGCTTCTTTGTGCTACAGCCACAGAGGTGAGTAGCTGTGACAGAGGTTGAATGACTCCCCAGAGCCTAAATAGATTATTGGCTATTTGGCCCTTTATGGGACAAGTTTTCCAATTCTTGCCTTAGATACTGAAAAATCAAAGAGTGAACTAGTAAGGTAATGTACCTGCTCTCATCAGGGTCAGGACAAGACAAACAATAAACTTGTGAATAAATGCATTTCTACATACATATACACACAAATTATCTGTAGTGATAAATGCAATAAAAAAAAAATAAGGAAGTAGAAAGAAGTAGAAACGAGCCAAGGGCAGGGGGTAAAAGGAATTTTTTTTAAGTTTCTCATTTAAATGTCTCTAATATCAGATTAGAAGTTCACAGTTCCTCTTTAGTAATTTATTTACAAGATAATTTTCAACAGAGTCATTGGAATCTCATTGACATTCAAAAACCACCCCAGGTTGCAAATCAATCCAGATGTGGCCGACTGAAAACGCTGGTTTGGAGAGACCTCATAGACAGTATCATGAAACTAAGAACCACTTGGCATTTTGCTGACTGGCATCTGTTTTTGCCCAGGAGTAGATTTCCCCACATGGAGAGCAGTGAGGGCATCACTGCTTCCAACAAAAAAGGGAGCTACAGTCATGGCCCTCCGCCAGCCCGGTTACCTGTAGATGCAGCTAAATTGAAAAGTACCCTTTCTACCAACAAAAAAGAAGCCTTTGGGGCCTCAAGAGCTGATGAAAAGAGGAGTAGGAAGTAGGTCAGAGACAGCATGGAAGGTCTTCCACCCCGTGCCTTATTTTGAGTAGGGTTTTCAAGTGCCTGCTTTCTGTTGGACAGTTTCCTTGCTACGATGCTGCCCTGCAAGCAAGTTGCATTATTAACAAAGCTGTAACAGGAAGCAGGACGCATCCACAAAATTCTTGTGCAAGGGTCAGCAAATCTTTTCTGTAAAAAGCCAGACCATAAATATTTTAGATTTTGCAGGTCTTAACGGCCTCTGCTGCAAATATTCAACTCTTCTGTTTGTAGCCCTGCATCAGCCTTGGACAATACAGAGATGAATGAGCATAGCTGTGTTCCAATAAAACTTTATTTATACAACCAGGGAGGATTGGACCATGAGTTGTGATTTGCCAGCCCCTGTTCTAGTGCACTTTTTTCCCCTCCAGGGGTGCTCACCAGATCAGTTGGGGAGCATAGGCAACACACATATGCTTTGCCTCCTCCCTTCTGACCTGATGACTCCGGCCAGCCATGTGCACGTGTTCAAAAGCTCCCACAGATAGTCAGTATACACTGGGTTATGCAGTGGCTAACAACTCCCAGAATCTGAGTGATGGTGAGACAAGGGTGCGTCTCTTGTTCATGCAGTCCTACCACGGGTCTGGGTGACTCTCCAGGGCAGCTGTGCTCCACGGGGTGGCGTTGTGAGTCAGTCTAATGGAGGCACCCTCAGCCTGTAGCATCACTTTCTGGAGCACACAGCCTTCTCGGTTGATGTGATTGAGAACTACCAAGACTGGAAGATCTTGAAACAGCAATTAAATGACTAGGTCACTAATGGTTTGGCCATAACTAGTCACAGGGTTCTAACCAGCTTCAAGGAGTTGTCAAATATACTCTTCCCATGTGCCTAGAAGAAGCAGAAGGGAGCTAGATCCAAGCAAACATGAAAGGTTTTGTTTGATCCATTGATTTGATTGAGTAGTTGATCAGTAGCCCTTACAAAGCAATCCGATGTGTCCAACAGTGAAGAAATTATGTGGAATAAGTTGTTCACATCTGCTTTCCATGAGGGCAAATCTGAAAGAAAACGCTCTCTAGACTTAGGGTCAGACACTTCTCACTGCTTTACATTCTTGCATTCAGTATTTAAATCCAGTATCAGTGTCGTTAAGCCCATGCCTGACCTTGGAGTGTATCTGTGTCCCGTGAAAATGAAACACGTTCGCTGACCAAACATCTCTTGACAACATTGGGTTTCACCTGTTAGTCTCTAAGTTACGCTTAGCGAACACTCATCTTCACTTTCTACACTGATCCAGTTCGGTTGACTTTACTAATTTGGTTGACAAGACCATAAATAATAATCCAGTGTCTCTTTGTTTATAGTTAACAATACTGGCCCATTATAATTTTCTAAGGCAGCCCATATGGTGGGTAATAAACTTACTAATAAAGCTGCCACATGGAAGATAGGTCTGCTTTTATTTTTATGGCTATTTCTTTAATCTGATACATAATTAATGTACAAGGTTCAACTTTTGTTTGGGGGGGGGGTCAGGCCCCAGGTTATTTGATGCCATTCTGAGATGTTGATTTTCTGGATGCATTTATGGGTAGGAGTGTGAGATAAAACTATATAATTTTTTTTTAATATGAGAAGGTACTAACCAGGATTTTTGTTTTTAAAGGAAGACACTTAAATTACCTTTGCTTTCAGAGTTCATTTCCATTGAAAATATAAAATGATTCTATGTTCAGACTCTCTCAAAGCACCTCTCCCTCCTCTTACTAAGAGAACATGGTTCTAAAAATTTTCTCCTCGGAGAATAATTTTCTCTGCCTTCCATCTC
The DNA here is from genome assembly GCF_036321535.1 of Camelus dromedarius. Lineage (NCBI taxonomy): Eukaryota > Metazoa > Chordata > Mammalia > Artiodactyla > Camelidae > Camelus > Camelus dromedarius. The sequence goes on along the minus strand of NC_087459.1, from coordinate 5,081,095 downwards.
TCTCAATGATTTGCTCAGTCTCCACAATTTGTCTGGCTCCCTCTTGAACTGATTTATGATTCACCAAAATCTGTAGGAGAATTTGCCAAGCTGCAGGCCAACTAATTATGTTTGCTGTTGGACTTATCTGTTAGGTGCTGGCGCTTCCATTTTGTCGAACGGTCTAAGTTTAATGTGCACACATGTTTCATTTTTGTTTTTCTTAAGAACCAGGCTGACCACCCAGGGGTGACTCCAGCAACAACAAAAACATTGGAGGTGCATTACCCTTCATTTGTATACAGAATCTTCGAAAAACTAACCATTTCCCCAGAAATTTTGCCCAGGGCTTGCTTCTTTTAGAGGAAAAGTTCTGTCTTTCATCCATGGCATCCTCAATATGTGCAGTGAAAATTGTGCTGTCCATGTTCTGCTTTGTAGCACTTTTATTATAATGTAATAATAATAATAATAGTATCCAGATGACAATAGTAATTGCTCATGTAACATATAATGCATGCCACACAATCTTCTAATATACTTTACATATATTCACTCTTTAAATTCTAATGTAATTCTGTAAAGAGGGAGGGTACTATTTTCTTTCTTATTAAATTATAGTTGATTTAGGATATTGTGTTATTTTCAGGTGTACAGCAAAGTTATACATATATGTATGTATCTAACTACTTTTTCAATTCTTTTCCATTCTAGTTTATTACAAGTGAATGAATGAACATAGTTCCCTGTGCTATAGAGTAAGACCTTGTTGTTCATCTATTTTGTATATGGTAGTATGCATCTGTTAATCCGTATTCCCAATTTATCCCCTCCTCCTCCTTTTTCCAGAAGGTATTATTCTTATTCTTTTTTTTTTTTTTTTCAGGTAGAAAAATGAGGCTCAGAGAGGTTAAGTAAGTGACTGACACCACACAGCCAGAAAGGAGCAGAGTTTTTGGAAGCCTGTCTGCTCATGATGGGATAGTATTCTCATCAGATATGCAGGGCAGGGCAAGTCCCTACATTCTAAAGGCATGTTTTTGGAAAGCCCAGCCATGAGCAGGTTTACACGCCAGTATTGATTTATCTGGTGGAGCCCTTTGATTTTATTGGATGATACTCTACAGGCTGATAGATGAGGTGACACTAAATGTAGTGACACTGTTTTCTTCCCTTTCCTATAAAAGGTGAGATGGTTCCCTGTGGTGTTAGAACGGATTGCAAGAGATTTGCTTGGGGAAAATTATCTTTCCCTATTCTCCTCTGCTCCATTTCTGCTGTGAGTTATTATGATTTAAAAAAAAAAAAAAGCTAGAACACTTGCTTCAAGGTGAAAATATTTAGGCAAAAATATTACCACTGGGAAAGTTTATTTTAAGCATCGTGGCTAAAAAAGAACTGTGTCAGGTTTAGGATTTTATGCTAAACATTCAACACAAAGCCATAAAGCACTGATTGGCAAACGTTTTCCTGTAAAGGGCAACATAGTAAATGTTTAGGCTTGTGGGCCATACCATCTCTGTGACAACTACTCAACTTCTCAATGAAAGAGTTCACAGGCAATGCACAAATGAGTGGGGCGGTATTACAATAAATCTGTGTTTTCAACAACAGGCAGCAAGAGAGACTTCCCTCTCAGACCATAGCTTATTGACCCCTTAATGTAAAGGGATGGCCAAAGGTTTTCGAGACAGGGTTTCTCTTCTGACCTGCCATTTGCCAGCTGCATGGCCTTGGAGGAGTCATCCAACCTCCCTTAGCCACCGTCTCCCAGCCGATAAATGCGGAAATGGCTACTTACCTATCAGCGTGGTTGTGAGAACTGAATGAACAAGCACTGAATGAGTGAAGGACCAGATTCAGTAGGTGTGAAGGATATCAGGTCCCTGCCCACGTGAAATGCTTTGGGAAGCAGTTTAAAAGAAAGAGAGAGTAAACCAGTCAAGAGCTGACGAGAACTGGAATGCCCCCAGGGTGGGTGGTGTAGATGACTAGGAGTGGCAGGCAGCCTTGTGGGGAAAAGGAAGCCAGGATCTATGAGGGGAGCCTAAGGATGGAAAGGCATATGCGTGGTCATTGGCAGGGAAGGATGCAGTGTGTTTGGAAAGCAGGAAAAGGGCAGCATGTGGCTAGAATGAGCTCCAAGCATCCGTCCCAGCGGGAGAGAAACAGAGAAGATGGAGGAGAGAGAGATGCAGGAACCCTTCTTTGCTTGTGGTAAGGAGCTGAACCTTTAGTCTCAGAGCAATGGAAAGCCTTTGGAGCGGACTGAGGGAGGGGGTATCACCCAAATTACAATTTATAGGAATTTTGTGGAGAGCGGACTGGCGAGGAGAAGAGGGGAGGCAGAAGGGTAAGCTAGGAGGTTTGGGCAGAAGTTCAAGGGAGAGATGATGGTGATTACAGGATATCAACAAACTCACCACACAACACAGGTCGTCTGTTTAACTGCATTGTGTGTAGGTTTTTACCTCCTTAGAGTTACCCACAGCCCCAATCTCTTGGTTAAAAATTAACCAAATTATTTAAGTTTGGTATGTCTAGAATGCCTTTAACATAATCCTTGCTGGGTTAGCAACAGTAACATAACTTAGAATTATAGGAGGTTCAAAATATACAGCACTTCATCCCATGGATGTACTTGAATAGATATGAATCCCCATACATGAACTCTCCGTGAACTCTTGTGAAACTTTATATATATATATAAAATTTGATCAATGAGGAGCTGTAGACAGCTCAAACTTTTTGTCAGAACAACCTTGATTCTAAATTTCTGTACATCTGCTTATCAGCCCAAAACCTTAAAGAAGATCCTTAACCTCTAAACACGTATGTGTGTTTAAGGGAATCTAATTAATAACAACAATGCTTACTCATAATTGTTACTTAGTAATAAGTATAAGAAAGTATAATTTATGCTAAATGTATGTGCTTGAAAGTGTATAGACATTATTTCTTTGAAGCATTACAGTGACCACCTGATACGCATATTAATGCACCACACTGCAGATAAGGAAATTGAGCCTGAGATTAAGAAATGCATTTGAAATTGTGCCGTAAGTAAGTAGAGAAATGTCCATTGAGTTGATCTCATTTCATCCACCTCACAATGGGAGATTATGAGACATAGCTTCAGCCACGATGGTTGCTTGATAACTTTCATGTTATATATCACTCTGCAGATTTCAAATATTTATGACCACAGAATTAATTCTAAAGCAAGTAAATTGAAGGAGGTGTTTGCGTGTAATTTTTTCCCCTAATGATTCCACTGTACCCTTGAGCATTTCCACGTTTGTGTTTAATCACAGAATCTCAGTCATGATGTTTCTGACAGGTAATTTCCTTAATGCATTTGACAGAGATGGATTGCATGGAAGTCCATTGGATTCTGTGCTTTTGTCTGCAAGTGATGAGATGAGATTAGAGCTATCTGGGTCTAGTGCCTCCAAGGATGCCGCATCTAATAATTCCCATGGTAATATGGATCATCTTTGTGGACACACACGTTCTTGGCCAGATGGGACACACCAGTGTGCAAGAAACCCTGCCACTTTTATTATACCTTGAGAAACATCTGGGCTGATATGTGTGTGTCAGAATCATAAATCAATTTAGTCCTCAGAGATAGTCCTAGTTTTGCACTTTATCTTCAAATACACTTGTTTTCTTTCTTTCTTTCCTTCCCCCCCCCCCTTTTCCCTACTGTGACTGAAAGTGTTAAGTGATGAGAACAAATGTCAAGCTATTGGATTCCTTTTCAGATTGTAAAGTCTGTGTGTTGGCATGTAAAGATCTGAGCATCCGCGAGGCTCACGGGTACTTGGTGAGGAACAGTGATTCATGTTTCATGGCATTTCATCCCTGGGTACCAACAAACCCAATCCATTCTCGAGCAAAGATGCAAATGCCCAGTGGAGATTCACTTGGTGACCCTTTCTCCTCCTCCTCTCAAGTATTTATCAGCTGTTAGCCCCTGTGGTTGGTTAGTGTGCGTTAGTCTAGATCAAGGGGGCCGGAGAGTCAGGGTCAGGGATCTCAGATACCCGTGGGAAACACAAACGCTGCTGTTTCACAGAACATCCTTTAGGCGATTCATGTCACTGGCTGTCAGCAGGCACACTCCTGAGTAGCATCATGTTATTTCAAAAATAGAGATTCTGCTGTTGCCAATCCACTCATAATCTCTTAGCACTTGAACCCCCGAACCCCACTGAGAAGACCGTTCTGGTTCCTATTAAAAAAACTATTTTTATTATGAAAAATATACATAGAGAAAAGGAGAAAGAGTAACGCAGTGAGTGTCATATACTCCCACTGGGATTTAAGAATTTACCAGATATGCACAACCATTTGAAAGGAGGTTTCCACATCATGAAACTTATCTTTAAAGACAAAAGCAAGAAATATAAAAGAAATGTAATTCGATGTAAAACCCTGATGACAATATTGTAACCAACTTTAGCCCATCCTATTGTCAGATACCCAGTCTGTATTCAAATTTGCTCATAGTTTCCCAGAATATCCTTTATAAGATTTTTAAAGCAGAGCTGTCTAGTCACTTTGAACTTCTGAAATTGTATGTTAAGAGGAAGGGGGCAGGTTGCATAAGATAGGACATAAATATTTAAAGTATTTTTTCTCTTTATAGTGCATCCATCCTTCCTTGGGTCTTCTGAGAGGTTATCAATCACTTAGAAGATTATGTGAAGTCTTCAAAAGACATATACATATAATTTGGCACTATGGAAAAGCCCTTTTAAAATTACAGAAACAAATATGGCTCCAGGAGAAAATATTTATCAGCATTTTTTCCTAATGGTGAACAATTGGAGACAACCAAAATTCCTATCATAGAGAATTGGCTAATTTATGATGGTCATATTTGAAAATGCTCATGTGTTGCCAAGTGAACAAAGCAGATTTCACAACTGTATGGGCAGGATCACAGCACTTTACGAATTAGCTCACACACAGAACAAAAACCTTGAAGAAAACATTTCTTGGTGTGTTAACCATCATTATCTCTAGACAGTAGGATTGTCGATCATCTTATTTAATTTTATTTTTCTTTAATTTTTACAATTTCTGCACAAAATGTGGAATATTTTTTGGTGACAGGGTTAAAAAATGTCAATCAGTCAGCCAGCTCTGCAAGAGATGTGTTGTCTAACCGGAAGGGAAAGCAGAAGCATCAATGTGACGGAACGCACACACCCTTCTGCCCTTGTGTTTAGCATAGGCTCCTTGAGATGGACCACAGCCACCAAACCGGAGAAGGTAACATTACGTGTTTTAGGTAAAATGAAGGAGCCATAGCACATCTCCCTGTATTCCCTTTGGTCTTGCAAGTCTTGCGTTAAAATGCTCTGATAGTGTCTGAGTAGGGTTTCCTTAAAAACCCTCAAGTTGACATTTGCATTGCAATTAGTTTCAAAACTCTATTTGGAGGAAGCTTTTAACTGCATGTTACAGAGGTCTGATAGAGACCCTAACTGAAGTGCAATGTTTGCCCTGTGTATGTGTGTGTGTGTCTCCCACTCCATTCCCTGAATGCTCTTTTATGCTCCAAGCAAGTAAGAGCACATCTTGCTGAAGACTTGTCCAGGGAGCACTGGCTTATCTACCATCTTCACTGCTCCTCTCCTGGGTTGCAAATGTCCTCATAGATGTGGGGCTCTGATGCAGGTTTGCCTCATGGTCACAGAGAGTATGACCATGAGAAACGGTGCAAGGCATTTTGCAAGGTAACAAAGAAATGACGCAGAGTTGGCTGTTAAAAATGCAAGAGTCAGAGTGTGGGAAGCCTTCCAGGAAGTGGCTGAGGAAACAGGGTAGAGAACAGTAGCCAGCAGTTTGGATTGAAGGAAGTTCTCTGACACTGTGAAGGTGATAACTGTAGCCTGGCAAGCAGGATAAACCATCCGATGAGGGGTTGGTTCAGGAAGCCCTGGCCAGAGGCACTTCGAGACGTCAGGGCATCTGAAGGGAAGGCTGAGTGAGTTCTAGTTGGTGAAGCCTTGGAGGATGGCGTCTCCTTAGGGACCTGCTATAAAGACTCACACTGACTCAGTTCCAGTTCATTTCCCCGGTTCCGGGAATGCATTGCCCCCTTCCAAAATACCTCCCCCCACCACACACATACACACACTAAACAGAGGACAGAAGGCACTCTGTGACGCATAATTATCTGTATCTCGTTATCTCTTAATTTATAAGCTAGCCTCTCCCTGTAAGAAAGGTGCTCTAGGTTGTAAATTCCTGAGAAGGTATAGCTCAGCCGTCTGCACGATTCTCAGACACCTGCAGGCAATCTCCTGTGTAACTTTCCCAAGACATCCAAGGAATAAAGTTTTATTTCTTTCCTCCAGCTTTCTGGAGGAATCTGTTCTAGCTGGTCTACATCCTGATCACCTGTGTGTCTGGAATGGGCCCAACCCAAATACAGAGGATTAGAGAACCGTTAGTCTAGTCGACACTGAAGACCATTGGGTAGGGTGTCAATTACTGACCCAAAGGCAGAGTTCTCTGTTGAGTGACGACAAGATCCCAGGACTTCTTAGAAGGCTGCTAAAGATCAGAAAACCACTGATAAACCAGTACATTTAGCACAAATTTAAATAAATTAAATTTTTTTTTTTTATTGAAGCGAAAAGTCCTTCCTGCCTGAGTTCACTGACCTTCTTTGTTATTAACTTTTCCAAGCATTGATGCTCCTCATTCTTTAATACATTCCCAACAGAGATTTCAACTTCCCAACCCGGCACTGTGGGTTTTTTATTTTTATTGTTTTGTTGTTTGTTTGTTTGTTTGCTTGCTTGTTTGTTTTCATGAAACTCTGATCTCTGAATGATGAGCTGAGGGGAGATAGGAAGTGGCCTAAGTTAGAAGGGGAAATTGAGAAGGTTGGGCGTTCGGAGTGGCGTAGCTGCCTGGGAGTCAGCACCGCTCGAACCATCCCAGCAACAGTCAGGAAGGGAGTGTGGTTCTTCTGGTCACTGTGGTTCTAACTGTGTCGATTAAGTTGTTTATTGGGGCAGATAGAGTTCCTCATCTTTGCTGTGTCACTCATTTGTTTTAAGAGTTAAACCAGCCTTGTCTACATACACACACATGCTAAACAAAGCTTCACTATGCTTCAGAGGATGTTCACTGTTCAGAGAAAGTCATGAACAAAGGTTTTTTGGAAAAAAAATAAGTACGGGAATTTTCAGGCTTACCCCCCAGTCTTCGCAATTGGAACCTTGGGGAAGGGGCCCAGAGTTGTATACCACATGCCCCACCTCCTCCCACCCGCATGGGACCCTGACAATCAATCCAGTCCGGGCCTTGTAGGGTATGACTGTAATGTGATTAGAACATTACGACACTGTGATTCATAACCCAGGGGGGGAAAATCCATCTTAATTCTTTACTTGGTAACTTCCTATTTATAGTCCGTACTCTGTTCCTCAGGAAGCCTCTCTCACCTCCTCCCGTGTTTTAATACGGAACTTTGTCGTTGGAATGGATTTCCTCAGTCTTTAAGATTTGATTGGAGAACTAATTCTGGTCATGGTACATCAGAAAGCTGCCTTTTTCCCTCTTTCTAATAAGAGCTATAATCCATTGCTGACAAAAAAAAAAATCTCTACAGCATTTCCTGGGTGCTTTAGAATACGTTGTGACAAATGGCGTCTTGCATTTTACAATCGTCCTCGTGGCTTGTAATACATCGTTTAATGAATTGATCACAGTGGAATGCAAAGATGAAGCGGCATTTATTTTGTGTGTTATATTGCATATAATTTTTAGAGCTGACATTTATAACCATGGAGGCTGTTATTTTACATATCATCTTCAAACCATATCAGCCTAAAACACATTTAAATTTAATAAGCAAGTAGATTAGATTTGCTTTTAAGCTAGGCATATCATTACAGTGTGTGTTTCCGGCAGGAGGACACTCTCACGATTAAATACTGTCTTTAGTTGTCTTAAAGAAACAAAAATCGTAAAGAAGGGAGCGAGAGCGGAAGCTGGCGTAATTAAGTATGAAGTCCAAAGAATATCCTTTGATGGACCACTCTAAGCAGAGCCCCTCTAACCATTGAGGCAAAAGAGTCCATTTGGTTTTTATTAACCATCATCAGGCAACTTTGAGGCTGAATACAAGCCTTGGGAATGAAATGCAAATTCTATAATAGGAACATCATTGTGATAATAATTTATTAAATTTCCCGAGCCGTCTCCCTCTGAGGAGGGCAGAACAACCGCCCTGGTGATTAATTTTCAACATCGTTTAACATTTTATTAGAGGGAAACAGTTTTGAATCTATTGATGCCCTTTCTGTACAATTCCATGAGCTGTTTTCAAAACCAGAGGGAAGGGAGAGAGGGTGGTGGGAAATGGAGGAGGGAGAGGAGAAGGATGCTGACCAGCAGTCCTAGTTCTGATATGAAGAAGTCTCCTGTGCTTTAAAGGCATTTTGTATTGTTCTAGGCTCATGGGAGCTCATTGGTGTTTGGTAAGAGAGTTTGCTTGGAATCTAAAGTTAAGGGAAGCACAGTATCTGGGGAGAGGGTTCATCTGGGAGGGTTGGGGGCTTCTCAGGATCCTAGTGGGGCTTTCTTAGACATGGGCAGCAGACGTGACTGCACAAAGGAAGGCCCCCTAAGTGGGGATTATAAGAGAAGGCAGGTGGTGAGGTACTTGGTGGTCCATTTAGCTCCACCAAATGTTGACATGCTACAATGTCATCTGCGAGGAGACTAAAGGGACAAAGTAGCAAAATGCAAGGTGGGACCTGGATGGGATCCTGGCACAGAAACAGGACGTATATTAAAAAAAAAAAAAAAAAAGAAAGAAAAGCAAAACAAAACTAACAAAATCCTACATGGTCTGCTGTTTAGTTAACAGTATTGTACCAATGTTAACTTCCTGTTTCAGATCATTGTACTAGGATTAAATAAGATGTTGACATTGGGGGGAGCTGGGTGAGAGACACACAGACATTCTCTGCAGTATTATTACTATGGTTTTTTTTTTTTAATTGAAGTACAGTCAGTTGCAATGTGTCAATTTCTGGTGTACAGCACAATGTCCCAGTCATGCTTATTTTTGAAGTCTTACTGCAAATCTAAAATTATTTCTAAGTAAAAATAGGTGTATAAGCAATAAAAAAATGTGAGACAGATAAAACATGCTAATAGGAGAAGCTGAGTTCAAGGGTCAGGCCTGCTTAAAACATCTAATGTGGACAGTCCCATGTCCTCTCTGAGAACAACATAAAAGCAGGGAGAAAGGGGGTCTCATCCATTCTACTTTGCGTGGAAAGCTGTTTTACAGTTTGACAGTGCGATAGCCAAAATCACGCCTCCCCAACCCACCCGACCCTGGCAAATATGTCCACGTCTAAATCTAATCCTTGAAACCTGTGAATATGTTAGATTACATGGCAGAGAAGAATCAGGATTTGCAAATAGAATTAACCTTGCTGATCAGATGGCCTTGGGATGGAGAGAGAATCCTGTATTATCTGGATGGAACCAGTATGATTACAGGGGTCTTTATATGTGGAAGAGGGAGGCAAGAGAAGAGAGGGCGTCAGAGTGATGCTTTTTGAGAAGAAACTTGACAGCCCATTATTGTCTTTCAAATGGAAGGGAGGCACCTGCCAAGACACGCAGGCAGCCTCTAAAATCTGGAAAAGGCAAGATCCCAGATCCAACCCTCAAGGCTCCAAAAAGGAACAAGCCCCACCAACAACCTGAATTACAGCTCAGTGCGACCTGCATCGGACTTCTGAACTACAGAGTGTAAGATAACACATTTGTGTTGTTTGTGGTGATTTGTGGTAGCAGCAACAGGAAACAAAATACAGACAAGTGATCAATATAGCAGCAAATGCTTATATGCTTACATGGTCCTTCAATGCAATAAGCATTTTACGTGTATTACTTCCCTCTGTCCAGTGAGGTCGCACTACACTGTACCCTGCATTATAGATTAGGAAACCAAGCAGAGAGAGGTGAGCTTCTCCAGTGGGCACAGCTGGTGTGCAGCCGAGCAGAGCATTAGACATACTGGGTCCATGCTCTGAAATAACAGGGTGGGCAGCCAGCCCGGTGTCTTAGCACTAGGCTCTACCATAGCAAATGTTGGCAGAGAAGGTAGTAGTGCAGTGGGTTTAAATAACTTAAAATTGGAAGAAGTGTTGTCATGAGAAAGAAAGAGTGAGACCTGAAATTTTCTTGGAGAGGTAACTAGAAAGATAAGATACTGTAATAGCAGTTGAAAAGAAAATTGTGTCTATCTTTTAAAAAAAATGGCTAAAAAATGCCTTTCCCAAATTATAAATCCCATCTGATTATTATAGATTTAGGTGGCACACAGAGATGCTATTAAGTAAAATGAAATCAATCATTTGGTGAAGAATTTATTCCCCTTTTCAGTTTTCTTTCCATGTCCCTGTTTATGTCAGTGAGAAAGTCTGCTTGGTACTAGGCTGTCCTTAAACATCTTTCTAATACTTTCAGCATCCTTCTCACCATTTTTAGTAATTAAGTGCAAGCCTGAGGCTCTGTGTCTGCAGGTAATAACAGCAAAATGTTAATAACTTATGATTGTATTGTATTTATTTTATGGTTACTCTATTTGGAATAAGTGATTTTTTTTCCCTTTTGCATTCATAGTATTGATATAAAGTTGCCTTTTAGAAACAATGTAGTTCAGTGGAAGCAAACTACATCAGTGTAAAGATATTTTAAGCAGCTGATAGTTTATCATTATGACACATGGTGGCCATTTAGTGACAGTGGCAGAAGAATGCCTTGGGTTTGGGAACATCTGGTTCTTTGGGGCTGAAGATTTCAAAGTGTTGGCTCTAATTGCTAAAGAGATGTTCATTACTAAGGCCCGTCTTTGAATCCACTTGGTTTTCTACCTCTTCACCAGAAATAAGTAATTTCACTGCATTCAGAGAGTAGAGACCATACGACAGATGAAACATCTTTGCAACAGTAAAATTTGATTGGGAGTAACTAAATCCATTGGTCCTTAATTAGCTGCTCATTGTTCTGCTAATTCTAGCAACAAAATATCTAAAATACATATTTTCTGATCTCTGTTAAAAAAAAAAAAAAAAAACCTTACTGTCTGTTCACCAGGCTGTGTTTTATGCCTTGAATCGAGTCTGGCCTTGGACTTGCCATTTTAGGGGTTGAGCCTGTACCCTGCGAGTGGTCCAGCCGTCCCAGAGCATAGCCTTATATTTGACAATGGGAAAGAACGCCTCTTGCTGAGGCTCATGGTCTTTGATGATACCTCATCTCACAGGCTTACAAGGTATGGCTCCATGTTAGAATTTTGGTTGTGCTGTCAACCCTAACTGATTCTACTAATGAAGTGGAGTGCAAACTTTTGTCCACCATGCAAAGGACAGGTCAGAGGAGATGAGCATCCTTGCATTGCATGGGCAGAGGCAGACATCTGACATCTGTACGACACCTGTTATATAGTCCAGCAGAACAAGGCAGTGACTCAACAGCACGAGTTTAGAAGGTTAACTGGTGCCTTAAATGCTCCTGATGTAAAGAAAGGTACCTGGCTTGTATCTCTTACCAGTGGATTACTAAATGCAGCTTAGCACAGGCAAGATGGTTTTCCTTTCATTCTTGGTTGCTTTGCTGTTTGTAGCAGGACCTAAGGACTTTCTCCTAAGTGATGAGCATCTAAAACTATGAGTATCATCTTTTTCAGCCTCTCAGAGGAAGTTTTGAAGCCTCATTGGTTACTGATTTTGTTTTGTTTTGGTCTCCCTCCTTCCCTTTCTTCATCCTCCTCCTTTCTCTCTTCTTTTTCCTCCTCCTTTTATTCATCCAAAGAAAGCAAAGGCACAGGCTTCTGCGATTCTGAAGGATAAGTCAGTGTATCCCACAGTCAAAGTGGTAGTAATAATAATAATAATAATAATAATAATAATAGTAATAATAATAATAATAATAATAATAATAATAATAAATAATAATAATAATAATAATAATAATGTAGGATGGCTCAATCTCTTTGGTGCATGTATGTGTCGTAAAATTACTGCTCATGTTGCCGGCTGTGTTATGTTCATCCTCACCTTTCATTCTGAAGATCTCTAGTGAATCTTTTACCCAACTGTCCTGCACCTCTCTTCTCCTCTCTCCCCAGCCCCATGTACCATATGTGCTTCACAGTACACAATCAAAAAGCATCTTTTGTTTGGACCATTGCCAACCTTGATAGTGTAGGTGTCTGAAGATCCAAATGCTTTGCAGACATTTATTAAGTACCTACAATGTGCCACCTTTAAATGTGTGAGTTCACTTCACCCTGGCGACAGCCCTGAGAAGTGAATCTTTTTATCCTCAGATAAAATTCAGAGGAAGCCAGGATCCCTGCCTTTGAAGAACACATAGTTAGGAAGGGGAGACAGACACGTGTAACTATAAGTAAAATTGAGTGACATATATGTCCTTGAGGGCAAGAGTCCTGCTGCAAAGGGTGTCTTGGAAGGTGAGAGGGAGGAAAGAGGTGATTCCTGAACAGGGTTTTGAGGGTGGCAGGCATTTTTCAGACAGACGATTTGTGGAAGGATGTTTCAAGCAAAGGGGACAGCATTTGCAAGGGGAAAGGGAAGTAGCATTCTGAGCCAAAGATAAATATGCTAAATATAGTTAGAGTGGTGTGCAGAGGGGAAGCTGGGTTATCTGAACTATATGAAGCCAGTAGTATCATATCTGTATGCAAGTCAGGGCAATTTTAAGGAGAATGCAAAAGACTCTATTTCAGAGGTGTACATCGGACCCCACCTGAGTAGCCAGGCTACTTTTTCCTTGTTGTCTGACACCTGAACACATGCACTGGTTTGTTTGTTTGTTTGTTTGTTTGTTTTTGTCTCCCTCCATTGTTCCTTTTCCCTTCATCCCACCTCCAATATACCTTTCAACCAAGAGTCTCTGGTTTCTCCAGGCTGTTGAAACTAAATACAGATGTGGTCCCTCCAAGCCTGCTACACAGCTCTTCCTCAAGGGGATGAAGAAAAAGAATGAGGAAAAGTATGGTTCTTGGTTCTTGGTATCTTGTGCTGTATATTGTTACATTTGAAACAGGGAAGGGTGAGCTTGCTGTGGATTATAACACCTGCTTTTGGGAATTCTAGAGCATCTTTCTGTTTCTGGAGTGACCTTTCTTGACTTCTAAGTTAAAAAAAGGCATCAGTAGGAGAGAGTATAAAAATCCCTGAACAGAAAGTACTGTCACATTGTGGAAAGCAGTCTGGTGGTTCCTCAAAAAGGTAAGCAGAGAGTTACCATAGTACTTAGCAATTCGACTCCTAGACATCAACCCAAGAGAACTGAACACAACTATTCAAACAAAAATTTGTACCTAAATGTTCATACATTGTTCTCAGTACACAAATGTTGGAAACAACCTCGATGCCCTTCAGGGGAAGAATGGATAAACAAAATGTGGTCCACCCATATGGTGGAATATTATTCAGCCATAAAAAGTAGTGACGTACTACATGCTACAACAGGGATGAAACTTGAAAACAGCATATTCAGTGAAACAAGTCAGACACAGACGGTCACATATTGTAAGATTTTATTTATAGGAAATGTCCAGAATTGGAAGACCACAGAGACAGAAAGCAGAATGGTATTTTCTAGGGGAGGGGGACTAGGAATTGATTGCCCAACAGGTATGGGGTTTTCTTGGGGGATGATGAAAATGTTTTGAAACTAAATAGAGGTGGTGGTTGTACGATACGTGAATATACTAAATGCCACTGAACTGTATGGTTTAAAATGGTTAATTTCACATTGTGTGAATTTCACCTGTGTTTTTAAAAAAGGAGGGAGCACTAGCACAAGTAACACTCCACGTAGGTTCCAAGGATATGGGGTTTGCTGCATTGCCCACAGTTCGCATAGTAAAAACTGTGCTTGCAAGAAGCCCCTGGAAATTGATCCTTGGAGAAGCAAAGTCCATCTGGAGAGTGGAAAAGGAGGCTGCTCCAATCACCAGGGCTCAATTTCAGTTCCTAGGGGCCAGTGAAGTATGACCACCAACATCACGTGACCATCCTCCTCCCCAGAGGAAGTTGCAGCCTGGGAAGGTGACAGCTCATAATGTCAGGAACCGATGATGAGAAAATTGGAAATGGTTGGAGTTTTATGGCAATGCATTTTTAACTCCACTTCAGCGTAGAGGGGACATTTTAAGGAGCTAGAGCTTAAACCAGACAAGATTTCCTCCAGTGTGATAATAAATACACCAAAGTGCCCTTTTATGTTTAATAATTCAGGATCCACTGAGTGTTTAAAGGGTTTTCTGTTTTATCATTTGAAAAATCGAATGGTAATCGGTTAAAAAGTAATAGATGAGAAATGTTTTCAAGATGGGCTCTGAATCAGGCACTTTAAAACGTTTTTGGAAATGGATGTCTGCCTGTACTAGGTAGCAGACACCCGAAGGGTTTGAAGCTTTAACACAACCAAACACTTGTCATGCCATTTACATGGTCCTATCTGGAGGGATGGCACCCAGCTCCACATGTAGCATCAATTGTCTGAGTGGGGCTGGAACAAAATTAGACAATAAAGAACATTGTGGGGCCACTTTTGCAATCACCTGTTCTTGAATGTGCTCAGAAAGTGGATGGCAAAAATTAGACAGCCAGATTCCTGGAAAATTCTGGAGAAAAATCTCAAAGTCAGACTGTAGCTATATTTTATTGTCAGGGACATGAACACATAGTGTCAAAGAAAAGAGGTTTGAATTGTTCTGCTTGAAAAATTGGGCTCCATGTAGCACAAAATGCTAAACTCTAGGCAGCAGTGATTTTTAGGAAGGAAGCCCCACTCTTCTTACAGACTAAGAATGATTTTTCGACCCTCAGATGTAAGTAAGGCGGGTGGTTTTTCCCAGGGAGGAGAGCGGGGAAGAGGGTGGCCTGTCTTCTGGGAGTATCTGAATGCGGCAGAAAGGAGCCATGTGTGTTCTTAAACACCCCGTGGGAAATTGAAAGCCACTACTGTGCTGTGTGGTTATTCAGCAAATGTCTGTTGCACCTCTCTGCTTGTGATGTGCCCATCAGACATTGCAGCAGGCACTGGGGAGACTGCATTATGGCACACGGACAAGATCACTGCTTGCATGGAGCTTGCTTTTTCTGGTTGAGGAAAAAATAATTCAAGAAGGAATTGTGATGGAAACTGCCGGCTGCCTACCAACAGCTGTTTATCCCTTCTTCCTTAGTAATCGACCCCTTGGCGATAGGTCCCTTAGTCATAGCCAAGATGCCCAGATTAAAAGAAAGATATACTGTCTCCTCCAGCTTTCCTAGCTGAGTGGGATCACCAACAAGAGGGAAATGAAAATTACTAGGTGTGTTCTCTGGGAAAGCCCTTTAACAGGGGCTGGCTGACTTGCAACGCCAGCATCCACGTGCCCTGTCTCCCTTTCTCTCTTCTGCCCTAAGAAACTAGGTGACATTGAGGTGTCTTTGAGGATGGATTCTATGTCCTAAGGATGGTGGAACAGAAAAGTGAAAGGAGCAACGAGACTGTCTTGTCCTAAACTTACTTTATGGGAGAGAAAAATAAACCTTATATTTTGTTTAAGCCACAGTTATTTGGGGACTGAGTAAACAGCAACCAAACCCGAGCTTATGAGATCAAGGCGGAAAACACAAATACAAAATAATTTCAGAAAGCAAAAGCTGCTCTGTACACAGTAAAACAGAGAGATGAACTGAGGTGAGAGGTGACGTTACTCTGGGAAGGGAGGGGTATGGGTCAGGTGTGCACAGCCCTGGGGGAGGAGCATTCCAAGCAGAAGGGACACTAAAGTTGACCAAAATGGCATAACTGAGGAACAAAAGAAAGTTGGAAGGATTGTATAGTGGTAGAGGATGTAGAGGTGTCACCAGATGAAGTTAGAGAGACGGGGAAGAGCAGGTCCTGTATGTTCCTGGACGCCATGCTCACTAAGAGATGGGGATTTATTCTGAGGAGGCAGGAAGACCTTAGTTTGATGTTGGCAGGAGAATGATGATCTGATATTTATTTCCAAAGCTCACCCCAGCTGCCTTGTGGAGAATGGGCTTAGCAAGTGCAGAGTTGATTGTGGGGTTTAGGTTGGAGTTCACACTGATGGAACTTTGAAAAATTCGGGGAGCCAATTAAAATCTAAACAGCCTAGGTTAGGAGGATGAGCATGGATGCAGTGTCTACATCTTCTTTAGAAGAATCTCTCACAGTCTTCCTACTAGAATCACTTAACTGTGTGCAAAACTTTTTTTTAAAAATCAACATGGGTTACTCAACAACAACAAAAACCCAGTTCAAAAAAGGGCAAAAGAAAAAAGTTAAACAAACTTATTTACAAAACAGAAACAGCCTCACAGACATAGAAAACAAACTTACGGTTACCAGAGGGGAAGAAGGTGGGAAGGGATTAAATTGGGAGTTCAAGATTTACAGACACTAACTACTATATATAAAATAGATAAACAACAAGTTCATACTGTATAGCACAGGGAACTATATTCAATATCTTGTAGTAACTTATGGTGAAAAAGAATATGAAACAAATATATGTATGTTCATGTATGATTGAAGCATTATGCTGTACACCAGAAATTGACACAACATTGTAGACTGACTATACTTCAGTGAAAAAATATATACAGAAGAAGAAAAAAAGCAAGTGGGGTGCAAAAGACTTCAATAGACATTTCTGCAAAGCAGATATACAGATGGTTGATAAGCACATCAAAAGATGCTCAACATCACTAATCATTAGGGATGTGCAAATCAAAACCAAAGTGAGATTCTACCTCATATCCATTAGGATGGCTACTATAAAAAATCAAGAAATAACAACCATTGGTGAGAATGTGGAGAAATTGAAACTCTCATGCATTTGGTGGGAATGTAAACTGTGCAGCTGCTGTGGAAAACAGTGCAACAGTCCATCAAAAAATTTAAAAATAAAATTTCCAAATGATCTAGTGATTCAACTTCTGGGTATATAGTCAAAAAAATTGAAAGAAGGATCTTGAAGAGAGATTTGTACATCCATGCTCATAGCAGCATTAGTCACAACAGCTAAAATGTGGAAGTAATCCGGGTGCCCATCGACAGATGAATTACTAAGCAAAATCTAGTATATCCATACAATTGAATATTATTCATCCTTAAAAAGGGAAGACATTCTGACATATGCTGCGACATGAATGAACCTTGAAGACAGCAAAATAAGCCAATCGCAAAATGGCAAATACTGTGTTTTCTCCTTACATGAGGCACCTAGAGTAGTCAAAGTCATAAAGACAGGAAGTAGAAGCATGGTTGCCAGGGGCTGGAGGGAAGAGAGGAACAGGGAGTTAGTGTTTAGTAAGGGTGGAGTCTCCGTTTGGTAAATGAGTGGAGTTCTAGAGATGGATGGTGGTGATGTTTGCAACACAATAAGAATCTACTTAATACCCTTGAACAGTACACTTAAAAATAGTTTAGTTTAAATAGTTTAAATTTTATGTTATGTAGATTTTACCACAATTTAAAAAACTGCAGAAAAAAGAAATCAATATGGGTTGCCCCTGGGATTGCAGTCAGTTCTCAGCCAGCACAGTCCTGTTTATCCTCCTCACAGCTACGAAGCTGTCCCAGGCCACCGTCTTGCTGACAAATGGTGGCTCTGAGTTTCCCATGTCCCTCTGCAAATATTAACTTCTTAGTGACTCTTCCTCCAAAGCCCCTCAAAACCCAGCAAAAGCAGCCTCCTCCCTTAGAAAAACCACAGAGAGGCTCCCCATACACTGATTTAACTAGAAATCTAAGTGTGTCCAGAAAGCTAATCCCCCGAAGGGGCCTGTAGTCGGAACTAGCCAAGGAGGACATGCCCACATTTACATACAATTTGCATCTGCTTTGCATAGGGCTGCACAAGCTGTGCTGTGTTCTCAAACATCACTCACGTTGTATATTAAGACTGTCGCAATCTTTGATTAACATTTAGATCTGCAGCCTGGGTGCCTCGGACTTCTCCAGCCTTCTATATTTAAGCTGCATTTAAGGGCCACCGCCCTTGTCCATGGGTGGGAAGTTCATTCCCCCTCCCGAGCGTCTGCTCACTCCTGGTGGGATTTCTTACTTCCTCAGTTACGGTTCATTCCAATTTTCTGTTCTCTGTGACATCCCCCCACCTCTAATCTATTGCCCCTTCCTCAGCCCTTCCCCGAACACGCAGCATCTTCCAAGGTCACTGTGTGTAGCAACTTCTACTGTGGAGTTGGAGATGATGACGGAATCATGGTACTGGAAAACAAGTCGGACTTCAATACTAGCATCCTTGTTTGTTAAAGTTCCTCAGTCTTCTCAGACATCAGGGATTGTTCACTGGCAGGCTTTTTTTTTCCCCTTACATCTTGACCTCTAGACTTCCCTTCCCCTCTCTTCTCTTGTCTTCTCTGTCAGTGGTTGACAGGTGAGCCATTCATGTTACGCAACAAACATGCTTTTGATGCTAGTGCGCTAGTAAACAAGATGTCCAAGTCCCTCTGCTTGTGAAATATACAGGGTTGTGCTGGCAGAGATCCACGCCCCCACCCCACACCCCCCAAAACAAGTAATATCAGTGAATACGTTGTCCTTACCATGTTGAGAGATAACGGTACATAGTCAAGGAATTATGAACAGTTGCAGGCCGAAACTGAAGGATGGGAAGGTGTCTCTCCATGTGAAGGTCAGGGTGAGCAAAGTTCTTAGTGGAAGGACAGAAATCCGGAGCCCTAAAGCCAAAAGAGGCTTGTCAATGTGCTTAAGAAAGATAAAGGAGGCGGTGTGGATGGTGGGGAAGGGGGCAACATGCAAGACAAGAGAGATGTGAATGAGGAGGAAGAGACAGGTGGGGATGTACCACGTAGGGCTTCTGAGGCCCCGCTGGGTGTGGACTTTGCTGTGGGTGTGAAACATGATAGCATGTGCATGGAAAGCTTCTCACTCCGGTGGCTCCGTGGAAAGCTCGTATTTGCCCTGCTTCTCTCCACTGTCCTGGGCTCCCACTCTGTCAGCCCCCAGAACTGCAAACCCCTCTTCTCCCTTTCATTTGGAGAATAATGCACTTCTCTCTTTATCCTGTACCCTCCTAATGTGGTATGTATTTGTGTGTGTGAGGGCAAGGGGATTATGCCACTTTCTTATGAGGTAGAGATAGAAACTATACGTGGAACATTTCATTTCCTTTACGTCTGCTTCCTCTAGCCACCGTATCACTGATATTAGGACACAGGCTGAGATAGAGAAAATAGTAAAGGAGATGAGGATCGGCCAGGTGACTATTTTGGAAAATTCCAGTTGAATGAAAACTTACGAATGTGAATGCAAAACGTGTAATAGTATGTCTCCGCCCACCATGTTTATATCTCTGCCATCTGTGTTTACAGTGTATGACACATGTGGAGAACTGCATCTTCAAGCCTTTCTGGTCATTCACAGCGTTGACACAAACCTGGCCATGCAACCCACGGTCTCTGGTGGTGGGCAGAAAGACAGGGAAGGAAAGGAGACCCGTGAGTCTTTTAAAAGGGCGTAGGACCATAATGAGGATCTCTGGGAGGTGAATTGAACCCTCACCACAAAGGGAACTGTGCATAGCAACTACTGAAGAGCAAATAACACTCTGCTTACACACCCGAAAGCAAGGCAGTCGCTGGTGAGCCCATTCCTCGGTGCTTCTGGTGGAATACAGGAGGGTTGTCTGGCTTTCTTATATGATTCTGTCAACGTGGTGGGTCGACAGCAGATGTCCTTTGAACCGCCCAGATGAGAGTAGAATGTTTCATTTCAGTTGAACTGACACCAGGAACTGAATAACATGTTTAGCAGATTTAGGTACATGTTTGCTTATAGTCTAATGTAGGGAAAAAAATCCCCTCTGTATAGTAATATTTATTGTCAGAGTAAGTCATTCGATACAGACTGATTGTCATTCTAAGGAGACTTTGTAGGTAAAATAGATTTAGAAGCAATTGATGTCTTTGTGTTTGGTGTTTACACTGCAAGAATCTGGCTAAGTTAAGGGTGGGGAGTAGGTAGGAGTTTTGAGATTGTGTGCTGTGTCTGTAATATGCCTGACTTTGCATTATCAAATAAAGCCAACAGACCCCCTTACAAGTACATTGAGTGCATTTTTAGCAAATGAGATATTCGCTTGCAGGTATTTTTTGGTGAGAAAGAAACTTGCAAGCACTCAAACGCAAGTTGCCTACCTCTGCCAATCATGTGGGTTTAGGCAGATTTTATTGCCAGTCATATCGGACTCGAGTTGAAGTGCTAAGAATGCTGTCTTATCCCTCAGCTAGATTAGCTTTAAAAGGTGGTCTTGGAGTCCTGTCAAGCACAGAGTGAGGATTTACGAAGTGACAAACACATGTCCACGATATTTACTATGAGATTTCTCATAACTGAATTCCCAGCTCCTGGCCAAGAAGAAATGTGCAGTGGCAGAGTCTGAAGGAGGGCATCTCAGCACAGACACATTTTAGAACACAGGCAGCTCTTTTTTTAATTTATTTTTTTAGGCTGGGATTTATAAACAATCAAATGATACCCTTATCTGAGAAAAATTGGGGAGGCAGGAGAAATCATCTTGATTTGAAACACTTAGATTGTTTCTTCCTAGTGCCGTGGTCCCTTCCCATTCTGTGTGTTAGTCCCATTTACAGTACCCGGGGCTCCGTGGCCTTCTACCGCCAATTTAGCCCTTTGCCACTCATCATCATCTCATTCTTCATCCCAGCAACTTCAAGGGCTTTATGGAAATACCATACAGCTGTGTAGGTGCTTTTGTAGAGTCTTCAAATAACCCCATCCATCTTAGTGGCATTTCTTACCTGATCAGCAAGAGGTTTACATTGTATTTTGTCTTATAGCATCTTCATTACCTTTGTCTCACACATAGCCGCCCATTTCCACGTATATCGCATCATCAGCCAGGCTTTACAGTGGTTCCTCTGGCCACGCTCTGCCCCTTCATGCTGCTAGCTTCAGGCTGACCGACCATGCATGTTTCTGACCAGACGGAACATGCTTTTCATTATTTCTCCACTGTCCCCTCCAAGAATCTTTACTCCTGCTTCCGTTAGATTCACGCGAATGGCAGAGAGGAACTCTACGGCATAAAAGAGCCAAAACATAAACTTTCTGAAAACCCAATCAAACACACCCAGATTGGCCCCTAACAGTGCCTGGTACACAACAGATGAGCCAGTGAATATCGCTTGAATGGTGAAGCAGTTGATTTAATTACCGATCTTGCTACCAAAAGTAATGACATGGAAATAGAGCCATTCAGGTCCGGGGCCAGATGGGTTATTTGTGATATTACTAGGAAGTGCAAAACCCTCACTATAAAGTCTTACAACAAAGCAGTGCTGAGAACTGTTTCTGCAGCCTGAAGATGCTTGGAAGTGAAGAAAGTTCTTATCTTTATTTTTAACGGAGCCCAACAACTGAGGAGTGACCTGGGGTTTTCTGTGTGGCAGTTGCTTCTAAGCCATCCAGGGCTAATGTGTCTGTTGGACCCAGTTCAGGTGGTTTTGTGCTAGAACCTGCAATGATGGAGGGCAGTCAGCCACCATCTGTCCCTGGGCACCATCTGTCATCAGAGAGCATCTTACCTTTATTCAAGGAACTGAGCCATAGAGGAGAGAAACTGTCATGGTGGGAGTTCAGCTTCAAGGCTGCTCACCCCCCGCCCACTTCTCTCTCTCTGTCTTAGTTTTAGGGGCGCTCATCGGTTACCTCTATCTGGGGGTCTCTTGTAAGTGGAATTTATTTTGCCTGTCGCCTACTGCATTTGGCGCCTGTCATCCTCTCCAGCAAGCTGGGACTTCAGGCATCACCGATCCTGCAGCAGACAGGCAAGAGAGAGTGGGGTGGCTACAGGTAAACTGAGGATTGCTATTTATCACTGGAATTTGAATTTTGGAGTCAGGGAGCTTACTGGAGCTATGGTATGAGATTGTCACCAATGCTCTCACCATCTGTTACGGCCTGAATTGCACCCCATCACCACCACCACCATTCATATATTGAATTCCTAATTCCCGTTGCCTGAGAATGCAACTGTACTTGGAGATAGGGTCTTTAAAGAGGTGATTAAGGTAGAATGAGGTCATTAGTTTGAGCCCTAATACTATATGACTGATGTCCTTATGAAAAGAGATTTAACACACACAGAGGCACAGGCAGGAGACCATGTGAAGATATAGCAAGAAGGTGGCTGTCTGCAAGCCAAGGACAGAGTCCCTACCGGAAACCAGCCCTGCTGAACCCATTCTGAGATAGCTTGCTATAGCAGCCCAGCAAAGTAATACAACAGCCCCCCCAAACGCATTTCCATGGAAAATGTCGAGGGGCTAACCCCACAAGATGAAAGCACACCTGCTATGTGCAAAGAGAAAGCGAGACTTATTGCAGAGAATTGCTTACCTGACTGTGGGTGCTGGCTAGACAGGTCTGAAAGCCGTTGGGCAGACCGCCAGGAAGAGCAGACTATGAACTCTCAGGCAGGAGAGGAGGCTGCAGTCCACAGGTGAAATTCTTCTTCTTCAAGGGAACTTCATTTCCGCCCTTAAGGCTTTTTCATAGATTAGATCAGGCCCATTAAAATTTCCTGGGATAATCTCCTTTACCTAAAGACCATTGATGGTAAGATGTTAATCCCATCCACAAAATACCTTCAAGGCAACCCTGACATGAGTATTTGATCAAATCACTAGGTGCCTAACCAGGGTGACACATCAAATTGACCATCGTAATGATGATAATGATGAGGACAACTGTTGATCTTTATTGTGCTCTGGGTAGGTGTCAGGCACGCTGCTAAGATGCCCACGCATATTAGTGACAACGTTCGAATTCCAACCATTATCTTCATAGTACATAAAAGGAGGTTCAGGGAGGTTAAATGCCATGTCCAAGGTCATACTGGATTAAAAATTAGATCAGTGTGAGCTCCAGATGCAAGCTTTAACCATGGGGCTGGTAGCTGTCAGAGGCCCCAAATTCTGGGCTCTAAGCCTTCATCACTAATAGATACAGGAAATAGTGAAGGCCCCAGGGAGCATCTTCCATATAAAAAGCATTCCATGAATCTGAAATGAGAGAGAAAGAGTGTTGATGGAATCTAGAGCATGAAGGTACCTCCTTTTGTTTCTGGGGAGAAGTGAACAAGAACCCATGTTATAGTAATTCCTGCACTGGGGGGTAACGGAGTTGTTTCCTCTTCAGCTCCCAGGCCAGGTGGGCAGGAGCCTGCCCAAGGAGACTTCAGAGGGGGTTCCAAGCCCCCTTGTCTCCAAACTGCTGGTAGCCTTCACATCTTCCTCCAGTCCATCCCCCGCCCTTAGCACGAGGTGGTTGCAGCTTTTCCTAATATAAATGCAAGCAAAATAAAATTAGAAATGTGCCACTGGGGGGAAGCCAGCTACCCACAGATGCCGTAAATTGCCTTCCCCTCTCACCCCTCCTCCCTTCTGCTCACCCCCACTCACCCCCATCAAGCCACCCCGAATAACCTGCCTTGCCTGGCTGAGTCACTGTTTCTGGAAAAGCAGGGCCAGGGAGGCTCCAGACAAGTCAAGGGAATGATGGTTAGCTGATGATCACAGTGAAAAGAGAATGTCCCAAAAGAAAGTCAGGATGATTACCTGGTATGGGTGGCTGATCCAGGAGGACTGCCTGAAGCAGTGACACCTGCCATTTGAGGGTCAAGGAAAAGGAACCAGGGAGTGAGTGAAACTGCTGAATTTTGTCCTCACACCAGACACTTTTTTATATGGTCCCTTTGATTCTGCTTGCCTGACACCTGCATGATTCTTTACCCTCAGGGAAAATAATCTTTTAGATGTAGCATCAATGGCCCTAGTGTCTGATGATTGAGGAATGCCTATTTGATTAGCATCCTCTGCCCACACACTATTTTAAGTGTCTGGGAGTGCTTGACTCTATGCAGAAGTTGCTTTAGGGTGTAGGGAATTTAAAATCTGGGTACACTCTAGAGTGGGGTTTCTCAGAATTGCCAGGATCCCTAAAACATGGATTATCAGGTCACATCCTAGTCCCATTGAACTGGACCTACTGGGGATAGATCCTGCACACTGACCTTGTTCAAACCGAGAAGTCTTACACCCCCAGGGTGGCTGCAAACTCTGGTGTAAGGCTTTCTCATCAGCTGCTTAACAAAAGAGAAAAAAGTGGCATGATATTTGAGGAGTTATTGCAGATAAAGTGATGGGATGCTAAGATAATGATCATGATGGTGGCCTTAATATTAATGAAAGCAATAATGGTGACATATGACCTATTACTGAGCTCTTCCTGTGCCACCCTTATTTTGTGACCCTTTCATGGAACGAGTCATTTGATTCTCCCCAAAATCCTAGAAGAGGAGTATGATTGTCCCACGCCTGCTTTTGTAGATGGGGAGAAATAAACGAGAGCCAAAGAGCTGAACAGCTTGCCAAGATTATGCTGCTAATGTGGGTTGAGAGTGGATGGCTTGTGGGTCATTTGAGGCCCAGAGGCTGAGCTCCTAACCACCTTGAAACGCTGCCATAATCTAGGACACTCAGCATAATATCCTGAGCAGAGGAAAGGAAGCACCTATGTTTTCCCCTTTGTCAGTGGTTTTCCATTCAGGGTGTGCATTAGGCTCCCCTGGGATGCCTTAAGAAAGAATGTTGTCTGTGTCCAACCCCAGACCAGTGAAAGATACTTTTAGGGAAAAAGGGCTTGATGATCAGTATTCTTTTTTAAGTTCCCCCTTGTAATTTTAATGGGCAACCAGAGTTGAGAACCAATACCTGAGATCAAAGATTCTTAAAATGTGGTCCATGGGTAAGATTTCAGTAGGGCCCTCCAAAGTTTTCATCCATTAGCATTTACTGAGGGTGTGGGGCATGGCTTCTAATTCTCAACGGGTTGCCCCTAATGCCAACATACAAACCAAAAAAAGATGAATAATTGCTTTGGAGGGTGCTGGTCATCATTGTCACCTTTAATAAAAGCCAACTGTGTGGAAAGCCCTGGAGTGGACTCTTGAGATAGGTTACTTCATTGAATCATCCTAACAGCTCTGGTATTGTCCTGTTTTATGCATCAGGGAGCTGAGGTTCCAGAAGAGCAGGGAACATATCCAAGATGTCACCCTGAATAAAGGATAGAGCCATAAACCAACTTAGCACTATTTAATGCCAAAGCCAGTTTTTCCCAATAGACTTCCTGATGGATGAGAGTTGAAAAAGTCCTGTCTAGAAACAGGGGAACAGACTCAAAGACAGCTAGAGGGCTTTGCCAGCCTGAGGGCACACAGGAACTCAGAAACGGCACGTTGTGTAAAAAAAGTCAAATATTCTAAGTTTGCCCTGTCTAGTTCAAGAATAATCTCCACTGTCCTGAGAAGCAAGTGGGAAAGAATTTGACATGCTCCCCTTGCCTGGAACCAGATCCTGTCTGGAAACATCTGAGCTTGCTACCGGCAATGTCTTTTTTTGCTTCTTTCCTCTACCACCCTCCTGTTTTCTTGGTCCCGGACCATGTATCTCAAGCAAGGAAGCGTTCTCTTTCTCGTGGAGCAGATATAGACCCTTCACATAATCAAGAGTCTGTCTTTCATCCTATTTTCTTCTGACCCTTCTTCCCCAAAGGATTTCTGAGATTTAATTTCTTGCGCATCTCAGAGGAGGAAGAAAGCCTTCACAACTGACATGCTGATCTTACCCAGGAAGTATGTTTCGCGACTAAGATCCCCGTTAGCGAATGGCATGACCCAGTTGTTCAAGCTCAACGCCTCCTCTCTCTCCTGCAGCCCGAGTTCTTCTTCCTCTCTCCATCCTCTAAATCACCATGTCCTGATGTGCCTCTCAGGGCCGTCCATTCTCAGCATCTCTACTGCGTCTCTGGTCCAGACCGCACCTCTCTCTCAGACAGGAAACCACTGTGGCTTCTGCTCGTTCAGCCCTTAGCTCTGTTACCTCCTCTCCAGCCTATGCAGCCAGAGTTATGCTTTCTGATACAAATCTGATCATGTCTCTGCATTACTTAAAAAGGCTTCCCCGAGTGCTGAAAAATACACACATGCACCACCACACATCATACACATATACACAAACACTCACATACATATAAACACACACACATACCCATAAACACACATGTATACATACCAGCACTCACAAACGCTATACCCAAAGACACACTTCTTTGAGTGTCTGAAAATAAACTCCAGAATCCTTCGCAGGACCTCCCATGTGCTGCACGATCTTTATTTCTGCTCTCCAGCCTCATTTCTCTCCACTGTTTCCTTTGCTTGGTGGTTCTCACCTCTGCACAACTAAGTAGATAAATGTTCCTCACATTTAATGCCTGCATACGTGAGATTATAAGCAGGGTGGTCTGCGTGGCTTGTCTCACAACAAGAGAGGATTTTTGTTGTTGTTGAAATAACCTTTTTGAGATATAATTCACATCCCATACAATTAAGCGTACCTTCCAATGTTTGCTTGGCGTATTTGTTGTGTGGCCATCACCGCAATTCAATTTTAGATCATTTTATTCTCACAATGTTTACATATATACATCAGATCAACCTGTTGTACACCATACATAATGTACAATTTTTATGTATCAATTATACCTCATTAAAGTTGGGGGTGGAGGGAGGAACATGGAAGCCCCCCGAAGCATCCTTGAGCAGATGAGCATTTATTTTCTCCTCCCCTCAACTCTAGGCAACTGTTCATCTATTCCTTTCTATCTCTGCCTGTTTGCTTGTTCTGGACCATTCATATGAATGGAATCAGACAATAGGTGGCCTTTTGTGTCTGGTCGCTTTCCCTGGGCGTCATCTTCCCCAGGCTCACCCACGTCGTTCCGGGTATTGCAAGAGAAGATCCTGTTGTATGGACAGACCTTATTTTATTTGTCTGTTCACCCGTTAGTGGAAGTGTGGGTAGTTCCCACTTTTGGGGGTTGTGAATCATGCCACTCTCTGCCTATCAGTTAAGAGCATCAATAAGTCCAGGTTCCTCCAGTGACTCTCAGCAAGAATTCTGCCAGCTATGTGGCTTGTCTAAGCCTCAGTTTTCGCTTCTGTACAATGGGAATAATAATGACTTTGACCTGACAGGTCACCGTGATAATTGAATGTAATGCTGCAAGTAAAGAGTTTAGCCCAGCATCGAATATGTAATGAGCACTTCATAAACCTGTGTTAGTCTTATGTGAGTCTCCTTCGGGCTGGGATAAAATGCTTAGGGTAGCCGTTGTTGACGGCTGTTATTTTTTCACAAATATTTAATTTTCCCTATGTCCTCGTCATTTGCTCATTCTTTTCCATAAATCTGTGATGCAGTAATTTTTTTTCTCATTTTATAGATAAAGAAGCTAAATCTCAGAGGACTCAGGACTGTGCCCAGTGCACATAGGTTTAAAAAAAAAGTACCACAGGATTTCTGATTGAAGCCAAACACTGAGTCTTCAGAACCTGCATTTTCTGGGGTGTATGGACATGTTAGCCACTGGCCTCTCCGCTTCCAACCCCTTATCTGCCACCCTCGGTTTTATCCCTCACAAAAGGAATAAAAAGGATAATGAGATAGCTGTTTCCTGGGGTATAATCAAGGACTTAGCTTAAGAGAGAAAATGGACACCTGCTTCTTAACCCCAGGAAGGAGCATTTGGTGGAGTAGATTTTCACTTTCTTCTGAGAAAAAGCTTTCTTCACAGCAGGAAAGACTGCAGTGAGACATCAGGAAGAACTTCCTAACAGTCAGGGTTTGGGTATCTTGGATAGCTCACCTCAGGAGAGCCTGTTGCACTATCTCCTCTGACTCTGTGGGTGTGTATGTACGTGTATGTTTGTCTATATGTGTATATGTGTGTTTTTATGTGCATATAAATGTGTACCTGTGTGTATGTATGTGTGTGTTTGTGTGTGTGTATATGGTGTATATGTGCTTGTGTGTGCATGTATTTGTATATATATATATATATGAGTTTGTATATATTTGTACATGTATATATGTGTGTGTGTGTGTGTGTGTATGGATGTTCGTATGTGTGTCAGGGGTGCACATGAGTCTGACAGGAGCGCCCCACCTTCAGAGGCCAGGCTAAATCATCCCATCTTGCTGACTCTTCCTAACCCTACGATCCTTTGCTCAGGGAGTCGGAAAGTGAGCTTAAGCCTTACGTTTTCCCTCTCTTCCTGAAGCTGGCTAAATCCCCTGCAAATCACTCTCCTCTACCTCCCACAGTTGTGGCTGGAAGCAGCAATTAAAACATATACTCTAACTAGGCCTTCCTCAGTCTCTGTGTTCTTCCCCTCCCTCTCCTTCAATCTGCATGTCATGTGAGCCATGGAGACGGAGATGGAGAGACGACGATACAGTAAAGAGAGCGAGAGAGAGATGGCAACCTGTATCTGATCCTCGCCAGCGAGCTCATAGATCAGGGTGCATGTTTGAGAGAGAAAACAGTAGAACAGTAACTAGGTGTCACTCTCTTACCAGCCTTCATGGTAAGTGAGCGGAGAGGTAGGCAAAAAAAAAAAAAAAAAAAAGATTTTGTTAACCAGAAGATGTGATTTGGCTTAAGATTCTTAGGGTTATACCATGTGTGTGTGTGTCCGCACGTGTGCGTGCACACGCGTGTTTCTTTTGCCTCTGTCTAGCTGTGAGGCTTTCGCATGTCATCTCTCAGAGTGATAAAAAAAGGAGTTTTCAGCAGAGATTGCCTTTTATTTTCTCACTTCCCCTGCAGCGAGGTAATCAGGAACCTGTCTGCAAGCATCAGAAGCCGCGACTGCATTCGTTGGGCTTGAACCGGCCCACCTCCCCTCCCTTCATCAGCCCCACGCAGTTAGTATGTTCAGCACAATCTGATGTCTGGGGTCTGGGCAGGCAGAGGGGCTGTCCCTAGCAGAGCAGATATCCCTGGCTTCACAAAAGGGCCTGTTGCCTGCTGGTGGTCACAAGAGAAGGAGAGGTGAGAAGGGCTCCGGGGCCGGACAAAGCCCCCCTTTGCCGCTGACCGTGGTCCTGACCTCCAGCAGTCTTCATTACTCCCCTCATCACAGGCCGTCCGGCTGGCTTTTTGTCAGCCCCGTTCAGAGAAGCCTTGTTAATTCACCCCCATGAAAATGGAAGTTTCATACGCATTGACATAATTAATGAAGAAGCAGGCAGCATGCTCTACCAATTAACACCACAGGGAAAAGTGAAATGGGCTTTCTTTTGGCGTGTTGTGCCAAAGTTAAGGACTGTAACACACAGCAAATAAATAGAGATGCTTTTAATGAGCCGCAAGATCGAGCTGAGTAACTCAGAAAGGATGGTAGGAAAACACTGCCAACTCTTTGCACCGTTAAGAGTAATTGATGAGCATAGTTAAAAGTTTGAGGGGGGGGGGGAAGGGACCGTCGGGTGCTGCAACCAGGCTCATTTGTAAATGCCTTTTCCTCTGAAAGTAACTGTTAGGTATGTTAAAGAATGTAATGTGCTGTTGGAAACAAATATGATAGACTAGGCATTTTGAAGGGCCCAGAATAGAGGGACTTCGCTGTTCCAGAACGAATACTGTGGTGGATTTTTCACACTTGATGGGATTGTCTTTGTCAGACTCAAAGCAGAATGGGCTCCTCAGCTGTAGATCCCTGCTCTGGGTACACCCTGCAAATGCAAGGAAGAGAATTTATAAAAGTGGTGTTGGAACCGTTCCATTCCTTTCAGAAGGCCAGATGGATAATTTAATTATTGTTCTCTGTGTTCGTAAGATTAAAACATGACCTTCCACCAAAGGTTTTTTTTTTTTTAATTGTTTCTGGAAGAGCAAGTGTGTTTGTACAGAGAGACTGTCTGACCAAAGAGAACTCCATTTGATTGAAAAATAGAAACCCAATAGGTTTCAGTAGCTATTTTAGGGATTTTTTTAAAAAAAAAAATCTGAGTCCTTTGGGTTTTTGTTAATGTGGTGTGTCTCGTCCAATTAAGCTTCATTTTGAAACTCAGATGCCTTTAGTGGAGTCACCTCTTTCACACGTTTAACTTCAGATAATTCAATTGTGTATGGCAGGCCAATGAAACCCAATATTTCTACATGCCCTACAACTCCTCCTCCTCCTACTTCCCAATAATCATAACAACAGAAGTACAGGAGGGGATTTCTTGGCATTAGTCAAGGGCATACACTGAATGAGTGAGAGAGAGATGATTCAGTGTGGCTCCCCTCAGTAGACCCCAGTCCCTACCCATCTCTCCTGACTCTTGGATCTCATGAGGCTGACTGTGACTCCATTTTCAAATTGTGTGTCATTCATGCAACATAGCCCTAAGCACAGGTTAATCTGTGTGCCCCCAAAGAAAGAGCAACACATGATAGTAATAATGAAGAAAGGGTCAGTTCCAAATTTTTGAAGGATGGTGCGTTGTCACCAACATGCTATCTTCCTAATCAGTTCTCTAAGATTTGAGCATGTGTGATTTCTGCTTTGTGTGCCCACTTTGGACACGACCCTAATGTCAGATGTGTCTCTTAGAAGTGGCAACGCTATCAGTTACAAAGGTACTATGGCTTCATCTTCCTTCTAGTTGAAGATTATTACCTGTACCTTTCCATTAAATGCTTTGAAAATGATTTGTGGCAGTATTTTGCAGATTTTAGTCCCTGGGCCTGCCTCAGAATCATCTTGAATGCTGGTTTTGGGTGGAGTTCCCTGGCTCACATCTGATCTCCTATATCAGGAGTAGCCCTAGCATGAACATTTTTCATGGGCATTCTGGTGTCCCCATCATTCCTTGATCTCTAAGAACGTTTACATCCCATTCCATTTTCCATCACTCATGACTGAGTACATTTCAGGGACTACTCTATTGGATGTGTGCTTAGGAAACCTAAATGAATTTGCATGTCAAAGACTGATGAGAAAGGAGTCCCTGTCCAGGTAAGTAAATAATCCATTATTTTCCAACTCCACCAGTGAAGAGATTAGTTGACCAGGTGTGTTATCTGACTATCAGGCATGTGTCCACTCTGTTTCTGAACATGAGGCCAGAAGAGTTGTGACTAGTTGATTTTGATGTGATTGCTGCATTTTGTATGGTGGCTCATATTTTGACGCCTCCACAAGGGCTCCTTGTGGCTTTTAGAAAGTGCCTTTTTGCACATCATAGGGGTTCAAGAAATTGTTTGGAAATTGCACAGAATAAGGGCCAAACAGCCACCTGGCAGGTCTCAGGGAAGGTGGCCAGAATATAAAAGGAGAATTCTAGCTTCTAACTCTCTTGTTTTTTCTAAATTATCCTCTACCCCATATACATACTTAGAAATTTCAGTGGTTACTCACTGTCCATTGAAATTGTTATTCCACTGGAATGGTCACATCTTCTAGAAGTGAGATCTGACAAAGCAAAGATGCTGAGAACTGAAAATTTGACTACTCTTCTCAGAGAAGATCCTGATTTAACTTAATAATCCACAAGAACTGACCTCTTAGCATGCCCAGCTGCAAAATGGGTAGAAAACAATATGATGCTGAAGAGATTTCTAAGTCCCGGTTCTGTTCTGTGATGGAAATGGAGAGAGGCGGCATTTTATTTTTTGCCGTTATTAGCCAACCTGTCAGTCATTTAACATTTCCTCATGAAGACACAAAGCCAAGGTTTGAATACCATGTGTCACTCCTTCCAGCTGATATTATGAAAGGCGGTGGTGAATATTCCAGCTAAAAAAGATTCCTCATTTCAAAAGCCCAGCTGGAGGCAAAAGAGTGCCACAGAAATGACCACAGCAGAGAAGAGGTAGATCCCAAAGAACTGAAAATTCTTTGTTCTTGTTTATTTTGCGTGAGTGCAGTGAGTCCCAGCAATTAAAGTGATAATGCAGCATTTGACAGGCAAATAGGTCTCACATACCAAGTCTCACATCAGTTGTGTAGGTAGTTTCTGTGTCAGTCCCAATTATTAATACATTCCTCAGCAATGAGAGTTTCCTCATTCATTGTTACTGAACTGCTAGGGCACGCAGCGGCCCAGAGCTCTGTGAAAATGAGTTGTCCCCCTTGAAAAGTTGGCAGCACGGGGAAGTGACAACCTAACGTGTGCTAAAGCTCTCTCGATCACGGGGCCCAGGGAAGGCAGGGAGGTAGCACCCACAGTGGTCATGCACCTGGGTGCTCGTGTTCTACGTTCTACTGCCTGAGTTCAAGTCTACCCTCTGCCATGTGTGAACTGTGTGCTTTTTATGAATTTTGAGCACTTGTAAACCTTTCTTCCTCATAGGGTTGTTGTGCAGATTAAATGAGATAATGTGTCGGGTTTAGCCTGGTGCCTGACACACACGTGTGCTCTATAGCAATCATTATTCAAGTGTGAAGCAGGAACCAGTGTCAGCTGCCAGGAGCTCTCCAAGGTACTCACCAGGAAAGATTGCAGTGTTCCACGTATAGGCATTATTCAGTGGTTTGCTAAAAAGGGCATTTGTCCAGGATCCTTACTAAGTTTTGCCCAACCAGTCTTCTCATTTGTGGTAACTTTCTCTCTGTGAGGGTCCCACTTACCCAGTGTAGACTTCTTTGGTTCATGCTTCTGCCACTGTGCCTATTTCCCATCCATTCGCCTTCCAGGAAGACTTTTGTGGGATAAAGCCTGACCAAAGGGCAGATTTCTGTTTAAACACCAGCAGCAGCCTGGGAGGCTAGCTACCAAGCTCTATGAGGTCAAGTCTCTTACTTCTCCAAGGGTTAGAGCACAGGGCAGACCAGCCAGGACCAGAAGGTTATCATTCATGGCCAGGTCAGCCTAAGAACTCAAGTTTGAGATCAGAGTAATGAGAAGGTAAGACCTCCAGGGGAGCCTCCACAGGTCTGGGTGAGACCATGTGTGCCTCCTATTCTCAGAGCAGGTCAAAGGGTTTTTCTATGAGCCTAGACATTGATAGTCACTAGTAGGAAAGGTTTCAGAGTTTGGCGGGTGTCTTTGGTGGGCTACACTAATAGATGGTGAAAAGAGAAACCAAGCCGAAGTGTCATTTTTATTCAACCATGATAAATTAGCTTTGGTAATGTAGTACTATAATAAGATAGACTATGTGTAAATGCTTTACCTACAGGAGGTACTTAGAAGAACTCCCATTTTGCAGGTGAGTTCATTCAGCTAAGAATTTTGCAGGACACCAAGCTCCCAACAGGTCAGTTTAATGCCCAAACTGTGTTCTTCCATATTATGCTATTCATTTTATTGTCCCATGCCTGAGAGCTATAGAAATGTTGAATTCATTCCCCACTATGTGCAATGGGTAGAAATGTACAGAACATACCCAGTTTCCACCCTCAGCAGGGCAGTAAATAAGCACGCTGGATAGAGGCAGAAAACTTATTCCTGGTAATTTTTAGTTTTGTTTGCTAGAAATGGGGACACTTCCTAAACCAAAAGAGTATTTTTTTTTCTACAAATAGCAATTCTTTATTAGAATCCATACACCTCTTATGACTGGTTGGTCTGCCCACCTTTGAGTTTAAAAGTATCATGTTGAAAGTGGACATATACTGGGATGAGAACACCTAATTACTTTTCAGATGCCTTATGCACTTCTAAAATAATATAAAATAATATGAATTATAAGTACATAATTTAACTATTCTATAAATTATTAGTATGTTTTAATTTATGACCATTGGGATGAACAGTTGATTTCTTAAGTTGATTTTTCTAGGTTTTGCAGGAACTAAATTTTCAAATAATATTTTCTACCCTGACTTCTCCTTTGTCTAAAAAGTTTCAGTTAAAGAACTGGCTTAATATAATAACCTAATGGGAAGAGGTCCATAATACTAATAATTCAATTATGAAATGGCTTATTTTAGTCTCATTTCAAGCAAAAAGTATGGAATATGTTTGGATAAATGTTATTAATAAAGTTTAACAATTTTATATCAGTACACTTACTTTATCAGAAGTAGTTGGCAGTCCCAGTGACATTTGAAATCTGCCCATGTGAATTAACGGAAGTGGTCATCACCTGTGGTCTTCGCTGTCCCTCCCCAGGGGCCTCTAGTCCAGGGGTTTTCAATCTGCCTGGAAATTATGAAGCTGTAAAAATTCAGCTGTCTGGGTTCCACCATCTTCTAATTTAAATAGCATAGGAGAAGATTGGGCATCATATATTTAGATTTTTCAGTCAAATGTGTGTTGGAATGGGGTGGGGAGGTCATGTCTCCAAATGGAATTATTATTTAGTTAAACTTAAATGAAGGATCAAAAGCAATTCATTAATATTCTCATTTTTGAGCTATCCTGGCTGAGGGCATCCTAGGTCCTTGTTGTTCAAAGCACAGTCCTATGATAGCACCATCCCCATCACTTAGGGACTGGTTAGCAATGCAGAATCCCAGGCCCCCTCGCACACATGAAGTTCAGAATCTGAACTTTAACATCACAATCCCCAGGTCCTTCAGTGCACTTTGAGTTAGAGAAGCACTGCACTAGCTCTCGATGACGAGGAGGATGATAATGATGGCAGAACCCATTTTACTGTGCATCTGCTATATGCTAGGTACTAGGCTAAGGCAATCTTGTGACGTGCTTCTCCTTAATTTGTTACAGGAATTAAATGAGGTGATGCATGAAAATCATTCAACTCAGTGTCTGATATCCAGACATAGTTCCAAAGATAGTTTATTATTACCTTCTTTAGTCCTTACAGTGTCTCTGTGCAGAAGGTGATGTTGTCCTTCTAATACAGGTAAGAAAACTATAAATGACTTGCTCAAGGTCCCTAGTAGATGGAAGAGCTAGATTACCAACTGAGGTCTTTCCCCAAGTCCATATATTTAGCCTATTGGCCATGTGGTAAATGGATAGAAAGTGTGAATCTAGATGTAGGTTTGCAGATTGTCTCCCTTCCATGAATTGCATGAGATGATGGGCTAGAGCCTTGTATTACACGGTAACCAAGCTGGGTGAAGGGATGTTTTGTTCTCCAAACTCTAGTTTATGAGTGACAGAAATCCAAATAGAACTGTTCTTTAGTCAAAAGTTGGAATGTATTGTGCTTTTAAAATTCTTAATTTTAATGTCCAAGTGGATTTCAGGCATGACTGGATCAAGGTGATCAAATGTGCTTTGCTGTATCCCTATGCTTTGCTTTTCTTGGTGTTGACTTTGTTCTATGACACATTTTCCCTAAATGGTGGAAAGATGTTCACCTGAAATTCTGGACTGAAACCCTATTAGTTTAGCAAGATCAGCATAAAAAGAGCACCCAACAGTGCAAGGCAACATCCCAGAGATAACTCTCATGTATTCCATACCCATCCTTGAACCAATTACTTGGATCAGGAGCATAGGATATCCTACTTAGACAGGTTTGGAGCCATGGATGTGTTAAGACTCCATATGAACTTAAGTTCTATACTATATAAGACTAGGGTTGTAGGAGTTTTTCTTCAAATGAATGCTAGATGTTATTCTTATCAAGAGATAGGTATTATTGGCAGATATAAGGGGAAAATGTCCACTCTAGGATCTCAGTTAAGGGAATCAGGTAGAAAGAAGTGGAGGAGTGTGTGTGGGGAGAGGGAGATTGCATTGACTCTCCACCTGCCTGCATGTACATTCTGAGGACAAAATTCTGGATTTCCCCCTTGCCTGCTATAACAACTTATTTCAGCTATGCCTCCTTAGGGGAAAAGGGTGGCTCTGTCTGATATTGGAACACTGCTAAGTGCTTACACAGTTAAACCATTTTCTGTTCACAACGACTCTGTGAAGTAGATCTTCCGGACTCAAACTCCCTAACCAGAAAAGGCAATACAGAGAAATTCAGCGATGGGTCTAAGGTCACAGCTAATTGGAAGGATTACCTGGATTTGCTTCAGAGCCCGTACTCTTGTATATTTCCTCTCTGCAAATAAATAAGGAAGCAAATTATGTCATTAAAATAAGATCCAAGTAGGAGATGACAAACTTGAGGTTCATAGACAAGCCAATGGACTTGATGACTTGCAGATAAGTCCTTTTATTTTTATTTTTTGCTCACATGGTATGCATGTGTGTGTTTTAGCAAATAACATTTCATATGATAATATGAATTTCTGGCCCCTCCCCATCCCGCCAAGTTAGCAAATGACTGGAGTTGAGATATGGTTGTACCCTCTGGCAATGCATGCTTCCTGGATTCCTCCCAAAGTTTCCACCTGGCCAGTTTTTGTCATTTATGGGGTCTGTTCAGCACTGCAGGCATTTGAGTTTGCAAATCCTGGTGTAATAGTTCCATGTCACTTTCACTCGTGTGCATGGTAGCCTTTGCAGTGTGTCAGTGCACTCCCTTGAACTGTTCCTGTACGTACCACGTGCTCTATACCCATGCGTGTGTGTCTCCGTATCTGTTCTCCCTGTGTGTCACACACACACACACACACACAGGCACACACGATGGAGAAATTTACCTTTACCTTGTTCTTTTCTTGCCCTGCCCCCTCTCATTTAGATCCCTGCATAATCCCCCTCTTGTAACCTTCATCTCCACAATGTGGGAATTTAGCATGCTCCCTACCCAACCGTATTAATAAAGCACTTAAAAATATGCAATTTTATTCAGGATTATTTATCTAACTATCTCTGCTGAAGGGATACTTCTGCAGCTCTTCATACACAGCGGTTTCCCTGGGGGCAGCTTTGGGAGTCCGAAAACACCAGCTGAACTGCAAAGCCAAGGATACCAGCTGCACACCCAAGTGTAACCAGCCTAGTCATTGCAGCAGAGGGCAAAGGCAGGGCACTAACAGTGGGCATTTGGTCCACCCTCCTGCCCCCAGGCTGAGCTGCACCACCTAGCTAGCCTAGGAGCCTGGGAATCCTTTCCTTCCTAGGGCCGTTGCAGAAAACTCTAATCTCATAATTGCAGCTTAGCGTCTGGGAGAGCCCAAAGCAATGAAGTCTGTCTTGGCTGTTTTTACTCCTTGCCTTAATGATGGATTATTTCACATCCTTATTCCTTCCCTTATAGCAGGGTTTCTCCACAGTCAGACAATTCTTTGTGCTGGGGCTTTCCTAAACACTGCAGGATGTTTAGCAGTATCCCTGGGCTCAACCCATTAGATGCCAGTATACAGTTGGGACAACTATCATGTCTCCTGGCATTGATCAGTGTCCCCTGGGGGCAAATTTGCCTGCTTTAGAACCACTGCCTTGTAGGTATGGAGCATGGGTGAGCTCCAGGAGAGCAAGCATGGTGTCTGATTTTGCTCATTGTTATTTGTGAAGACATGGTAGCTTCCCAATAAATATTTTATAAATGGATGAATGAACTTCCTACTGCTCAGAGCTGGAGATTATATTCACCCCCAAGGTAAAATGGAAAAACTATAGTGATTGTAATTCACATATTAGGAGGGAAATCAAGGGCTCCTTCTCATTTCCTTCTCCCACCATCATTATCAAAAGAGTTCAATAAATGTTTGCTGATTAAAATCCTTAATCCTCATTAGGGCTCTCTTAACATGAGTATCCAGTGTGTGGGAGTTCTAAATAGGTGTTATCATTTAATTTAAGTCCCTCAAAGACTCATTGAGATAGGTAATAGCAACCAAATTTCACAGATTGGAAAAGTGGAAACCAGAGACGTTAAGTAATTTGTCCAAGGCCACACAGCTATAAAGCAGGGGAGACTTGATCCAGATCTTGGCCTGCAAGGAGTCTCAGTCTTCTTTTTGCTCTGCACTTTATCAGCTCGCTGTTTTCTGTCAAAGCTAAATGCAGAACAACACGAAGAGCATTAATCCCAAGGTGAGATGTGCAAGAGGTTAAGTGGATTTGACTAAGTTCCCCATTACATTCATATTTTTTTTTGGAGGGGGAATGGATTAAAAGCAGAACCCCTTGGTCATAACTTCACGTTCACTTGAAAATGAGAAGTGAGTGTTTTATAGATCCACAGCTTCACATTATCTATTGCATTGTGAGAGAAAGAAGAAGATGGATGGAATCGGGCAAAGAGTGTAGTAATATTGTGAGACTGTATATGGAAGGGTCAAGTGAGGAGACGATGAGCTGGAAGGATAGGGAACAGAAGGCTAAGAAAGAAGAACTCCTAAGAGATGTATCTAAACTATTCTTTAAAAAACAGTTAAGGAGCTCAAGGAGAAATATAAAGAAGGAAGCACTCTAAAAGGTCAGAAAAAGTAGTCAAGTAAGAAGCAAAGTAATTTAAACATGAAAAGAAAAAGCTGCAGATACTTCTTTCATGCTTCAGAAAGCATCCGTCTTAAACTTTGCAATGTCCCAATAATTCATTGCAATCTTCTGCAAGACACTAAAGTATTTCACAAAGACACACTTTCCCCCCCTAAACTGATGAATCCCTGAGGTGGTCCAAATTTCCTTAAAAATGAAATGAAACTATTAAGCTTTCTTTACATTAACCTTAAAGATGATGATATGTTGGAACTTGCCCTATAAAGGGCACATGAATATGGTCTGGTTACATTTTCCTGTCTATGCAGATGACTCCGTTATTCAGATATTGATACATGAAAGTCTTAGAATTAAAAGGAAAGAAGAGGGGAAATTAAAAGTACTGCCCCCTTT
Source organism: Camelus dromedarius (assembly GCF_036321535.1). Lineage (NCBI taxonomy): Eukaryota > Metazoa > Chordata > Mammalia > Artiodactyla > Camelidae > Camelus > Camelus dromedarius. The sequence continues at coordinate 5,042,447 of NC_087459.1, read as the reverse complement.
CCTCCATTCTTTACTTCTCCATTCGTTTACTCATTCTACTTTTTTTTTGTTTGTTTTTACTGACCATCTGCTATATGTCAGTCACTGTGTGGGACACTTGAGAAAGAATGATACAATACGCAAAAAGAAACACTGTACCCACTCTTATGATGTGTGTGATCTGAGGAGAAGGCAAAAAAAAAAAAATACAGTTACTCCTATGTGTTTTGGGGAGGTGTCTGTATTTCTGCATGCACGCCTCATTCCTGGCCCAACGTGTCAGCTATAATAGTCAACTGATTTACAAGCCTGGCTTTCAAACCCACAGATTTGGGGCACCAGATCAACATGGTAAGGAAAGAGATGACCCGTTAGGCCATAATGCAGCACTGCATGGCAGGTTCAGCCCCCGATCAATGTAGCAAAGAGAAGCTGGCTTGGTTTTATTTCTCAGACCAAGTGATGGAGTTGGCTTCTCCCGGTGGCTTCTGATGTGTCCATTCTGGAACTCAGCTCCTGAAAATCGGTCAAGGAGGAGAGAGCCACCTGGAGTTAAAAAGTGACCTCAGAGCACTTAAGCCAGCTTGCGTGAATTGACACTGTTGGGTTTCTGCTCACCGGACTTAAAACTTCGTCCACACTTTTTGACTGGTTTGTTTATACCCAACGGACTTGCAGCTGCACAGGGCAGGTCATTGTATTCCTAGACAACTGACAGTTCCTCGCTTTAGGGAAACAAGTTTGTTCTTTGCAACGTTACTGGCTGTAATTCTACCATCTGATACACCAGACAACCAGCCACTGGTCTTTGGTGCTGTGGGATCCAAAAGACTTGGTTCTGAGTACCAGCATCAGCGTTTACTAGCTCTGGGACCTGAGCAAACCCTCTGAGCACTAGGAGCCTTTCTGTTCAGAGGAGACTGTGTTTATCAGAATCACGTGGGTTTTGTCTGTGTGGCAGCAGAGAAACTTCTTTAGCTCAGAACGCCCGTCCAGCCAGCAGAACAACCCCGGAAGTTAGGACGTGTTTGGTTTCTTTTATCTGGGCAAAGAGCAATGGGAAGACTGGTAGTGGTCTGACCTGCTTCAGGTGCACATCCGTAAGCCAATCAGAATGAGTCAGGAATGGTCTAGAGTGTTAAAGAATTAGTAAGAGTAATAATCGGGGGAAATAGCTATGCCCTCCATTCTGTGGCCTCTAAGAGCAAGCAGTTCACCCGGACGACTCATCACCCTAGCCAAATTTTTAAAAGGCAAAAAGGGGATCCTGAAAAGGTTAGATGTACAATTATAGAATTACCATATGACTCAGCAGTGCCGGAGAACTGGAAACAGAAATTCAAATAAATACTTGCTCATGAATGTTCATACCAGCATGATTCACAAGAGCCAAGAGGTGGAAACAATCCAGATGTCCCTCAGTGAATAAATAGAGAAATAAATTGTGGTCTGTACAGGCAATGGAATATTATTCGGTCATCACAAAGGAATGAAGCACTGATATGCTACAACGTGGATGAACTTCAGAAACATGATGCTGAGCAAAAGAAGCCAGACACAAAAGGTCACACGTTGTATGATTCCACTTCTATGAAATATTCAGTCGAGATAAATACAGAGAAATAGAAAGCAGATTGGTGGTTGCCAAGGGCAATGGGGAAGGAGGTGAAGATAATTGTTTGATGGGTAAGGGGTTTTCATTTGGGATAGTGAAATATTTTGGAAGTAGACAGAAGTGGTGGTTGCACAACATTGTGAATGTACCAAATGCCACTGAATCATTCATGTTAAACTAGTTAATTTTTTTTTAAGCAAGGAGACCTAGGGTGCAGTCCCAGATGAGATATGTAGCTCACATGAGCTACATGATCCTTTGGCATAAAGGGTGAGAGATGCTTACATCTTTGGGTGATGGTGAGGTTCAAACAAGCTAATGGGTCCTGACAATGGCTAGTGGCTCAATAAATGATGAATACACAACCCTCACCCCCACCCCAACACACACATACACATACACACTGGCACTCAAATAATTCCTGCTCAACAGAGTTACCTTGAAGATTGAGATCATGCATGTAAAGAACTTACCTGCCACATGTTGTTAGGAAACTCTGTCAAACCCACACCCCCTGGATTTCTCAGTAATTATTGCTCTTTTCATCTCCACATCCACCAGGGCTGCTGTCACCCTTTCCTGGACAGCTGCAAAGGGCTGCATCTCCTACTTCAGTTCTCTTGGGTTCCACTTGATTCTTCTCACAGCAGCCGGGGAGCCCATCTCAGAATGCACATAGGAGAGTGTCCCTCCCCAGCCGAAATCCCCACTGCACTTAAAATTCATTAATCCCAACCACCTTCATATAAAACCCTCAAAGTCTGGCTACCGCCAACCTCACTAAATCCATCCTTTTTTTTTTTTTTTTCTCATTCTGATCCCATTGGCAGTGACTCAACTCGTCCCAAGCTGGCTCCATCCCAGCTGAAAAGTCACGTCTTCAAAGACCTTCTCTAAGCACCCTTTCCAAAATAGTGACTCCACAACTTCTTTTTTTTCTTTGCCCTGTCACCCTGTTCAGTTGCTTCAAAACCCTTATTACTATTTGTAATTTTTTTAAATGACTTGTTTTTTGCTCTCTGTCCCTCTTCTTCGTCAATGCAGCAATGCTGACTAACACTCTGCTTGATATACAGTAAGCTCTCCTGCCAGTGCTTGTTCAATGAGACCCATGTGTGAAAATTATTATCATTATAGTCCTGAAAATATGACAAAGCCTGTTCTAAAGTCCACGTTAATGGAATGATGAAAGGGATACCCATACACTTTTCCTACCACAAGTCCCATTCTTTCTCTATCCTCTGCCTTTTCAACAAAGACTGTGACTTTAGCACAAGGTGAATGCCTGGTGGACTTGAACCCTTCTTTTTATCCAGGATGTGTGTCTCAGGGAAACATGACAACATCTGGGAATTCATTACTTACATGACAGTGTCCCCTTCAACTTCTTTTTCTAGTTTATTTTGCCAAACACAATCCTATTAAGGGAAAAATTGATTGACCACAAGCTTCATTTCTGCTGAGCTTAGCCCAAAAGTCAATCATTGCTCAATGGGAGCTATTCTGACTGTTTCACCAATGGACACATTTCCATCTTGACTGGATTTGCTGGTCCTAAGAGAATGGATGTGAACGGGCTTAATTCTATTTTGATACTTTTCATTTTCAACAGAACCGGAGACCACCCCAAGGAGTCATAGAATCATGAAAAGAGAGGAGCAGTGTGAAAATTATTCCATGAGAATGCTTATTCTATTTCCTTGCAGTCAGCTCTCTTTACAAAAGTATATTTTGTTGCCCAAGACCCCCCGTCAGATACGTGGGTCATGGTAATCAAGTTGAGGCACCCTGAAAAGGGGCTGCAAGTCTTCATAGGCTGAAGACAAGCATTCCTAGGCCAAATAAAGGGTAATCCTTCTGGAGTTAAAAAAAAAAAAAAAAAAAAAAAAGAACAAGAACTAGCTCCTCAGTGGTTTAGCTTCCAGCAAGTGTGTGTTGCATAGAACACAGAGGTGTCAGAGTGAGCTAGGACAGGAGATCCAGTTGGTTTTGGTTCCATCCATTTGCCAGCCAGGCCACAAGGTGAGAAATCCAACTATGGTTGGATAATGAAAGATAAGAGAGCACGATGTCGTCTGTGAACTAAGCCCCCTCTCCACAAAAGAAGGGGGCAGCCCCAAGCTTTTGTTCTCAGCCTAGAATGTACACACCACATTCTAGGTCATAGTCAACACTTAAAAATGAAGTTTTCTAGATGCAAATGATCAAAAAAATAATAAGAAGAAAGAAATGAAGAAAGAAAAGAGCGAACTTGCTGTCTCACCTAATCCTTCCAAACACCTTGTCCTGAATGGAGAAATCAGAAGCCTGTAATAGACTACATTCAAAGTCATTTTCAATTTCCAAAAAAAAAGCAAGGCACTCCATTTTGGTACATGGATGTTTTTTAGCATTTAATAGAGAGAAATTTTATATATCCCATGAGAATTATTCACGAACATCTCCCAATTCCATTTTCAGAGACCTATTGTAGACTTGCTTTTATAGCAATAGCTTGAATCCAAGAAATTTATTTCTCCCGCAGCAGTCCAAAAAAGGGAATGTCTAATGAGTTTTTGCTAGGCGAGTCAAAGTGTCATGGTGGAATTCTTCTTTGCAAGACATGCTTCACTGGCAAGAAGAGTGTAAAGCAGCCAAGATTCTTTAAGAGGCATATAAATCTACACATCTACACACCACGCTAATAATAAACATTCATTTGGCATCGTATATTTTCAAAGTGCTTTAAAATGTTGACATTCCTTAGAAGAAGAGAGTTCTGGGATGCACATTTCATTTCACATTTAATAGATGGGTCATACAGAAAGTCAGCAACTTGTTCAAGATGGGCAAAGTGGGTGAACCAGCCTGACCATCTCCAGTGGGACTTCTGGCTCTTGCCTTAGAGCAGGGCGTGCATCCAAGAGGCAGAGGGAAGAATGTGTGACTGACAGAGCTGAAAGAATGGATAGAGAGAAAATGGGGAGGGTATGGCTCAGTGGTAGAGTGTGTGCTCAGCATGCACAAGGTCTTGGGTTCAATCCCCAGTACCTCTGTTAAAATATAGATGTATAGATGTGTGTGTGTGTGTGTGTGTGTGTGTGTGTATGTGTATACACATATATATAAAATTACCTCCCCCCAAAAAAGAAGAATTAAAAAAAGAGCAGAGAGATACAATAACAAACCATTCGGTTGAGGGATCTTTATTCTCAAATGTAGACATAAGCTAATGAGCAGAAGTTACTAATTTGCACCCTCACATCTTTATCACTGATATACAAAGGATGGAAGCATGTATAATGGAAGGAAGGAGGGCGGCTGCCTTTCATTCTTAGAGTTAATAGTCAGCCATGTGTAGGGATGAACAAATCTTTTTGAAATATATATGACACTGCCCTCTCGTGTGGCATTGACTGTCCTTTTGAGGGATGGAGAGAAGTCCTCCCATTTTTCCTTCCTGGCAATTTATTTATTAATACTAGCTCAATTTTGTAAAACAAAAAGTTTAAAGCTAAGTAATATCCTGTGTCAGCCTGCACTAAAAACAGTGCTGTCTTATCATCATTCCAGTTTTTACAGTTGAAGGCTATGAATCATTGAGGCAGCCCGGGTCTGTGTGAATATTGATCACTGTCTCATTGCAATTTCAGTATTCGTTGGGAAAGGTGTGTTTTCTGAATGGCACCGCAGCTGATGAGCGACAGGAGAGATGTGGGTGGAATGTGGGCGTCTTGTTTGAAGAAGCTCTCCAGGTGCAAAGATCCTGGCGCTAGCCTACCTGGATTTAGCTCAGCGCCTCAACATCTCAGACACTGAAGCATCTTCTTGTTTGCATTTTACACTGGAGACCCAAACAGTGCTCCTACTAAACATTAATCTTCTCACATTTAATAACTCAAAAATCAAAGCAGATAGTCAAGTGTTGCACTTTAGATCTCTAAGGGGAAACCCAGATCCCACCCACCCTGCCCATATTCAGGGTGAACCAGGGTTGGTAGGATCTGCTGAACACTATATTGCTTTAACTCAATTTAGGGAGAGAAGACTGTCTCATATGCAGAATGTATAGCAGTTCTCGCCTTCCCGTTTTATCTGGAGTCCATCCCCTCCTTGGGGTGGTTCTGAGATTGTGCAGCACACAGTCACCAGCCCTTCGCTCAGCTGTTGTAAAATCTGGCAGAATGCCATTCTGCTCCGTAGCTCCCAGGTGCATCCATCCCATTGCCCTTAGGATCCTACTTTTGATTTTTTGCACATTTGTTTTCGTAATTACTATCATGCGAACTGAGATCTCGAAACTGGGACTCGCTTTCCCTTTGTAAGGCACCTTATTGCAGCCAGCGTCCCCAGTGCTGATACTCCATGTGGCTCTCGGTCATTGTTTTTTAGAACTGATACAGCGAACTTCCATTTTTTAAATCCTCGGCCACGGCAAGCATGTAACGCTGTTCAGTGCCCCGAATTATTCAGCCGTCATTGAAAATGCAGTCAGCACCAAGGAAGCACCTGTACCTGGATTTGTCAACATATCTGTTTCTCAGCAAACGGCAGGTTCATCCGAAGCACACGCGGGGTGTGCGTGGTGGTGAAAATCTAGTCTTCTTTTTCTGGCATGCCTGTTGCTGGTAAGAGTTCTGGCAACATCACCGTGCCTGAGCAGACAGCCTCTGTGCTGTGGCCCAGATACCGGGTGGATCTGGGATCGGCTGGCTTGGGAAGAGGAGAGCCCTTCTTTCACTAGAAGTGATCGCTTCTCCCATCAGCCAGACTCAGGAGAGGGGGAGAGCAGTGCGGGGTGTGAGGGCAGCCAGCTGCTTCCCAAACCTTCCAGGGACAGCAACACAGCAGCCAACACAAATGTCAGTGGGACAGGCCAGCATGCCAGATGCCATCACAGAAAATAACTTCCCCTATCTCGGCATCTGGGTTCTGGCCTTGTCATCCAGAAGACCGCACACTGGTCTCCTGGTCCAGCTGGGACCGTGAGCCCCTCTGCCCTCTCTCCCTCCGGGTCCACGGAGCATTTGGATGGGCCAGCAGAGAGTGCAGGGTAGACCTGGGCCATGCCCTTCCTCAAGTGTTTTGTATAAAACAGTGATAATTAATAATAATAGTATAAACGGATCCTTGTGTAGCTCGGTCTGCGGACCAGGCACCACTCTAAATGCTGCACAGATTGTAACTCATTTGCATATTTGTTTTCTATCTACATGTCTCATTAGCCTAAAGCAGAATGGAATGAGCAATGTTAAAAAAAAAAAAAAAAGCAAATAATTCAGGCTACAGAGTTGGACTAACTGGCTTAGTATCCCAATTCTGCCTCTTTCCATATGTGTGACTTTGGAAAATAAATTCTGTTCTCTGCGCCAGAGCCAGCGACCCTCCTGTAAGTTCTTGAAACAGAGCCTGCTCCTCGCCTCCACATGGGCTGTTTCCTCTGCCCAGAACACTTACCTAGCTCTTCCCTAGATAAATCCTCAGCATCCTTCACACCTTGGCCCAAGCATACGTCATTAGGAAACCCCACTTCTGTCTTCTCCCCACCGTCTATGTCTTCGAAATTTGAAATCTCTGAACAAGATGCACATGCATTTCCTTCCAGTATCCTTTCTCTTTCTCATCATTCCTAAAACCCACTGTTCTACACTTTCATGGGTCTCCTTCTCCTCTTACACAGGGACTTTCTTCGGATGCTGGGATGTTTGCAGGAAAAGATAGAGCCAGCTGGCTAAAGCCTCCAAAAAGTGGCCTGTCGAGCTCGTTTTGTGCGTGTGAAAAGAATAAGATGAAATCAGAAAACACTGGGATGTTTCGAGGCGCTATTACCCACTTGGAGGCTGTGACAATACATCTTTCTTCAATTTGAGTATTATTTTACTATTCTGGACCCTTGATACCGGCGGTTAGCTTATTAGAATCTGCTGCGGTTTTATGTGTTTTCCTTTGTATTAGCAATAACTTATTTAGGAACGAAAATGGGACACGCGGCTTGTAGGAAGAAAATAAATGTCATTTATATTCATCTGACTTCTTGAAACTACAACTTGAACTGACTCCGTATAGCTCAGTGTGCCAGAAGAGGAAATTTCTCAATGTTGACTAATATTTTAATTGTCATGGAACTCCAAAAACTCCCTACTTGTTGAAACTATAAGATTTAATAATAATAATAATGAACCATTTATGGAATATTAAATATCAGACGCTGATGCAGTTACTTTACTTGTATTAATTCACTGATCTCCATAAAATACTTAGTTATACGTTTAAATCTTTCATATCTTGAAGATGAGGAGACGGAAACACTAACGCTTAATTTTTAAATCTCCAGCTGATACACATAATGTGTGTTAAAGACAAAAGACAAGTATGTTACCTGTTCATTGTTTTCTCTACATGTATTGTTTTCTTAAAGTCATTCCTTCAATACGAATATCACTTTAGACTTTTTTGGAAAGCACAAACATCGTTCTTAATGTGACATTTTACTTTTTTTTCCACACTCTGCTGGCAATTGCCTTAACGGGCAGCACCGTCAATTTTGGCTCTGATGAAAATTAAGCCACAAGGTCTGGTTTGGAGAAGAATTTTTTATTATGAAGTGGAGTTTTCAATATTTATATCAGATTGCCATTTCTGGCTAAGGAAAGAAGTAACTGTTGCATTTGGAAAATGAGAAACCCACTAGAGGACTGATTATTCAGAATCCAGAAATGTATTGCCCTACCTCTAACATAAATCAGAACAGAGTTTCCATACTCATTAGCTGAATCCTGGCACCTTTATTTCAATGCTGGTATTTATTTTAATTCCTCTCCGCTTGAGTAATGGATGTGGCCCAAGCAGGGATCAAGTCACCTCCTGGCCCCTTGAACTGTCCTGGAAAAAGCATGTAATTCCCTGTAGTATTAGGGAATTTCAAGTTCACTGGGCAAATTATGCATTCCAACATCTAGATGTGGTGGTTAATTAAAGCCTTTGGTTCATTCAGGACGACTAATATGTTTCTGGGCAGGATGTTTTAAGAGCTATTAAAATTTCATAGCAAAAACTTGTTTGGCATGGGCCTTTATGGATTTGGTTTGAGTTGGGGCACTGTGAGAATGTTCTTTAAAATATTTTGTTGCGTCTGGAAGTTATAGTAAAGGAAAATTATGTCTCCTTTTTACCTGTGTCATGTTTTCAGTAAGAATGCATTATGAAAAAATCCACACCTGGAAGACAAATATGATACAATGGGTAGCTTCAATTGTATATATGCATACATGCAAAAACACAAATACACACACACACACACACACACACACACACATGCTGACACATGTCTATTTCCACATTCCTCCCTTCTCTCGTTCTGATCTAGACAGATGGATGTAGATATATTGCTAGATAATACATGTGTACATGAATGCACATACATGTATATATAATATATACAGTTATATTTATGGGTTATATGTATATATAATATATGATATGTGTATATGTATGAATACATGAGTGTACATATACAGAAATATGTATATATCTATGTGTACATGTAATATATTTAGAATCCCTCAACCTCAGCACGAAGTATTGATACTTTAGATTGGAAATTCTTTTTTTGGGGGGGTGGTCTGTCTTGCACATTATAGAATGTTTAGCAGCACCCTTGCCTCTACCCACTAAATACCATTATCATTCGCACCCCAGTCTTAACAATAAAAAAAATTCCTTCAGGCACTGCCACATGTCAGAGGGGAGGGATTGCCCCCTGTGCTGGGAACCACTGCTCCCTGTTACACACACAGACACACACATACACATACACACACTCACTCATGTACATGTATATTATATATGAACTCTAACACAAGGAAACCATTGTTTCATTAGTAGTTTATCAATGGACCAACAAAAACACTCACCCAAAATTCAGGGACATGATTGTACATAAATGACTGAATAAAACAGATGGAAAAATAAATACACAATAACAGGCATAGCATGTCATCATGGGAAAAGCAGACAGCTTTGCTGCAGACGCATTGGGCTGTGCCACATGATGGCTGTGTAGCCTTGGGCAAATAACTAGACCTCTCTGAGCCTTAGTTCCCTCATCTATGAAATGAGAGCCATCATGATGATTTTGCAAAATTGATTTCAAACAATGGTGCAGAAAAAGGCAGAAAGCAGACAAGAGTTGTGTCAAAATGCAGACAAAGGGACACATTCCCAGGGTCCAGGCATGAGAAGAATGACTGGAATGCTGGAGAGTTTCCTATTATCCTTTCCTTGATGCACCCTCCTCCCCCAAGAGGGGCCAAATCCTGTCACATTTCTTCAAAGGCTACCTCTAGAACCCACTGCCCATGCAAGGAGAGGCTGTCCTTATAGGCTGAAGGGTTTCCTGGCACAGGAAATCTTAGCTCTTTCATTGTACCTCTTCCCGAATTCGTGGATAGGATGGACCTCAGCCTGCATCCTCAGTCACATATGCGCTAGAGACGTAGGATGCTCTGGATAACATCATGGCTTGGGCATCCAGAGGTTCCCTGGCCATTGGCTGAGAATAAGCCAAATAAACTATCAGAAGAGACAGCTGCACGATGCTCAGCACTCAGTCAGTTCACTCTAACACTAGCACTTCTTGATTTGCATCCGTCAACCAGTTGGACTGGATTTCTGATTGAGGCTTTGGCCACACGGATGGCTGGTATGGTTGGACTGACTAGTTGTCTGATAGAACTGACTGAATATCTCAGCCAAATGGCTGGTCTGTTGATTCAGACCTGATTGTCTTGGCTGAATAAGGACCGTGCCAGTGGGATAGCGAGAGGTCTGGTCAGGTGCAAGGGGTACTTCTTTCCATTTTTGTCCTGCACGTGGGACCATGTCTGCTCTGAATCTCTATCCCTTTCATCTTCTTCCTTCTTTTATTTTCTTCCTCCTCCTCTTGCTTTTGTGACTTGATTTTCTGAATGTCAAGCTCTGGCAATCTTTTTTTAAAATAAGCAGATAGTATAATAATGTATTCTCTTTTCTCTTTGCCATTAACTTAAAATGTTAGGAATGCCAATATAAAATACGTTTGAAGGTTTTCATTAAAATTGTAACACAGCCAGTATTAAATCAGAAAGTGAATGTTCAGTGGACATTTATCGATCTTTTACCACGTGCCAGCAACTATTCCAGCACTTGGTATGAATTCAGCTCACTTTTCCTCCAAACAAGCCCATGAGTTATGGGTGGACATTATCCTTATTTTGTAGATGAGGAAAATTGAGGCTTAAAATGTTCACATAGGATGTGGCTGAGCCAGAGGCAACTGCAGGCTATTGACCCCCTGCTCCTTATGCTTAACAATGATGCTATATTCTTGGATTTTGCATCATCAAAGATCTTAATTTCTAATGTTAGAATCAAGAGACCCATCAAACCTCTGAAGTCACATAGAAAACTCTGTATATGTGACGTGTTTTTTTTTTCTCCCCTTGTACAGAATGTTTATAGCTTTTAAGTCAATGTCTCAAAGTGGTCTTTGTGTTCTCAACAAGATTAAAAATAATCAGTAAACAGGCAGACCTCATTTTATTATGCTTTTCTTCATTGTGCTTCACAGATATTGTGTTTTGTACAAATTGAAGGTTTGTGGCAATCGAATGTCAAGCAAGTCTATGGGGGCCAATTTTCCAAAAACATTTGCTCACTTCATGCCTCTGTCCCACATTTTGGTAATTCTCACAATATTTTAAACCCTCCAGCAGCAAAAAGATTATGACTTGCTGAAGACTGAGATGATGGTTATCAATTTTTAGTAATGAAGCATTTTTAATTAAGATATGCATATTGTACTTTTAGAGACAAAGTTATTACACACTTAATAAACTACAGTATAGTGTAAACATAACTTCTATGTGCACTGGGAAACCAAAAAATTCTTGTGACTTGCTTTATTTCAGTGGACTGGAACCAAACCCACAATGTCGCCGAGGGATGACTGTATATTAAAACTCTTTTTTCTGTTTCGTGGGTCATTCTCTGGCTCAACTTTGGACAGTAATATTGTCATCAATGGGTGTCTCCATAGGGAAAAAAATGTAAAAGTGGATACACTTTAGTGGAAATGTGTCTTGCATCTCTTTTTCAGAATATGTTCTAGGAAACTGCCAAAATATCCAAAAAGAATTAAAACCCCTAATGCTTTGTATTAACTACGCTTTAGTCTTTAAAATTGTCTTGACTTGCAAAGGTGCTGGTGCTCAAACGTCTTCAAATCCTGAAGATGCAACTTCCCAAGCCAGGCTGGTCCTCTTCCCTGAGCGAGCCAATTCAGCACACATCTCTGTTATCCCTTGTCAGACTGAGATCAAGTTTGGCCATCCCCTTTGCAAAATCATATTCAATTTTCTTAAGTGGGAGTGTTTTTTTTGGCAAGCTTCCACTGGAGTCGGAGCCAGCAGCCGCTTTCAGTTGTGTTGCTGCTGGAGAACGGGCACTTTAATCAGGAGGCAATGGGGATTGGCCTAGAGCTCCACTTACAGCGAATATTCAACCCATGCCACTGCTTACGCCTGTAAATCTCTGGCTTGTTATCCTGGGTCCTCTCTACTTCTCACTCGCTGTCCTCTAATTTCACGGATTGTGGAAAGATCAGGAGCTGGGAAGTGATCAGACCTGCAGGAGGCAGGTTGGGGTATAAAAAGATATGTCCCAGGCTAGTTTCCATGTCCCTCCTTCTGATCATGATAGGGATAAGAATAGAGATTCCTCTACAATAAGAAAAATGCTGTATCACATGGGACGCTAACTGGCCACCGACCCTTCACGTTAAGGACACTGGAGGGAGTGATAGGGACAGTGGCAGAGAGGAGAGCTCAAGCTCGTCTAACACTGGCAGCTGCTGCTCAGCTCCAGGGCATGTATTGACACAAGAATACACCAGATTTTCTGATTTTTTTTTTAAAAGAGAGTCTAAAAATATGTGGATTTTTTTTTTACATAAAAATCTCTCCATTTAAAAATTTGACTTTTAATGTAACTCTTTTTACCTTACTGGGGGCAAATAAAACATGTGTGTGGAGGGTTATTCTGCTCTTTGGGTCACTGGTTGGAGACCAGGAGAGAACATTATGTTTTGAAAAACATGTTCTCACACTCAAAAAGTGAGAGAGAGAGAGAGAGAGAGAGAGAGAAGTATTAAAAATCTGGCCTTTGTAATTTTTCTGAGAGCTAGAGCGTTTATCTTTTGGGGTGCTAGACCAAGGCTCAAGCAAGTAGAGAAGTGTGTATAGTCTTTTGCTTGTGTTTGTCTGTTAAAAGATGTTTGTTTGCTGGCTTAAGGATATTCAGGATCAAAATTAAGTTGGTGTTTTTTTTTTTTAACTTCAAGTTGACTGTCCATTAATCTTTCATAGTGCCTTAGACAATACTTCATACACTCATGCAACACTTCCCAATTTACCAATTACTTTCCCTTTGGGTTTACCTAATTTAATCCCTATAGCCTTGCAAATTGATACTCAATTCTCCGAGCCCATTGCAACTTGAAACAATTCAGCAAACACAATTAGCCCATCCCTGGATTTAAAAAAAAAAAAGTATAGATTTGAGTGTAAATGTAAATTTCTTTTTCGGCTACAAGTGCAGCATAAATTATCACCCACCTTAGGCGAATGACTAATTCACAACTGCTCAGTGTGTTTTTACTTTTTACTCTAAGCAAATATTTTGAGAGATTTTTCACAATTTAGTTTGGTCCCTAAACTGGTAAATGTTTTTGCTCAGGCATACTGAAGCCAAGTCTATTTTAGAATTAGGGAAGTTAAGACTGCTTTCGAATTTGAGACACAATTTGGAAACTGTCCTCAGATTCTCCATAGACACCACCCTATCCAGTCCAACCATCTCCCACCTGGACGCTTCCAACAGCCCCCTCCCTGGTCTCCCCGTCTCCAGTCTTGCTCCCTAGAGTCTGCCCGCAGCAAAGCAGCCATGGCCATTGCTCTGAAATGACAACCCAAATATTTTTTTCTTGTACCTACAATTTTCTGGTGGCTTCCCATTGTAACCAGAATTGAATCAAGACTCCATTTTAATGCCCTTATCCCCCATGTAACTGTACACCCACCACTGTGGTCCCCTTCCTTTTCCATAAACCTACCAAGCCCATTCCCCTCTTAGGGCCTTTGTTCTTGCTCAGCTGCTTACCGTCAGCTTGTATGGTCACCTGCTTCTTTCTTTTCACTCAGGCTTAATTCAGTGGCCCCTTTTCTGTCCTTCCTGGTAAAGTGCAATCCTTGAAGTTCATGGATTTTTGTTGTGCCGACTGCTGTATTCTCAGCACCATGGACAGTGCCTAACACAGCGTGTGCTTATTAAATATTGGGTTCAATGGCCAGCTCTCTGATTAATCAAAGTGGGCTTCAGCAGGGAGGCTTTATTTTAGAGTCCAACCAGAACTCCAGTTCTGCCACCCAGTAGATGTGCAAGTTACATAACCTCCCCAAAATTCGGTTTTCTTATTTTAAACTAAGAATGAGAACAATGCCTCCCTCATTAGGAAGCTGTGTGTGTTCTTTTGCTATTGCTACCTCGCATCACCAAGTCTAATTGTCAGGCAATGGTAAGCACTTATTTAGCTCCTGTGTCTGGGATACACGGGTACTTTGGTTTAGGCTAGACTCAGTCTTGTGTCTGCAGATGAGCTAGCGGCTACTTATCTAAGGGGCTCAGCTTGGGAAGCGCTCTGGTCCATGTGTCTCACACCTCCTCCTGGGAGCAGTAAGCCAGCTCAGTGATGTTCTCGTGATGATGGGAGAAGCATATGAGAACAAGCCCCATCATACAAGCACTGTCAAACCTTTGGCCACTTCACACTGGCCGCCAGCTAACATACTTGGCCAAACAAAGCTAGTCACACAGACACACCCACAGACAAGGGGTGGGGAAGTACATGCTGGAGCTGGGGCAAGAGTGAATATTTCCACCACAAACCAAAGATTGAACAATATAATGAGCTTAAAGTGCTAGGTACATTAATAGATGCTCATAACTATTAGTTGAAATTATTATTAATAATAATAGCATTGCCTTCCTATAAAATCAAATACATGACACTTTCAGTATTATCTGAGCCTAAAAAATAGTTTTCTGTTAAACAGCTGTAAGCTCATGAGTCATGCTTAAATGAATGTATATCCTGACACAGCAATTTCATGACTTGGGGAACACATTATTGATGGTTTATTATTATGAATCTCTCAATTCAGTTGCCATTGAATATGGTAAACATAGCCTCTCTAAATTCAGGTTATTGTTTGCCTTAATTCCAGGGGGCAAGCTTGGGGCTGTCTGTTTAGGTATTTTTAGAATATGTTTCTTAAAGGAAGAACAACTTCTGATTTGGGAAAGTGGTCTGGAAAGAAAAAGGCAAACAAATTAGAGAGAGATGAGCTCTCCGTTTTGAGCCTTGGTTTCTTCATCTGTCATTGGGTGATAATGCTAGTTTTGTCAAAGTGTGCTTGTGGCCATCAGAAATAAGATCTGCAAAACTTTAAAATGGTGTCTGGCACACGAATGATTCCCCAAATCTACGCACCCACTCCTACCCACTGCTGCCTCCCGTCCCTTCTCATAAAGGCCTGCATTCGTGACTCTTCACAGTTATTGGCACTTCTCTGTAGGATGCTCTTTGTGGGCATCAGAATACTTTTGATCAGCATCTTCTAGCTGAACCTGTCCACATCTTCCCAGCCTTGGGAGAAAAGGCGGTCTGGATTAACAGGGACTTCCACGCTTATACTTGCTGGCTTAGTTGGCTGAGTTAGAAACAACTTTCCTCAATTCCAGCCATCATCAGTGATTTCCTGTCATCTCCGCCGTGATCCATCCTTCCCTCCAGAACCACGCATTTCCTCTTTATGGAGAACTAGCTTGTTTTTAACTCCCTCTCCTCTTACAAAAGTAATACCCATGTCTTATAGAAAATCTGGATACTGTAGATAGGCACAAAGAAGAAAATTAGAACCAGCTGGCTTTCACCATCCAGAGATAATGTGAGTTAACATTATAGTTCATTTACTTTCCTGTATAACTAGATATAGATGTACCAGGAAAAACGCTATTTATGACGATGGTCTTTGTGAGTAACAGCTCTGTTATCATCTATTTATAATGTGTATGTCTCATCTACCTATATGGAACAAGGCGGAGTTGCTATGCATAGCTACCTCCAGAAGAGGAGGATGACTCCATCCTGTTCAGAGAAAGGCCCTTTGTCTGTGGAATCCTGGATAGGATTGATTTTGCAAGTTTGGGAGTGGGAGCCAGAGAGCACAGTGCTCTGTAAAATAGAATGGAAACATAGAGTTCCAGGAGGTGGACTGATGAGATGGGGAGATGGGGAGAGAGGTGGGAGAGGATGGAATTGAACTGGAGGAATTAAATGGAAGCTGAGGAAGACGCACAGCTGAAGGTTATGTGCAACCTTCTCCTGAGACTCCAAACCTCCCAAATGTTTTGCAGGGGTGGGTCTGTTTCCATTCCTCTTTTTTCTTCCCTTTACTTCCTTTTCCTTTGCTTCCTGTCTTTATTTTTTGATAGATCCTGAAAATGGTGCAGTAGAGAGATAATAAATATGATAGGCGGGTGTTAGAGGGCATAGAAGGCAAAAGGAACAAACATCACTTGGGAATTTGCAGATACCTGAGAAGGTCTTGAGACTCCCAGAGGCCACAGAAATCAGAGCTTTGAGTCAGTTTTAACTACATCCCCAAGGTGAAGGGATTTCTCCAGCTGGCATCTGAGTTCCTCTCTCTTTCCTGCTCCCACTGCTCCACACATTGTATCTCAACTGTGCATATGTATGCAACTTTTTAGCCTAACTGTATATTGTGAAAAAGTTTGTTCTTCATAAAGCTTCCTTCTATAAAAACAGGACTGTTGGAGGAACGTAAAGGCTGAAGGGTAAACCACTGAATGGGTACCAGATCTTGTTTTTTCCCCAATTGCTAAGCTCTTGTGTTATGTCTGGTTTTCTAATAAATGGACACTTATGGACAGTAGTGTGTCTAGATCTTAATCACAACCAAGACTTTCCGTGGAATCAGTCCTTACAAGTGGAAATACTTGAATAAAGGTTATGCAAATGTTTAAGCCTTTTGATACACATTGTTAAATTATCTTTTCAAAAGGTTAAACCAATTTACACTCTCAACAGTAGTGTTTCAGAAAGACTCTTTTCCCAAATCTCCTTTAATAATGAAGAGAAGCATTATAAAAGTCCTTTCCAATTGCTACTTTGGTGAAATACAGAACTATTCATTTTACATTTATTTTGTAACTATTAAAGTTTACCTTTTTTTTCCCTCCTTGTGTTCTTGGACCAATCATGTTTCTTCTTCTGGGAAAATTCTCTTCGTGTCTTTTTGTTTTTGTTTTTTTTTGAGAGTGTGTGCCTATTTTTAATTTTTAAAATTCAAATGTGATGTTTCTGAGTGGTAATAGAAAGCACAGTTTCACTTAGCAGATGTTAGTAGATTGCCTACTAGGGTGCAAAGCTACAGAATCATCCAGGAAATCAGGATGCTTCTTTTTACGGTATTTTGATGGCCATGAATATCAATATGATGATGAAAAGTTCTAAAACCAATTTTATTCATGGGTGTCCTCTTAGTCAGATCTTTCCTCATTGAGCGGCTCAACTTAGCTGTTTTATTCCCTAAGCTCCTGCCCCAGCTTCTGTGATTATACTTACATTTTCTTCTGTTTAATTAGCTTTTACCACCTCCCTCCAAGACAGTCGACTGCCTGAAAGACATAGACTCAGATTCTATACCCCAGGCACTTGGGTCCGAATTCAGCCAACTCAGAGTACATTTAGGTGAACACGTTTTACCAGTTGACTGTTGAAGAACATTGTACTGTGTTTCTCAGAATATTTATACACTCAGGGCATTTATATTTGAAAGCATTTACCGGAAAGGGTCACGCTGGGTGTCATCTTTTATGTTATTCTGCCGAAGAATCAAGCTTCTAGAGGTTGAGTTCTCCCAGATAGTCTCCTTCCTTTAAGGAACCTGGATGCATTGAGTGATTCTGAAAGAGTCTCTTCAAGGAAAACACAAAATCCCTACAATATTGGGTGGTGAGAAGTAAAATGGAGAAGGATGGTGTGTTTTAGGATATTAGAGACAAGGCTATTGAATTTAGAATTCAGAACAGGAAGAGAAGGGCCTTATTGGCCAGCTCAGAGGCCAGTATGAGAAGTTCTGTGAGCTGGCCTTGAGATGAGTTAAGGCTGTGGGACCCAAGGCCGTGATCAGAGCATGTTTGTAGTATGCAGTAAATAATTGCTGTACACATGTGTCAATTACATAAGATTTAGAACAAAAAAAATAGAAGTACACATGTGCTAGAGATATTCTGTAAGCCTAATGAACAAAAACACTCAGATTGCGCATGTGCTGGCAGAGAACAGATAAAAGCAGGACAGGTGCATCAGAGACGCACACCTCCCTGTGGCAACAGAATAAAGTGTTGTTAACTCCATGGTGTCTGCTGCTGAAGTCTGTCCGGCAGTATGGCAACTCCTCATGCATTTTTTCGTTTTGGGGGCCGCTCACCTCCTAGAACCCCACGTCAGCCTCCCTCGGCTGACACATTCCCTTTCTCAACCAAGAAGGATGTAGGCACTGGTTCTTCCTTGAAAATTTTCTTTCTTTTTTTATTGCTTCATCCATTCATTTGAAATTTGAAATTTCAACCCCTCTCTCTATTGACTTGAAAGTAAGTGGAAATGGAACTCATAAGCTAACTGGAAAACATGTTCATCCACCATTCCATGTTTGCTACTTGCAAGGAAAGGTTGTGCATTGGGTCTCAGTCTGAAAGCCAGGGCTTTTTGTCCTTTGTTGCCTTTCAGCTGATTCAAATTTGAACGTGGTACCAACATTGAAAAATCAGGAATATGTTCACAGACATTTAGATTTCTGGTTTCTTATTAGAAATCAGAAGATCTGGCAGAACAGGGCGGTCAGCCAACATCACAGGCATCTGTTGGGCTTTGGTAGTTGGTAAACACCTCGGGCGTGGTGTGAGCTCTCTAGTTACCCACACTGCTCACTGATGAGCTTGTTTCAGAACTAACCTTTTCCATTAAGATCCTTTCTTTAATTTGGGTCACATAGCAAACTCAAGAGGTATTTAGGTTAGCTATTCTTATTTCCATTTTCGATGAAATTACATCATTTTATGCTAAAGTTATGTAAGAGTAAGTGTCCAATCAGGGATTTGAGCCCAATTCTCTGACTTTAGACCAAGGAGCCTTTCCACTAATGTAACTTTCCATATTTGGCAGAGCTATAATCCTAGAGCTTCCACGTGTGTGTGTGTGTGTGTGTGTGTGTGTGTAAATACACATACACATATTTTGTACATTTTGTAAATATGCTTGCACACATTTTGAAAGGAGTTTAGCATCTTAACATCTGATAATAAGCCCTTCTGGGTAAATACATGTTCCACGTCTTTCCCCACTTCTGTGTTTACTGTCTTATAATAACTTCTTAAACACAGTGTTGCTGGACTCAGCAAATGTATCCAGGTCAATCTGTTTGCACTGTGACAGTTCTGTTGAGCAAAGTCTATTCTCCACTTGTCTTGTTTCTTTGGGAGAAGTAAGGACCAGGACCAAAGAGGGTGTGGTTCATGGCTGTTTCCCCATTCGCAGGTGTATTCCTGGGGGTGAAATGGACAAATCATTCAGTCAGTTCTGTTATGAGAATCTGCTCAGAAGCTCATTCTGATGCCAGTGACATCAAGGCTGTAAAAAGTAGAAAATGCTAGGCTCTGGCTTCTAGTTCATTATTTTCTTCTGACTCCTTTGCATGGTGCCCTCTGGCTTAACACCCAAGCAAGGCTCTCCATGGCCCTCAGGGTCAAGTCTGAGCTCCCACGGAGTCTTCAGAACTGGACCTCTACCTATCTCTACAGCCTGCACATGCGCCTCCAGGCCTTTCCTGGAAGGTGTTTGTTTGTTTGTTTGTTTGTTTTCTGTCTGAATGCTCTTATCTCCTGCCTCCTTTACTCCTCAGCCAATTCCTCCTTGCCCGTCTTGCCTAACTAATCTTTAGCATCACTCCTCTCTGCCCTGCTCCTCAGCAGTTTGGGTGCCTTCTTCATCACCACACAGTAATCTGTGCCAACCTTCTCATGAACCTTATCATGCTAACCTAGTTACGGCTGTGAGTTCCTGGGGTGCAGGAAGAGATCCTGTCTTGTCTCTAAGTCCTAGCTCTGTGCATGAGAGCTCTTGAGAAATGCTTGTTGTAGGATTTGATATTGTGTATGTTCAATGCCTAAGTTTGGAAGATCTTTACCTAGGAGCTCTGTTGTATCGGAAGATGGGAATATCAGAACTTGAGACAGCAAAACAGAGTTGTCTGTGAACAATGTCAGGAGACTTAGAATTAGCAGAAGCTACAGAACCACCTAACATTTTTGAGAGCTTCCTTTATGTCAGTGTCATGCTACCTTATAAATTAAGCCCTTGACTTCCATTCGTTGTTTGAATCCTCACATCACCCCCATGACCCCATTGTTTGGCAGTTAGGAGACTGATGAGAAAAGAGATTAAATAGTTTGCCTAAAGTTGCACAGTTAATTGCTGGAGGAACAGAGACTCCAGGAGAAGCTTCTTGGCTGTCAGGACTCGTAGGGTTCATCACTCTGTAAAGAAGTTCTTGACTTACTTGCTTTTAGCCACTTGACTGTTTCTTGGATGACTCATCCAGTGGCAAGACCAACTCTGGGCATCCTGAGGTTAACTGAGTTTATTGGATTATCTGTCACATTTCTTTGACTGGCCCAAGCCAGTCTCCATTATGAAGGTATCAGTGGCCAGATCAAGCCCTCTAAGACACAAGCACACTCTTCCCTTCTTCATTATTGATCTATACCCATTCCAGATGCCACTTTGTCACTCACCCAACTGTGCCAGAATGTCATTGCATGTCTCCCAGGTAATAATCCTCTGTATACTGCATCTAAAAACAGAGCAATGTTGCCACTCAACCCTATCTTCCTATCAGAGGTGAGAGCCTTTCAGATCCAAGCTGGACATGCACAGGAATAATTTTGGAATTAACATTATCCTCAAACTAAATTGTGAGCATTACGTCCCTGAAGCATTATTACAACTACCTAGAAGGGTACCCTAGAATGTATTTCACTTACAGCCGACCTAGAAGAAAAAGGCTGGAAGTCTGGGGTAAGTGATTTTGGTCTTCAATAGGTGAAAATTTCCCAACAAGGGCACAGCTAGTCAATATTGTACAATCTCTCTAGACATTTCAAATTTCAATGCAGATATTCCCTGTTGGCCTTTAATGTGATGTCATTTTCTATTTTGTCTATGATTTTATTTGTTGTGGTGTGAGTGTTTGCAGTTCTGGAACTTTCTAGTAATCATGTTTTAATGTTTTATTTACAATGTTAAAAAAAAGTTAGCTATTATCTACAGAATGTCCCAAGTGTGCCCAAAATAATATCATTTCTGATCCTTCCAGCAGGGCTGAAAAAAATAGAGAAACTGCTCCCGTTTTAGACAAGGAGCCTGAGGGTGGAGATAAAATTTGCCTAATGTTAAACAGCTAGTTAAAGGCTGAGACTGATTTGAGTCAAGAGTCGTCTGGCCTTAAACTCGGTGTTATTTCTACTCTGTGTGCGGAGATACGGTTAGAAGGATGTTGATCGCAGAGCTGTGATGATAGAGAAAAACTGGTAATAATCTAAGTATCCATGGATAGGGGATTGGTTTAATACATACAGTTACAGTCAAAAATAGTGCAGCGTTACTTAGCATTCAGACATTCACTTGGAACATAAGTGAATTATGTATTGCCATGACAGATGTCCAGCTTATATTTAGTTGAGAAGAGATTGCAAAAGAAATTGCGCCTCATTACCTGTTGTCTGTGGTGTGTATATTCATGCATACATAAGTGCATTCATAGGTAAGGCCTGGACCAGCACCGTCCAATGGAAATATAATACAAGGTATATATATGTATGATATTAATTTCCTAGTAGTTGCACTAAACAAAGTAAAAGGAAACAGTTGAGATTATTTTACTATATTTTATTTAAGATAACATAGCCAGTATGATATCATTTCAACATGCAGTCAGTATGAAAATATTAATGAAATATTTTAATTGTTTATACTAAGTCTTTAAATCCAGTATGCCTTTCACACTGAGGGCATATCTCAGTTCAGACCAACTACATTTCAAGTGTTGAGTCGCCCTATGTGGTTCACAGTTACCCTATTGGGTAGCAATAGGGTAATAATATCATAAAATGTTCACTTCGGGATGGTGGGATTATGTGCGTTGGTGTTAGTGTATTGTCTCCTTTTGTCTTTTCCGCATTTCCCAAATTTCCGTAATGAATACATATTGCCTTTGTAATTTGGAATTAAAATAAACTATTAAAAACATCATTCATTTTTAACAGGGAGTGGTGAGCTTCTAAAATACACTTTTAAAAATAAATACGCAAAATGTAAATCCGTGACCTATTTTCAGTGGAGGAGAGGGAGCCGGGGATGGTATGATCTTGGCCTCTCCGCTCCCTTGCCTTCCTGCTCTGTCTCCCCTTCTCCCAAATGTCTCCCCTTTAGAGCCCTGGAGAGAGAGAGGTTAAGCCCCATCTCCACAGTCAGGACGCAGGTCTCTGGAGAAGCCCCCTCGTGTGCCAGAGGGTTGAGGGTTTGCCCCCGATTCATTCTCAGTCTCTTCAAGAGACAGAGGCAGCTGTCAGAGGAAAAAGACTGCCAGAATTTCTCCATCTTTTATGGTTATTGCTGCCCCTTCAACGAGGAGGCTTTTTAGACAATTGTTTTCCTAACCAACTTCCCCTCCCCCATTAAATTTTAATATCGCAGGTGTACTCTGTATCTGTTTATGAATAGTGGCTCTCTGGGGAGTCTAAAACCACTGTAACATCTAAGATTCTTTGCCCCCTCCCATCAAGAACCAATTTCCACCCCGCCGAGGGGCAACATGCCACCCCCCATTGAGAATGCATGGCTGTGCTCGTTCACGTAAATGTCGGTGACAAGGGTTCCTCTGTGACTCCTGTTGAATTTAGCTTCTTGGGCCAAGGTGACCCACCTCCCTAAACTTCTCACCCACAGGTTCTTTTTTCTCCTCTTGTCAGTTCCTTAGAGTTCTGTATTCTGACCACAGCAAGTTGATCCATCTAGAAGACCACCGCGTCGGGGAACCGGAGTCCCGCGCCTTCTCCCTGACCACCTGGGGGTGCCCTCTGTGCCTTTTTCCTGGCACATCCCGCAGCAAGGCTTGTCCTGTTACTCTTTCTGGTCCTGCTTCCTCTCCTCTGTGATCTGATCCTCCCTGAGGACAGGGTGCTGTTCATAGTTCTGTTCCCCGTGGTGTCTGGAGCTTTGCATGGCTCTGGCTTTGCATGCAGTAGCCCCTCTGTAAAATAGTTGTGGAACTGAATGAAATTGCCTTCAGAAAACCCTTTCCGGTCCAACTGTTCCTCTATCAGAAAATCTCATTAAGGCTTAATCGGTAACATCTCCCTCCCCCGGGGGTCATGCTGCCATCCCCGACTGAGAGGAAGTGAGCACGTCCCTCTCCATTCCCAGGACCTACGCAGTCCCTGCGTGGCTCACACCACCCTGAGGTCACCACCTGGGTCTCTCTCTCCCTTTTATTTCTTAAATCACTGGATTGAAAATGGACTGATTGGAAACGGGGAAGCAGCAGCCACCGAGAGCTGGATTTGTTTAACTCTGTCAGAAAGCCATGCCCCCTGGTTTTCATGTGCTTAATCAGCCTCTGCACTTGTTTCCCTAAAAGCCTCTCAACCCCAGCCCCCACCGCCAAGCCATGGTCCACCCTTGCCACCCACACCCACCAAGAGACCCCTCTTAAGAGCCACCTCTCTTCCACGGTGAGGTTTCACTCCAAACCCTCGTCTGTACTCGTCCTTTGATTACTTGGGAACCAGTCCTGAAATCCCCCCTCTGCTCTGTTCTACGTGGATGCCACCTCTGTCAGAATCTCAGTCCAACTCTGCAGATTTGAATGGAAGATCTGAGGGCTGCGAGGGCTGTCACCGCTGATAACAAGCATTTAGCGAAGGAAATTAAATTTGAAGGCCCAGCATTCTGGCTGGATTCTGTGACTCTTTGGGCTGGGAATGATTTGGTTACAAGGAGATTCCATCTCGGTATCTCCCACTTTCGAGGGAGCAGAGAGAGGAATGGTAGCTGAGCCAGACCTAATGAAGGAATTCTGTATCCGCAGAACTCTGACATTTGAAATGTTTAATGTAATGAGCAGAACTGGTAGCTTTAGGCAAAGATCAGTACTCTGCAAAATACAATTCAGTTGGCCATATTCTGCTCATGAAAACGTCTGTTTATAATTCACAGCTTTCAGAGGTACTGGTCACCATTTCTTAGCTGTTTTCTTGCGGAAGGCTTTAGGGATGATGGTTAAAGATGGGTAACAAGCAGAAGCCTCCATATGCATATCATAGAGACCTTAATTGCATTTTCAATCCAGTACCTTTCTTACTATTTTCGTCGCTTCAATTTATAGTCTCTATATTTTGAACACTAAAATGAGCAAAAATAATAGGAAGAAATGTTAATGGCTGTAATTATTGACTGGACATTTGAGATTCATGTCCAAATACACTCAACTTGGGAAGATGTGAGATGCTATTTCACTTGTGTCCAATTTTTGTCTTTTTCAACTTTCACTCCCTCTTTCTCCCTCTGTCAAGGAGGGTGGGTGGGAAGTTACTGCAAGTAGATTATGAAATATTGTAGTGCGTGTATGTAAAAATATATCAGGGCTGGCACATTTGTAATTTACTTGCTACCACGAGATTCGTATTAGAGATCTGTATGTCATGTTAACAAAGTAGCATCCATCCTGTACTAGATTATTTTACTAACAGGATGCCTGAATTTCAAATGCAATGCAGAGGTTATGGTTGCCATTCTATTAGGGCCGTTTAATCGCATTTGTCCCCCCATTACTGACCTCAGCTTTATTGGTGGCTGCAACTGCTGTTGATTCTGAACCGACTGAGAACGGGTCCTTCCAACAGCTGTCATTGCCGCCTTGGAATTGAGAAGTAAGGAACTTTGATTTAATGTTCCTCAGACTGTGCTCTAGCACCACTTCAAGTGAAGCTTGGAGGTGGAAGAAATATGGGTCCTGTTTCCCTGCTGACATAGTGCCTACCTTTCCAGGTGTGTGTATCCCCTCAGCTCTTACCTCTCTTCAAGCTAGTCGTCACCTCCACCTTTAGTAGCTACGTAGCTAAGATGAAGCAACCCTACTTTAGTTCCTGAGAAGCAATTTAACCCAGTTGACCAGCTCTATCAACCTGTCACTTGGAGAGAAGCTATTCATACCGGTGACCTCTCCCCCACCATCACCCTGGAGTTCTGAGTGGGGCAAAATCTTTCTCTTTGATGCCATACAATTAAATTGATGGGTGGAAACGCTTTGCTAGAAGAAAACCAACTGCCAAGAGAGGCTTAAGCCCAGTCAAAATACCCACCACCACCACCAGCAGCACCCCCCAGGCACACACGTGCAAATGATCCTGAACCAGCAGAGAATGCGGTTTCAATGATTCACAGCACACATCAAACATACTATGGTCCTAGGGCAGGGTTGTGGGGTTTTTTTTGGTTTGTTTTTTAAAGGAGTCAGATGCCCATAGAGTGCATGCCTTTGCACAAAATTCTGCAACCGTTTGCATTTAATGACAATGTAAATGCTGCTTTGAACACAGGGCACATCATTTACTGAGAGAAACAGGAAGTGGTCAGTGTAAATCCACAGGATGGGAAAACTAAGAGAAAAAGCAGTTTAAATTTCAGCAGTTTATTTCTTTGGGGTTTTTTTTCTCCGCCCTAATAAGCAAGCCAATAGCTTCTGAAATTTTATCCCTTACTTGAGAGGTATTTCCTGATGTTTACGAATCACTCATGTAGCCACGGGGTCAGCTTGTAGTAACAACGACACAGGCTTGATCAAGAGCTGGTGAGTTAATGGGGAGGGAGGGGAACTTCTTCTAAAAAACATTTTCCTGGGAAGGATAATTGTATGTGTGCGTAATAGGAACCCACGAAACCTAGCGTAGTAAGTGCCTCATACATGCAGGGAACTTGGCAAACAATTCTAGGAGAAATGAATGCTTGTCCATTCACACTGGCATGACCCATTCCCTCTCCGGTTTAGTAATTTCTGACTCTCAACTAGTTGTTCCCAACACTTTCCTGCAATGTGTGGCTTGTCTTTTATCCCAGTTCATGAAACCCACAAGAACAGACCTTCTATTCACTGTTTTGTTTCTGCAAGTACCTAACCACACGCCTTGTGCACAGGTCCTCAAACAATGTGGCTTGAGAGAGAACGAATAATATTCGTATCCCTAAATCAAATCACGACTCTTGGGGGATCATGGTGGAATGACATGTGCTTAGCCTGATGACAGTTGTGGTGTTTAGGAGAACGAAACCCGCATTCCCTTTTTGCTGCTCATTCAGACTTCTCGGCAGTCTAGACATGCCTTTATTCTTGATCTTAATTAACAGGTGAAATAATGCAATATGTATGTTATTAAAATTCTATGAACGATTTCTCTCTAAAAAATGACAACAAAGATGACAGCAAAAGGAACAAACAAAATCAACCACCTTTAAAATCACCCGGCAGCCTCCTAAATAGTTTTGACTTTGGGGATAAGACCACCTTTGAGTTTTTTTCCCTCCCTGTTGATATGGTCCCTCCCCTTTTAACTGCTTCTCATCTCCGTAGTCCACCCCGCTTCCCGGGGCTGCGTCTTTGGGGAATAACGCGTTGCATCTCCATTATGCGTCATCCAAAGGCTTGATGTGGGTAAAACAATTGAGTCTGGCTAAAGGGCCCGTTCGGTGCTATATCCCATTACTCCATTGATTTATTTTTTTTCTAAGTTTTTCTAATGTTATAACGAGAGTATTTTCCGTTCAATCCTGAAGGATTCTAAAGCTTTTTTATTGACCTCAGGGTATACCACACGCATGGGCTACCTCCCTGGGCTGGCAAAAAGCAGGGTCCTCAGAGAGACCAAATGGAAAAATTGCTTTTCTATCGACCCCGGCCTAAGAGTTATGGAACCCCGATCTAATTAAGGCCCGGGGGACTTCTGATGCAGTCACTGAGGTTGGCCCCGTGATTAGGATAAGTGCTAGGCTCTGGTTCAGTGTCTCACTGTCCCTTCAAGGGTCAGGGAAGTTCACTGCCAAGGATTTGAGTCTCTTTGAGGGATGGAGGAAGCTCCCCTCCAAGGCCAGCAGGACCTGTAGTGCCCCGCCTGAAGAATGGTGGAGAATGGAGATAGAGAAATTTGGAGGGACGATGGCACAGTGTCACTACTTCTGCTCTAGGTGACATTTCCAACAGAGCCAGTGTGCCAGGGTTCCAGCTCCAGCTCCGGCATGTTTTGGCTGTGTGAATTTGGGCCAGACACTTAGCATCTCTGAGCCATCACCTCCTGTTCTGAAACAGTGCTGAGTATTAAAGGAAGCAGTGCCTCGTATGTAAAGTGGAACGGACACAGGGTGGGCCCTCAGTAGACCTTGGCTTGTGGTTATACCATCGTCATCACCACCACCATGACGCTGCCCAGGCTTTAGGGCAGAAAACTCTATCCTGCCTAGCCTGGCGCAGAGCCTGGTCTTCACGTGTTGCCTAATAGCTGAAAATGAGGTGCTGTGGGAAAGCGAATGAATGGGCTCCTTGCTACCTCCCTGCCAACAGGAAATCATGGTCTGTGAAGGAGCTATCTCACAGCAGGAACTTTGCTCAGAGCTCTTGATCCTTTCTAAAGACTTCTCTGGGTGGAGGGAGGTGGGGAGGATAGAGCTCAGTGGTAGAGTGCTTGCTTAGCATGCACGAGGTCCTGGCTTCAATCCCCAGTACCTTCATTAAAAAAAAAAAAAAAAAGAAAAGAAAAAGAAGGACTTCTCTTTAGAGAGAAGGAACAATGCTTAGGAATCCAAGCTTGATTGTACCATCCGTGCTGATGTTTACCAGTTGTCTAATGTGGTGCCTAACAAGAGGATGAGCGTCATTTTCCTTGTTGATAAAGATGGACATGACCATCATCCTCATCAGTACCAATCTCTTAAGACAGCTGGGAGAGCACAGTAAGATCCTGCAAACCTGACCCTAGAACTCCTGTGGAGAGTTTTCAAAGCACCACTGATGTCAGACCCTGCCCCCAAAGTTTCAGAGCCATTTGGCCAGAGCGTCAGGCCCCTCGGGCTTCAGCCGTACGAGAAGTCCTCCAGGTCATCATAATGCGCAGGCGGGATGGAGGACCATCGCCAGTCACTCATTCGGGGCTGGGGTGGTGGCTGTTGTCGTGTGACCCTTCTGCTCCGTCTTTTCCTTCTTATCTTTCCCCTCTTATCTTTCCCCCTGCTGGTTGCTTTTTTTCATATTAATAAGGAAAACGACTGTGTTCTCTTTTGAAGATTTCAGTTTGTTTTCCCACCTTTGGGGAACCATTTCAGGGAAAGGTGTCACTGAAAAAGTGTGTGATGAGTGTGAGGCAAAGGTGGACACATACATTCACAGAAAAAAAGTTAGAATGTCAGCATGATCCCTACTGTAGTCGACCAGGTGTGCGTGCACCCATGGCGCCCTGGCATCCACTGCCCTTCATCCTGGTCCAGCTTTTAAACCTCAGTGGCTGCTGCTGCCTTGGGCTGTTATCATCGCCTTGATAGCTCTCTCCAGGCAGCGTCTGCCATCTGTGGGAGGCAGGGGAGGGCACGGAGGTGGCTGGCTGATCAGCAGATGTCTTGGCCATCACTGAAGGGGGAACGCCATGCCTGGCAGGCACCGAGGGCAGAAACATTGTTGCAAAGGCAATTGTAGAGCTCGGGACTCCATTTCTTTTTCTAAATTCGTCTGAAACCTAGGATGAAAGGGTACTGAGTACCAGAAAGGGGACAAGAGAGAGAGAGACTGTGTTCTTACTGGAAAACCAGAGACTGCCTGGAAGGACCTGCCGTTTGGTGGCATTGGAAAAGAGGCCGAAGCCGCTGGGGCCCCCGGTGTAGCCGGGTGGTGGGAAGGGGATGGGCCATCAGAAAGGAGTCTGAAGCTTTCTGCAGGCTTTGCGGGCGGAAGGGTTGTTCTCTCCCCCAGGCTGCACGGCCTCCAACTGCAGTGTCTGCAGAGACACTCTGTGACTGGGAAACTGCATCCTGTTGTGGATGCATCACTGCATGCATTTCTCTTCTCTGCCACTTGAGGCAGGAGCCATGGGTCACTTTTCTTGGTACCTCCAGCAACAGGGAGGCACCTGGCACCCATCCTCAGTCCCCAGGAAACACATGGGAGTTGAAGACACTATGTTTGGTCCTCTCATTAGGCATGTGTGGGGCCTGAAATACTGCAGAATTTTGAAGCTTCCAGGAATGGTGTATCAAGAGACAGTGTAGAAGACATTGATTCTCAAGCTTGATTTGATGCAAAGACAATTTAATGAGTTTTTAGTTGTTATTGATGCCTACTCCCCAGAACAGCCAAGTTTAAATCAGAATCTCTTGGTGGGTGGGTGGGTGGCACCAAGTGTTCCTTGAATGATCCAGGTCCAGGTCGGGCTGAGGACCATGGTCCAAGACTACAGAGGATGACTGAGCTGGGAGCAGTGGTGGGACGACAGGAGAAGGAATAATGAAACCGAAAGGACAAAAGAGATGCCGAATCCTTGTTATGATCAACGCTCACACCCACTCAGCCAGGCACGTGCCCAGCTGACTGCTACCTCCTTCCACGCTCCCAGCAACCCCCAAGAAAAACTGGGGTCCCCATTCCAGCAAAAGAAAAGAAACTTAGAAACTAGAGTTAGGCTGCTGAACTCCAGACTCCGAACACTGATCCATTAGGCTGTGTTCCTTCAAAAAGACAAAGTAAATGCAAAGGAAGATGAGAGTGGACTGGACAAAAGAAAAACAAGATTGATCAACCCAAGGAGAGCTAGTGGACATTAAAGAAAAAGCAAATGACACAGCAAATAAGCAGCAGATGTTATGTTTCTTCGGGGCATTGCAATAAACTCCCAAGAGCTATGCAAGACAAAACCCACTCCCTTGAGCTTAAAGTGGGACACCAAAAGCTCAGAGTAGTTTAGTGTCTTGCCCAAACTCACACAGCTATTGTATCTGAAGGGAGCTTTTTGTAAAGACCCAAGAGTAAATATTTCTGGTGTTGCCAACCATGCATTCCCTACCACGATTATTCCAATCTGCTATTGCCCTGTGAAAGCAACCATGGAGAATATATAAACAAATAAACATGATTGTGTTCCCATAAACCTTGATTTATGGACACTGAAATTTGAATTTCCTACAATTTTCATGTGACGTGAATGATTCTTTTTCTTTTGATTTTTCTCTCAACTATTTAAAAATGGAAGAACCATTCTTAGCTCATTGGCTACAGAAAAACAGACATCAAGACAGCTATGGCCCAAGGGCCATAACTTGCCAACCCTAGTCTACATTTTCAAGCACGTGGAGGGTGAAAAGTTTTGATGAGAGAGTGTAGAAGAAAGTTAACATATGTCTATTGGAGACCTGTGTCCCCAGTTCAACTTCGCAAGGGAAGTCAGTCAGGCCAGGAAGAGGTCAATACTTTCTCTCTACCCCAAGTCTGTCTTCCAGCAAGCAATTATTTGCAGGATGCATCTGTGCTTTCCAAACAGGAGACCCCTGGACCTTGAAGTGGGCCCACTCCCATTCTTTTTTCTTTGGCAGGAGCATTATGAACTCCAGAACCCTTTCCCTATTAACAGTTACTGAATGCCTAACAGACACTTGCTGTGTTCCGGGCACTGAAGGTGCACTGGTTGTCTGATTCAGCTCAGCTGGGTAGCTTACACAACACACATTTCTTTTCTCACAGTTCTGGAGCCTAAAAGTCCCAGGTGGGCTGCCGGCCAGCACGGTCAGGGTCTGTGAGAGTCCTCTTCCTGGTTGCAGACCACCGACTTCTTGTTGAGTCCTCATGTGGTGGGAAAAGATGGATGAAGTAGGGGTGGGGAGAGAGAAGGAATGAGGGGTGGGGGGCAGCTCTGGGGCTCTTTTGTACAAGCTCACTAATCCCATCAGGAGGACCTTACCCTCATGACCCCATCTAAACCTAATTGCTAGGGGGGAGGGTGTAGCTCAGTGGTAGAGTATCTGCTTAGCATGCACTGGGTCCTAGGTTCAATCCCCAGCACCTCCATTAAAATAAATAAATCAATCAATCTAATTACCGCCCCCCAGAAAGAATAAACCTAATTACTTACCAACGGCCCCATCTTCAAATTCAGTCACACGGAGGGTTAGCGGTTCAGCATATGAAGGGGGGGGGGGGGGATACAGTTCAGTCTGTACCCGTGTCCACGGAGCTTACCTTCTCTCTCTCTATGACAGCCAACAAGCAAACTAATCAGAATAATTTCAGATGAATTCAGACAGCGGTAAGTGTGAAGAAGACAAAGAATAAAACAAAACATGACTGCAGTACAGGGATGTGCCGGAACAGAGCTTATAACGTCGGAAACGGTTTTCAGAGACGGATGCTTTGAGCAGGTGCCTGGGCTGAGGCGTGAGTGCTGAGTGTAAGCCAGCCCCGGGGAGAGCGGGACCCGAGAGAGAACAGGTTCAAAGGGGCCACCAGGGCAGAAGAGGGGTGAGCTGGGGGAGCAGAGGGAAGACCAGTGCGCCTGGAAAGGGGTAAGCAAAGCAGAGCGCGGTGGCCCGCGATAAGGAGTTTGGATCTTATTTTAAACGCAATGGGAGGCCTGTGGTTGACTCACAAGCACTGGGGTAATTTGCATTTTCACGGCGTCCTGGCTGCTATGCGGGGAATGGACGGTAGGGGCCGCTGTCTTTCTCTTGAGCGCGCCCCTTTCTGACGGGTCTTCCGCAAGGGCCTGGGAGTTGCTCGCAGCGTGGGAGGACCTGCGGGTCTTCCTCGCGCCCAAATTGCCCCTTCTCAGGAGTGCCTCACATCCCTTCCCGGAACATCCTCTGAAGTAACACGTTCTAATGAGGAGTTTGAATTGCCAATTGCCTTGTGCTTTGCAGCTAATATGGAGTCGATTATGTTCGTGATGGTTTGGAGTTACCTTGTGACTATGGTTAAGTTATTTCCCCTGAGTTTGCCGTGACTGTAAATTCAATCCTGTCCACATTCGTTTGGGGAATTAATACCCCAACCTTGGGTCTAGCCTTTTTCTCACTCAAAGTGAAGTTATTCCAGATTATACAGCATTTTGGTTCTTTATCTCACATTTTTCTTGTATTTCTCAGGGCCTCTCACTACACACACCCCCTTTAAGCCCATTTTTTAATTACGCTCTCTGCTTAGAAAAAAAAATGTGTTCATTTGAAAAATTTAGAAACACATCCAAAAAGCAAAGAATCACTTATCCGTTTGCCCATTGCCCCAAAGTAATCACTCTTAATTTTTTTTAATCAAGACTTTATTTTATTAGAGCAATTTTAGGTTCACAGCAGAACTGAGAGGAAGGTCCAGAGATTTCCCCATCTATCCCCTGCCCCCCTCCACACGCATAGCCTTCCTGATTATCAACCTCCCGGACCAGAGAGGCGTGTTTGCTATGATTGATGACCCTGCACTCGCATAGCTCACCATCTAAAGTCCACAGTTTGCATTATGGCTCACTCTTGGTGTTGTAGGCCCTTTGGGTTTCTTGTACATTCTGTTGGACAAATGTTTAATGACATATCTCCACCATTATAGTTCGTTCAGAGTATTTTCACTGCCCTAAAAATCCCCTGTGCTCCAGCGAGCCTTCCCTCCCTCCCAACCCCTGGCAACCACTGATCTCTTTACTGCCTCCATAGTTTTGCCTTTTCCAGAATGTCATATAGTTGGAATCACACTCTTAACATTTTAATATTTCTCCTATTAGTCTTTGTAATGCATGCGTGCGTGTGTGTGTGTGTGTACATTTACAACATTAGACTCTGTATTTTCAGAATCTACCCTACCTTTTTAACGTGCCATGAAAACACGCACATCTTACTATGCCATTAATCATTTTTCACAATTATATTTAATAATTCCATAACTTTCTACAGTACCAGAATTTGTCACCACCGCTGACATTTAAGAATGTGGTTGGTTTTTTTTTTTTTTTTTTTTTTTGGTCTCTCTGTCTTACTGTTATTATGAATAATGCCACAGAGAACATTCTTTTATGCACGTCTTTATTTACATTCTGGATTGCTTCCTTGGACTAAATCCTGAAAAGTGTTATTTTGGGGTCAAAGATAGGAGCATCTTTATACTGCTTGAATGGATTTCATGCAATTGCTAGTGAAACCAAATGAGCCCGTGTACATCCCATTAGGATGCCATCCCGTCTCATCATTGCCCATTTTACTTGACACAGGCACATCTCAGACGTATTTGCAGGCTTGGTTCCAGACCACTGCAATCAAGCGGACATCACAATGGAGCAGGTCACGCACATTTTTTGGTTTCCCAGCACATATAAATGTTATGTTTATACTATACTGTAGTCTATTAAATGTGCGATAGCATTATATATAAAAACAGTGCACATACCTTAATTAAAAGTACTTTATTGCTAAAAATGGCTAACCATCAACTGAGACTTCAGCGAGTCATAGTCTTTTTCCCTGCAATTGTAACATCAAAGACCACCAATCACCACAACAAATGTAATTACAATGAAAACATTCGGAATATTGCAAGGATTACCAAAATGTGACCCAGAGACACAAAGTGAGCAAATGCTGTTGGGGAAAATGGCACCAGTAGACTTTCTCAACGCAGGGTGGCCCGAGATCTTCCATTTGTAAAAAATCACACTATCTGCGAAATGCAGTAAAACGGGATCTGCCTGTGTTATTTGGTACTTTTATCAACTCACTGTTTAACACCCCACCACCACCCATTTCAACGTGTCTGTCTAGTAATGCAAGTAACAAACACGTGTGGAGCCCTTACCAGGAGTGCCAGTCACTGTAGTAGGTAGGTACTGTCAACCTCCTTTTACAACCTGAGAAACTGAATGCTCCCTAGTGAGCGATGGAACTGTCATTGGAATCCAGCCCAGGAAGTGTGTCCCCTGAGCCAGAGCTCCAGCTCAGTTCTGCCTCCAGGGAGGGGCAGGCAACACGAAAGGACCCTCTCAGCTGGATGTGAGTCAGGAAAGCAATCTGACTGAAGCAATTCACACCAGTATGTGAGTGACCAACAGAAGCATCTCTCTGGCTTTGGGTTAAAAAAAAAAAAAAAAACTGTACTAGTTATTCTAAATAAATCTCTCCCTCATGGAAGAAATTTTCAGAGATTCAATAGAAATGAAAACATCTGGGGATGATAGGAAAGTAGATGTGGGCAAAATCAGATCTGCCTTCAATTCGATGGTTGCTCAGAGCCGGCCCCTCTGGAAGCAGCCCAAAGCCCACTTTTGCTTTGTTTCCTATGTATGGTGCTTGGAATACTGAATTTGTCGTCATCCCACAAAAATCTAGCTTCCACCTTCCCTTTGAAAATGGAAGCCCTGGAAACAGTCACTTCTGTTCGCTTCAGTAATTTACAGTGTCTGATTGATCCTTGGGTTTGCATCCACTGCTAGCTGGCTAGTCCTCTTCCTCGTCCCTTGTCAACCCCTCCCCTTCCTCCCTTTCTGAATCAAGTCTCTAAAATCTTCCTTTCCATGTCATCATTTTTTTTTAACTAAAACCCCTTCCACAATGGGGAACTCCCTTCCTACCCTGTCAGGTAGAAGGGGCTTGAGGGTCCCGGTGGGGATCTGCCCTGAGCCATTTGGAAGACATAGATGTCTGCAAGTCAGGGCCCGTGTTCCTGTTAGCCCTGCTTGAACAGCGTGGTAATTTAAGCTCCCCTTATTCTGCTGCGTTGCATCATAGTTCTAAAGGAGACCCGAAATAGACGAGTGTCACGTTGTGCACATTTTTGACCGATCATGAGAGGGCGCTAAATATAAGATTCAAGCCCATTCTCTGAGCGTGCTTTTCCCCTAAAGGGGGATGGGAGGCCCTTGAACTTCTGCCCCATACTCACCTTTCTTATCTGCCTCTGCTTCTTAATGGTTGATTTCCTTCCTTTGTGTATATGAGAACACCCCCAACATTCTCAGCCTCAAAGAGACAGGCTTAACTTGGGATCACTGCAACCTTGTTATTTGATCGGAGGAGCCAACGTGAACACCGCCTCCCCTACAGGGAATGCCTTTCTTCCCCATTTAAAAATTACCCTTCAAAGCAGGCTAGGGACACGTCAGTCACCCCCACTCCACCCTTATCATGCTGGCTATTTTCTTAATATCTCTTGTTTTGTAATTTACTAAATGTCTAATGAATGTGCTTTCATTTGATTATATTTACGTCACCTCCGTAAATAGAAACCCGATGTTCTAAACTGCAGCGTAACTTTGCAAGTAATTTAGTATGAAAAATAAGTGACAAGGGGAGGGTGTAGCTCAAGTGGTAGAGTGCCTGCTTGGCATGCATGAGGTCCTGGGTTCCATCCCCAGTACCTCCTCTAAGAATAAATAAGTAAACCTAATTACCTCCCCCACTAAAAAAAATACACTTATATATAAAATTAAGTGACAAAATAAGTATGTGACTACAAACGAAGACCATCTGATGGACCCCCATGGCTCCCGTGCCAGTTGTTGGGAACCACTGATTTCAAAGAAGGGCTTTCCCAGGGATGGGGGTAAAGCAGTCGTGTTTCCCACGACTAACCATCTCCTAGGACCTTGTTCTCAGTAACTAAGTACTTGTATTTGGGAGAATCTCAGAGCTACTCCCGGGATGTCTTCCTTTCACCCCGTCTTGTCTCCTATGCCTGTGCACCTGCTGGATACCCCTGGGGTGCCCCAGCCGTCCAGGGAACCTGCTCCTCCATCCTGACACGCTTGCTGCTTTCTCTTCCTTGGAGTTGTCACGCTTTTCTTGTCAATAGAGAAACTACTGGGCAGAGAGAGTGATGGAGGCCTGTGGTCGTAGCCTGTGCATCCTGCATCTTCCATGTTCGGGGACTGCAAGCTCCCCGTGTGCTCCCTGAAACCGCTCAGGAACATCTTCTTGCCCTGTGTGCCTCTCATGGAAGGTCTAGTTCTTGTTTTCCCTCCTTCCTTCCTTCCCTCCTTCCTTCCTTCTTTCCTTCCCTCTTCCGTCCTTCCTTCCCTCCTTCCTTCCTTTACTCCTTCCCTCCTTCCTTCCTTCCTTCTTTCCTTCCCTCCTTCTTTTCCTTCTTTCCTTCTCTCCCTCCTTCCTTCCTTCCCTCCTTCCTTCCTTCCTTCCCTCCTTCCTTCCTTCCTTCCCTCCTTCTTTCCTTCCTTCCTTCCTTCCTTCCCATCTCACCCTCATCCTCATCCTCATCTGTGACCCCAGCCATGGTACTGATGGAAACACCACTCTTTGCTGTGTTTCTGGGTTACTGGTTTCACCCCGATCAGACCTCAGGTTGGACTGATGATCTGGATAATGGCTTGGTGGTGTCTAAAATCTCTAAGCAATTTACTTTTATACACTCTAAACAAGAACGGGCCCATCCTGGGTGTTCTCGGGTACCTGAAGGGTCACTGAGATTTGGCCTTGACTGAAATACCAACCCCAGCTCCGCCACCTTGAAGCCCGGTGGCCTAGAGCCAGTTACTTCATCTCTTTCTACCTTGCTTTCCTCAACTGAGAAACTGAAAAGGGGGAAGACGCCTGCCTTCCAGGAACTGTATGTGGACGAGTGAGAAAGTGTAAGAAACTGCTATTCAAGTTGTGAGGCTTTGTTCTGATGGGAGGTGAGGGTTCTTTCTAAACACAGGACGTTGGTTGTCTTTTCTGAATGCTCCATCACTGGGGGCACAATTCAAAAGGCTTTTACCACATCCAATTCATTGTGATGTTCATAAAGCTGTTTATTTTCCCAGTGTCGCATTTGTTTTCTCTCTCTCTTTCTTTGCTGCTGCATAACTTCATTATCGGCCATACATAAATGTATTATGCAATCCTCTCAATATGTCATCGATTGTTTCTGTTTTTCTGCAGTCTTCCTTAAGTCCATAATACTTTTTATTAAATCTCCAAGGAATGCTACTGAACAGTGGGAAAAGGATACTCCTTTCTATTAACTAAAACTCAGCATTTAAATATTTGAAATGACACGAGGCGCTGGAACAACGCACACGTGTGGAAATTTTCCCACTGGCTTTGTGAAATCCAGGAAACCAATTGAGATATTTGCTTATGACACCTTTGTCTCTCCAAGAGATTCGTGTAGCCTTTCAGAGAGTAGTAACAGCATAAATCAATAGTATAAAATTAGCTAATGCTTTTTGAGTGCTTACTATACTTCAGGTACTATTATAAACTCTACTCATATTAAGTCATTTAATCTTCACAACAACCTCATAAATGGGGTGTATTTTGGTCCCCATTTTATAGTCGAGGAAACTGAAATTCAGAAGCTTACCTGTCTTGCTCAAGGACACACAGTAAGGAAATAATCCAACTGCAAAGTACACACACACACACATAGCTCTGTTTGCTTAAGAAACTCATTTTCTTCCTAAGCTCGGAGGATGCCTACATATGTTGAATGCCTGAGAGTCTGGGACCTCTCTATTCTGAACTTGTTGCTGACACTAACATTAAGCTGATCACATCTTCTCTCTGGGACTAGGTTTCCTCATCGTCCAGGTTTGGAGAGTTGGATGAGGTCATTGGTTTTTAATCTACTTCATGAAGCTCAGGAATCTGAGTGGGTGGTTCAGGGGGAGTGATGAGGCAGGAAAGGCAAAGCTAACCAGGCAGAACTCTGGCCCTCCATTAACCAGTGCACTTATGCTTTTATCTGGGACAGAGGGAAGGAAGGGAGGGAGGGAGCGGGAAAGGAAGGGAGTGAAGGGAGGGAGGAAGGAAGGAAGGGAGGGAAGGGAAGAAGGAAGGAAGGGAGGGAGGAAGGAAAGACAGAAGGAAGGGAGAGAGGGAGGAAGGAAAGACGGAAGGAAGGGAGAGAGGGAGGAAAGAAGGGAGGGAGGAAGGAAGGGAGAGAGGAAAGAAGGAAGGAAAGGAGGAAGGAAGGGAGAGAGGAAAGAAGGAAGGAAAGGAGGAAGGAAGGGAGAGAGGAAAGAAGGAAGGAAAGGAGGAAGGAAGGGAGGGAGGAAGGAAGGGAAGGAGGGAGGAAGGGAAAGAAACAGTTACAACAACTGAAATCACACAGTCCCTTATTAACCTACTCGAAAGCAGCATGGCACCATGGTTATCTCCCGTGTGTGCTATTAAATGTTCCTTGAAAACTTGATTTCAAATGGCGGTATAATATTCAAAAATACAAACAGATCTCCCTTTACTTAACCATTCCCCTGTCTTAGACGTATCTGCTGCTCTGATTCTTCATCACTCATGTATTCATCAGATTTGTGTTGGGAGCTATTATTTGCAGGCATGAACATAAATGAGTACAGCACAGACGCTCTACGTAAAGTTTTGACATACACACATACATTTGCTTCCATAACTATATGAAAATTGTTATTTCGGGTTCCATTTTTAATTTTTGGCTTTCTTTAGTGGAGGGAAGCCTGATCCGGAAAGCCTGCTGAATTTGGACAAAATGTTGAGATGAACGCTGTACAAATGTT
The DNA here is from genome assembly GCF_036321535.1 of Camelus dromedarius. Lineage (NCBI taxonomy): Eukaryota > Metazoa > Chordata > Mammalia > Artiodactyla > Camelidae > Camelus > Camelus dromedarius. The sequence goes on along the minus strand of NC_087459.1, from coordinate 5,004,112 downwards.
GAGCTTAGCTGACACAGGGAACACACTTGGAGTTCTGGACACAGTGTCTCCCAAGATTGTAGTTATAAAATTAATAGACATCATCTTGATTGTGTATGCCACCAGCATCCAAGTCTATTTTGTGATCTGAAGCCTCAGAGGGACCATTTTGAAGCTGTAGCTTTCCATGTTGCCTAGTTTAGAGCTGGGTGAGGCCCCAGAGAGTACCATCCACCGGTCCGGGAGCCGAGAATCTGAGCAGCAGCTCCAGAGATGGCTATAAGGCTTGGCTTTGGTGACTCTCTTTGTAAATAATCTGAGGGGTGGGGGGAACCCACAGTTGTGTCTGGATACAAACTGAATATAGCTGAGATTATAAGCTGCTTAAATTTTATGCATAAGCACATGATACAGACCCTCTCTGGTTGAAAAGGCAATATAAAGAGGAACCAAAACAGAATTCCTTGGCCATAAATGGAAACCAGGCAACTCAGCTTTGTAGATTCAAAGGGACCGTGCAAGGTGGCAATTTGGAAATACCACTTGGAGGCACAGGGCCAAGTCCAAAGTGTGGCTTCAGAGTGATACAGTAACCAGAGACCCAGCTGCTTCTGGCTTCAGACTTTGTGTCATGAAATGGTGACCCTTTCTCCCCCGCCCCCTAACGTTCCTTTTCTCCCTGAGGACTCTGTACATTTGAGTGATGGGCAGTCTGTTTGGAGACGGCCGGCTTGGTTTTCCCTACAAGGATTTATTTGTGTCTTAGGACAGAAGATGTCTAGAAAATACAAGACTAGACCCCAAAGAGCGTAGGCATCTGTGAGGTAAGGGAGACTCTGTGGATGGAAAATACCATTCGCTTCCCTTCCCTCGTCTACATTCTGTCTTTTTACTTCATTCCCTGATAGAGAGCAATGGGTGGGGAGGTCTAAGTAGGAGGCACCTCTCCTTGGCTGATTTCTTTTTCACTTTTCTCCTTCCTAAGGGATCACTTAATTCATTTCATGCCTCTGGAAAAGACCAGAATTCCCTAATACGTGCAAATACCTGGGCAGGTTACCTCTGCCAACCTCAGCTCATCATTATTCTGCACTGAGTTATGTAATGATTTGATCATGTTGAGGAGTAATTCACCTTTGTTCCCACCTACGATCAGACTGATTACAAATCCTCATAAAATACTCATTATGCTACCCAAAAATGTTCTTAAGACTAGTCTGTTCAAGGGGAGGTAATGCTACCACTCGGAAGTGTGGGCTTCTGTCTAATTACGTGTAAATTATCTGAGTAGAATCTCAAATGTTTAGTGATAAACAGTTTTATGCTTCCCAGCAAAGTGTCTGGTTTGTGAGGCAATGTAATCAAAAGCAGCTTGTGTGCAGTGAATTGTAGATTGGATAACTTTGCATCCTTTTCAAGTTATTCTTACGGAAAGAAGTGGGAATGTGTCTGCAGCCCTTTAAGGAAAGCAAATGTTGTATTCCGCAATTTAAAAAAAAAAAAGGAAAAGAAAAGAAAGATAATTGATCCTTTGACTATACTGCTGTTCTGCTCTCAGAAGAAACATTAAAAAGTTGGATTTCTTAAGAAATGCAATTAACCAACTTTTATTTAATGACTTTTTTTTCCCTCAAGTTATTCATCCTGGAGGAATGTATCTGTTGGTTATTAACAAAGATGAGGATGGATTATTAAGAAGCAAAATATCTTGATATCCAACTGCAATACATGTACAGTTACTCAGAAAAAATCCTGTGTAGTTTGTTTTCAGATGTCCCCTCCTTTCGAAAGCCTCTCCTTAAAGCCTCCCCCAGTTCTGGCTGGGATGGTCAAACCTCCTCCGAGCCACCAGAAGGATGCTGTGCTATGAACAAAGGGGAACTGCACACCAGGTCGTTAGGCAGACGCCGCGGCAGTCAATGCAGCCCAGGTGGTCACTGTAACCGACGTCATCTGGATATCTCAGAAGTACAAGTGTTTAAATTCAGGACGTCATTCGTTCTTGGCCTGAACACTAGGGTTCCTCAAACACCCAAAAAGCTTGAGAGGGATATTCCAGAGCAGGCACCATCCACGAAGTACAGCCTTCATGCTTCTCTAGACAAAGAAGAGTCAAGATGCTGAATTCATGCAGCAAATGGGTGCGGAGTCCACTGCCCAGGACCTGGAACACTAGTTGAGATGGCGTCGCTATTAGTTGAGATAAAAGTCACCACCTCATAGAGTCTGAGAATCCTTTGCAACTGTCCTCCTGCTAGAAATATTCCTATTTCAAAAGAAGACGGCCACCCTGGGGACAAAGGATATAAAATGCTAGGAGGAGAAGGTGGTCGAAAATAACCAAGATGAAGATTGAGATGAAGATTTCAGGGACAAAGAACAAAAGTTCTTTGCCAGTCCCTTATTGGTGGTCAACACAGGTTCGTGTGAGGCTTATCTGTCATGCAACTCACCGAATAGGAAGTGAAAAGATTATTTAGTGTATCGCGTTTGCTTCCACCAAGTTTCTAAAATCCTAAGGTGAATTCCAGGCACAGGGTTCTAAGTTGGAAGCAGTTGATGCAGTGAGACTTGGCACATCGGTTCAGCCCATTGCCCAGTTGCAAATGCGTGCCTGCTCTCACACCTTTTGATTAAATATACAAGTACACCAGCTAAACAGACAAGCGTTCCATAATTAATACTTAAAGGGAGATTAAACTTGTATCAGCGTCTCTAGATGACTAAGCCTTAAGTTTGCCCACGATCAAAATATCTGCCTAAAGACTCCTATGTATATTTGACATTTACGAACCAAGGAGTGTTGGACATTTTGACGGCAACCCATTTAAGTGATTGACTAAATATATTCCTTTGCATCGCGTAGATGTTTCCTGTATTAATTAGCATATCCCTGCAAGGAAGTTCATCCCTACTTTTACAGCTCATTAAAAGTTTATCATGACTGTCTGTTGAATAGACCTGCTTCACACTGACTTCTGTTTGTCTGCCTTCCTGTCCTACACTCTCTACGTTTGGCTCTCAGGTCTGCAGTTGACATCAGGAGGTCTAAAGGAATTTTATTTTGGTTTCCTTTTTAGGAAAAATGTATTACAAATTGCCAACTCATGATCTGTTCACTTTGAACTTAAAATATCGTTTGTTTAAAAAATGCAATAAAACCTGAAATGTACAGTAATATTCATTCTGAAGATTAAAGCTGCCAGTGAGTTATGCAGCCGGGTTAAGGCTGCCTTGCTCTCGGACTAAATTTATCTCATCGAAAGGGAATTACTCTCACTGGGGTCAGAGAACGAAAATAGTTAAAGTTTCATTGTTTTGTTCTTGTTTTTTTTTGTTGTTGTTGCTGTTTCTTCTCTTTAAGAAACACTTGGTTATTGTTCTCTTAGGACCTGGATTTTCAAATGTAAATACTGATGAGGAACGAGAAGAAGCCCTCTTTCCTTGGATTATAAAAGCAACATCGGTTTCTGGTGACTCTTTTTTTTTTTTTAATATATTTTTTCCTTTCCTTGTCTCTCTTTCTTTCTTTCTTTCTTTCTTTTTTTTCAAACATGGATCTTTAGCCATGGGGGACCCCGTGCTGAGCGTCTAACCTCTCTGACTCACAAAGAGTAAGCCTCAACGTAATAGAAATAAACGCCGCATTTTCTCTGTATGTAACGTGCCACTCGGGCAAGGTGCTGCTGTGTCTCTTTGGTAAAGCTGAAGTGTGGATTTCTCAGAAATGTCTTGTTTTCAGTTAATGATATTTTCTGTTTTTCACCAGGTGGTCTCTGGTGGTTTGTCCTTGAATTCTTTTATCCGTGCATGCACCAAACTTCCTATTACTCGTTTATTCAGCAGATATTTACTGAGCTCTTGTCACACTCAGGCCTGAGTCAAAGGCCCAGGTTTGTAGTCACCAAAACCCCCAGCCCTGTCCTGTGGTGTTTGCCCTGTTTGGGGTAAGTGGCATTTAAGAAATAGATGAAAGAAGGCAGCTGAAAGGGAAATTGATCATTGTCTCATGATGGTCACCCATGGGGTAAGAGCTTGAGAAACCCATAGAGCAAGTCCATGGCAGCTAATGGGCCACATTAGCAGGCATCAGCGTGTGTTCTGGCCCTCAGGCTGGCCTCACATCAGCCGTTTGAGGGTGAATAGCTCCCTCCACATTGGACCTGCATTTAGAGCATAATTGAATCCCAGCCCTGAGATGGACTTCTACGACCACAGAGCATGAATTTCTGGTTCTCTTGAAAGACAAAGAAAAACATAACACATACTTTGACTTTATTTAGCTCTTCTTCCCTTCCGTCCATCCTTGCCTTCCTTGTGAAATGAGCAAACTCGTGTTTCAGAGAATTGAGGTCACTTTTCTAAGCTGGGCAAAACAAGTCGCTACTTAGAGTCAAGTGTTCTGCTCCATCTATGGGTCCTAAGAATAGTAAGAGTGGGTCATCCCTGTCCCACCCTCCATGCAAGCTGTATCCTCATTCCATTTTCCTTCATGACATCTTCTGAAAATAAGATTCTTATTCATGTCACTGCCTTCTGGGGCCACCCAGAACTTTCTAGAGGTGAGAAGTCCTCTTCCTGGGATTTAAGCTCTATCTGCTCATCCCACACATTGTATCAAAGTCAGGTTTCTCAAGGTACAATTTATATATAGTAAAACTTGCCCTTTTCCGCATACAGTTCTGCAAGTTTCAACAATGACACACAGTGATGTAACCACCACCACCATCAGGATGTCGAGCATCACTCCAAAAAAGTTTCCAGGGATCTGTTTGTAGCCATTCGCCAGCCCCAGCACCTGACGATCGTCAATCTCTTCTCAGTCCTTCCGCTTTTTCTAGAATGCCACTTAAGTGGAATCCTAAATACGTAGCCTTTGAGTCCAACGTCCTTCTCTCTGTGTAGTGAATTTGAGACCCCTCCATGCATTTGTGTCCGCCAACAGTTCACTCATCCCTGTTACTGCGAAGTGCCACCCTCTTGTGGATTCTCCACAGTTTGTTTACTCAACAGCTGAAGGATCTTTGGGTTCTTTCCAGTTTTTGCTGATTATGAAAAAAGTTGCAGTAAACATTTGTGTCCAGGTATTTCTATGAATGTACATATTTTATGCTCCTAGGGAAATCCCTAGGGAGTGGTGTTGCTGGGTTGAACAAGGAGTGTGTTTAAAGATTTTTTTTTTAGGGAAGAGAATGGACAGGGTTGAGGCATTGATGTTGAATCCTAGGTCTGCTACTTGTAGGTATGTGACCTCACGGAGATCGTCTGAGCCTCTCTTTCCTGCAACAGAGGAAAGAGTAGAGCAATGACTCTTGCACAGGATTAGGAAGGTCACTCACCTGTGGCCCTGAGTCCTCCCTGCACTGCCTCCCTGCACTGGGCTCGCTGTTTCCCCCGTGCTCCGGTTTCTACTCCCTGAGCAATCACGCCCTTTCTACATCTCTGCCACACTGTTTCCTTTCCTGGAAACACCACCCACCTTTCTCCTCACCAACTCTTCATCTTTCTGCTGCCCAATGAAATGCCACCTCTTGAAAAAAAAAAAGTCTTCCCTCGCCCTTAGTCTAAATCCAGAGCCTGCTATATATAGTTTCCTTTCTAAAAATGTTAAAACCCTGCTCTTCTCCTTTATAGCATTGACCACAACTGGCATTATCACATTAACTGTGTAATTTGTTTTGTTTTTTTTTAATGGAAATGTTTATGGAGATCATTGTAGAGTCACATACAGTTGTAAGAAGTTGTAAGAAATAATGCTGAGAGATTCCATGTACTTTTTTTTTACCCAGTTTTCCCCAGCGGTCACATTTAACAAAATTATAATACAATATCGCAATCAGGATGTCAACCTTGATGTGATCTGCTGATCTTCTTTCAGGTTTCCCTGGCTTCACTTGCATTAATTGGTGTGTGTGTTTTGGGGAGGGAGGTGTATTTTGTTCCATGCAATTTTATCACATGTGTAGATTTGTGGGTTCACCACCATAGTCAATGTCCAGAAAAATTCCATCAACATGGGATTCTTCCCTTTGTCCATTTACGACCACACCTGCTTGCCCGCCCCACCTCCTCCAAGTGCTAACACCTGGCAAACACTCATCTGTTCTCCATTTTTCAAGTTCAGGCATTTCAAAAAATGGAACCCTGTAGTATATCACCTTTTGGGGTTGACCTTTTTTTTTTTTTTTTTCCCAGCATGATTCTTTGAAGATTCATCCAAGCTGTTGTGTACATCAATCCTTTATTCCTTTTCTTTGCTGAGTAGTTTTCCATGATGTGGACCACTGTGTGTTTAACTAGTCACTTGTTTAAGGACATCTGGATAGATTCCTAATTTTAGCCGTTATAAATAAAGCTTCATGTACAGATCTTTGTGTAGACATAAGTGTCCATTTCTCCCCTATACATGCTCAAGATTGAAATGGCTAGGACTTTCATTTTCTAAGAAACTGATGGAATTGATTTTGAAAAACATCTCTCTGCCAAGCAGACTCTAAGTTCCATCAGAGTAAATAGACTGAGTTTTCTTTGCTTGTTTGTATGTTTGCTTGTTTGTGTGTCTAATCACCGTATACCGGGGACACCGCAAAGCACGGAACATAATTTACCAGTCTATAAATATTTATATAGGAATTAAATAAGAAATGAATGAGTGAGTACATGAATAAAAATTTTGGCATGGGGATTAAGTAAAATAATGTATGTAAATCGTTTTTTTAGAAGGCTTAGCATGGAGGAAACTCTAATATTAGGTAAATGTTTTATCACCATCAGCATTATCAAATAAGATTTTGGCTGAGGGGGACATGACTTAGTGTTCAAATTCCTCCACCTTCATCATCTCACAAATATCACGTGCCTTTATAGGCTTCCAGAGGTCTAAGCTTCATCCTCTTAGAGAAAAGTCCATCCAGTGAATATGTTTAAAAGTAGCCGGGTGGGAATTGGGGCTTCATACTTTAGATGAGAACCTGCTTCCATTGATCAGAGGGAAGCGACGTGGCTACTTTCTCTGTTGGAAACAAGCACAGGCAATAAATGATGGAAGCCTTTGGTGTGTGAAGGTGTGTGGTGCTGAGCAGGTTAACCTTGTCCCAGGATCCTTGTGGTCTCAGCCTGTGAAATAAATATTGATGAAGCTGATGGCGAGGGCACAGTCCTCAACAGTGAGAGAAAATTAGTCATTCTCGTCTGCCTGGGGAAAGTGCAGGTCTTCATAATGTCTTGATCTAGTAAAGACAAGCAGTCCTCATAATAAAAGTAGAAATGAGGTTTTCCCGACAAAAATGCCACTGGAATGATGAGCTGTCACAGAGGACCTGGGGAGACGAGGAAGAAACTTCTTTGGTGACTATAATTAGGCTTACCTTGGAAAGCAGCGATCCTCAGGAACTAAGCACCAGTGCTCTTTGCCTCTTTCTAGAGTCACCGTTAAGCTATCTTTAAAGGGCCGGGAGAGTGAGAGGGTCCCAGTTCATTCCTGGTCAATCATCTCGCCATTCTTCCTCACACCTTGGTGAGATTCTGACCTGTGATGGGGAAGAGATGTTCTCACTCTGTGACTTGGGCCACTTAAAAAAAAAAAAAAAAAAAAAGAAAGAAACAAGCAAAAGAAGGGGAAACTCCATTTTCCTTAGTATGAAAGTACCCCCTGGTACTTGGGGTAGAACCCCGCAGAAAACTTGGTTGATACGGATTAGCAACAAAAAAGTAATGGAAGTCACCAGTAGTCTCACCGCACTTGAGATGTCTCTATATAGAGATGCAGATTTCAGTCTAGAAGGAGATGCACTTGGAAGAGGAGAGTGTAAACTCCAGATATAGATTGACTTTACACACATGGGATCACACCATGGAAGTGTGGATGGAGATCTCACTCCACCCCCGCTCCCTCATTTCATATGCATTTTTCTGCTTTATAAACGATTCTTCCCTAGTTGTACTTCTAAAACCGGAGGACGCAGCCCCAAATGGAATGGACAGTAAGTTCATTGTTTGTACGGTCGTTGGACCAAAAATCAAATCAAATCCCAAGTATGTTTGCTGGCTGAGAATCATTTCACTCAAGCTCTGCGGAAGGAAGGGGGAAGCACCAGCACCTAGACCTCCTTCAGGTGTGGGGTCAAGGCTTGAGCTTTTCGACCCTGGTGCAGGGTTTCCATGGCAACAGGGAGACCCTGTGGTGGTTTGAGGTACCCACAGGGACCTGAGTGAGGCAGCATCTACCTGAACCATAGTTTGGGGTTTTGTTGACCCAATTTAATTTATGGGGAAAGAACGACCTCCCAGGGAACTCTTATATCAATTGTTCAGCTTTCAGACATTCTGCTTTAAAACCCATTCTCAGGAATGCATTAGGCAATAATGTAGAACAGCAGAGGCAAAGAAATCACATCGACCTAAGTTAGGGCCTGAGTGTGTGGATTTAAAGGTTATTTACTTTCACCCTCAGTTTCCTCACCTATACAATGGGAGGGGTCACCACCTTTTTATTGGGTTTCAGGGAAGACAAAATGTGATAGCAAACGCAGAGTGCTTGGCATAGCACCCGGCACACGGTAAAGCCTCAGTAATTCTTAGCTTTGCTATTATTTTTTTATGACATCTCTTGGAATTGTGTGGCTCTTGTCAGGACAGTGGCTATGCAGGGGGAAAAGGATATTGGAATGTCTAGGATGGGGAGAGGTAGGGGTTGGAGAAAGGGAGGGTGGAAGCCTGCTGAGAATCTGAGCTATATTAAAGGAAGTATCAGCTCCCTGGAGTTTGGTGTTTCACTAAAGAGGTCATAAAATATTAACATCCCCCAGAGTCACCCAGAAGAACAGTGGTGTCAGCTCCTGCTTGCTGTACAAGAGAGACTCCTTACAGATGTCCATGGCCCAGTTATGAGGAGGGAAAACAGGGGGAGTCAAGGTGGTGACAGAGATTCCTTAGCTGGAAACACTAGCGTTAAAAGAGAAGGATAGAGGAGTGAACTAGCAAAGGGCTCTCCTGGAAAAGAGGAAAAGAATGAGACCAGAGAGAATGGAGCTGACTTTCCACCAGAGGCCAGTTTACATTGTCTCACCCCTGTGTTCACAATTAACAACAAGATCACCATTACCACCACCACACTGCCATCATCACCATCACCACCATCACCACCACACTGTCATCATCAGCACCATCACTGCCATCATCATCATCACCATCACCACCACCATGCCATCACCAGCACCATCACCATCACCACCACACTGTCATCATCAGCACTATCACCGCCATCATCATCATCACCATCACCACCACCATGCCATCACCAGCACCATCACCGCCATCATCATCATCATCACCATCACCACCATCACCACCATCATCACCATCACCACCACACTGTCATCATCAGCACCATCACCACCACACTGCCACCATCGTCACCATCACCGCCATCACCATCATCATCACCATGAAGCTATGACACTAATATACGTAGAGCACTTACTATGTGTCAGGGGTTGCACTAAGCAATTGACACTTATTATTCCATGTTTTCCAAACTGCGAAAAAAGATACTCATGCTTTTTCCATCTATACATGAGCACCTCATGACCTAGAAGGTATAAATAACTTGCCAAAAGTCACCCAGCTGGACAAAAGAGATCCAGGACTCAAAACCCCAAGTGATCTGCCTCCCCTGTTATTATTATCCACGTCACTGTCAAGAGGGAGTATAAGGTTAGAGTAAACTCTGGGGCCTCAGAACATGCCTTTTTAATTCTTTGTTTTTCCCATAGGAGGGCAAGCCTATAATCTGAGCCTCACACAGGAGTGTGAGTGTCACACAGGAAACTGGTGGTTCTCAAATATATATATGTACATTTACAACAGTAGAAACCCTTTAACAAATAAATTCTACATGAAATCCCATCTATAAAAGAGATGAAAGGGGCAGAGTAGAGATGAGTTTTATAAATTCAAATGTGAAACATTTATCATAAAGCCAGTCAGTGAGAAAATGAGGCTATTCTGATGAACACCCATATTTGAAATTGGGAATATGGATAATTAATATTGTTTTCAATTAGCCCCATAATCCAATTCACTTCAGTACTTCAATTTGTTACAGAAAATTGAGAAAATGCTGATTCACACCCTGATACAGAATTGCAAAAGGTAATTTTTTTAAACCAGATGACCTAAAAAACATCAGATATAGTCTAGAATGTAAATTCCATCTCTTGCTTTGCTGATCGTTGTATCTCCAGAGTCAGCACCATGCTTGGCACAGCAAGCACGTTCAAGAGGTATTGATGAGTGAATGCGTGGGCATCAAATGGATTTCAGAAGCATGGAAATGGAGGAGGGCTTAGCATTTCCAGGTTCTCTCATGTATACAACCAGTAGTTAACAAGCGTCTGCTACAGTAGGTCAGGTGCTCTTCCAAGGTGATGAGGATGCAACCCTGAAAGGGAAAATATTCTCGTGGAATGTGTGCGTGCCAGTGTGCAAAGGATGGGAAGGCAGGAGATAAACAGTAAATAGATGAGGCACTTGCTTCAACACTGGCTGTTCCATTTATGTGCAGGCTGCTTACATAACCCCTCTGAGTTTCAGCGTCCTCGTGGGTAAGACTGCTATCAGTGTGTACCCAGCACTGTCCCCCCTGAAGAGTAAAGTGAAACACACACAGGTGCTTTCATCCTCATCTCCATCTCGACATTGCAGAGCACACAAAGATGCATGTTTCATTCCAGGATTGTTTATTTAATTACACACTGGGTATTCTGGGATTTGTACGCTCATATCATTAAAGCAGTTCCAGCCAAAGAGCATATATTTGGAGATGTATTAATATGCACTGGGCATACGCAATTACAAGACTAGTTATGAAGTGACCAAGATCTGGAGGAGAGGGAGGTACATGAGAGAAAGCGCCAGTTACGTTGTGAGATAAGGGGTGCAGGACCATGCTAAGGCATTTAATATCAGGCCCTCATCAGTGAGGGTGTCAGTGGTGATGTCTTGAGAAGACTGACATGCCTTGTTTTTGTGTATTTAAAATTCCCCTATGGAATCAATGGAGAGTGTGAGTTGGGAAGAAAGGAGGCTGAGCAAAGGAACCAATTATGAAATTATAGCCTCCCCCCCCCCCCATCGTGTTTGTGTGTTTTTGTTATAGTCTAGGCTAAGGAGAATAATCTAATGCACTGGGACAGCGGTAATGGAAAATTGGGAGAGTTCATCGTCGGGAGATGGGAGAGCTAAGAGTGATATGATATGGGGGCCTATTGACTATTCAGAGCAGCAGAGGGAGGTGTGAAGGGCAACTGTTAAGGTTTCAAGTTTACATGAATGGAAGGCAGGTGCTTCCATAAACAGAGGCAAGTCCAGAGAGGAAGAGCAGGGTGTGCAAACATTCTGTTTGGGAGGATGTTAAAACAGCAAGGAAGATAGGACCTTCATACTGAGACATGCAGGAAGCTGTGTGGGGTACACGACCACTCCTGAGGGGTAGGCCGTGAGGAGAGGTCAGGGCTGTGGAAGCGATGAGGATTCTGTGCAGAGTGTGAGGCAGTGATTTCCCACAGTTCCTGCAAACCCTTCACTGGTGTGGGAAGAATATCATAGTATGTAGGCTATGTAGGGTGGTGGCAACTGGGGCACAAGAGTGAAGAGACCTAACAGAGCACAAGATGATGCCAAGGGAGGTCTTATGTTAATGGAGCACGCAAGAATTCCACCACACACAGCCTGGGAAATATGTGGTGTTTCTCTTACATAACACTGTGCCAAAAGAGAGTCAAATTATTCTATCTGAAAGCAGGTAAAGGCTACGCTCATCTTTTAACAGTGGGCACAATCAGTCATCCTCTGGAGAGTACTGCTTTGATTTGAGAAAATGGCTTGATGCAAACTTGGGTGAGAAGGTGATCCCCTCAGGGACACAGGGTCAGTGAATGTCAACATTTCAAGGAGAAGGAAACAGAATAAAGGGCCCAAATTTGCTCTTGGGCTCCCCATGGGAAGGGAAAGAGGAAATACGAGCGTGGCAGAGAAAGTTGGAAATCAAGAGAGTCTAATCTCACTCAACGGTGGTAGAGCAGCCAGATGTCATTTGCAAGGATGTGATACAGGCAGATCCTTCCAGAATCGTGTTTCTAAGATGGAATGTGGTGAGTTGCTGATCTTCATTGTGGGTTCTTGTGATGGAGCCCAGAGACAGGGAATATAGAAACCTGAGCTAACTGGTCAGATGAGGTTGTAATAATGTCAGATGCCCATAATCAGGAATTGCAATTTGGGGACTGAGACCTGGAAGCCCAGAGATGGTGTATCTGTTGAGGTGAGAGCTTGAGGACTGGGAAGGTTTTCCACCCAGTATCTGGTCCATTTGCAATGTGACCCTCTAGTTTTTGCAGACTAACCTAGTTTTGTTTTGAATCCTCACATCCTTCGTAGTTCACCACCAAAAATCACCAGCCTTTGAAGGTGTGCCAGTGTTGTCTGGGACTGGGGAGCTGTGTAGCAGCTCTTGGCTGCATGCCAAGATAGGACCTTGGGCTGGTTAAGGTCAAAAGGAATTATCCCAGAACTTGAGATGTTAGACACGAAGTCATTTCTAGTAGAAGATGCTTGCACTCCTGTTACGTAAAGAGAAATGTTTCTGAGTGTTTGTGGGGTCAAAGAACCCTGCAGCCAAGCTTTTACAGAGGAAAAGTAGAATCTTCTGCAGGCTCTGTTTGCCTTCAGATTTGCTCGAAGTTCCATCCAGAAAGTCGCAACTCAGCGAGTGGGTGGGGTGTGGAGGCTTCCCAAAGTAGACCTCCCCACCCACTTGTTCATTAGGAGAAATCACCACTTAGCTGTTTTTGTCTCTGCCGCCTACTGTCCCTTGTCCCACGCTCTTACATTCTGTCCTGTGCACTGGAAACAGACTCCCACCCTCTCAAGTGCCAAGCATCACACTTTCCCTTAGCATCACCTCCTGGAACCAATTGTTTTAGGAAAGCTCCTGTGGGCACTTAAGGTATTTGCTTGCTCTGGGTTTGGTTTTTTTTTTTTTTTTTTTTTTTTTTTTTTTAATTTGGGGCTGTGTCTGGTGTGTCTTGGGTCTCTCCTGACCCAGTGTCAATTGGCTGCTCTTCTAGAACACTATCGCTACAACTTGTCACTTGTGCCAGGGTGGTGGTGATAGGGAAGTGTTGGCAAATGAGAGTGGAGGCAGGGTCTGTTCTTTTGAAGAGCTTCAGGTAGCCTGTGGATGAGGTGGGACTTACTCCTGTTGTAAGTAAGTAAGGACTAGAAAGCTAGGGAGTTTTCATGCTATAAAATTAGGTAGTTTGGGTCAGAGATAGATTCCTGGGGGAGGGGCTCTTGCAGCCGAACTGACAATAATGCTTCAGAGAAGTGCTTTTAGGTTTAGCTAGTGCAAACAATGATGAATAAGATGACGATGATGATGATGGTGATGATGATGATGATGATGGTAATGATAAATTTGTAAGCAGCATCACTGCCTGCCTTTTTTTATTCAACAGACCTTATTGAAAACCTTGCCCCCATCCTTTATCAGCAGGACAGCGGGCATACTTTGTGCAGCTTCAGTTTTTTTCTTCTGTAAATAGGGGGCTATAAAAACCTACCTTACAGGGGTTTGCTGGCCGGAAGCAATCTCTCTTTACAAAGGCATTAACCCTAGTCAGTCTCCAAAAAGTAGTAAAAGACTTGACCTGACATTTTGTGAGATACAGCTGGTGAAGACTTCAGTTGACAAGGGCTAATGTGAAAGTCTGTGTTCATCTGATTCATTAACAAGGTTAAATAAAACATGTGTACTCAGAAGACCAGGGCAGAAAGGCGATGTCTAGAGATTTTCGTATGAATGCCGTATCATTTGAAAAAAATTCTCAAAAAAAAATTGCATTTGGAGCCAGTCAATCCATAAACATATTGATTTTGTTGGTCTTGCTTGTGTAATTTTTAGCTAAAAAAGAGGAATGTGTCTCTCAGCAACTGGTCAGGGACTGCAAATAAAAATAATTGCAGTCACTAATATGTATTGAGAGGTCACTAGATGACAGATATCCATCTCAGAACTTATGTGTAGTGTATTAATTTATCTTTTAACAACTTAATCAGGAAGGCACAATGATCATTATTCCCTCTTTGAAGGAAACTGAGGTTTTCAGGGCTTATAACACCATAGATATTTCATAGCAGCCATAGAAGGTGAGGCAGAGTCAAGATTTCTCACCCAAGTGGTGAGATTCCAAAAGATGTGTTCCCGGCTCTACAGTGTACTGCATGCCCTCATATGAGCCAGAAAGAGTTCCCGAACCTTCTGTCACTGCTGTCATATTTCCGGTGGCCTTGAATAAGCAGGGCTGTCACTGCTGTGTCATTGAGGAAAGTGAATAGACTCTGGTGATCCAACAAATTCAATTCCTCTAACCTTTATTAAGCTTCTCCTGTGGGGAAGACACGCTGCTCCGTGGTTCAGGGAACTCAGAAATGAGAAAGGTGTTTAGTTGGTTTTGCTGCAGTGAGCCTGGAGAGGGTGAAGAGGGTAGTTATTCCAACCTAGTGAGTGTAACTCTTCACTGTTTTCAAGCATCTGCACAACAGTTAACACGTACTGTTGATTCTGGGGGTGCCGGTACCTGTTCTGAGAAGCACCTTACATGCATCATCTCAGTGGTCCCCAAATGCTGATCCATCGATCCCTCTGATTCCGTAATGAAGTTTTCTGCAAGCTGCAGCTCAATGAGAAAATTAAGGGCAATTTGTCGAAAATTTTAATAGATCTAAATTTAATCCATTTGAAGGCTTGTCCTTTACTTGGAGATAATGTCGTTCTTACTTTTTGGTACAAGATGCCCCATTCCTTTACAAAATGATGATGATAGCAGATGGTGTGTAAGAGTTTGTATGTGTGTGAGAACTTGTGTGTGTGTGTGTGTGTGTGAATATACGAAGTTGGTAAAAAAAAATTTAACTCATTAATTTCATGCAACCTCTCCATTGTCTTTAAACTTTCATTGTAATAAAAATTATTATGTGAATTAGGGAGAAAAAAAATCTGAGAATCATTGCAGTTCTGTGAGGAGGCTATGATTAGTCCCATTTTACAGATAAAAGAACTGAGGCTCAGCATGGCTGATTTACATGCTCTTTTCCACTGAACCTGCAAGTAGCGAACCTTGGATATAAACCCAGGTTTTGTGTTTCTGGGAGCTACAATACTGCCTCCTCCATGGGCATAATGGTGTTTTGGGAGCAACGAGCTCCCTAGCCCTCCCGTAGCCAGGGGGTGCACACCGAATAGCCATATTCAGAGTCCTGGGACTCTTTGGGCCTTTCTTTGGGAAGCAGGCTGAAATCTAGGGGAGATGCATGGTGTTACCTGGGAGCTGGTTTGAGGCAGATCAGCCACTCTCCCTGCAGGAGTGCGGGACTCTCTTCCCCCTGCACCTGTGTTCCTTGCTGCTGCTCACTCTCCCAGATTTAACCAGGGCATATCGGTGTGTGTAGAGGCAGATGAAGAAGTTCTGCTGACCGGCACTCAGCAGACCAGCGCAAGGGGGAAGGCTGGCCCATTGCTGCGGGCTTGCCCTCTGTGGAATCATACCTAGTGGCCAGTGGGAGGGGTGAGAGTAAAGTCCTAAAGGTCTCCCTGAGCTCTAAGCTAGGCTTGCTACAAAGACAAAGCACCCCACCTATGAAGGGGGGGACTTGAGAATCCATTCCGTCCCTCCTTTTCTACGGAAGCATTCTCAGGTTTCCTGCCTGCGGGTCTGCATCTCAGCAGCCCTGCCACCTGGCGCTTCCGTTTTCATTTCTGCACAGGTAAGCTGAACACCTTGTCCCTAAGAAGTTAGGCTGCAAATATAAATGGCGCTCTAAGTTGCTGAATTCCTGTGCGGCTACCAACGTAGGCTTGCTCCTCATTTTTGTGGTGAATATTAAGTTTCTAGAGTATTCCAACTCGGTAGTGGGTTTCAGCAGGTTTTCATGGACTGGCCGGGGAAATTTACCACCGTTTATAAAAACATTCCTTAGGAACATGTCATTCGAGTTCTTCACAGTAACCACAAAGATAATAAAAGTAGGAGTAGTAGTTGTGGCAGTAGAATTTTTTATTTTCTTATGAAAGTCATGCACAAATCCGTTCTTATGAAAATTCAAATAACGTACATCCATAGAGAGTAAAAATTGAAGGTCCCCCCGCTCCCTTTTCTGCTTCATTGCTCTAGAAGTAAGCAAATTTACCATTTGATTTGTATCTTTCCAGAGCCTTTTCCATACATTTTATATATGTGTATATATTTGTATTTATATTAATACATCCACATTTGCCTGTGTGTATGTCTCTACGCACACATGCACACACACACACACACAGATTGTGGGGGTTCTTTGTTTGGTTGGTTGGGTTTGGCTCTCACATATGAAATTGATATGTGCCCTGAAATTCCTTAAAGGTCTTTCTTAGAGATCTTTCCAAGGAAAGACAGAGATGTACCACATTCTTTCTAATAGCTGCACTGGATGTATGTGTCGTACTATGTTGCACTGTTCTTCTGTTGCTTCTGCTCATTTGCCTTTACAAGCCATGCTGGAAAAAAATATCCTGGTACATGTATCTCTGTGCCCATCTCAGGTATTTCTGCAGGACAGATATCTACAACTCAAATAATTAAGTCGAAAGATAAGCATATTTAAAATGTTGAGCGTGAGTGTCAAATTGTCATGTCCAGAGCCGTCCCAGTATAAACTCTGACCATTTGTGTGTGAGCCTACCCATTTCTCCACAGCTACATCAATTCTAGGTAGCATTGGCAAGTGTTTCATTTATTTAATTTGTTGATTTTATGTATTAATTGGGGTTAAGCTTGTGCGTAGAGGATCGTGTTAACTGTTCTAAACAACCAATATGATTCTGAAAAGAGCCCTTGTGAGGAGCTAGTTGTGAACTGAGCATCCTTGTACTCACCAGCACTACACACACAGGCTACAAAGCTAGTGGAGTTTGAGGGTCCTTGACTCAGAAATGGACTCAAATCTCCAGCCTTAATCCTTCCATGACATGCAAGGCAACTGTCTCCAAATGGTCGGAATCGGTTCTGCCTGAGACATGGCCCCTTATCTGAAAGAGGAACGCCGTGCTTGTCTGAGCCCTGCTGAATCCTCAGCCCTGTAACTCCTTGCCATGGAGTGTGGATGCCTTTGCCAAAAGAACGGTCTGAGAAATAGGGCTGCTCCAGGGTAGCTTGGAGAGACCATCGGGGGCTGAGATCTCATTCTAGAGGCCGAAAACTCAACTTAATATAGCAAGAGCTAAAAAAATAAATCAATAAAACTTAGAATCTGTGGGTTTCTTGAGCAGAAGGAGATAGCAAGAAGTAATTTGCTCTGAACTGCTATTGTATTCATTCATTCATCCGTCCATCTACCTATCTACCCCTCAGTCCATCCACCCACCCATCCACTAATGCAGAATTTTCTGAGTGTGTCAGACACTGTATCAAACTCCACCCTTCAAGTGGTTCTGCAGGTGAGAATCTTTCCCATTTTTAGTTATTGGCGCCGCCAGACTTCCCACCACCACTCTCAGTAGACTGACCCACAGGAACTCCAGAATGAGTGCACTAGGCAAGTCTGGGGCTTGGCAATCGGATTAGGAGGGTCAAGGATGCAAGGAGGCTTTTCTGCATTTGCAGAGCAAAGCATACTTTTTATACCGTGTTTACTGCAACCTGCCCAACACCCCTTACTTTGGTGTCCCCGATTCCCTGACCCTGTTTTTTCATTTTTTTGCACAGCACTCATCACCTTCTAGGTTCCGTACAATTTACTTATTTGATCTTTGTTTGATGACACTCTCGCCAGAATGTAAACTGTATAATGTCAGGGATCTTCACCTTCTCCTACTGATAGAGCCTTCGTGACGAGACCAGCACCTGAGGTAACCAACACTCACAAAATATCGTTTAAGTGTTTGAACAAGAGGATTGTGATCAAGTGCTTGTGATCGAGATAATAAACAACAAAGTTTCCTACAGAGACTTTCATTCTCACTTTCCTGAAGGCTGAGAATATGTCGTTGCCCTATCAAAATTTGGAAGTGACAGTAAAATACTTCTAAGCCACTTTTTGGCATTGTCAGGGAGCTAACTCCACTGTGGAAAATTACATTCAAGATCAAGAAGTCCTTCCTTCTGTCTAACTGGAGTTTTCCTTGCTCTGAGGCACAGCAACCCCCATAGAAGATCTTCTTTTAGCTAAATGTCTGCCTTTTTGACACCCTTAGGAAATTCTAATAAGGAATTATGAAAGAGAGAAGAGGAAAAAAAGAACATTTTAAAACTATTTTGAATAGCTGGCAAATTTGAGGGAAGGAAAAAGTTGCAAACACTGTGGTGTGGGTCAGATTGAAACTGGAACAGTCGCCTTCCGCTCAAGAAAGTTTCATTTGAAGATGGCATCGTTCGTTGCTAGTTTTCCGGCACCCTCTCTGCTTCCTCCAGGGCTAACATTCAATGAAGGGTCCTTGTAGCCGAAAGGCAGGAGGGTGGCCCTTGAATGTGCCTGCAGTATTCACTCCCAAGTGGTACTGAGTGCCCAGGGATTCTTTGCAGTGAGAGAGAAGAGTATTTTCTTTTCCCACTTCCAAGTGGAAGATCTGCTTGGGAGCTAGTAGCCTTGATGTGGCTCTTTCTTAGTCTCTGTTGATATGGAATTCAAATCCAGCATCCCCAGATACTGCTTGAAAGGCTAGCAGCTAGGGCACTACCATCTGACTTGCGGTCATCCGATGCTGTGTTCCTGGTTAATGGAGTGCTGATGCTAGCCACTGCAAAATCTTCCCTGCCCCCATCCTTTACACCGGGTTGATGGGCTGTGTATCTGTCTGTGTGAGTAATTGCATTTGCATCAATCAGTTTGCATGCAGTTGTGCCGGAATGTTTGGACTTGGTTGTCCAGAGAAGGGGGCCTGGCTCTGAATAATTCTGAGATGCGTTTAGAAGGTTCGGAGTCTACCATTTCACTTTGCAGACTCCCAATTCCCTGGACTGTGGAGACTTAAGTTTAAGAGAAAGTGTGAGCCATTATTGTAAAATGGGTCTGTAGGAATCCAGTCACCACTGAGCGTTTTCAACTTTGGGGAGAACACAGACCGGAAAACCAGTGTTGGCTCAGTACAGCCGAGAGCAGTTATTGGTTCCTTACGTAATGTATTTGTTTTTCATTAAACCATTCAGATAAGGTCTTATTAAAGTGCCATGTATTATTTATCGTGTTTCTTATGAAAATGAGCTGAAGGGAAAATTCTGTCCTCTTCTCGGGGCACTCACAGGCTTTTCCAATGCCAGCAAGGAAAAAAAAAATAAAGGCAAGCACAGTGAACCCCTGTCAGTACAGCAGATTGCCTGAGGCAAAAGGAAAGGATGGGAAGAAGAGAGGAAGGATTGGAAAAGCACTCTTTGACCCTTCATTTCTTTTCAGTTTTGTGGGATGGTTTTCCCTTTGAATTTGTGAATTGCAAAATTTTTTTAAAACGAAAAACAGGCAGAAAGTTAGAAAAGAAGAAAGAAAAAAAAGAGAGAGAGAGAGAGAAACAGTTTATTTGTAAATCAGACCTGGTCTGATGAATGTGAGACAACACAGAGCCAGGATTTTTCAAAGTAACCACTGCCACCCTCTCCCTGCCAAAAAAAAAGCATTGTAAAACACCAGCTTGTCCTCCCCTAATTCTCCACACCAACTTCTGCTTGGGGGTTAGCATCCTGCTGTGTCCCCTCCAAACTGGTGGGATGTGCAACTCCCAGAGCATTGGAGAGACTAGTCTTGCAAGGTGAGGAGTAGAAAGAAGCAGCCTGGTTGGAGCCTGGTGTTTGGCAGAGTGAAGACTTTGTAGTTATTGATGGCGTCTCAAAACAAAACAACAACAAAAAAATGGAGCTGTGGAATAATTAATTTCCTTCTCTTTCAGAAAGCATTTTGATTAGCCTGCAAAGTGAGCTGTGCCTTGTGAGCTGATGGCTCAGTTCAGGAGCTGTCATTTGGCTGCGTGTCCCCAGGAGCCTCACAGAAGGGTCAATGGGAATGCCCCTGATGGCCCGTCCCTCGCCCTGTCCAAAATGCTCCTCCCTGAGGGCACCCCATCACTCTGTGTGCCCTGCCCTTCAGGGTGGGGGCAAACCCCCAACTCCTGGCAAGGCTTCTTGCCGGGAACCCAACAATCAAAAAAGATGCTGTTCAGACAGCCTCTGGCTCTGAGAAAGAAAAAGAAAATCCAATCATTGGGTCAAAATCTATATCACAAAATACGGCCAGTATTCCTGATCATGCTTTTACTACTGCCAAGAATGTGCTGCTTTTTTGTTTTGTTTTGTTTTGTTTTCCTGTGGGGACCAAGGACTCGTTAGAGTCTTAATATTTTCTTTTGATTTGCAGATCACATCGTATTTTATTGCATAAAGACTAACGAAATCTACTAATGAATAATTATTACTTCATAAAATAAAGGGGAAGGGGGAGACCCCTTTGCAAGAGTGGAATGCTAATGTGGCCAAGGAGGGCTGGCCAGGCAGGAAAAAAATAAAATAAATAAACCGCTGTAATTTGCCTGATGCAGCCCACGGAGTAATCTCTTATCAGAGCCGGACGTCCCCACCCTGTGCGTTTTTAATTTGGGAAGAGCGGGCATTCTAGGCTGGGAGAAACCCCTTGAATTCGCCCAGGGCTGGCGTGTTAGTCCAACAGGCTGGATTGGCACGCCAGCCCCGGCCAGGGCGGTTTCTCCCACGCAGCGGGTCGGGGCTGGTCGGCGAGCTGCCTTGCTGCCTGCCCAGCCACCGCAAGGCGCAGAGCGAAGGCTGCGCCCCGAACGCCGGGGGAGCGGGCGCGGGGGGGAGTGCGCCGCCCGCCTCAGCCGCCCTACGAGGGGTGTGCGGGCCCCGGAACCCTCCCTGCCGCGGGCCCCGGCGGCCCCAGCTCCCCCTGCCCCCAGCCCCTCGCGTCATCCCCGCACTCTAAGAGAGGGAATCCCATTTCTGTGTTTTATTTGCCAACGAGTCCGGCAAACACACCGCCACCCAAATCTGAGACGCTGGGTCCCGGCTGGGCAATCGCATTAATTGTCCAGCTCGCCTGGATGCTGGCGATGTGGGGCGCTCGCTCTCTCCCTTCCTCGCCCGCCCCGCGGAGATTTTTAGCAGACACGATTTGAATTTTGGTGAGTCGTTTAAAAAAAAAAAAAAAAAAAAAAAGCAAAGGGGAGGGGAAAAAAAAAAAAAACCTGCCCCTGGACCCATTTGACAAATGAGGAGACGGCAGCATCAGCACGAACGGAGTGAACCTCAGTGTGAGTCTAAATCTCTCTCCCTCTCTCTCTCTCTCCCCCCCTCCTTTCTCCCCCTCCCTCCCTCCCTCTCTCTCTCTCCCCCCCTTTCTCCCCCTCCCTCCCTCCCTCTCTCGCCCTTAGCTTTATCCACCCCACCCCCACTCCTCAGCATCCACAGGAGGGCATCCGCCCCCCTCTACCTTTCATAGAAGTTCCTTTGCTTATTTTGTTATCTTCCCGGGGGCGGCGGGCGGGGGACACCCTCCACTTTGAGGGGCATCAGAAAGCAGGCCCAACAAACCAAGGGAAAAAAACCCGGCGCAGCCACGAAGGGAACAAAATAGTTTCCCGGCCCTCTCAAGTGTCTTAGTTGGAGGCAGAGGAACGCCGGGATCTAGCTCACCCAAAGGGAAGGAAAGCGAGGGAGGAGGGACCAACGCGCGCGGGGTGCGGCGAGGGGGGAGGGAGAGAGAGAAAGAGAGAGAGAAGGGAGGCAGCCGCCGGGTTTGGACTTAGATAATCAGCAAAATTTAAAAAATACATATATATATTATAGCAACCAGGCAAAGAGCGGCGTGGTTGCATGCGCGCGTCCCCACTCGTGCTCGGCGGGCGCCAGAGAGACACGATGCAGCATCCTCTGACGGGGGCCACCTGCGTGGCGCTCCCCAACGTGGGCATGTGTCCCCAGCTCTCGTGTGCCTTGACTTTTATGTACTTACAGCAGGTAAGGCGCGCGTCTTCCCTCGGTGGCTGCTTCCTGGGGCTCGGCGGACTCGGTACCCGCGTCGTCGCTGGGATGCGCTTTGGTACCTTGGATGGGTTTGGGGAGGGGGCGCCTGCGTCTGGACGCGAGGGAGGGGTGGATCGGAGCCCCGAGTTCTCTGTGGAACCCGGACACCCCGCGCCCAGCTGCTTTTGCACCTCTCTGGATAGTTTGAACGCCAGGTTCCGAGCCTGGGTACCGGGAGTTCAAAATTGCAAACTGTATTCTCCTTACTCGCATCTTTCCTGTGTCAGTGCGTCCAGGGGCGATCTGAGTCTAAGACCTCTTTGATGCTAAGAGTTTGAATCTTTGCAGAGGCATCTGGGTGCCTGGAGTTTTAATTCAGCTATGTTAATTGGGAGTGCAAAAGCTTATGTGTATGTGTGTATGTGCTGAGTATTTTTTTGTTTTCTTAAGTTTGTCTGGTTATGCTATATTCAGTACGCTTGGGGTCCAAGGCTTTGGGTTTTTCTGGAGCGTGTCAACCCCAGAATCTGCCTGTAAACTCACTGGCAATGCTGTGATGAAGGCGAGTGGTTTAGGATGCTGTCTTTGTTGGAATGTATAAATGCTTTTTTTTTCTCTCTCTCTCTCCTCCACTCCCCCTTAAAGGTCTTGTTGAGGGATTGTGTTTTATTTTCTATTCTGTGTATATTTCAGAATCTTTCATTGTGTTTCTCTCTGTCTTTCTCTGGCTGTTTCCCTCGGACCTTCTGTCTCTTTTTCCTTCTTTACTGGTAGGGCTGCTGCCTAAGTTGGTTCCTGGGCTTGGGGAACAGCCCAGCTCTGCCTCTCTGGGCAGGGGTTATGGAGGTGAGCAGGCAGAGTGAGAAGGAAGGATTTTGACATGCAAATGGGAATCCATCTCCCTTCCCAGGACCACCGTTCTGCTCTATGTAGAGTTAACGCGATTGTAGTCTTTTTATCTGTCTGTCTATCGACTCCTTCAAGATTACCCTGCGTTAACTATGTGTAGTTGTGGTTGACTAAACTTCCTTCACAAGTGTTCTGAGGGGCCTCCTCCAAAGATCCTCAGTTTCAGTCTGGGTTATAGGAATCTATGTGTTCATAAAAGGTCAAGATTCTGTTTTGAACATTTGGGTAATTTGTTATCAAGTTGGTTGCCTCCAAAAAATGTTTCTTAGGCTTATTTTCTGCTTCAAGTCTTTTTGAGAACAGGCTTTTTTTTTTTTTCTTTCTCGTGGTTTTAATATCTTAGGAACAAACTGGTTTATCCTTTCAAATATTGTCTTATTCCATTTGTCATTAGGTAAATTGTGCCAGGAAACATTTCCCAAGAGCCACTGGTAACATATGATATGATTCATCTACTTCTGCCATTTCTGTGCCTGTGCTGTGAGTGCCTCTGTGTGTGTGTGTGTGTGTGTGTGTGTGTTTTATACCAGTTACCCACCAGAAAAGTGTCCTAATGAGCTTTTCTGCAGACACTAAGCCTCAGTTGAATTTAATCAAATTATTAATATGAGGTGATCTTTTGCCTCCAGTATTCACTTCTTTTCTGTTATTTATTAATCAATCTGAGCAGCGTTTCCTGACAAGTAAAATGCTGTAGATATTCAGCGTTCTCACAGTATCTTTGTGCATTATTCTTTTTAAAGTAAATTGATGTTCCTTCCTTCTAGGTTGTTCAGTTGGTTTGCTTTGGGGGAGGGGGGGTGCACAACTCAGGAAAGAAGACAGTGACTTTGACTGAGAGGTTATTCTTGCAACAAAAAGGACAAGTATGTGGGATGAACGTAGGGGTTTTCAACATCTGCAGGGCAGTCTCTCCCAAGAGGGAAAAAAACGCTTAATCTGGGAAGGGGAGGCTCAAAGGGAATGCTGGCAGCCATAACAAATATTTAGAAGTGACTAAATCAGTATAGTGGTTCCATACGACAATAGGCGGAGGTGGGTTTTGAAATGTGTTTTGGAATGTACCTCCTGCCCCTACCACCCCCGAAAAAGCTTGCAATGCTTTCAGTGAAAGTGTTGATAAGGTGAAGCTGAGATACCACGTCAGACCGTGGGGTGTGTGTGTGCATGTGTGCATTTTTTTCTGAGTTTCACTAAATGCCTGAAGTATAGTGCAAGCAGACATTTCTTTTTGCCTGTCTGGTTGAGAATCAGGTTTTCCAGCCATACTGCCCACCTTGCTCAGGGCTCACTGGCAGGGTGGGAGAGCCATACCTGCAGGTCATCTCTCCGAGCCATTGCCGACATGATAGTTTGTGGAGACGTCTCAGGCAGTCCAGACAATTGGCCGATTAAAGGTGTGAAATGGATCACTTCAGTCTCCACAAACCACTTGCCGATACAATCTGCACATCTTCCGTCCACGCAAGGCCACTGTGTTTTCCGTCTGCTGTTAATCTATAGGTTTTCCTGTATCTTTGTTTAATTTTGATGACCAGAGGGCTAACCTGTACTCTCGGGGTACATTGCTCAAATGGCCGGGTCAGGCAAGATCTATGATCAATGGCACCTTCATTGGAAACCTCTTATTTTATTATTATTTAGCAATTAGCATATTTCAGGAGTCTTTGTCATTCAGGTCACCAATTACATAAGAAAATAATTAAAGCACAACTGTCTTGTTTTGGAGGCTTTATCATTCTGTTTTATAAAGACACAAACTCTGATTAGGGGCCATCGAGTCGTCTCTGAAATATATTTTCCTGGAATGAAGTTTCATACAGTGCTCGTTTCTCATCCAATAGCAAAGGAAAATTACCTCATCATTTGCTTTCTTTGCCTCAGTCTTGACATCCAACCTCTCTTCCTAAGCCCTCCCAATTTTGTCCCTAAAACCACTCATAAAAGTAAAAGTCAGCTGGGGTACCTCAAGCATCGAGTCTACCCTGAAGGACCAAGTGCAAATGACACAACCCTTTTACCACAAAGAACTTCTTTATTCAAGCCAAACAAGAGGTGACTTCGGTGTTTAAATTATTTGACTAATTCCATCTCATTGATTTACATTTCCCAGTAACTCTACTTTAAATAAGTATTTTCTTACAGTTAAAATGTCTGTTTTTTTTTCTCCCCTCTTTTAACACTGGAGATGTTACTACAGTTTGGAACTGTAAGATGGGATAATGTCAAATAGTCCTTCTGGCACCTAGGTCTGGAATCCAGTGATGTCATCGCAGGCATGTATAGCCACATCTGTAACACCTGTATACCTCCAGGACATAGCATGTATCTTGTGATGGTGGACCATTTTTCAGTGGAAGGGACAGGTGAGCACTGTAGCAGCTGGCTTCAATCTTGCTGTTTAGGGGAAGTTCCTCCTTCAGCCTCTGTTCTTGATACACTGCAGTGGATCTGTTTGGCATCTTCTTTGGTGGTGAATCGTCTTCCCCCAGGTGAAATTCAGACTCACACCTCCCCAGTACAGAATGTGCCCAGAATTCCAAAGCAGGTATTCAATGAAACAGTCTTCCTTGAGGGAAAATTCTGAATACAGATTCCAAATTGGGGGGGGGGGCGGTTTACTGTGAGCTGGGTCGAAAGAGAATGCATTTTCTTTTTCATAGACAAATAGAAAACCAACACACACACGTTCGTAACAAACAAATCTACGGATGCTTGATTTCCATCCTAAGTCACAGCGAGCATACCAAGGGTCATGGCGTGGTCAGGTGTGGTGAGGCTACGAACAGAGCAGACGAGGTCTGTTTTCTGACGCACATTGCGTGCCAGATTTCCCCCAGAGCTGTTTCACGCTGAGTTCTAACTCCCTGAAAGGGGATAAGTAGCATATTAACTTCGTTTTCCCTTCTCCTAAACCACCATCAGTGTCTCCCAGTCCTGTTCTAAGAAAGCTTCTCATCTGTCCAATCCTACTCACTCAGAACCTTTTTATCAGCCTAAATTTTAAAACAAGTCAAATGCTTAAAATCCACGTTAAAAGTGGGGAAGGGGGGAAGGGGGCCTCCAAAGTGGGCCATGCCCCCGTCAATACCCCAGGATTGGTCATTTTTCCCACTTAATGATGATCCATGTGGTTTGTTTTAAATAGTGAAGTGGTTTGTGCAAAGGGTAATTCCTGGTAAATGAAGCCATTGCTCACTGTGGACGTCTTCAGATCGAAAGCAGTTGAACTGAAACCTGCATATCAACCCTTTCTGTCTTTAATTAGAAAGTGGATCTGGGAACGTAAGTGTCGCCGGGAAGGTGGGCTCTCACACGGAGGCTGTAGGAGGGGGAATCACCTCCATGTACCCGCCGCGGTTATAAATTTGGGGAACGTTAGGGAGGCCATAACAATTATGGCTGCGTTGAAGAGTTCAATTCTCATTCTAGTTACTTACCTTGTGCTGCTCAATCTGATGATTTATAGGGGACCAAATGGCATTTTATCACCTTCGTTCTTCTCGGCTTAATCCCGTGTTGATTTATTAGATCGTGCTGTGGATTGGGGGAAGTCGATGGTATCGATAAGGCAGAAAAGAAATTAGGATAGATTATCCTCACGTCTGAATTGTTTAAGGAATTTAAGTGGTCGGGATGAACACACTCCCAGGGCTGGGTGACTCTCTGCTAGGGCCTAGGTCCCTCTGTCTAGAGAGATCCTATGTCATAAACTGGTTAATTAACCGATCTTCCTGGCTTCTCTGATTTTTCCAATTAAGGGGGAAAGACGTGAATCGCTGGGCTCTCATCAGCCAGCTAAGTCTCCTGTCTCAGGTGGGCTGGGGTTCCCCCTCTGTTTCTTCCATTTTAGAAATCTATGGGGGAGTGGGTATTGACTGCAGCGGGACTTGGACTGCCTCTGCCTTAAGAATATTTCATCCAACATTCACTCCTGAAAATCGTAAGCATCCGTTAGTCCCTGGCCCCGAGTCCCGCGCCATTCGACAGCTCTGCCTGCCATTTCGTGGCGGTTTCTGTGTCAGAACGTACACCCGGCCGCTTCTGCCTCTGCCCGAGTGAGTGGAGAAAGCCCATGTTATTAGAGCTCACGCCATCTGTTTCCCTTACAGCTGGCCCTTGAGTAATTGTCCAGTGGCTGATGGACTGAGGGTACACAATCTTTTTTTAGGGTTTTCTGATTCATTTAACCAGGCTCTCTGCCCCAAGAGAAAACATAATGCTTGTTTATTCATATTGGCCGGATAAAAACAGTGTAGTTTGTCAGGCAAATAATAGTCTTCTGGAAGAGAAATTGCAGCCTTGTAAAGAAAATCAGTTTGGTCCGCCCGTGCCTAAGGGGCTGCGGGATGCGCGGGAGATGACTCCCTGTGAATGAAGCAGAGCTGACAAAGTGTGGGCGTAATTGCCCCATCTGCAGAGACCTTTTTAATGGACGAGGAGAGGTGTCCCAGTGTGCTGTTTAATTCAATTAAGAAAGGCAAAGAAAGTTCTATCCATCAATAAAGTTTCCTATTTCTGGGCGCTGCCCGAGAGAACTTTGCAGGGCTGAGTGTTCGTCTGTGGCTGTGTGCCTGATGTGGCTTGCCTCGCCTGGCCCCCGTTCAGAGGGGCTGTGTCATATAAGGTCAGCTCTCAGGCACAATAGCTCAGGAGGGCCCTGGCCCTTCAACCATGCTGAGTGCAGACGAGCCCGGGAAGTGAGCAGAGACCCTACCGGCCGCCCCTGCAGGGAGGAGCTGTCAGAGACGGGGGCTTTCTAAAGGACTCTCCCACTTCCACCTCTGAGCCTGTCGTAGGCTCAGGAAAGGGCTTGTGTGGTTGGAACTTTCTGCCTCCTGAAAAGGCCTGGAGAAAGGGGGTTTCACTGCTGCTCCTGGTCTCGGCATATCGTGGCCCTAATTGATTGGGCTTGGCTGAAAGAAAGAGCAAAAGACGACTACTTTCTATTATTGCCTGCGATCCCACTTCTGATCGCTGTCTTGTTCATTTACGTTTCTTATATTTGTTAAGCTCCGGACTGTTTAGAGAGCATTTTTGCTATGCTTGTTCTGACCTGTTAGACTGTAGGCAACGTGAAGGTAGAGAAGCCTTCATTCTCTTTTTACTCTACTCACAATGTTTAGAAGAAAGTCTAGTACATAGTAGTTGTTTAATTAAAAGAAAAATGAGGAATGAATGAATGAGTGCATTTGGACTTTCCAGAACCTTATAAGCAAGCGTCAGTGACTGTCACTGCTTTTTACAGATGTATACAATTACACATCCATTTATTCACTCATTCTTCCACTTGGCCACAGAAAACATCGTTTCCAGGCATTGAGGATATCATAATCAATCAGTTACGAAGGGTCTCTGCCACCATGGAGTTGACATTCTAGTAAAAGAATAGATGATGCGGAAGTAAGTAAATCGAGAGGCATGTTCAGGTTAGGGAGGGTGCTGGGCAGGAAATGCACAGGGTGATGCCCCTGGTTGCTGGGCTTTATCTTATGGGTGGATCAGTGTGCGTCTCCTAAAGAAGATGATGATTTTCCTGACCCTCAGGATGAGGGAGCGTTGGGCATGTGAAGAGCTGAAAAAGGTGTTTCAGAAATAGGGAAGGACAGGCGCATCTGCCTTATCTGCAGAAGAGGGTGTAAGAGACACAGGGAGACAGTAAGTGGTGGATCTGGGTCACCTGCCAGTGTTACAGCCTCTGTGGATAGCACGTGGCTTTCTGTTATCCGCTGGGGCCATACTGAAATGAGGAGGAAGGACAGAAATGAGTGCCCAGTGAACAAAGGAGATAAAACCCCTCCCGAGTTTTGGAGAAACCCATGGGACATGTGGAAACAGGTTTGGGGCTTGGAGGTGGAGAGATGGTTTTGACGGAAGCTGTAAGAAAGACATTAATTATAACGTACCAAGAGTCCTGTTGGAATTTCTCACAACCTCATCGAGGTGCTTCCACAGGGAGTGGGCTTATGATGCCGAAAACCAATCAATGTGGTCCATCCAGTGTTTTTCAAACTTCAGTCCTTCAAGCATCGCCTTCCTAATTGTTGCCAATTCACTCATCAGCACTGTTGACATTTAGTCAATTTTTTTTTTTTAGACTTGACTTCTATCTTGAACTTAAAAGTAGATTGCCCCAACCAAAAATAAATACATAATTCAACGAATCAAAAAAAATCCCATCAAATTACAGCTGTAATAATTTTTTTCCACTATACATTGAAATATTTGTACATTGAAATGTATATTCACTCACACGTTCACTGTTCACTCCGTTTATTGAACTCCTCTTAGGTACCAGCTGATCTTCTAGATTGTTTCAGGAAGCAAAGCCAAGCCCCCCTGTCCTCCCAGAAGGTCCATTCAGCTGTTCATCTGTGTGCCGTCTCGTGAACAGTCAGTGCAGTACCACACTTTGGCTAACGCTGGTGTGGTCCATTGGATTTCCTAGGACTCTTCTTCCCTGCCTGGCCTGGGATCGCCCGTTTCTCCCCAACCTGATTTGCAAAGAGCCAGACTCTGGTTATCTTGGTGTCATCTCTTCTCCCCTTTGCCAGGGCAGAGTCAGAGGACTCAGTAGAGGAAAATCGCCATATATTTAATGTCCACCGTGTGTGGAGGGGCTTTGAGTTGATGGGGCCAGGGAGGGGGTGCTGTGGTCTCTGACACTCAGCCAGGCGCTAGGCAAGGAGCAGCCTCCCCCTGTTTTCATCCTGGTCTTTATGTTGTGGTTAAACACACACAGAAGCAAGATTAGGAATTGAAGCCAGAGTGAAAAAAGCATTCAGAAGGTTAGTGTATGTTCCAGGGGATGTAATGACTTTTTTTTTTTTCTTTTTCTTTTTTTTTTTTTTTTTTTTACCTTTGCAGCTATGGAACAAAGTACAGGCAGCTGTAGGATTTAAGAGCTTCAGATTTCCCAGGACTGATGAGTAAATGCACAAAAGGGTTAGTCTTAATGAGCCTTTTCTTTTTTGGCATTTGATGTTTGCCCAGGATTCACCTCGAGGACTGGATTCCCTTTATCAAGAACAACAGCGTGTATCCCCATGCTTCCCTTAGGTGGTTCTGCTTTCTGTGGCTCTACCTAAGTCCAGACATGGGGTGAGCCCTGCTCTCATGCGGGGGTGAAATCTAAGGGGTGTCCCCCGCAGACAAGTCTTCCAAGAGTGAGCAAACTTGGCACCAAAAAAAACAGAAGGAAAGGTGAGGTCAACATTTTGCAGGATCCAAGTGTCCATCTCAACAGTCTTCCAAGATTCAGAAATTGATGAGAAACCTACCTGACTTTAGAACCAGTTGGTGTCAGCTCTTTGCAAAGCAGAGTTTTAAAAACTGGTGTCTCTCGATTTGTATGTAGGACAGAAGCGGTGAGCTAAAGGCTTCATCTCAACTCTTGTTACTCAATTTGCTGACCCAACGGGATTGACCCAACTGGATTTGGGGGTTTCATTGCTTCTTCTGAAAAAACAGGACTAAGAACAACTATTTCATACTCTTCTTTGGAAGATCAAGTCTGATACTTAGCATGGTGCCTGGGACCCAGGGAGTGGCCAAGAGAGGTTTATCAAAGAAATGAAAGAGGGAATCAAAGTGTGAATGAATGCACATGTTAAGGAAAAGCAGCATCCTTTGATTGAAGCTGTTTATTGAACATACATTTTTATTTTCCATTTTTCCCCAAATCAATGTGATATATGCCCCCACGCCATGCCAAGGACACAGATACAAGGCTTCTCATCAATTTCTGATGAGGGAAAGGGGAGGAGGGGGTCTCTCAGGTCCCGTGGTCCCTCTTACCTGTCTCTTCCTCCTCCCCCTGGCAACCATCAGTCCCACTGGTGATGTAGGCTTGTAATGTGGCCGCACAGCTCAATTAATGCTCCGTGACAGGAGAAGGGAAAATAAAAATTGTCTTGCTCTTGTCAGTAGCAAAGTTATTTACTTTCAAAAGCTGACAGAATCACACTGCAGGGGCTTCATTTATTTCTATTCAGAATTGTCGTTATTCTGTGGTGCGAGGGACTTGGGCACCCGTTGAAGTTCAGTCCCATAAGCTTTAATAGGGTGGGTGCCTGCTAAAGGGGAGACTGTCATCTGGGAGAGTCCGGGGGAGTCTTTCCGGGCCTTGGTGGTGTCTGGGCACTCGGCTGATGCCTGGGAGAACGCCCCAGTTTCGGGAAGGGCTGTCCAGCGGACACGTGCATTTTTAGACCCTGGATTTGTCCTGTGAGAAGGGACCATGTGTGTCCTGCTGCTGCCTGACCACCTTGTCCTCTTTATTCTGAAGCAAAAGAATGAAGCGTGGACTCCGAGCCGAGCGTCACATCACTCTCATCGGGGCCACTCCTGGAGTTTCTGGATCTACAAAACACCTCTTGCAAATGGCTTACCTTTGGGTCTATCCATCGTCTTTACTTAAACTCCCTGACAGGTTCTCTCATCCAAATAATCTGTAGAAAGCTATGCAATTTTTTTTTTTTCTGGCTTTCTTCCTTTCTCTTTCTCCCCTCCCTTCCCCTAAGTGTTTGCAATGAACAGTTAAAACAGGAGGGTTTGGGTGGAGGAATTCTTTTATTCAGGGTGCAATGGCAGAACCATCCACTGGGGGTCTCCATTTAGAACATGTGACAGGATTCTTGAGAACTCTCCTTTTTTTTCTTTCTCGCTCTCTTTCTTTTTTTTGAATCTCCTTTTGGAGTTTCCATTCAAAAAGTGAGACTCCTCTTTAAGCAGGAGGAGTGCTGCTTATAAGATCGTTTAGGAACCCAGCCAGCTTCAATGATGATGATGCTAATAATAATAAAATAATTAAAACAATGAAATAATCAATACCTTTTATGGAGTGCTGGGTAGACAAGCCCAGGACTCAGCCCTTCTACATGGATTACCTCATTTAATCCCTCACAAGAGGCCTCCAGGGGCTTCGATGGGAATAATTTTGTTTCTTTAGACGCAGATCAGAGGCCTGGGTGGGAGAGCCCGTATGCAAAACCAGACTGCCTCCCTCCAGAGCCAGCCTTCTCAGCGCTGTTCTGTTCTGCCCCGACAGCCTCCCCCTGGCCTTGCTGGTCCTGCGTGATTCACCCC
The DNA here is from genome assembly GCF_036321535.1 of Camelus dromedarius. NCBI lineage: Eukaryota > Metazoa > Chordata > Mammalia > Artiodactyla > Camelidae > Camelus > Camelus dromedarius. The sequence continues at coordinate 4,972,079 of NC_087459.1, read as the reverse complement.
GGCCTCTGCTCGGTCACCTCTCTGCACTTAACCGAGCCCTCATTCCTCTTCCCTTTTAAAGGCAAAAACTTGTCAAAAAGGGAAAGAGTCCGGAGATCTCTCAACTTCGAAGCTCCTGGCGATTTTATTTTTAAGTCGTTATGGTTATTGTCGAATAAATGACAACGCACAGCGAGGCTGTCAGACTCCGGAAGGGCGAGAGGAGAGAGAGAGGGGGGCTGGTGGGAGAGGCTCCGAGAAGGATGGAGTGCATCTCTCCACCGCCAGTTCCAGTCCCCCAAGTCCCCGTTGTGCTGAGCAGCTCTCCACACAACACAGGAAATGCAGTCAGTGCCCGGCCCCATATTAATGATTTATGCTCCCCGCACCGCACCGCTGCTTTTGTTCACTTGTGGGGCCTGGTCATGTTCATAAAGGAATTTCTGGGACTGGGGTCTGGGCTGGCCACGCTGCTCTGCTCAGTGCAGTGCTGGCTGCTTCATAAATCAGAAGGATTTAGAGCTGTACAACCTTCCTGAGCTTCTGAGAGAGAATGTGTGTGTGTGTGTGTGTGTGTGTGTGTGTGTGTGTGTGTGTGTGTTTGTGGGTTGTGGGTTTCATCAGATTCACCTAGGGACATTTCCTTTGCCTTTCCATAAAGAATGAGTGAAGGAGGGGCTGCCATCTGTCTGAGGTGTTTCAGGGGCGATTGGTTTGTTTCGCTGTGGCGTCACGGCCCTATTTGTTTCCCATTTGGTGTCTGTGCTTTATGGTGTTGTCTGTGAAAATGGGCTGACACCATTTTATTAGCATAAAGAGATGCAGATCACATTAGAAAACCCCCTCTTCCTTCCACATCATCAAAAACAGCAGACAAGGGAGATGGCGGGGCTCCTGGAGGCGGAATCACCATTCAGTACAAGTCAATAGGAAATCCATGTGTTCTTTAAACAATGGGATTTGTGAGGCTTTAAATTTATTTTTTAGTTATTCACAGGAAAAAAAAAAGAATTTTGCTCAGTTTTGAACGTGAATGAGGATTTTATTTTCTGAATGGACGCTTCTGGATCTAGGAAACTTTCTCCTGCCTAGTGAGCTAAGGATGCTGATTTTAATTGCCCTCTTTTTATTTTTTCCTGATTGAAAGGGAAAACATGGTACAATCGTGTGGTTTATTTGGAACCCTCAATTCCTCTTTCAAGATACCTGCAGAGAAAAACTCCTGTTTGGGGAGGGGCTGGATTACACTTGCGTTCTCTGAGTTGTATCGTTCAGTTCATTTTGTGTGTGGTTTTATTTCTTCGCCTGTAGAACTGACAGCTAACGGAGATCTGAGTAGGAGTTTAAGGGGAAAACAGATTATTTAGAAAATTAGGATGATACTTTAAATGTACTATCCAACAGGCTTCTTTTCATATAAGATGAAAGTTTGATTTTAGGGAAATGTGCCTGACTTACAAAAAAAAAAAAAAAAAAGAGAGAGAGATGTAAGGCTTTTAGCAAATAAACATGTCAATTTAGTAGAATTCCTAAATAATGCATGAAGGAATGAATGCAAAGACAAGTGAATAAAGCCCCAATCAACCCCCACCCAAATGAGGGCTTTAATTTCTTGTATAAATGTGAAAGTTTTGGCTAACTTCTTCATATTAATGTTTATGCTTGTGAGACTATTAAAAATGTGGGGTTTTTTTTTTTTTTTTGAAGCTGTCCAGGATCTTAGTCAGCAGTAAAGAAATTGAAAAAAACAAATTCAATTGAAGAGACTACCTTTTACTGTCTCGTCTTCTTGAAAAGTGGAGGACAGAATGTACACGTTTACATAAGTAAATAAAGAACGTCCCAAACGCTTCTCATCAGGGGAAATATGATACAGCGTTTTGGACTAAGAAAGCAGGTGTCCAGCAAATGCAGTGTACACTTGTATTGTACTGATTTTTTTGTGTGTGTTTGCATTTGTCCTCTGTTACATGAATTCGTGAGTGTCTCATTGTCTTTAATTACGTCTACGAGGCACAAGACAGCAGTCAACATCTGCTCCACTGTTTACTTGGTTTACATATAGCTTTGATGGGTTATTAAACAATCTATTTTTCAAGCCGAAAACAGAGAAACCAGCCGAACCCATATTATGGTGTTTTGTCGAGACCCATTATGCAATTAGCACTTGGGATTTGTGCAAAGCTGGTGATTCACCCAAATGAACATCCTTTTATTCTGATAGCTCTTCTTGGCTTTGTGGGAAATATCAATTTCCCCCCAAAATAAAATCGCATTTCCTCCTTAATCATGTAGCATGCCAGGAAGATGATGTGTTAATATGAAGGATGGGTCCTTCACTTTTTAGATTAGAAAAAGAGCAACTCTCCAAAATAATGTCTTAAATTCAAGCCAGCAATTACTACATTACATAAGACAGCTATCGGCTGCCACGTAAGACAGACTTTTGAAAGTTTACCCGATACTGTTGGGGAAGAGAAAGGCTGTTTTTAACCATGTGTAGAATATTCCTCATACTTCATGATCTATTTATGAGAGACTTACCCAGTCATCTCCAGCAAAGCGGGTGACACCCGTGCTGATTAGATCAGACCTCATTCTCTCACTTAAGTAATTGGTTAATAATTAATTCACGCGCTCATTCGCTCAACCAATATTTACGTAGCCTCTGCTCTGCCGCAGAAATTGGGTTAGTCACTAAAGACACGTAGGCAAGGAAACCAACTTCATTTCTGCCTTACGGAGCTTACAAGTTTGCGGAGAAGTGATCACCACATCAGTCTGGATTGCGAGGTGTGATAAATGGTCTAAAAGAAGAGTCCACAGGGAACAGTAAGTGTTGGCTTCAGAGGTGAAGGGAGCGAGTGCTCTCTGAGGAGTGGCACTGATGCTCAGATGAAGTAGGAGGTGGACAAGGAGGTGGGGATGGGGAGACCATGGACGCCAAGGCAGAGAGTGAGAGGAAAGGCTGCCCCACGCCTGGGTGATCTCAGAGGAGGGCTGAGAAAAAGCCCGAGACTCTGGAGGACAGTGAGAGGGGGCGAAAGAGGCAGAGAAGGGCCAGCAACCACAGGGGTTTGAAAGCACTGATATAGGGGTTGGATTTTGATTCAAGAAAAACCAAAAGGGGAAAAAAAAAATAACATCAAGGGTCTTTAAGCAGGGAGCAATTCTGATTGAATTTACCCTTTAGAAAGACTAGTTTGGCTGTTCTGTGGAGAATAGATTTGAGGGGGGACAAGATTGAAAGCAGGTTCTCAGGCCATTGCAATAATTCAGATGCAAGGTGACTATCACTGAGATTAGGATTTGACACAAGAGAGGGACAGGAGTAAAAGTTCTGAGAAACAAGCCTGATAATCTTTGTGACACTTCTCCATCCCCTACAGCTGGTGTTCAGCCGAAGGAGAACACGTGTAATATTCTGGAGGGGGCATCTGAGCTCCTGGGCGAAGACAGTAGTATCTCAGGAGGAACCAACCCGGGATATACGGGGCTTCACCAATGAGAATTACAGGCCAGTTTCAGCCTATCTCCAGCCAAAGCTCCCTGGGTTCTACTGGGCCAGAGCTCCAAATCTCACCGGCTAGTCTCACACATTGTTTGGTAGCAGAGTTACCACAAAAAATAACACCCGGGTCAGCAGGGTAGCCTCTCACATCTCAGCAGCAGACTCCTAAATATGGCGGGTGAGGAGTGGAGCGCTAGTTTGATGAAATGTCCAGTGGGCAATGCCTCCACCCCCATCTCCCGTTGACGGAGCCCAGGAGTTAAGTGCATTCCCATCAGTGTCAGGCAAAACTGGCTACGAATCCGAAAACTTTATGAATCTTATAGACCTCTGACCAGCAAAGTGGGCATTTCTCTTAACCTCTCTGAAGCTTAGTTTCTACGTTTTTGAAACAGAGGTGATAGCAAGAACATAAGGCTGTCATGAGTATGGCATGGGATTATTTGTATAACAGCCAGCACAGCCCCTGGCCAATAAAAGCACAGAAAATGTTTTCACTCTGGGTAGTGGTGGTGGAGGTGCTGGTGATGGTGATGGTGATGGAGAGAGTGATGGTGATGGCAGGGGTGATCGTGTCGGTACTGATGGTGGTGGTGGTGGAGGCAGTGATGCTGCTGTGGATGCTGGTCATGATGGTGGTCATGGTGATGATGGAGGTAGCGATGGTGACGGTGATGGTGGTATAGTGGCGGTGCTGGTGACAGTGGTGACGATAGAGATGGTGGTGGAGTTGTGCTGGTGGGATGATGATGGTTGGTGATGGCACTCATGCTGATTAGAATGCAGTGTAGTGGAGTAGTTTCAGAGTACCTGGATTTAAGTTGGGTCCAGATCTGACATCTTATGTGCCCACCAGCAAATTACTGAACCTTTCTTTGCTTCAGTTTTCTCATCTGTAGAATGGGGGTGGTGATACTCATTGTTCGTCACGAGGATGACAAAAGGAATTCATACTTGTTTTTTAAAAAAAGCATAGCATTTGTTCTAGTAAACAAACTCTTCAATGAATATAGAGTGTTTGTCACTTAACAAACTGGCCCTCAGTACAGACTTTAAAAAAAGATAATGAACGGCTTCATTATTCTTGGTTTTGCTTTATAGTGAGCAGGAAGGCCGTCTTCCCCTTTCCTCCACTGCCAGACCCACCCCCATCCCTCCATGTGCTCTGAGTATAACAGGTGTGTGGTGAGCCGGGATTCTGGCAGAGGGCAACATGAAAAAGACTCCCAGTAATTATAAAAATAACAACGCGGGCTGCTTAGCGAGGTAGGCAGATGAACACACCACTAGCCAGAATGATAAATAGCGCCTGCAAATGTTAGGTCCCAGTGGGAGTGTGGGAACATATGGGGAAAAACCATACTAAAAGTTGGGCATTGTTGGTAAGTTTCAAGCAGTTAAGGGAGGCCACTCTAGTGCCAAGGTTTCTTTTTTTTTTTTTTTCTTTTTCATCCTAATTTTAAACCCTTCAGTTCCCTTTTGTCCCTTGGTTCTATTTTGGTCCTAAAGGAGTATTTGTCTCTGAGGCTGGCCATGGAGTTGGAAGTCTCCAAGGAAGTGAGAGCTGGGTGGTAGTCCTCACGCAAGTAGCCACCCCAGAATCTGTGAATTTCCAAGCTGGGCTCAAGTCAATATCACTGGGGGAGACACAGACGAACACAGTAAATATTTTTATAGAATGCCGACCTGTTGAGTTCAGATCTGTGATAGGTGGGTGTGCATAAAAATGAACACTTACAAACCACCCAGCCCAATAAGTTTGTATATGCATTCGTAAGGGGCAAATGGCTCCCTCTGCCAAACGGTATTGGAAAAGAAGATGTGGATGGTGGTAGGTTGATTTCAGGTCAGTGTTTCTGCATCTGGGTCTGAATATGGTTCGGAGATTGTGCAATCTGCGCTGGCATGACTCTGCAGAAGTGGGAGCTCTCTGGAAGGATATTTCGGAATTCTTGTTCATCATCTATGCAGTTTTTAACTCGGGCTCAGAAGAGGTTTCAGCAAGGACTCAGGCAAGGTTTATGATGTGGGTCCTGAATGTCAGTGCCAGCTCCATGGCAGATTTCCTGGATTCCTTACTTAGCAAATGCACCAGCATCCTTGGTGATGGGATGCATGCAGCGGGAAAGAAGTAGAATTTGGAATCAAACAGGCATGGCTTTGGCTGTGGCCTTCCCACTCAACTAGCCATGAGTGATGTGAGCTGTCTGAGTTCCATTGCCTTATCCAGAGAATGGGGCTATTATGAGCGTCAACATCAGAGACTTGTCCAAAGATTAAATGAGTTAAAGTTTTTAAAGTGCTTAGGATGGTACTTGGCACTTAGAAAGTTCTGTACAAGTGTTTGCTTACACAAATAAGCAAAAGATGTCTTCTGTGACTCCCTTTTATGCACTGTGTGTGTGTGTATCTTCTGTTCTTACCATGACTCTTTGAATTAGCCCAGAATCTATTTGTTGCAAGGGAAAGAAACCCCACTCAAACTAGCTTAAGCAGATGTGGGGCTTTATTGATTCATGGAACTGGGATGTTTGGGGTCAACCAGTGATGAGTGAGTAGTCACTTAGATGCCTAGCATTGGTGTAAATGGAGATAGTCATGCTATCATATAACCGCCATGAATCACGCTTACACACTCAAGTGGACTCAGGCCCCAGGAATATTTCAAGTGCATTGCTACATTATTTAGATTACTCCCCAAAAGAACACTATAAAGAGAGTAATATTACGTTCAAACTTGTAAGTGAATTAATTGAGATTCAGCAAGGTTCAGTAACTTGCTCAGGGTAACAGAGCCAGGAATTTTCAGAGCCAGAATCTGAAACTAGCTTAGTATGGGCCCAGTATCTGAGTTCTTAGCCAATATGATACATTGCTATTATAATAAAAATGTTTGTTTTTTATTAGTCAAATTGGAGACCAGCAGAAATATATTTTCCAAAAATGTGTCTTTCCTGAAGAAGCAGCATAGCAGGGGAGTGCCTGACTCTGGAGCCAGATTTACCACGCACAAGCTCTGTGATCTTGGGCAAGTTACTTAACCTCTCTGAGCTTCAGTTTCCCTACCAGTCATACAGGGATAATAACAGAACTTACATTATAGGATTGTTATGAAGACTGAATGAGTTAATCTCATTTGTAAAGACACATAAACCCCAATGTTCATAGAAGCACTACTTACAGTAGCCACGACATGGAAGCAACCTGAATGTCCATCAGCAGATGACTGGATAAAGAAGTTTTGGGGTGTGTGTATATGTATATACATACACATATACATATACATACACATACATATGTATATATATATACACACACACACATATATATATAATGGAATATTATTCAGCCATAAAAAAGAAAGAAATAGTGCCATTTGTAGCAACGTGGATGGACCTAGAGATTATCATACTAAGTGAAGTAAATTAGGCAGAGAAAGGCAGATTATCATATGATATCACTTACATGTGGACTCTGAAAATATAATAAAAATCAACTTATTTACAAAACAGAAACAGACTCAAAGACGTAGAAAACAAATTTATGGTTACCAAAGGGGAAAGGGAATGGGGAGGGATAAATTAGGAGTATGAGATAACTAGATATATACCATTATATCTAAAGTAGATGGGCAGTAAGGCTTTTCTGTATAGCACGTGGAACTGTATTTAATGTCTTATAATAACCTGTAATGGAAAAGAATCTGATGCTGTACATCTAAAAACTAACACAATTTTGTAGATCAACAATAGTTAAATTTTAAAAACAAAGATTAAATGAGTTAACAGATAAAAGAGTTAGAAGGTGTCTGGCAAATAGTAAATGATATATACAGTTTGTTCCAAAAATATGTAAAAATAGATTGTAATGTAAGAATCAGAGAGGAAATGAGGTCACTCAGGGTGGTTCCTCCTTTGATATCCCTGGAGTGTCCCAGAAGGGCACTGCTAATCTGGGAAGTTGAAAAGCCCACCTGTCAGAGGCTCTCTGTGGCCACAGCTGCCTGGCCGTGACATGGTGGAGAAACCATTTGCAGTGGTCAGCCCCTTGGCTCATCCTCTTAGGCACGCAGCTGCACAGCTTGGCACGGCTTGGTTCTGGGTCCCTCCTGCCTCTGTCTTGTCTGCAAGACTAGGCTGCATGGTCTCTGACAACACAAGCGCGTATTCCCTACCTCTACTCTCCCCCCCAGTACCAGGTTGGGTGGGCGCCCTTTGATGCCTAACACCTACGCGTTAGTTTGATGTTGTCCGTTTCCTGGTCTTAAGCTGGAAGTGAAAACTTCATCTGAAAGACGGCAGACCCTATCTTAGGATGACTGTTCCTTATCGGACACGAGGGCTCAAGGTGTGTGTTTTGGATTTCTTAGTGTTTGACTTGGTTTTACCATATGGAAAACCTTAGCATGTCTCCAAATTGTTTGACCTCCTTGCCTTCCTGAAAACCTCATGCCTGCTGAGCTGTGGCAACAGTTCCTTGAGTGGCAGGTACACATCCTCGAAGACACGGTGCCGGTAAGCATGTCAACGTGATTCCGTGCGACAACAGTCATGTGAATTGTTACTCTGAGCCTGCCTGAAGGGATTCTGACTCTGTTCATGCTTTTCTTTAGAAAAAAGCATAGCACATACTGGCTTCTTACTTCAAAATCTGATGGAGGTTCTGAGGCCTCTCAAGGGTCCACAGATGAATTTCAGAGGGGCCATCAACTCCCTGCAATGATATGGACAACTTTGTGAGTCATGTGCAGTTTTCTGGGAATGAGGGCAACACTCTCAGAATGGTCCATGCATCAAAACTGAGAGTTAAGAACCATTGTTTCACCTCCACCCCCCTCCCTGAGGAGGCATTCATCTGAGAAAAGGCCAAGGACAAGAAAGCCCAAGGAGGCAGAGCCCTGGAGGATGGGCTGGTGCTGCAGCATCACAGGGAAAGGTCACAGGGTCATCTCTTTCGGGTGTTTTCCCCTGGATCACATGCTCCTATTTTTTGCTCTCCCCACGGTCACTCTTTGCTGGCGTTCCCACATGACCAGCCCATTTCCGCTGCCTTGGACCTTCTCTTGGTGGGAAGGCATTTCCCTATTCCCTGATGACCCAGTGTGGTAGGATGGGGTGGCGGGAGAGGCCAGCCCTCCTCCAGACCTTCAAGTCTTGTCCATCCATCTTTCCTGGCTCTGATTTTGTCTTGCTTTGCCTTCAATTGGCAGTTAGAGCATTTGAGATGCAGTGAGGAATCTAGAGTAAAGGAGACAAGGAGTGCTCTCAGCTTCAGTTTAGTCCAGGCCATCATTCCGCAGATGACTGTTCATGACTGTCACATGCCAAAAGAGGGCTTCTCAGAGCTGTTAGGAGCCGTGGCTCTGCAGCCCCATTCAACTCTGTCATTTTCAAGCTATATTGTCTTGGCCAATTTACTTCTCCTCTCAGTGCCTCTGTTTTCTTGTCTGTGATGTAATAAACTTGACAGAATCTACTTCATAGGGATTTAGAGGGGAAAACATGTGAAGAAATTAGTGCAGGGCTAGGCACAAAGTAAGCATTGGATACATGGTCACAACAATGATGATGGTGATGATGAAGACGATGGTGATGATGAAGACGATGGTGATGATAATGGTGGGATATTCACAAAGATTCTGATGAAGGTGAAGTAATAGGAGGAGGGAGACAAGGAGAAGCAGTAAAGAACTTTGCACAGCGACTGTATAATTTTTTTATTCTCAATAGCCAGATTGTCAAATAGATAGCAAGATGGATGGATGGATGGATGGATGGATGGATGGATGGATGGATGAATGGTCATCAAAAAAGTTTGAGAATGTCTGCATCCAACAAGGTAAAACAGGTTTCTGTTATTTTTTCCTTGCAGGACTTCTCGGGGGCTTCACTATGCTTGGCGTCTTGAATCCCAAGTGGGAGAGAGAGCAAGCTGAATTTCTCCCACTTCTATGGCCATGGGGTTCTTTTTACAATAGAGCATCTCCTGAGGCTTCTATGGTGCAGAGCTCGCTTTGGGAGATGCCAGTCCATGCGCCTCTGCTCTCAGGGGAAAGGGATGCGTATCGAGTTTAGATGGTTCGGCCCGTTCCCGGGGAGTAGAGGGCATGCATGGGGCGTGGGCAGAAAGGCCTAGTTCTGAGTCCTGGATATTTGTGCTATTTGGAGTGGGCTCTGTACCCAGCTCCTGCAGGGACCTGCCACACACAAGGCAGATGCTGCAGGGAGGGCACAAAGCCCAATCGAGGGGAGCGGCTGATTATTCATCCCCCATTCTGAGAGTCCCCAGGGAGCATTTGTTTGCCTCTAGCAAGGTCAACACATTCTCAAACCCAGTTGCCATTCATCCCCAGACAGGTCAGGGGTCGGTTCCCGAAGCATTGTTGATCTCAGCAGAGATGATGTGCAGGGTTGATATTCTTAGATTTGCTCATTCAGCCAGTCAGTCTGGCTTTCAGAGGAGAATCAGGTCAAGAAGCACTTAATGATCCAAGAGGGGCGCGGTGCTGCCTCCACCACTGGGGTTCTCGTTTCTGATGATACTCAGCAGCGTCCTCACTTACAGGGCTTACTGGAATTTTCTCGGTACATCTTCAAAACCATTTTTTGGTGGGCAGGGGGAACGCGATACTATTGGGTAGGGTGACCCAGTGTCCTGGATTCTTTGGGTTATTCCTGTTTCAAAGGCACTATCTTCTTTATCCCCATGAAGCCTCAATTGAATTTGAAATGCTCATATTTTGGTTTCAAAATGGTACATTCCATGTACAGAAGCTACGCACACATCTTCCTTAGCCTCTGTCTTAAGTTTTGGTTTGGAATCTGGAAGAAGGTGGTAAGTTCCTACAGCAGGTAGCATCTGTAAGCACTGTTTTATTTAACTAGTTAGCAGCTGAAGGGAGGAAGACTTGTGATGCTCCTGGTTTGGGGGAGGTCTGATTTGAGCTGGTTTGATCCTTCAAACCAGTGGCTGCTAATGTCCTTATCACTGTGACAACTACCCACACCCACTGTCTGCTCTGAGCCAGTCCCCCAGCTGTATAAGACTCTTATTTAAATCTCTAGAACACCTCATGAGGTGTGGTTACTAATCATATTCTTATTTTACAGATAATACTTCTGGGGCACAGAGAAGTTAAGAAATTTGCACAAGAACACACAGCTAGCATCTGGTGGAAGTCTTGGGCAATGAGACAATAGAGTAATGCCACAGTGAGAACTGGTGCTTATTAAGCACTTGTTATTCCTGTTAGAGGTCTCCACGTACCGCTTCACTTACACCTGTTAAGTGAAACCAGTGGGCTGGGAATGTGTGTTCTCTTTCCAGGATGTAACTTCCCTGGCTGGATTCGTCCTCTGCTAGGGTTACAAAGGAGGTGTTTTTAACGTGCAGAGCAGCTGGTCTGTGGCCCCGTACATCCTCCCCACAGTCTATGCAGCCCGTCATTTGACTGCCACAGCGTACCTCTGAGAAGGTACAGGTGTGGTCCCATTTTGCCCTTGAGGAGACTAAGACTCAGGGCTAAGCATGTCGTCCCAGATCAAATGTTTAAAAGGGTGACAGAGCCAGGATCCCAGCCCAGACTCTCCCACTATGAAACTCATGCTTTTTTCTACTGTGCCCAGATGCCCCCAGGTCTCCTGGAGATCTGTCATTCTCCTTTGTCCGGAGACCCCTTGCATCCACAATGTGTAAATGCAGCTTTGCTCGCTTTGTCCAAAGCATTTGTTCAGTTGTCATTCTCTCAGGCAGCATTTTGGGGAACTTCATTTGTCTACTCATCATTGCAGTCACTGGGCAAGCAAGAATGAATGGCATGCTTCTTTATTTGAGCCAGTCTACCTTCTAGAAGGAGCCATCACACTTAAAAGGATTATTATACAATGTGAACGTGATTTTAGGACATAGATGATGGTGCAATTAGCTCTACCTGGGGTAGTGGGGAAGGCTTTGCAGAAAATGTGCATTTGACCTAGGCCAGTGACCTAGGAAGGAAGGAAGGAAGGAAGGAAGAAAGGAGGGAAGGAAGGAAGGAAGGAAGGAAGGAAAGAAAGAAGGAAAGAAAGAAAGAAAGAAAGAAAGAAAGAAAGAAAGAAAGAAAGAAAGAAAGAAAGAAAGAAAGAAAGAAAGAAAGAAAGAAGGAAAGAAAGAAAGAAAAAGAAAGAAAGAAAGAAAGAAAGAAAGAAAGAAAGAAAGAAAGAAAGAAAGAAAGAAAGAAAGCAAAAGAAAGAAAGAAAGAAAGAAAGAAAGAAAGGAAGGAAGAAAGGAAGGAAGGAAGAAAGGAAGGAAAAGGAAGGAAGGAAGGAAGGAAGGAAGGAAGGAAGGAAGGAAGGAAGGAAGAAAGAAAGAAAGAAAGAAAGAAAGAAAGAAAGAAAGAAAGAAAGAAAGAAAGAAAGAAAGAAAGAAAGAAAGAAAGAAAGAAAGAAAGAAAGAAAAGAAAAAGGAAGAAGGAAAGAAGGGAGGAAGGAAGGGCAGTTCTGCAGAGCAGGCAAATTTGTAAGGAGTCTTGGATTCATAAATGTGTTTGGCAAAGGCAACTTGCCAGTGTGGTTTGCAGAGAAGAATGATTTGTAGAAGGAAGGACAGTGTGTATTGCAGGATGAATCTGGAAAGGTAAAGCTAAGGAATATTGTGAAGGGCCTTGAAAACTGTAAGAGATTCTCTGCCACCCAACTTGGCCTGGGGATGGAGAGGTTTGGGTAATGAATAATCTGCATAAATCCATCTTAGGACATAACCACTATTAATACCCAAGAGGTAAGGAGTACCATGAATGTTGTCAGAGAAACACTCTATTTTATGCTTTTTGCTTTGTTTTGTTTTGATGGTCGATGAGCGGTAAGTGACATTTGGCTGGTTTTCAGAACGCAGGTAAAGACGGATAGAGATGGTCTCAGGGGGAGCTCCTGACCTGGGGAGGAGGCAGATCCTGCCCAGACTTTGGTGACTGTTGGTCCAAGGAAATGTGCCCCAACATTTCTACATCTTCCAGGCTTTCAAGAGGTATTACAGATCTATATTTTATATGAGACGCCTCCATTTAAAAATATTAGCTCTTTTTTATAACATGCAGACAAATCGCCACCACCAACACCACCACCACCACCATCAACATCATCATCCCTGTCTATGAACTGGATCTGGTCCATGAGGCTGCAGTGGGCTCTGTTGGCCAATGGAATCCATAAGGCAGAAATCAGTCTTCTCTCAATGGTCCCCTTTCCCAACCTGCAGCCAACCCTTGTGTCCTCTTTCTTTCTCTTATATGGGTGTTTAAACTTTGGGTGACTGCCGCTCAGAAGGGCTGGCGGCGGGCAGAGTCATCCTCGTGTTAGCTCTGAGGATCTGGGGAAGGGGATGCAGTGTCTCACAGCCTGAGTGGACCCACCTGAATCTAGGAAAGGTAAAGAGAGGTCAGTTACTAAGAAGGGGGTGTCGTCATGGAAGGTGGAGAAAGATGGGAGAACTGTTTTGAGGGAGGATGGACGATACGGAACTATCAAGGGCAGGCTGAGAAAAACAAAGGGTCTTGATGGAAGTCTCTAAGACGGGGATGATTGACAGAGCTGGCACCAAAGACGTGACCAGAAAGACAAGAAGCAAGTGAAGAAGCAGAAGGAAACCAAAAAGCAGTATATACACCTGTTATTGCATTGAAGTCTGACTTCTAGAAGTTTGGATAAATTATATGCTCTAAATTAGGGGTCAGCAAAGCATAGGCTGTGAGTCAAAGCTGGGCCGTGGCCTGTTTTTGTACGACTCTCGAGCTAAGATTGGTTTTTACACTTTCAAATGGTTGGAAAAAAAAATCAGAGGAAGAATATGTCCTGACAGGTGAAAATTATAGGAAATTCACATTCCAGAGTTCATTTACATACTGTAAACATTTTCATATGAAAATGGCAGAGGTTTGAGTAGTTGTAACAGACAGCAGAAGGTCCACAACACTTAAAATATTTGTCATCTGCCTATTTACAGAAACAGGTTGGCCATTCCCTGCTTGTAATGGCCAAAGCAGTCATCATACATGGCCCTTCATTTGAATTCAGTCCGTTTCGGAGCCCTACCTGTATTTCCCAGCTGCTGCCCGAACGATCACCCCTGTTCTTTGCCTTATTTTTTTATTCTACATTTTTTTAAGTTCCTGCAAAATACCATGAGCTTAACTCACCCACTAGACATAGGGTAGCTAACCATTTTCCATGAGCTGCTGGGGAGCAGAGATACACAGAACATGGTGCCTGCTTTTTCAGTAGAGGGAATGGACCTCAGAGGAAAGAGTTACAGCCCAGTAATACTAGATGGTTTTGCTTAGTGGTTGTTATTTATTTTTATGTTTTGTTATTTCATAAAGTTTTAGGGGTGGGTTTGAAACAAGGATACATTCAATTTATGCCATTTCACAAATGTGACTACTACAATCACATACCACAGTAATGGCTAAACATAAAGTCGGAATCAGAGACTATGTGAACAACAGTTAGGACTAGAGGTGGTGGTGGTGGGAACAGGAAGATGAAAACACAAATATGAGGGCAGTAAAGGCCAACAAAATGGACAGAGCTGAACTTCTTAATGGACTCTGAGCTTCCTGGCAGTCAAGGGAAAAGAGTCACAAAACAATTAGCCTTATTTTCAGAGAGAGGAAAAGGGATAATCCTTATACAGGAGCAGCAAACATTTTTGTATCATGGAGTTCTTAAAAAGAAAAAGAAATCCTCTGCAAAGGATATAGGATGTATCTGTATGTCCCTATGTACAGGTAGACCTCATTTTGTTGTGCTTTGCAGGTACTGTGTTTTTGACAAATTGAATGTGGCCACCCTGTGTCAACCAAGTCTATGGGCACCATTTTTTGAAACAGCATTCACTCACTTCACATCTCTATGTCATATTTTGGAATTCTCTCACTGTTCCAAACTTTTCATTCTTCATCTGTTTGTTATGGTGATCTGTGACCACGGATCTATTACAACTTGCTGAGGGTTCAGATGATGGTTAGCATATTTTAGCAACAACATATTTTTAATTAACATAGTAGACAGTTTTTGTCAGACATAATGCTATGGTATAGTTAATAGACTATAGACTACAGTACAGTGTAAACACACCTTTTACATGCTGTGGGAAAGCAAAAATGGGGGACTCATTTTATGATGATAGTCACTTTATCTCAGGGGTCTGGAGTCGAACTCGTAATATCTCCAAGGTCTGCCTGTAATATATTTCTGAAATATATCATCAGGTTCTTTACAAAATAATATATAGTAATAAATATAGTAATCTTTTGTATTTATGTAACTCTACAGTTTCCAGAACATTCCCACGATTCTGCTCATTGGAGCAGTCTTGGTGAAGAATTGTCACTTCCATTATTATGTTCAAGTCTCAGCATGTAAATTTCTGGCCTTTGTGACTGAATTACGTTCCCTGGCTTCTGGTCCAAGGGTCTTTCCACTTTGTAACACCAAAGAGACATAATCCGATCTGACCCAGGCCTTACCAAGGTAAGGAGGAGCTCTCCCCTCCCAGGAAGCTGTCTCATGGCAATGCCACTGTCCTCCCCAGTAACTTCTCAGAAGCGCGGTGTTGAAAGTCAGAGTCAAAAGCTAAAGTTAGAAACAGTATCAGGCTGTTAAGTAAGAGGGGTCAGCTCGCAGCTGTTCCTGGAGCTTTCTGAATTGTAACGACGTGTCCACTTTGATACCTGAGAATCAATTACAGAGAAACTTTGTCAAGATGGCCAAAATTCAGCCTTAAATAATTGAATTCTCTGCCAAACACTGTCTGCTGTCGTTATCTAGAAATGTAATTATGCAGCTAAATCAAGCAACTAAAATTAGTGTAGTGTAAAAACACCTTGGCGATCTAAAGGGAGGGGAATTGACATTTGGATTTAGAGAAAGCCAATAGTTGAATATGTTTTGCAGTGTCTGAAGCTCTCCCAGTTTCGACAAAATCTATATCCCGAGTCCTGTTTCGAGTTAGAGGTGGAATGTGGCAAGCAGATGTTTGGTTTGAAGGTGATTTTTTAATGATCTCTATGCTTTGAGCATGAGTTGGCTGGCTTCACTTCATGCTCTCAAAATTGTGAAACTCTCAACACGCCCACGTGCTCTCCTGATATGACGATGAGACGAGTGACAATTTGAACGTTACCTGCACCTTCAGTCTGAAGTCAGAGGTGTGTCTGTACCGGCCATCAGTAGAAGGACAGGAAACCCAAAATAAGAAGGGCAAATATTTTTACACATCTTGTATTGTATCCGCCATGATATGGCGCCAAGCACTTGTCACAGAACCCTATGAGGTGAGGTCTATTATTATCTCAGTTTCCCAAATAAGAAAACTGAGGTCCAGAGACGCTAAGCAACTTGTTGAACCTCACACAGCTATTAAGTGGGACACCCAAGTCAGTATAATTTCAATTCATGCAATTCCACACAAGTTTATCTATTAGCATGTAAAGTGTCCAGTGTCCCAGACAATCCTTGGGATATGTTGAAACATCAGACTTCAGGCATTGGCTAGAATATATTTCTCATCTGTAGTTTTAGTGTAGATTAGCTCTGCCTTTAAACTCTGGGTACAGGTTGTCATCTCTTATTAACAGATTGCATATTAATATACAGCAATAGAAAGCTCAAAGACGAAGAATTTTTTTTTTTAATTTAAAGGCACATGAAGTTCTATGACAGAACAAAACACCGCAGTGGGAATGGTGGTGTGATCAGAGACTGTGTTTGCAGCCTGCCCCTTACACACGTAGGACCAGGAGTGAGCCGTCCAGCTAGTGTGAGCCTCGTTCCCCACGTGTCCCTGGAACTGATAATAATACGTCCTTGGGAGAGTTGTGAGAATGAAATTACCAAACAGTTGTAAATCATTTCGCTCATTCTGTGTGCTCTGCAAATATTAGCTGGTGGTGTTATTGTGTTGTTTGCACAAATTGCCCCTTTAAAACGAAAACCAGAGGGGGGGGTGGATAACAAACTAGACCAAGTGTCCGCTTGGTTTCTTTGAGATCAGTCCCCAAGGCTGCCCGTGTTCCCCTGCTTAGGTTTTAAGGGGCAACTGATAATCTATGAATTTACGTTTCTCACTTTTCCTCTCTGAACACCTCATGCAGACTCTGTCCCTTGCCTTTTGTGCCTTTTGCCCCATTTCCTTAGGAAGAGCCCAGATCCCCCAGCCTGACCACCTCTCGCTCCGTCTCCTGCTCTCTCTCTCACTCTCGCCGAGAACTAAATTAATAAAGAGTATTTGGTTAGTCATGTTAGGCAAGCCGTTCCCAAAATAGCACCTTCCATTTTGGTAGCTTCAGCGCTGCAGCTGCTGTGTCTCTTCGTCGTCTGGGAAGAAAACTTTCACATTAAGAGTTGCTGATCCCGGACTTCTTCCTCCCCTCTCTCCGCGTCGATGCGCGCTGGGCTCCTGACAGAAGCCATCTGGCTCTCAGCTCTGTGGTTCGGAAGAAGTCGGGTCCTATAGATTTATTTTTTTCCCCCTAACTCTCCATTGATGTGTTGAGCTTCCGAGGGAATCGTACCTTCCCGTAAAGCATGTTGCCTTCTCAAGGAGTCCTCCTGCATCCTTATGGCGTGCCAATGATCGTTCCAGCAGCCCCTTACTTCCCCGGACTGATCCAGGTAATTCAAGGCCACTGCCAGCGAGCAACTTAACTCCAGAGCGCTCAGAGTAATAATTGGAATTTTTATGGTTGAGAAAGCAAACACTTTTAATACAGGAAAAAGCCCTCATGTAGTCAGTGGGAAGACAGTAGGAAATCAAAAAGATGGATCACCCTGATCCGGCTATTGACATCTCTCATGGCTGAATAAATGGTGTAGTTGAGCTATATTTGCTTGTATCGATCGAGCTGCTGTTTAACATTCATGCCTTTGCTTCGGGAGGTTGACCACGGGGCAAAGGATTTGCTCTCCTTCCCAGAGTTCTGAGGGACTCCGTCTCCCGGAGCAGGTCATGAGGCAGAGTGACTGATCATCAGGCGACTTGGTTAAGAGCTTTCACCCAGGAAACAGCGGGAGCGGGGAAGGTGCATTCATCCTCGTGTTCGCCCTTTTTTGCCTGGATGGTCTGTTTTTGTAGGATCCCCCTTCTCCCCCCACCACTTCCCCAACCTGGGTTGAGTGGTGGCAGAGAGGCAAAAAAGGAACACTCTGCTGATGGTTAACTGATGAAGTTCAGAGATAATTCTAGGAATCCCTTACCAGCTGTTTACATCTTAATGATGGCAAGAAAGTGGAGGATTGAAATGTGCGTTGGTTTTACTTTTAAGGCTATTAATCCTCTGTCGGGAGAATCGTCTACCAATAAGAGATTTGGGGCTGTTTTTTCTTCTTCTTCTTCTTTCTCCTAAGTTTGTCTTTGTAAGCAAGTGTCGGCTTCTGGGCGTGTGTCTGAATTTCTCTGTGGAAGGCTGACATCGACTAGTAACAGAGCCTAAACATCGTGGGAAGCCTGGATGTTTTTTTGCTGCAGTTTGTTTATTTTTTGCTTGAGAACAACCGTCTCTCTTTGTAATGATTCTCCACCTCATTTCTACAGGAAAGGGAAAACCCACATGTAGTTAGTGTGCCCTTTTACAACTTTATCTTTGTGCTTCCCCCTCCACACTATTTTAAAATTCTGCAACAGCCTAGCCCGCGGATTAAGATTTCTGGGAAGGGTGCTGGCTAAGCACCTTTATTCTCATTTGCTGAATGTTGTTGTTACCTCTTGTCACCTGTAAGAACTCTGATGGTGATCTGAGCCATCCAGGGGTGATTCCACGTCATAACAAAACATTCTATCATCCCAGATTAATGGGTCCTTGCTTGTTTGGGCGTCTTCCTGTATCACAGGGGAGAAATAAGCAAACTGCCTGGGGAGTGGTCCCTAACAACCTGGAGATGGTTCCACCTTTCCGGGCGTAAGCAGGCCGGCGTGGCCGGCGTGGAGTCTGAAGGAGGCACTCCGTGGCAGACTGGAAGGCAGGCCTTTTGCTTCTCTTGGGGAACTTGGGGTGAAGGTTAGCCTTTGGAGACAGACCCCTGCCGCCCCGTCCGATAAATAATTACAAGCGAATCGTGCCCTTCACTCTATGCTGATGGATGCTGAAATTGCTTCTGAAAGTTCTCATAAGTTCCTGTTATAGATTAAGTGCCGGTGCAGGAGAAATAACGGCACCCACTGAAATGGGTGAATGTAATCAGGCTTAATGGACTCGAGAGCTTGTTGGGAATTAAATAACTATCGATTTGCTGGAATGTTGCTGTCATTACGAAATGCCACTCTGGACGTATTACCCCAGTGATGGATGAGAAGATACACGGGCCAGCTGAGAAATTGGGGAGGCCCAGTTTCTTCCTCCTTTGCAGAGCGTCTGAGAGACGTATCCAGTTATTTGGGGGAGGGACGAGTGACTTTGCTTGCAAATCTTCGCTGGATCACCCTTTGTTTTCCCAAGTGACACCTCTGGTAACTAGTTACCTGTAAGTCAGGGAAGCAGTGTGGCGGGGAGCCTCTGGACTGGCTGCTGTGACACAGTTCATCTTCTTCCTCTCCCACCCTCGTCGAACACGCTGAAATGCTATGGGCAGGGAGAGACTGGCCTTATTTCTGGTTTTCTGAGACAAACTATGTTATTTATCCATTGGCATCAGGAAACTCAAACACTCCATTGCAGTTGACATTTGTAAGCAGAGGAAAGGCAACTCAAAGAGAGAAAAACTGTAACACTCACACACACACACACACACTCACACACACACACACACACACACACACACACTCACCTGTCAGCTGATGCTTCTGGTGTCAGCTGCCCTGCATCCTCGCAGACTAAACCAGCTTGCTTACCAGTTCAACTCACATTGATCTTGTGGGTTTCTTCCCAACACTTTAAGACGCAAGGGCTTTCTCTTAGAGGGAATGAAGCTGCCACCTGCATCTTCCTGATGTGACCAGCGAGACATTCAAAGGATGTAAAAAGAGAGTGTGTGCTCCATCCTTGGTAGTAAGTTCCCTGTGACTGCAGATATGCGAACAGAGCTGTGGTGGCCACTTGGCAGGTTGTTGTATCAGAATTTGAGATTCCTTTCAAAGCCCTTCCGACCTGAAAAGCCCGTGATTCTATGGCATAAGGACTTCCTTTTCATGATCCTTTCAAGTGTGGCTTTTTTTTTTTTTTTATTGCTCTGTTTTTGTCTGCTCAGTTAAAAGAAAAAATAATTGATCAGACATCATAAGAAGCTTTTAAGAGAGCATCACCTTATCCTGCAAAGGCAGTGAGTGTAGGTGTTTCCTAATAATTCTAGGGGTGTTACTCACTAGAGTCTTTTGTCCCAGGAGTAGATTCAATAGTGACCACTGGGCCCACCTGCCATCCCCAAGGAAAGCTAGACTCTGCCATATTTGATCTCCTGAACCCATCTTTCAATGTCTGAACTTGTTGAATGTATAGCAAGGTAACTAGTTTTTCCTGCTAGCCATGAAAAGAATTCCAGAGTGACTGTGGAGGATTGAGCAGAAGCAGTTTGGAGAATTTCATGGGTAGCGAGAAGCAGAAGACAAAAGAACAATATTACAAAGAGCAGTGTATAAACTTTGCCCCTTTGCCCTTGGCGTGCACCCCAAGTCTTGGTATCTTTGGGTAAGAAGAACCAATGTGTGTTCCCATCAAACCTCTTTATTAACTTCTCAACTTCCAACAATACCTTGAATGATCAATGAGTTGTCTGACCTGAGAACAGAGGAGAATTGATGAGTCAATTGTCAGTCAACCTCAAGTCCAAGAAGCTACCACGAGGACGTCCCCCAGCTGTAGATCCTGGCCACACAATGCCAAATGATATCATCCGAACAGCAGCCTTGTAACTGGCTCGGCTGGTTAGTGTTTGAGTTAATGAGCCCTTGGTTCTGGGTTCAAATTCAGGCTTGCGCCCCTCACTCTAGATATATGTCCGACAGTGTGACAGTCACAGCCAGATCATTCTCCACATGGGGCCACATCATTCCCATCTCATCCAGATATTACAGAGCGGATCAGGAGACCATTCTCCTAGATGGAGGACAGTGTTAACAGCCACATGCAGCTCCCCATGCACTTGTTAACGTAGTTATTCCGTCACTGCACACATATTCCATATCAGGCACCTGGAAAACAAAGGTGGTAGTTAGAGCCTCTGACCTGTGGGTTCACGGCCCAGTGGAAGACGACATTAGATAAAAGCAAAAGTCTAATGCTATGGTGCAAACAGTAGGGAAGCATGATAAGTGATCATTATTGAGAACTTGCAGTGTGCCAGGCGCTGTGCTAAATACTTAGATTTTCTCAATTTATTCCCACAATATAGTAGTCCCCCCTTATCTGTGGGGGATATGGTCCAAGACCCTGAGGGGATGCCAGAGATGGTGGAGGGTACCGAGCCCTACATATACTATGTTTTTTCCTATACATACCTACCTATGATAAAGTTTAATTTATAAATTAGGCCGAGTAAGGACTAACAATACCTAATAATAAAATAGAACAATTACAACAAAGTACTGCAAAAAAAGTTATGTGAATATGCACTCTTCGTCTCTCTCTTTCTCTCTCTCTCTCTCATGCTTTGTTCAAAGTTAATGTCTTTTCCATCTTAACTAATCCCTTATGAAGCACTGTGGCCGTAACTTTGGCAGTCTGAGGTGTGTCAGCAAGACTAGCATGGATTTCTTTTCCCTTCTTCCCCATCCCAGGGAGAGAAGGTTTGTTCTTACTGTAGATCTTAGCACTCTCCGTGTATGACTTTGTTTCAAGAACTTTCACCTTTTCGCTTAAAGGAAGCACTTGACAGCTTCTCTGGTCCAAGGGGACTGCCAGCATCACCACTTTTGCACTTTGGGGCCGTTGTTACGTGAAATAAGTGTCACTTGCCATGACCTGGGAGTTGATCTGATAACCGAGATGGGTATGAAGCATGGGTGGGATCTGCTGGACAAAGGGGTGACCCACGTCCTGGACGGGGCAGGAGGAGACCGGGTGGGACAGCACCACTCAGAAAGGCACACAATTTAAAACCTAGGAATGATTTACTTCTGGAATTTTCCATTTAATATTTTCAGGCCATGGTTGACCACAAGTAACTGAAACCTGGAAAAGTGAAACCATGGATGTTGGGGGGCAGGGAGGGGGCTGCCGTAACCCTAAAGCTGGGTGCTGTTGTTCTGCCCTCCCTTATCTGTAATTTTAAATTCCAAAGAGCTTGGAAAATCAGGGTTTTATTTTTTTCGGGAGGTGGGGAGTTGGGCACCAGAACGCATTTTGGAAGACAACTTGACCTGAAATGATGTGTGGCTATTTATAGACTTCCTTTACCCCGCGTAGTGTGAACATTCATATATTTTGCTATGGGAATATTTATGTGTTTGATTTCAGAGTGCTGTCCCAGACCCCACTGAGAGGGTTACATAATCTGTTTCCAATGAAACACTGTTCTGGAAGAGAAAAATCCAAAAAAATCTGAGTTCCAAGGTACAGGTGACCCCAAGGGTCTCAGATAAGGGATCATAGTCATTCATTATGTTGCCCTTTCTGCATATGGGAGAACCTGAAACTGACCCTTAAAGAAAGGTCACTTGCCCAAGGTCACAAGGGTTGTCAGTGACAGAGCTGAGATTTGGACCAGGTCTGACGGACCAGAGCCTTCCCTCTTAACCACTGATCTGCTGTTGAGGTGCATCCACAGGAGCACATAGCAACGCCCAGGAGAGGGAGCAGGTGGATGCATCTTGCAGTAGAGAAGAGGGTGGTTCCAGAGGGAAAGGTGGCCTTTGAGTTGGGCTGTAGAGCATCAGCAGACGTTCACTGGGCGTGCAAAGGAGGAAGTCCTCCCTCGCAGAGCAGAGAACTTGGGTGAATTCATGGTGTCAGGTTGACACATCAAGACAGAGCTTCAGTATCTTCCCCAGTTCCCTGGCCCTGTGGGATTTGACCTTGTTTACTCATAGGTCTCAAAGGTCAAAAGACATGAGTCTGGAGGAGCTGGGAGGACTCTCAGAATTGAAACTTCTAAGCCCTAAGTCTCTGTGTGCCCAGGTAGGAATGTTCTCTGTAATGCCCTCCTGTGAATCTGGCAGGTGAATGTCAAATTCCTCAGATTTGAGCCCTGATCACTCTTTGCCGTCCTTTCTCTTTTAGACAGTAAGGCCTCTCAAGGCTGAGTGTTTTCCACCTTCCACCCCACAGAACTAGACGGTAGCAGAGAAATACTGATTGATGCCTCTCTTGACATGAGTAGCAATGGTACGAGCAAACTGCACTCGGGATTTGGAAGCAGAAATCAGCATCCTTGACTTTGGCAATGCATTTTATGAGATATGTGCATACACATATGCAACGATACCAAGAATGATCAAAGCGCTCTTTTTAACATGGGACCAAGAGTAAGCAACTCTACAGAAAGGTTGAGAAACACATAGGGTACATGCAGGTCATCTGGGTAGACTTAAAAGAAGGAAACCTGTTTTGCTGTGTGGCTGGTGGAGCCATTTTCAGGTCTTGATACTGCTGCCCTGCAATGTTATCTACATGCTCGGAGTATCCGCTGATTGGGAAAGAAATCAGAATGCATGCCTCATAGGAGTGCTGGCGGTGTCGTTCACTTTGAGGTTGCTCCATCTTAGTCACTAAGTGACTTTTCTGTACTTTTCTGTACAGAGAGGCCATGTCAACAGCAGACTAAATTAAAGAGTCAGGGAGGTGGCAAAGAGAATTTGGAGTCAAACAGGTCCAGGTTGATAGATTGGCTCGGGCATTTACTAAGCGTGTGGCCTTGGGCTTGTCAATTAACCTCTCCAAGGCTGTTTTCCCAGCTACAAAGTGAAAACAGGGCTACCTGTCTTGCAGAGCGGTTGTGAGCTTTCAGTATGATTCATCTCTTCATTCAGCAAGTATTTACTGAGCACCTACTGCATGCCGGGCTGTGAACCACGAGTGTGGGTGCTGAGGCAGAGTGGAAAACACACAAGGTCCTCTCCAACATGAAGCTCATACCCTAATACGTGGGAAAGGTCTGGCATGTATGTGTATATATAATGTTCACTCTGTATTGTTCTGAAGAGAGAGAGAGAGGACAGGTGTTACTCAAAACTCTTTTATTTTCAAGTGACACAAATTTAATTCATATTGGTTAGAGGGGAAAAATGAAAGTGCCCAGTTTCAGGCACGGCTGAATTCAGAGGCTCCAACATCCCGTCATGTCTCTCCACAACTCCGAAGTAGTCTTCTCTGCTTGATCTTCGCTCATGAGCACATTTGAGTCCAACTCGTGACAAAGATGGTCCCCAGAAACCTCAGACTTCCATCCCAACCCATCTTAGCACGTCTCTTTCTCAACTGCAAAAATTCCACATAGCAGTCTCTTTGGCTTGTCTTGCAAGCCACACCCACCCCCACATCAGTCATCTTGACTCTGCCAGAGTCAAGCTGGAGCGTGGGGTCAGGCCCAGCCGAGCGGTTTGGGCTATTGGAGTAAAGGAACAATCAGAGTCCTGTTATCCAATTGGGGTGCTTGACAGGCAAAACAAAAGCAAAAACAAAAACAAACAGGTTCTCAACGAGTTGAGGTCTATTACAACTGTCTGAATAGAAGTTTTTACAAACATCTGAACATGGTTTGTTTTTTTTTTTCCCAAACCTTGCACACACCTCCCCAGGGAAGAAAGTGGTGGATTTCTGATCTTACTTATCAGATTACTTTTTTTTTTTTTTTTTTTTTTTTGCCAGTGATCATATTCACTGACTTTCATCTAATGCATCTTGTTTCTCCATCATGACTGGATGAATCAGAGGCAGACATGCCAGTTTTATTCAGTGTCTTCCCCCCCTAAAGTAATTACAGCAGTGTCTCCCACCAGGGCATGCGTGGGATGTCCCCACCTTTTTACAGGTGAGAACACCATGATCCACGGAAGTAAAGACAGCCTGGCAAGGACATCCAGTAACCCCATAACTGAGGCAAGATGGGGTTTCTCACATCATGCAACCACATCACTTCTTCTTAAATTAGCAATACATACATAAATAAGTATATAAAGAGATACCAAAGCCGTCCAGTTATTAAGTTTGAAATAACGTGGACCTTCCACCATCTCAAAGCACTTGGAGAGGCCAGCAGTTTGCCCCATGCTGTCGTATAGAAATGCATTTTTTTTAATTAAAAGATTAAAGGGACACTGTCAATCTCTTCTGATTAATAGCAGTCCTATAAAAAGGATGTGTTTCTGCAGCAACCATCTGTCATTTTGATCATTTTGAAGGCATGCTATCTCAGCAAGTATGCTTTTTATAATACGTTGGCATGGGGCAAGCGGGGCTGGAGAGACTTGCAGACTTCACACTCTACTTTGCTGCTTTGGTGTTCAGCAATCTGAGCCTTTGATGGCGAACCAGAGCCCCCTCCCCCTCTTTTAAAGGTTGTTTTGGGTAAGTGCCTCCCTGGCTAGCTTAAGATAGAGACACTCGCCCCTGTTTATGTGTCTCTCCCGTCTAAAGATAGACTCATCACACATGCATCCCACCAGCATGCAAGCAGCTAGCTCGTCCACTTGATTAACTGCCGAACCCTAAAAGCTCTCCAGAAGCCCTGAACACAATCCCCTGTGGGTCTTTTCCTCTGGGCGAATGGGACTGCTGTCTTCTGCAAAGCCCAGTTTCCAGCTTGAGTGCTTCAGGCTTGTAAAAGTAAGAGGCAGAGGCCCTGGGAAATTCATTCATTCATGGCAATAATGATCATGGGTACCATGCTGGAATCTCTTGTAAGCTCTGAGGACACTAAGGTGACTAAGATCCAGTCCCTGTCCTCGGAGGTAGCTTAGATGGCCACGGCGTTGGCAGTCGAGCTGGAAGTGAAACA
This sequence comes from Camelus dromedarius, assembly GCF_036321535.1. NCBI lineage: Eukaryota > Metazoa > Chordata > Mammalia > Artiodactyla > Camelidae > Camelus > Camelus dromedarius. Next base: position 4,946,690 of record NC_087459.1, on the reverse strand, counting down.
TAGATGCTTGAAGGTAGATCTCTGTAGAGTGTCAGCCCCACTCAGCCCACCCAGTACGTGGTTTTTACCACTATCAGTGGCTCAGGCAAGGTTTTCTACACTCCCAGGACCATGACCTCTGACACTGCCCATCATTCCCAAATGACAGGGCTTCTGGTATGTTCCAGGGGACAAAGAGTGTGTTTTGTTTGTTTGTTTGTTTTTCTTTTTCTTTTTTCTGAGAGGAAAGGGTGACAGCAGGGCTCTGTCCCTGAAGCAGTGGCTGGCTCTGCCTTGTCCTTGCATCTGGCTCAGAGTAACGCGGCAGAGTCCGGCACATTGCCGCCAAGGGAGAAGGTGGCCTCCCTCAGCTGTTACCTTCCCTTCCTCTCTCTAATCTGCACTGGCTCCCGGAGGTGGGGAAGATTTAGTGACCAAGGAGGCAGTCAGCTACTGCATTCCATCGTGTTCTCACAAACCACTCTCTAAAGATCTATTTCTTCACGTTTCATGAGGCAGCACAGTTAAGGATTTAGGCCAGAGAACTGAGAGTAGAGCATTTAGGCCAGGGAAACCTGAGCCTGGCCATGGCCCTCTGTTGGTGACTTTGGGAAAGTGGCATGACCTCTCGGAGCCTCCACTTCTTCATCTATAAAATGGGAGCAATGTCCCATATGCTGTGTCTGCCAAAGCAACGTCAGGAAGGAAAGAACTCAAAGGTGATCACCCCCTGGGGCCTTTGCAGTCCAGCCGTGATGACACCCTGCCCAGGGCTGGCTGTTCCTCTCAGCCCGACCTGAGCCGCCCCTTGGCCCCTGCGTGATACGGGGCTTCACCTCCTCTCTGAGCTCCCACTCACCTGTCTCAGCTTGACAGCAGGGACGGCCACACCCCCTCCAAACGGGAGCCCTGAGGATTTGATGTGATAATGTTTGTCAAGCAGCCAGAGCAGCACCTGCTCATTGTGGGAGCTCCATAGCGCTTGGCCAACGTCGCCGTTGTCATGGTTTTCCATGCTGCCCTGGGTTGCTGCAGTATCTTTTTCTTAGGAAGATGCTCTAGGTTTGGCAGGGGGTGGGCACGTGTGCAGCTCTCTGCTCTTGTTTTTGATGGAGATTCCTGATAACCAGGGACACACATTTTTGGTGCAGCTGAACAGAGTGGGGTACAATCAGGGATTTCCTGCTGTGGGGTTTGACAGTCTTAGTCCATGGCCTTGGTGGGCATGAAGCCCACATCCCCTCCCATTTCCTAAATCAGGAGCCCGGGGGGATGGGACTGCTGGACACACATGCAGAAGGATGTGCAGGTCTCAGTCACATGGAATCCTTACCCAGATCTTTGTCCACTTGCTCTAGCAGGACATCTGGGGCTGGAACTGGGGCTGGGTGGGAAGAGGGGGAGGGTGGGCTTTGAAGGGGAAAAGAGAGGCCCATCCCCTCTCCTCCATGTGGCCACAGCCTTCTGGGGACAGACTCTTTGGGACCACCCACACCCCTGTTCCATGCAGCTCCTGGCACACTGTGGGCGCTTAATAAATGTTAAATAATAAGAATAGCTGCCATCTGTCAGCGCCCGGTGGCAGGGAGGCTGTGTGAGCACAGGACAGCTGACTGGCACTGCGCAGCTTGTAGGGAGCCTTCGGGGAAAAACGCAGCTCTGAGTCGCTTCGAGGACTTCCTGCGTCAAGGTGTTCGCCAGTCCTGCTACTGATCAGGACCCTGGGCAAGTTCATTAACAATGCAGGTGTCCACTCTGAACCCCAGATCGTCTACACCAGAAGGCAGGGAGCAGGACCCAATGAACTGCGTGCCTCACGGGCAATCCTGGGTTTCTGATGAGCAGTTGGATTCAGGAACTGGTGTTGACCGACAATGCAGGGGCTTTGTTAGGGTTTAAAAGGGGTGGAGAATCTGCCCTCTGAACAGACAGCACCATAAATTCATACTTCCGTCACTTTCTTGGAAGAAAATGCCTACTGGGCTTTTCACATTTGGTTATAATAAAAACAACAGCAGCTGCTTGTTTTCAGGCATTTACTATGTTCCAGGCCATGTGTAAGGCCTTTCACCTGCCGTCTCTAAGTGAAGCACTGTATTTTAGAGAGGAAAAAGCAGAACAGGCTGGCTTAGGGATGTGGGCCCCGCAGCAGACTACCTGATTCACCTCCCTCGTTCACCTCTGTGACCTTGGGCACCACTTACTACCTGTGTGACCTTGGGCATGGTTCTTCCCCTCTCTGGGTGGCAGTCACCTCATCAGGTGGTAGTTACAGGGACCAAAGTCCACAGCACAGCTACTGGCACTGGGGAAATACTCAGTGCGTGTATCAGCAAGTTGATTTCCAAGTGAACTGCAGCCCCACCGCAACCAAACTACAGGACAGCGGCAACACTGGGTGCCTGGTATATATACATGTAACTATGTATGTGTTTGCAGTGTGTGTGAGCTGAGAGTGCCAGCTCTCCAGCCAGACTGCAGACTGCTGGGTTAGAATCTAATCTCAGCTTTGCCTCCACGGGGAAGCTCCTAAACGATTCTGGACTGCGGTTTTCTCATCTGCAAAACGGGCAAATTAAAAGCACCTAAATACATGCTTTTGTGTCCACCAGCGTTGGGTGGGGACAACACCAGAGCTGCCTTTGAAAATCACACGAGTGAACACTTGTACCTCACTGTCATGGTACTTGGTGTACAGTAAGGTCTCTGCCAAGGATAGAAATAATAATATAATAAGGATGATGCAATTACTGCTACATTATGTACATGTAATAATATGCATTAGGTATAATACGCATACAGAAAATGCATAGAAATATAATTATCACATATAATCATATAATGATTTTTAAATTATACTATTTTATATAATTATGTGACATATTATTGATTATATAACAAGTGAAATGTATCATAATTAGATGCAACAGCAGGCACCATTATATAACAGTTATATATAACATCATACATTATAATAAATTAACACATTACATACTATACTATATAGTACTATGTGTCATTGTATACATCGATCATAATTTATATAAATATAATTGCTGTTATGTAATATATAATGCATGACAATTATTATATAATTATATTACTACATTATTATCTTATAATTATATCATTACATGATAATAACTATCTTATTGCTATTTCTAGTCATGCTGTAGCTCCTAGTCACTCCACTGGGTACTTTCCTTAGAATATTTTTACTACGGCACCAAACTATCCTGGAAAGATGGAAACTAGGGCTCAGCCAAGTGAAACACCTGCCCCAGCTCTCAGGGGGGGTTATGGCAGACCCAGGGTTTCCGCCCAGGCAGCCGGGGTCCCGACCGGTGCTGGCAAGGACCCTGCCGTGCTGTCCGGCTCTGGTGATGTCTCCCCACCCTCCACGGGGAACGGCCTTTCTCTTCCCCGTACCACATCTTCCGAGCAGAAGGCTAACACGGTTTTGTGCCGCTGTCATTTCTGATCTGCTCTCCTCCCTCTGCCTGGCAGCCCTCTGTCAAGAGGGCTTGTTCCCCGTGGAAGCCTCATTCCTCCGGGAGAAGATCAAAACAGAAGGTGGGGTGGTGGCAGAGGGTGAGGAGGGCACTGCTGGGACACGGTCCTCGTGGCTTTGCTTACAAGACCTTCCTTTTGGTTATCAATGTCTAAGCCTCCTGGAAACACACTTCCCGTTTTCCCTTTAAACACACATCAAGCAACGTTACCAACACACACTCTCTGTCAAACATGTCAGTTACTCCAGGGGCCGCAGACAGCTTGCAAGCGATGTCTTCTATTGTCACTGTGGTGGTGTGTTATTTCTCCCTTCAACAGCTCTGCATTTGTTCTGGTGAGAGGTGTAAACACCGAGGTGCCTGCTCTCAGGGTGGTTTTGACAGGAAATGTGAAATTGACACGGACTGGCCAATGACCATCTGAACAAGGCGGGCTCCTCCGGCCTCACAGAGCGTGGCTGTACGGGTGGCCCTGCGTTTGCCTGAAGCCCTTTCCAGGAATCTGAGTGGGGGCTTAAGGACTCTAATGAGCTGGGGCTCGTTTCACACCTGGCGCGTTGGCAGGTGGGTCCTGTTGTGATTTAGCTGAGGGGCTTGGTACCGCCTGCCAGAGGGCCTAAGACTCGTGTGGGGGCCGAGCAGATGCTGGACGCGTTCACCCATCATACAGCCCGCCAGTCATCAGCCGCCGAGTCCCATCCCTGTCTATGTTGTAGGGGACCGGAGTTCCCACCTGCTCCACGGTGATGGGGTAGCCTGGGGATGGATCAGAAGCCTCCCATTGCCGAGGGGAACGCAGAGCATATGGGAATCTTATCTGTGCAAACAGTTGTGGGGTTTCAGTGTGCGACGCTGTCTGCCTGTGTATTTTCTTTAGCGTCTGATTCCAGCAAGTCAGTGCCTTGCCAAGGGGCACTTTGGCACTTTGGGAGTGCCCCCACCCCGGGGATGGGCAAGGTGTGTGTCTGATGACTTCTCTGCTTCCTGGCTTCCCAACTTCCTCCCGTGCCGGCATTTGATCTAAACTTCCCATCGCAATCAAGCCCCCCTCCCTCCTTGGTTAGGTAGCCTTTTCTCTGTCATCGTGGTTCACTCTGTCGGGGTCTGGTTGCCCACACACTGTGGTGTATTTTCAGTGTCCCACGTGGCCCAGGAGCACCTGCTTCATTCATGCCTTTGTGCTCAGATCTGCCCCACTCTCAGAGATAAGTTGAGAAGAACCATTTGGCTTTCTGTGGGTTGAAAGATGACAGATGATCCACCATTTTGAATGTCAAGAAACCAAAAGAGGATTCTTAAATGTGGATATTTTTGTTAAGATCACTTTGGTTGAAGGAACAGAACCCAATCCTGGCTAGCTTAACAAAAATATAGTAGGGGCGGTATTTATATTTTTACTGGGTTTTTTTTTTTTTTTAGGTGTGATGCATAAACAATTGAATGCACAGAAACTCTTGGATTCAAAAGAGGGGAAAAGAGAAAATCAAGCCAAGGGAGGTACAAGAGGTTGGGAAGACCTAGGGACCTTGGCAGATAGAGTTTCTGGACATTCTCTCTGGGTGAGGAGTGATCCTGCCCACAGGGGCATTAAGCCGTGCCCAGAGACATTTTGAGTTGTCATAACTGGAGAGGGGTTGCTTCTGGCACATTGTAATGCATAGAACAACTAAAATTATTCAGAATTCTCAAGAATTGCCTATCTCAAAGTATCAACCAAGCCATGTTGACTAGGCACACAGTGACTGGACTGCAAAGTCCGCCAGCCTCTGTGTGCCTGCCACTCAAATTTCCTATTTCCAGGAAAGCGATTAGGGGTCCAGCTCAGGGCATGTCTCCATCTTTGAATCCGTGAACTATGTCCAGACCTCAGGTACTTGGAGCCCATTTGGAGTAGTGTCGAAGAGCCCTGAGGAAAGGGAGGTGGGGTAAGAGTTTCTGTGACCCAGGAGCCTCCCCAAGAGATGGGCTTTACAGGGTTGGTGACAGCCTTCAGTGGACCTCACCTGTGGCTGAGGTCCAGGCCTGCTAGCACCTTCCCCACAGAGCTGTCTGCCAGCAGGAAGCGAGTCACACCTTGCTGTGGGTCTCAGTAGAAGCAGCCAATTTGCTTGGCCTTTGATTTAAGCTTATGCCCCCCTTCTTGGGCTCCTTTCCAACAGAAATTTCATTTAAAAATAATCTCCTATTTTTCTAGTTATAAAGTTAATTCAAGGTAAGTGCTAAATAAGCGTGGCAATCAGAAAACCACAAACACACACACACCCCCCACACACACACCCCACATACACACACCCCCCCACACACACACCCCACACACACACACCCCACACACACACCCCACACACACACACCCCACCGCACACACACCCCCCCGCACACACACACCTCACACACACACCCCACACACACACACCCCACACACACACCCCACACACACACACACACCCGCACACACACACCCCACACACACACCCCACACACACACACCCCACACACACACCCCGCACACACACACCCCACACACACACCCCCCACACACACACCCCCCACACACACCCCACACACACACCCCGCACACACACACCCTGCACACACACCCCCCGCACACACACCCCGCACACACACCCCACATACACACCCCACACACACACACCCCACACACACACACCCCACACACACACCCCACACACACACCCCACATACACACATGAATTATAATCCACCACCCGCAAGTAACCACTTCAAATCACTGTCTGTACCTCTAGTCATTTTTCTATACACATATTCTCTTCCAAAAAAAGTTCTCATACCCTCATCCCACACATAAAGATTTGTATCACTGGCAGCCAGCACCTTTTTTTTTTTTTTAAATAAAAAGCTTTTAAAAATAGAATCAATGATTTTTTTTTAACTTAGGAATATCCTTTATGTTAGGTACATAAAGACTAAGGTGATATTTTAAGACAAAACGCACATCCTATGTTCTCTCCCGTTCCTGCAGCCACGGCACGGTAGTAGCTGGGGATTCTAGTAAATGGGTCATCTGGAAATTAAGTATTAAGTCAGATGGGAAGAGGAAGGTTGGGGCGAAGGCAAGGAAGCAAGCAAACAATCCCAGGGATGAGAGACTTTCATGAGAAAGAAGCAGAGGTGGGCTGGCTCCAACCCACCAGGTGGGTGTTCCTCTTCCCACCTTTCCGTCTGTGATCCATGAATCAAAGGTGGTGAAGCGCGAGGAAAGGAAGATCTCCATCACTACCAGGAAGCCTTGAGTGCACGCATGACTCGTGGAACACAAAACTCTCTCTTAGGACCTGGTTCGAGTCCAGGCTCACGTTAAGACTACAACTTGGGTCAAAAACCAAGCTACTCAAGACATCACGACGTCTTCCGGGCAGCCTTCCCTCAGGAGCTGAGACTGGGAGACAGACCAGACTTGGCTTGTCAGCTCTCATCGCTCCTGCCTGAGTATTTCTCCTACAAACCAAATGCACGTTGACAGCATAAGATCAGTTTTCAATTTAAATGACTTTGCTTTCTCTCTTAAAAAACGAAGTCCGTCTCCTAATTCCATTAAGTCCTAAAAGTATAACATATTCCCTTTATAGACTGGAGAAAGAAATCAGAGACGAGGCTTGCCAGTGGCATTGGGAGGTGAGCCTGCCTGCCCGCGTTGGAATGTGCGCGGGAAACGCACAAGACCTTTCCTCCATCTGTAGCTTACCCGTTAACGTTCTTCCCTGTCCGTCTTTATATCTGACCCTCAAAATCAAAATGAGGGTGACGACATGCCAGACGCATTTCAGAGGCTGAAGTGTCGGTGGGGTGGTGGTTTGGAAACGCAGATGGCTCTAGCTTGGCTTCCATGTGTGTTCATTGATTGAGTAAAGATTTATTGAAGGGGCAGTGTGGGATGGACAGCAGGGTTGCAGGAGTAAATAAGACCACTTAGATTTAATAGGGGAAAGCCGGCAATAAGCCGGAGAACATCAGATGGTGTTAAGCACTGTGAAGAAAATAAGACAGGTTACATGATAGCGACTGAGAGGCTCATTTTGGATGATTGAAGGAGGGGAGGTGTGGAATTTGAGCTCAGATCTGATTGACAAGCAGGGGCCAGTTGTGTAATGTCCTGGTGTAGGGAAGGAAGTTCAGCAAGGGGAAAAGCAGAAGCCCTACGGTGGAATGCTATGGGCGCACATGGGGCTAGCAGGAATGCTCAGTATGGCTGGGACCTAGGGGATGAAGGGGTAAGAAGCAGAATGGAAAGTCAGCTCTGTCGTCTGCCCCCTTTTAGGACATGGCAGGGAGTTTAGATTTTGGTCTAAGCAAGATGGAAAACCTCTGGAGAGTTTCACGTAGAGAAACACCATGATCTGATGTTACATTTTTACAAGATTGCTCTGGAAGCTAGATGGGAGATGGGAAAATGGTCTTTAGTCGGACAAGATGGGAAACAGGAGAACCGGGAGGACCACCGGTGTGCATTGAAGCGGAAGTGCCAACACCAAGGCAGCCATGGCTGGCTAATCAGTGTCCATTCCTCATGCTGCCATTTCTTCGATCTTCATTGGCTAGAGAGTTCTGCCCTGAAAGGAAGGACAGATTTCAGCGGGGCGGGGTGGAGCAGAAAATCACAATGATTATGGAAAAGAGGGGTGGAACCCACTGGGGGTTATTGAAGTGTGTCTGTGTCTGAGGGTCTGGTAAGTTGTGTTGCTTCAGGGGAATGCAGCATGTGTGTTTAATTGTTAATGACCCAAAAATACATCCAAGGGCGACAGGCCAACCTGCTTGAGCATGGGGGATCAGTCCGGATGCTGTACCGAAGCTCTGAGCAACGTCTGGCGCGCCACGTGCTTGCTCTTGGACTGGATTTTCCATCACAGGACACTTCCGTCTTAGGGCTGACTGGCTTTCCCTTTCTTTTATTTCAGTAGAAGTAGGGAAGTCCCCTGGGGTCTCAATGTCTCCACTTTTGTACTTTGTGACAACAGCAACAACTTGGGAGCTTGGATTCAGACAGACCTGGGTTCCAGAACCAGCCTTATCCCCGATTAGATTTGCTCGTGAATAGATTATTTGGCGTCTCTGAGCCTCAGTTTACTCATGCGTAAAAGAGAATGAAATGTTCATATGTCAAAGAGCAACAAAAAAGATTACAATGCGTGACTGGCTAATTTCCTTCCTTCAACAATTCTTCAGACGTTTATTAAGCATCTGCTCCATGAAAGACACAATGCTAGACGTTAGCAGAATGATGCCCAGAGAGGCAGGTTACAGTCCCTTCCTTAGCGGAGTTCATGATCCCATTGGGAAAAGAGAACAGAAAACAGAACAGCGACAGCAATACATGAATTGATGGATTACGGCTGCAGTAAGTGCTGTGAAGAAAGTAATGTAGGAAGGAAAAAAGAGGTAACGATGGTCAGGGAGACCAAGACACTCTGCCCTTGAGCTCACCTTCCCCAGTGTCTTGAGATCCTTCCATCAGCTCACGCCTCCACTTTTCTGAGCTTCCTGGGTTTGTCTTGGAGGCACCTAATACTGCCCCCCTCCACGCCTCAAGTACGCACGTCCACCGCTCAGTGCAGCTCAGTGTGCAGGAGCCGGGAATGTGCTTTTCCGGAGTTTGGGAGCCACCTGTTTCTGGGAGTGCCATGGAAACGCACATGCCGTCACTTGATCTTGAGGCCCAGGCGGGGAATTTTCAGCTGTCGGCAGCTGTCTTTTCTGATCCACTGCCGAGGAGTTTCCAACCCCACGAAAAGCCCGTGGTGACCCTCACCAGGGATTGTGTTACCACTTGCTGGAGCTGAGAAAGAAAGAGGGGCTCCTGCAGAGTGATTTGTGGACACGGGTTTTTAATTAGGGTGGCTGGAAATTCTCCCTTGAAGTGTATGTCAGACTGTGAGTATATGGTCTTGCAATGGTGGGGTTTTTAACTTCCGCTTGGTTGTCAAGTCACCCCACAGCAGAAGCATTCTTAAGTATCTCTGCTGCGGAAACAGCCATGACTCTGCGGCTTTGTGGCTTCTGGGTGGAGAAAGTCCTCCAGCTTTTCAAAGGAGGTCAACTGGACACTGCGGTACAGTGTAACCTAAGTCTTTGCACATGTCCCCCATCAGAGCAGAAAGGACTGCCCTGTCCCCTATTCTGGGCCAGATGACCACATAGGGGGAGACTGAGTTTGCATGCCCTGTTCTCAGAAGTGACACCATCCCACCCTGGATGTAGTTGTGTGCCATCCTAGGAACAGCTAGCCCTTCCCTTTCACAAGAGAACACCAGCCGGGGAACTGTAGAACTGATCGGAATCCGTCTCCCACCAAGTTCTTGCTTCAGGCTCTCCCTCTCTGCTGTTTGGTTGGCTCAGTACTTCCAGGGCCCTTGGGGCCCAAATCCCAAAGAGGAATAGATCAGAATAGAGTGATGAAGAAAGCCAGAAGTTGTGGCCCTTCTCCAGGAAGACAGTGATAATGGTCCCGCCTGCAAGCACTGGCTCAGGGGTACTTCTGCATGTTCCATGTAGTTCTAGAAAGACCCTGGGGCTGGAGGGCTGAAGACTGCACTCGTGGTCCAGATCTGCCCCCCGATGTCTGTACCTCCAGAAGCAAGTCTCCTGGCTTCTCTGTTCCTCATTTATGGACATGGAGTGAAGGAGAAGACCAAAGTAGAAGTTTTCAAACAAGATTCGTACACATCTGAGTGTGTGTGCACACATATGTGCACACGTTCCTTTTGTACACGATTTCAAGTTTCAGATCTCTGCATGGAGCCGTCTCATAAGGGGAATCCCAAAGCCTTGTCTTTGACCACAGTTCCTAACCCTCAGACCCCAAAGCCTTGTCTTTGACCACAGTTCCTAACCCTCAGACCCCAAAGCCTTGTCTTTGACCACAGTTCCTAACCTTCAGACATGCAAATGCTTTGTGCCATGAGTACTACTATATACTTAATACTTTTCTTTTAATTGATTTAATTTTTGTAACTAATGTAAATTGGTTCCCAAAAAATTTCCACCTCTACTTCAAGCAGACATTCACCATCATTAGGTATAGATAAATGGAATCTGCTGAAAATATATGGATTGTGCCAACTGAAACGGCTTGTTAACAAGAAATATGGCCAATAACAAGTGTTAGGGAGGAGTGGAGAAATGGGAACCAGCATATGTGGCAGATTGGAATGTAGAATTTTGCATCCCCTTTGGAAATAGTTTAGTCATTTCTCAATAATGTACATCTACAGTAACCAAATGACCCAGCAATCCCCACTCCTAGGTATATACCCAAGAGAACTGAAAATACTCTATACCCACACAGACCCTTGCACATAGATACTCGTAGGAGCATTATTCATAATAGCAAACAATAGAAATAACGTAAATGCCCATCAACTAATAATTGGCTGAACAAAGATGGGTATGTCACACAGTGGGAAATTATTCAGCCATGAAATGTGTATGTGCTACAGCATGGATGAACTTCTAAGATATTCCACTCAGTGAGAAAAAGGAGACACGGAAGGCCACATACTGTATGATTCCATTCATGGGAAATGTTCAGAATAAGTGAATCTATAGAGACTGAAAGTAGCTTAATGGTAGCCAGGGACGGCGGGGAGGAGGACTGAGTGGGGGTGACCGACTGCTAATGGGTCTAAGTTTTCTTTTGGGGGATGGTGAATTTGTTCTGGAATTAGATAGTGGTGATAGTTGCAAACCTTATGGAACATACTAAAAAGCAATGAATTGTGCACTTTTCAAAGGGTACATTTTATGGTATGTGAATTACATCTCAGTACAAAAATGCACTGAAAACAGAGCGACTTGATCAAATTCTCTATTACCTGTGTTTACTAAAGGACTCTGCTGTGTCTGAGGCCTGTTATCTCAGGAAAAAAAAGGGAGATTTGAAAGTGCCCAAAAGACTGTGTCAAAGGCGGGATAGCCCCAAGGGAGCCTCTCTCCTTCAAGCCACCAGAACATCGGAATGAGGCTTGAAAGGGAAGCGACTTCCTAAAACCTCCTAAACTCATCTGCTCTACCACAAATGCAGCGAAGTGCTTAGGATTCCATCATATTTTAAGTGCTAAGACTTCCTCTTGCCAACCTTTGATGATCAGAAGAGAATAAGGATATTTTAGCTGGGGAAAATAAAATTCTCGAGAAACACACTGCATCACGTGGGAGCCACTAGCCAGAAGTAACTATTTGAATTTCAGTTGAAGTCACACCTTTGACCATTCCAGTGCTCGGAACAGCCACACAGGGTTTGTTTGTTGTATTGGGCAACATAATACAGAACGTTTTCTTTCATCCATAAGAGTCTATGGCACGGCACTACTCTAGAAGGCTGAATTAATTATATTGCTCTGCTGTGGTCTCTTTTTCCTCCTCAGCCTTTCCCTCGTGTAAGCAGATTTGAATTCATTCATTATGAATCATGTAATAATAGCGAAATTAATAGTTAGTATTGACACTTGCTCTGTGCCAGGCAGTGTGCCAGTCATTTAATACGCAGTATCTCACTTAATCCTCGCAAAAATTCTAACAGGCAGGTACTGTTATTATTCCAGCATGGTAGGTGAGAAAACAAAACATGTAAATTCACTTGTTCACATTCCCAAATCTGGGGAACGGTCCGCTCCATCCTTTTAATCTACCTCTTTCATTGCTTGGAGCCTCTAAATGAAGCCTCTAAATCCATCTTCTGGTCCTGGCTAGGATTCTTTCAATATCTCTTAGCCCTTTTCCTTTTAAAAACTGCAATGCAATGGCTGTGTTTTTCCTAAAACGGTTTCAAGAAATAAATAAGAAAGCCACTACGGAAAACAGTATGGAGATTCCTTAAAAAACTAAAATTAGGGTTACCATATGATCCAGCAATCCCACTCCTGGGCATATACCCAGAAAAAACTCTAATTTGAAAAGATGCATACACCCCAATGTTCATAACAGCACTATTTACGATAGGTAAGACATGGAAGCAACCTAAATGTCCATCGACAGATGACTGGATAAAGAAGTTGTGGTGTATGTATACACAATGGAATACTACTCAGCCATAAAAAATAATGAAATAATGCCATTTTCAGCAACATGGATGGACATACTAAGTGAAATAAATCAAAGACAAATATCATATGATACCACTTATATGTGGAATCTAAAAAAATGACACAAATGAATTTATTTACAAAACAGAGACTCACAGACATAGAAAACAAACTTATGATTACCAGGGGGGATGTAGCGGGAAGGATAAATTACGAGTTTGGGATTAGCAGATACAAATTACTCTGTATAAAATAGATAAACAACAAGTTTATACTGTATAGCACAGGGAACTCTATTCAATAGCTTGTAATAACCTGTAATGAAAAAGAATATAAAAAAGAATCTATATATGCATAACTGAATCACTTTGCTGTACACCAGAAACTAACACTGTAAGTCAACTATGCTTCAATCTGAAAAAAAAAAAAGCATAAACAAAAAAAAGCAGAGTAAGACCTGTGAGTCTGCCTACCGCACCCTCCGTCCACTCCTGCCTCCTCCCCAAGAGGTGATGCACACTGACAGTTTGGAGTGTTGTTTGGTCTGAAGTCCTCCCTGACCTTGTCGATGTAATTTCATGCATACGCACGTGTACGTGGACACAATGCACGTGTTTTGGGTAAGTGGGAGGTCACCACCCACATTATTCTGCAACTTGCTTTTATTTATCTAACAACATGTTTGGGCCATCTTCCAATGTCAGTACCTATGGGTCTAACCTATTAATCTTTAGAGACTGCAGAAAACTCCACATATGATGGTACCACAATTTATTTAGCCATTATCCCTTTTTCACACTTTTAGGTAGCTTCCAATTTTCTTGTCCTTCTACAACAGTGCTGCTGCATGAATGCCTTTTCACGTCTGCATTTATGCCGAGTTGGGAAGACATGTTCAGGGTAGACTCCTAGAACTGGGTTTACTGGTCTCAAGAGTATGCACACGTCACATTCTGATCCATACTGCCCTGTGCCCTCCAGAGAATGTCTTTGCCAAGGCAGCCTGACAGACCAGTTTCCCTGCATCAGTGCCCAAACTGGACATCATCAATCTTAGACATTTTTTGCCAATCTGTTGGGTGATAATTTCTTTTCCTTTCAACCTTCAGGGTCATTTACACCTCCCTCCACCTGCTCCACTTGGACTTCTAGCTGCTGACAGCCAAAGGCATTCTATTCTGCTGGAGGCGAAATGAGGTCAAGGCCAAAAGCATATTTCCTCTCAGTGGGAAGAGTGTGTACTTGGGTGAATATGGTACAAGCAAAATGTCTCATTGGTTTAAAAGGTGAAGATTTCCTTTCAGTGGGAGGGGTGTTTACTCAGGTAAATATGGTAAAAGCAAAATGTCTCACTGGTTTGAAAGGTGAAGAAGCCAGGTCTGAAAAGCCCCCTCCAAGGTCTGTGTCACAACCCCAGTGCCCCAACGCATGGACTGATGCATTGTAATCAGTTATGATGCAGAATATATTCGTTCAATCATTTATTCATCCAGTAGCAATGGGGCATGGATTCAGTGTCAGGCTGAGTTCTAGGCACTGAAGTCACAGCCCTGAACAGAGTCAGGGTCCGTGTTCTTACAGGACTTAGGTTCTAATGGGCAGAGGAGGTGGCAGCCAGTGAGAGGTATAATCCTTACAGAGAGAGGATTCAGGGACTGTGATGAGAGGGGTGCCCCGGGACCCACAGGCCCCGTCCTGGAGGGCCTGTTGTGGAGAGGGTGGTCGGCTAAGGCTCTTTGAGCAGCGACACTGAAGGAAAGAACTGAATTCCAAGAGGAATCAGAAATGGCAGTGTTCAAAGGAGCTGGTGTGGTTGGAGCCTTGTGAGTAAGAGGGAGCGTGGTAAGGGATGATGCTGGAGAGGCAGGCAGGCCAGGATGGGGCAGGGCCCTGCACAGCATGGTGAAGAGCTTGAATTTGTATCAAGTTATGTTGAGAGGCCACTGATTCCATCTTAAGCAGGGTAACAGCACGGTCTGGTTTATTCTGAGAGCTCTGTGTGAACAGCATTAAAATGCTGAGCTTTGTGAACGCTTTGCTTTCCCAGGAATACAAACATAATAAAGAGGAGTTAGAGGTTTTCTTAGAGCAGAGCCGATGACCTCAAATGTGACCTGCTGTGGCTCCCTGAGTGATGGAGGGAAGGGAAGTGTTTGGGGCCAGCTTGACTGGACTTACTATCACACAGAGCCTAGCATCTGTGTTGTCTGAATCAGAGCTCATAATCGAAGCATGGCAAGAGCCCATAGCAAGGTTGATGTGGTGAAAAGAACACTGGGACCAAGTCTCAGGGCCTCTGGTTTCTCTCCTGTCCGTGAATGCTGAGGGCCCCTGCATGCCTGATCATTTCAGACCAGCAGAACGCTTTTTGGTGGGGATCAGGAATCCAGAGACCAGCCTTGGAGCATCCTGTATCCAAGCAGATGAGCTTGTTCCAGATGATGCCGTGACCAGAGATGGGGAAGGAAACCCTGCACTCAAAGGTCTTGTCACCTGCATTTAGGAGTGCAGGCATTTTGAATTCTACAGGTGCATACCCTGCTTTGAAATCACCACGAGTAGAACAGGCAAGGGGAATGAAGGCATCCCTTTGGCTGGCATCAGCCCAATGGGTAAAAACACTCAGAGTTATTTTCATTACACTCCTAGCTTGTTTTTTTTTTAATTGAAGTATAGTTAATTTACAATGTTGTGTCCATTTCTGATATACAGCAGAGTGACTCAGATATATAGATAGATAGATAGGTAGATAGATAGATAGATAGGTAGATAGATAGATAGATAGATAGATAGATGGATATTTGTTTTCATATCTTTTCAATTATGGCTTATTATAAGATATTGAATATAGTTCCCTGTGCTATACAGTAGGATCTTGTTGTTTATCTATCTCATATAGAGTAGTTTGTGTCTGTTAATCCCAAACTCCTAATTTATTCCTCCCCTACCCCCTTTCTTCTTTGGTAACTGTAAATTTGTTTTCTATGTCTGTGACACTGTTAATTTTTATTCCAAGTAATAATTTAGATAAATACACAGAATGATAGAAAAAAAATTCTCAGTGGGTCAGCAACATCAGTTGAGCCCAATAATAAAAAGCGGGGATGGTGGTGGGGCGGAGGTGTTACAGGTGCAGCCCTCTGGGTTTTTCTCATTCTCTTTGGCCTTTTTCCCCCCGGGGAAATCTCCTGGTTCCCACTGACTGAAGGAATGAAGTCCACCCACATCCCTCTCTCTTCATACTGCCCTACCTTGTTCGCCCCGTAACCTTTGCCTGACCCCCGAAACGTGCTTCGGTGCCTTTGACCCACATTCCTGGATTCTGATCCAAGCCTGGCACCACTCTCTGCCTCTTGCCCAGGGCTTGTGTGCAGTCCCGGGGGTACGAAAGCCCCTCATCCTGTCCTGCTGGGGAGGAGAACAGGCACCTGGAGATGGTTCCCATGCAACGTGGTGCTTTCATGACTTTATTTTGAGATGAATTCAGGGGCACTTGCCAATGCAACTTCGCCCCCTCCTTATTTCTTCTGCTCTCCTCTAAGCCTTCTCTCTATTCATGGAGAGAGATTTTCTCAGCCCACTTTTGACTCCCATTTATTTATTTATTTATTTTCCTGGCAATCATGGGAACAGGATTTGCTGTCGTAGCAAAAACACATTTCATTTTTATTTTTACTGTCTCTGTCTTAATAGCGAGGTCTGCCTTCATCCGCCGGAGAATCACATTATCTTGCATACAGGCTAATAAATAGTGCAGCCTGAGACCTCAACTCAAGCCAGCCTCGTGGAAGCAGAACATTTAATAGGCTGATCTTCGATAGATAATTTATAAGACTTCCACTTCTTATTGATTAACTTTCATAACTCACTCCCAGAAAATAAATTATGTATCTGTTGTCATCGCATTGGATATGCACAAACTGTCCTGAGAGGGTTGATAAACCTTTGGAAGAATTCATAGCCAAGTCAGCTTCTTCTGCAAATAAACCGTGAGAGAGCAGAGGGGTGGCCGTGTTCTTAAAAGAGGCAGGTAGTAGCAGCAACAGAGCAAATACCTGGCAGGTTATTCAACACATGACAGCAAATGAGTCCCTAATTAGTACCTGCATTTTTCCAAGGAAGAGCTGGTGTTCTATCTGCATTTTTTTTTTTTTTTTTTTGGTAGAAAAAGAATAGCCGGGGCAGGGGGCAGATAGTATAGCCACCCCAGATAGTGGGAGAGGAGGAAGGTTATGTGTGTGTGAGTGAGTGAGTGAAGTTCTGTGTCCAGAGATAACCGAGTTTTTAAGGGCAGGACATGAAAGAATTCTGTCCTTGACCCCTGTTTCTTTATTCCTAGTGATTAGAATTTCAAATTCACAAAGGAAAAAAAAAATTAGTATAAAATTAGATACATGACGTTTTGGGAGTAGGGAGTATGAGTGTGCTGCCTCCACTTTTCTTCAGCCCTGATTCACATGGGAATTGCTAGCAACAGTGTAGTCGTCTAAGAAAGGACAGAAAAATGTGTGTTAGTTAAACTCACACACTTTGGGCCCAACCCCAAGTCATCTGTGAACATGCTGTGTGACCTTCTGCAAGTCTCAGTACCTCTCTGAACCTCAGTTCCTAGCCTTGACCTAATAAGGTTGTTGTGAGAATTAACAGAATTATTATGTACAATGCTTACCCTGTAGTAAGTGCCTGATAGATGGCAGCTAATTGTGTGTGTGTGTGCGGATAAGGAAAATAACTAGTCTTCATTAAATACCTAAATTCTTGCTAATACTCCCCATGGAACTTGATACATAGAGCTACCTACAGAAGGAGCAGTCAGTTAATAATAGGAAATGGTCACCTGCATTTTGAGGTCTCTGTCCCATGTCTTGACTTGGGGCTCCGGTGCAAAACCACTGTTGCTTTCTGCGTCCATGGCACGTTGCTGTGTGTAGCCTCTCTGTCCATCAGCAATCTCAGGGACTTTGTGGTGAACCTCAAATTCAACCATTCTGCAAAGTCTGTTTTGTCATAGGCCAAGTAGTCTTTATAGACGGTTGGGCCATCTTAAATATTCCCTCCAAACGGGATGACAAGGTAATCCAGCCAAGACAGGTGGACAGGACTGTAATTGACATGTAACCTAACACACCGTACGTCCCCTTCATAGCAGTTGCTCGACGCTGCATACTGATGGTGTTACGTTGGATGCTACGTGTAATGAACCGACGAATATTAACCTGTTTTCTGAGTAAAGATTTCTGAGGAAGGTGGAGTTAAACTAAGTCAGAGAGTTGTTGGAAAGGAGTTGAAATATTTCAGATCGTAGTGAAAGTGTAGTCAGTTAACAGTGTCTCTGGGAAGATCTGAACAGAGGCTCTGCTGCCTGACATGTGGCTGAAATTAAATGGTCTTTTGTGTGTGTGTGTGCGCACGCGTGTGAGTGAGTGTGGGGGAAGGAAACCGGCTGGAGGAGCCAGCACAGGCCGTGTGCACAGGGAAGTGGGTTCTTTTGAAGGACTTTTCATGAGGCCACAGCGAGGCTGGAGGAATTCACCCTTCCACGACGCAGCACACCTCTCCGCTATTTGGAAAGCCCGTGTCCCTGGGATTCACTGTAAATCTTTTTTGGATGATGCTGTGGACACACGGCCAGTGTCTGATGCTCTGGGCTTCTTCTCTTCCTCCCTGTGTTGGCCAAGTCCCTTCTCTTCGGATGATGCCATTAATTAGGCTCTCACATTCCAGCCTCGCCTCCCAGAGATGTCATCCAGGTCACCTTGAAGTCTTTGAGTTTATTTACAGTCCCTTAATTTATCTTCATCCATGGAGAGTCACATCCACTGGGTGTGAATTTCTCTTCTTGCATTCCAAGGGCAACCTCCGTCCCCAGCCCCTGTGAGCCATCAACAGAAAAAACCAAAACCAACCAACCGAAGAAACCGGCTTTGTGGCCTGATGGGTATTTTTCAAGCGATCCACCTGCTGGTGGTTCTGGACCATATGAAGAAGGCCACATGCCCAGGCACGGAAAGAGTTCTCATTCCTCCCCCTGGACGCCGTCTCTCCGGGTCTCAGCGCCAAACCTGCCCGCGAGCCTGCGCAGTGAGGCCAGTTCTGTTTTGTGCAGGTCCCGAGTCTGAAAGACCCATTTGTGTCATTGCACATTTTATAGCAGCTCCATCTCGCCAGGCCTGCCCGTAATAGCTGCAAAGCTTCTAGGCAGCACTTACAGGGGGCCTAAATTGACTTAGAAAGCTTTGCATTAAGCAGATGTTTACTCTTGGGGAAGATTAAAACCCTTTTGCATCCAAGAAGGAGGCAGTGGCACTTTCCCAAAGCATGAAAGAATTGTTTCTTTTGCTTGACTGAGACTCACTCTGCCCCCTGCTCAACACCTTCGTGGTCCTCGAAATGGAGTTAAGTCCAAGTTAGAGCAGGTGAGGGTAAGGGAAGCAGGTGACAAAGGGAGATATTTGCTCTGCAGCTGCCCTGGCCTTGTTTCTGCTCGGAAGGACGACTAAAGCTACCAAACCACACAGGGCTCACCTCCCTACACCTAGCGGATGTGGGAGAGAGAAGGGAAGGATTCCTGGATTTGATCATAATCGTGTTCTCATATCAGTAGTAGAAAACATAGGTACCACCGAGTCTACAGGCGGAGTTGGAGGGTGAATTCTGTGTAGGCGGGCTTGTGCCTGTGTGCATGGAGTATCTTGACATTAAGCAGGAAATGGTATGTGAGACTGTGTGTGTTTTATAATGGACAAGTCAAGAGCCCTAGAGGTGGGAATCAGTTGCAGCTGGAGTTAATTTCTAACTCAGCCATACACTGGCTGTGTGACCTTGGGCAAGTCACTTAACCTCTCTGAACCTCAGTTTCATAATCTGTTAAAAAAAAAAAAAAAAAAAAGAAGAAGAAGAAAGAAAAAAGGTAAGACCCACACGGAGTATTTCCAGGGCCTTAAACGAGATCCCTTATAAATCACCCAGCCTGGGGTTTGACAGATAATTGAGATGATTGGACCTGTTGATGCCAGTGGTTAATGCAGCTGTCACCTCCACCGCCACCGCCACCACTGCTGTTTACATTATTGTTTGTTGTTGTTGTTGTTGTTGTTGTTGTTGTTGTTGTTAGCATCTTTGCCAGAGATAGAACCACAGAGAAGGTTGCAATAAGCCTCCACCCGGAATTCACATGATCTGAACTCCTTGTCCGCTGTGATATTGGAAAGGGACCTGCAAATGAATATGTGAAGCAGTTGAGAAATCCTGCTTCTGATCTAAATACTTGTGTATTCCTTACAGGAAGCGAGACTCTGACTTGCTCAGCCGAGGTGGGGAAAGCAAATCCCCATTCTGCGCCGCGACCCCGGGCAGCCTGTGAAATGATCGGCGCGGAGCACTTAGGGTAGCGTCTGGCCCAGGGTAAATTCTTCATAAGAGGTCACCCCTGGAGCTAGTGTTAAAATAAATAAATAAATAAAGACTGAACCCTTTTAGGCTGCTCATCTGGGCAAAGTGCCTGGCATAAAATGGGTCGTGTGTCTTTTAAGGCAGTGTGCCGAGCAGCTTGAAAAAGGTCACCACGAGTTCATGGAACCTTTAAGCACACGGGGACCTGGTGCCACGGGATCCTTTCTGCTGGCACCATTTAGGTTGTTTTGTTGGAGGACAAAACCTTTTTGCTTAAGGCAAACTGCACTTTATGGTGCGTTTAATGACTCTTCCCTGGAAGTTGGGGTAGCTGTGTTTCAGTTTCGGGGGCACAGATAAGCGCCCAGAAGTTCCTTGTCCGGCTTGCTGTTTATCATCTGGGTGCAGGGGGAGGGCCCGGGCCAGTTAGCACATGTCAGCCTCTGCCTTTCATTGTTGACACTTCAGCAGAAGTGGGAGGAGGCGTATGGCCTGCCTGGTATCTCGTGGGGAGGAAGAGAGGACATTTGAGGCAGAGTATTTTGGAACAGCGAAGGCAGAGCAGGGTCTGTATTTGTAGGTGTGATGGAAAAGTCAAACAGCGGGTCAACTTTGAAACTCCCAAGTCCAGTGCAAAGCCCACATCTTCTCAAAGCATCTGAAATTTTAGGAATCCATCTCTCACTGTGTTAGTGACTGTGGGGTTCAGCAGTTTACAGGAGTTTATGTTTGCCGAGCTGTGGTCTCTCACATCAGTGGCTAGGATGACCCCAGGCTCATGGCTTCCCCATTTTCTGAGCACTTGGTTGCCAGGAAAGAAAGAGCCCTTTCAAGTGGGAGAATCTGTTCCTCTTGTAATTACTGTGGAGAAGGGGCCTTGACATTAAATGTAGGTTATTGAATCCGACATTTTTAATAGAAGAAAAATTAAATGCATCCGGGTGCTCATTTGCAGGTTGCTGAGATGTCTGTGCTTTTTGAATCTCCCATTTCAGCTGGCCTTTCTTGGTGGTACCAGGTTGGGTTCCTTGGTTTCAAGTACTTGAAATCTACTTGGCTACCGCAGGCAAGAGACAACGTTTATTGGGTGGATATTGAGTAGCTCACGGAGTTGACAGGAAGTCTGGAGAAAGGGCCTTGAACCCAGGGAAGACACCAGGACGACGATCCACCAGGGGGCCAGCTCTAGAATGAGTGCCTTTTCTTTCATCCGGATGACCCCCCCAGCCATGTCTCCTCTCATTGCATCTCTCTAGTTGAAATTCCAAGTCTCCGGAAACAGAATACTTGCTGATTGGGTTCTTGCCCCAAGAGAATCTTTTGGAACAAGTCTGGAGAAGCCATTAGGGCTCCCATAGTTGGGGCACAGATTTGTGTTTCTTCATATAAATAAGGAAGAGGCGACTTATGTGAAAGAATATCAAGGTGCTGTTGGAAAGGTGTGATGGATACTCCTGACTGTGCCCATTAGATGCCAAACATTCTGATTGTTAATGCTTTAGAGCAGGACTCCTCAGTGATCAGAATGATGCCTGTGGCATGTGTACATATCTATGTATGTCATACAGTGTATCCATCAGTGTATCTATGTATATTGTCTGTCCCAATGTGATGCATATCCAATCTCATCATGGACTATGTTTCAAGACCCGTGCCACGAACACAAGGGACCTTTTTCCTCTTTGTGACCATAAACATCTCTGTGAGATATAAATGTCACCAGCAACCAGAGAAACAGATGAAACACTCCACAGGGTAATAAATCTATGAAGAACCTTGCCAGATAGTTTGTAATAAGGAAGAATTTAGATCATATTGAAGACTGAGAGCCTAAACTGGGACTCACTTTTTTATAGTCTCAATTCATGCACCAAGCCTTAGTTGCCATGGCAGGGTCAGAGAACCTTGTTGGTTACCGATGTTGAATTGCTGGATTACAATTCTTTTAGGGCAGTGATTTTTCCCACGGGGGCCTTCGACAATGTCTGGGGACATTTTTGGTTGTTGCAGTTTGGGAGGTGGGGGTGTTGCTACTGGCATCTGGTGGGTAGAGGCCAGAAACACTGCAAATATTCTATGGTGCACAGGACAACCTCCCACAACAAAGAATGAGGGCACCAAAAAAATCAAGAGTCCAGAGACTGAGAAACCCCGTTTTAGCGTAAGAGCTGGAATGCCACTCAAATCCGCTCAGGCAAAGGTGTATCAGGTACATCTCATACGATTATCACCAAGATGGTCAGGACTCAGAAAACAGTAGAACTGGAAAGTCCTCCTTCCTTGTCTCCTTTTTTTGTGTCAGTTTTTTACTGCCACAAACCAGTTTCCTGCACATGGTGGGAAATGTGGCTGCTAATCGCCACTGAGCCTCTAGGCTTGGACGTCAGAGGATGGTTGAGTCTTTTTCCTGGTTTCATGTCAGAACCATGGTTTCCATGATTCCCGGGGAAGGTTTTGATTGGCTCAGCACAGGTCAGGTGCTCAATACTGAACCAATCAGCCATGGCCTGTGTGCAGGGCTGGGTCATAGGGCACAAACATGTGGCCACTGACTCTCCATTTGTACACTGAGGTCTCTCCCAGATAAAACGGGATCATTGTGAGGCAGACTGCCACCCCCATTGACAATGTCTGCTTCTACTGCACGTTCCCTGATTGCCAGGACATCTGTAAATCTGACATTGTTTCCAGCGGGGCTGTGTCGGAGAATGTCACTTAGACACTGCCAGATTGTTGAGCACCTTGGCCGAAAATCACAAAAGCACAGGCACCTGGAGAGGAGACAACGTCTGTGCCGTGTTTCCAGGGAAGCCAGGCCCTGACATTTATTGCGAGATTGCTGAACCAACTTGGGTCTTGAAAAATCATCTGGCCCGGCCTTCTGCCTGCAGGCTCGTGAAGCTGTAAACCTCTAGGATATCCAGGGCTGTCGTAGCTCAGACCTTAGATGGTTTCCTTCATCTCTTCCCAGTCCCACCATGGAGGCTGCCTTCCTCGGCCTCACTGGGTCTTGTTGGACATGTTTGCTGCAGTGTATCTGAAACTCTGGTCAATCTTCTCAGATGATATTGATAGTTTTTTTTTTTTCCCTACTTAGATGAAATTTGTCAAGCCTGCATTGTGCTAAGCCCTATTAAAATGATGCCAGAGACCCAATTATGGCAGCTACAAAGGCATTCAAGAGTAAGCACAGAAAAACACATAAAGGGATTAAAGATCAAAAATCGGATTCTAGTGAAACTACATTAGGAGACACCAGGCAGAGAGACATGAAAGAATTAGAATACAAAGAACAAAGCCGCAGAGAGCTTTGTGGATGTCCTTACTTCTCACCCCCCAAAATCATTTAATTTTGAGCATGTTTACTCTTTTAAAAATGAAATGAAATGATCGATTGTACTTTTGTCAGGTGGACGTGTTTTTTAAGTCTGGTGTGAAATGAATTGCAGATGGGTTTTCTGGCTTGCTCCTTTTTTTTTTTTTTTTTTCCTCCCTTCCTCCTGGTCTTAGACAATCTGGTGTCAGCGACTCATGAAATCGTTGCTGGTGAGCACGTCGACTGAGTCTAGGAGATGCTTCTGGGTCGGGTGGTGTTTGCAGCTACACCCTGGGGAGTGGTCGAGGCCCCACGCTCAGCCCCCGCATCTGACGGTTTGCAGAGATGAGGCAGCGCAGGTGGACCTTTGGGATTTGCCCTTTCAATATACAAAGTTGCTATTCAGATTGCAGCCTTCACCTCATCAGTCCTGAAGAAGTCTTGTCACAGGTGCACAGAGCCAGGTGTAAATCAGACGTTGTGGCCAATGTTTCCTCTGGTCTCTCTCCCTTTGGTGGATTTTCTAACCAATCCTTATCCATCTGTTTGATTTGAGTTGCTTGCAAAGGAAAAAAATACACATGTGACCTCATATGAAGAGAAGAGGAGATTCCTCTGCCTGGAACATCGTGAGGCACCTTTTCCAGGCTTGTGTAGTCGAGCTGATGGAAGAGATGGCCATCTACTCCGCTTGTGAGGGTGTCCAGCTCAGACTCAGGTGCTCAGGCACATGAACACACCAGCCAGGACAGTGGCCACTGGGGAGAAGTAAACAACAAACGTCCCGTCATTATGTTCCATCGGAAGGAGGCAGCGTCTACGTAATAACTTGTCGTTTTTTCTCCCAGGCGGTAATTCAAGCTCCGTGTTACCAGATTTTCTGATATATTTCAAAAGAAGCTAAAATTAAAGCTCAGATTTTATGGGAATAGTCATCATGATTATTAAATCATAACAACTAATTTAAACATATATATTAGCATACATGTGTATGCCCACAATATACACACATCACACATAACTGAACATATATATATTTTACATGTAACTAAACGTAGCATTAGCCCAAGGGTCCTCAGTTGTTACTCTCTACTCTAAAGAGAGAAGAAAGGCCATAAATATTTCTGAAACTAGTGTTTTATAT
Organism: Camelus dromedarius; assembly: GCF_036321535.1. NCBI lineage: Eukaryota > Metazoa > Chordata > Mammalia > Artiodactyla > Camelidae > Camelus > Camelus dromedarius. The sequence continues at coordinate 4,922,288 of NC_087459.1, read as the reverse complement.
TCCATCTATTTTTTTTTTCTTTTCCCTTGTTTATCTCGAGAAGACCCGTTTTTGGAATGCTTAAGCATTCCTGGAAGGCTAATATCATGGATCGTTCAAGAGTCTTTATATACTTAAAAAGGTTTCATGAAGGTGTCAAAACATCATGAATTTTAATTCCCTTCATTTTAAAATGGAACAAATGTCCTAGGACAGTTTAGAGGCTTGATGGTGAGAAAAGTTCTCTCTTGGGGAGTCACCATCCGATTAAGCCAACAAAGCAAGAACAACCTGATGACCCAGGTCATGTCCCGCATTTTTTTTTTTTCACTTTGTGCATGCTGAGCATGGGCTCTCCCACTGAGCTATGTCCAACCCCCCTCTTGAATTCTTTATGGAATGAGAAGGGTAGTGAAGTTTTCTTCTTTTCAACACAAAGAGATTGGAGGTGAGGATGGGGTGCCAGCTGATGCTCCTGGCTCGGGCATCATTGACCTGTGCAACCTCCCACTGCTTGTTTAATAGAGCTGCCCTCCTAGTCTTGTCTGTGAGAGGCCTTTCCTAACATGTGAGGACTTGTGAGCATTAAATGACGTGATAGCATCCGTGAAGATCAGAGCCGTGCTGTCTAATATGGCAGCCATGCGCCACGTGTAGTTATTTTCACTCAAATGAACTGAAATTAGATACAATTTTTAGAAGTCAGTTCTTAGTCACATTGGCCACCTTTCAAGTTGTCAGTGGTCATATGTGGCTCGCAGCTACCATATTGCCCAGAACAGATTTAGAGCGTGCCCATCATCCCAGAAAGTTCTATTGAACTGCACTGATTATACCAGCTGGCAGAGTGTGGTGATGATTTCAGGGGACCCACAAGGACCTTACCCTCAGAGCAGTAAGGGAGAGGGTGAGGGCCAGACAGACCTGGGTTCAAATCCAGAGAACCAACTTGACACCAGGCCAGCCCATCAAACTTCTCCGAGTCACGGCTTCCTCAATGACACACGGAAACATTTTAATACTTTCTTCATTAGGATTCAAGCAGGGGAAATTGTGAGCTATAAAATCAGATCTGGGTTCAAATTCCGGTCCCTTATGGGTTCATCAGGTCCCTTATGGGTTCATCAGGTTGCTTCAAGCTGAGTTTTCTCATCTTTATAAAATGGGGACGATGAACTACATAAAGAAAAACGGGGGTAGGGGGAGGACGTGAGATGAGTCAGTGTATAGACCATGCAGGGTCTTGCCCTTTATGCCCCCCCGACAAATATGCAAACTATAGATATTCTGGTAATGCTATATCTCGTCCCTCTCAAAAATAAATTTCTACTGGAAGCATCTAATTAGCCAATGAAGTGAGCTGCGGACATTGCTACTATGAGAGGCAGGCTTATAATCCTACTTGAGACCCTCCAGCCCAGTGACCTTGGTGAAGAGCAAACGGAGTTGGATGAAGAGAAAGTGCTTTACAACAATAACAATGTAATAAAAGTATAATCATTCTCAATTATTAATAGTAATATAACAATACAATCTTCCTAAGCTCTCTTGATGACAGAGGAAATAGTGTAGTAGAAATTATAATGAAGGTGGAAGAAAAAAAAGAAAAAAAGAATGATGAAGAGTGTTTTCATGCCTCAAGAATGGATCTGTCCATCCAAATCTAGGGTCGGTTTCACACAGCAGAGGCGTTTCCATGCTACCCAGGCACTTCCGGTCCCGACCTTAAAAAGCAAACATGCCCCAAGAAACAGAAACACTGCCTGTGCTCCCCCAGCTCTGCGAGGCTGACCAAGCCATCCGGAGGAAGCTCCCAGCCTCCCTCTCGCCTCTTGCAGCTTTTCTGCAAAGTGGAGGCCTGAGCAGAAGCAAAGGCAGACAGATGGTGTCCCGCAGACTCACCCTCCAGTGCTTTCATCTCTCCTCTCGCTATTAATTCATCTGTTTGGATGGATACGTTCACGCATGGAACCAAGATGAATAATAATGAGCTTTTTAATAACTCCCTGCATTTGCATTCCTAGTTACTCTTTACATGGTTCTAGCTGATTAAAATGAATCATTTACATAATTAACATATGGTTATAGTGTTGGCTTTAATATGCTGATTATCTCCATACTTTTGTCTGGAGTCAATTGGATTCAAACTGTAACAATTGTTTGAAGTGAGACTAGTTTATTCCTGGGAGGACGGGGGAATATTTGCCATGGTGCCTGATTAGCAATAGCATGGACTCTCCAAGAAGTTTGGTTGGTTGCTGTTTGGTGATGTGAGTGAAAAAAAAAAAAAAAAATCAGTGAATCATGATAATAACTGCAATGATTCGGATAGCTCCTAGTTATTCTGTGCTGGGCACTTCCACTTTCATTGTTTCAAATTCTTGCCACAGCCCTGCAAAGTATAAACTGTTATCCCCACTTCATGGAGGCAAAAAACTGAGGCTCACAGAAGTGAAGAGCCTTGCTTGGGGCCACAGTGCTGTCATCAGAGCCACAAACCATCCTAGATGGATCATCTTCATCCCAGAATCCACCCTTTTTAATTACTCGAAGTCATAGTTGCTCAACCTTGGCGCTGTTGTCATTCTGGCCGGATTAATATTTGTTGGGGGCCGGGGTGGGCTGCCCTGTGCTTTATAGGACTTTTGGCAGCATCCCTGGCCTCCATCCGCTGGATGCCAGCAGAAATCACACTCCCCCTCCCCACTGGTGCCAACTGAAATATTTCTAGGCATTGCCAAATGTCCTCTGGGGGGCGAAACTGCCCTTGGTTGAGAACTGCTGCTTCAAGTTACCTTCTTTTCATATATTAAGACACAACACTGATGGGCAGATGTGCGGTCTGGGTCAGGCTACTGGTGATGGGTAAGTAGCTGTGTCTAACTACAGTGATGGCACTGCAGCCACGGCGATGCTTGGGAGGGAGGTCGTGTTGTATGTGACCAGTGTGCCCGACTCTGAGTCTCCCAGTTACATAAGGCATCTCTGGTTTTACCAGCTCTGGTCAGTGATCTCTCTCTTGCTCTCTTCCTCTTTCTTTCTCCATCTCTAACTTCCCTAAAGGGCATGCCTGGTATTTTCAGAGGTGCCGCTTTGCTGAGCTCACCTCTTGCCTTTCAGGATACCATTTTCTCATTAACAGACCCTCGGCACGGGTGCCATCGGCTATGATCCGATTATCTTGCTCGTTCACGTTGAATTTGAAAGGGACTCGTGAAAGAGTGGCCAGTTTTCCTGTTTAGGTACCTGAGGTTTTGGAGTGTGAGTGCTTTCTGAACATTCATGCATATTTGAAACACATTTGGGCTAATTGCATGAATGTTGTCCACAATTAGTCTGTGGTAGGCATGATTAATTGCAACGAACACTGACATTTATGCATAAAACGCTTGAGGTCAAAAAGAAATGGAGAGAAATGGTGACTGCAGCAATGCTGAGTGGAATACTAATGCATGGTGACCCTAGAAGCAAACCCCCAAAAGGGGAATTTCTGCATCAGCAAGATAGGTGTTTTATTTAGACAGATGTCTCTGTATTTTTTGACTTGCCTCTATTTTGTTCTCCTGTCCTCCAAAAACCTTGAGTTTTATGCAGGCTTTCAGAAGCCTTTCTGATGTTTTAATAAATGCTGAAGCCTACCTTCCTCCTCGCCGTTGCCCTTCTCCCGCCCGGATCTCACTCCATCCCTCGAAACTCATCATTTGTTTCTTTAACATAACATTTAGGTGTTGCGCGTTTTCCATGAAGAATCGAGAAGTATAAACACATGGGCCACAATCCCATCCACTAGACCAGCCAGGAAACGTTTTTTTGTTTGTTTGTTTATATTAAAGGGCTGCATGCCCATGATCAATCATTTAAACGGCGCCAAGACTAGCAAAGAAAAATGCGAGACGAAGCTCACCTCTGAATCTTGGTCCTAACTAACGCTAATGGTTTATCGATGGTTTCTCGTTAATACCCCAGGAGGGAGGAGGGCACAGCATGAGTATATATGTACGTGTATGATGTGTGTGTGTGTGTGTGTGTGTGTGTGTGTGTACACATGGGTTTCATTTTCACATAAAAAAGTCATACTCTATGCCCTGTTTTCCTTTTAATTTGCTTTAATTTGCTTAAAGAATGTGCGTTGGACAGTTTCCCATATGAGCACACACAGTTTTCTGTCACCCTTTCAAGTGCCCTTCATTATATGCTTGTGGCACACCTAATTTAATCAGTGCACTTAATGGACTTTTCAATTGTTTGCTTTTTTTCTATTACAAACATTAATACCAAGTACACACTCTCTGAGTTATCTGTGTAGCTAGAGATGTATAAATAAAACATAGATACATGGACCTCGGCTAATTTTTACAGGCATGTATTTTCTTAGCAGTGTGGTTGCTGGGTGAAAGGGTGGTGCCCCATAACTTACTTTTTCGTAGGGGTGATTCGAAAGTTACCTCCTACTGTATATCGTGGTACCTAGTTCTCATCACTTTCTCACCATTGGTACAGACATTCTGTTTTAAGCTACGTGGAAAGGAAGGGAAAGGGGGCATTACTGAGCAACCACTCTGCGGAGATTTCTTTGTCCTTGCCTTGGCCTCTCGCTGAGTGCTAGGTCCACCGCAGTGTGGAAGGCGGGACCTTGGCCCTGGAGTTCACGTGAGAAAGGTGACTGCCGGGCACCCTGAGTCCCACAGCAGAGGAAGTGTTCAGGTGCTGCTCAACTCACAAGGAGGCAGTGTTCACTCTCCACAGAAAAATCAGACAGCTACTGGGTTTCTGCATCAGGCTTCTCATATGTGCCTTTATTATACTATTTGGCTTGAAATTCCCCTCTTGATTGGTTTTGCTGCCCAAGCTAGAGTGTAAGTTCCTTGAGGGCAGAGGCTATACACAGAAGAAGTCACATCTCGTGCCAACTCTGAGTGATTAGTCGTGGCTGCTTGGAACTTTGTTTGGAGAAGGATTCTGTCTGACTCAGGAAGGAGTTGGTTCACAATCGATTGGCAATGTCTGCTGCGGGTACTGAACAGAGGAAGGGCAACCGGCAAACTCAGTATCCTTTTTCCACCATTCCATAATAAATGAGAGTTATGTATTATGGTTCTTTGGGGTTTACAGAAAACTTATATTTCAACAAATGAAAGCAACTTGGGGGAAAAGCAGAAGAGAGAGAGGAAGGGATGAAGAAAGAGGAGAGAGAGAGAACAGAAAGATCTACTCAAAAATAAGAAAAGAATGTTCCTTCTAAGTTGATTTTTATTTTATCTTTCCTGTATTTTCAGAATTTAGTACCAGGAATATGTGTTGCATTTGAAATTAGGGGGGAAAGGGGCCACAGTAAATGTTGTTAGGAGAAAATAAAATAAAGACGGTCTTAAAACAAAGCCATCAGGTAAAATTAAGACACACAAAGATCCTGGGATGAGAGATGGAAGGTGGGTCTGCGTGGTTCTGCATTTTCCTGGTTTTGTGGGACCACTAAGCGATGTGCATTTTCTCCCAGCAGAGTGGATAGTGTTCATCTCCAGTCCCTTTGTAATAAATGCTGGATTGTGAGCAGGAGATGGCCAGAGAGAGGGCCCAGGCAAACCGTGTTCTTTAATAAGGTGCCAGCTAGTCTATAACTGTCAGAGAATGACGGAGGAACTGCGCGTTCTGCTTTCCTGCCCAGAATAAGAAGCGGGGCTGACCTGCGTGGACTGCAGGAGCCCAGCTCTTTGCTCTGATCTGGGGGAAGCTGGGAAGACCCACAATTTGGGTCCTTGACACATTCTCGGAGCCCCCTGTGCCAAGGAAATGGACAGATTTTAAAGAGGCTCGGCGTCCTGTGAGATTGAGTTTAGGTACATTTTGATTCCACTCAACTCTTGGCTTGTAACTGAGGCCCCTAGTAGCAACCCTTTGCAATGAAACTCTATCACTTTTGAAGCTTACCAGATGGGAATTGTCATAAATGATATTTTAGTCACAGATATGAGCCATAAAACTTGAAAGATAAAGTATCTTTCTGAGACACACATGGAGAGGCAGATACAGACCCAGACATGGCATGAGCTTTTCTCCTACACTGATGGAGTGGGGAGAAGGGCCACTGCCTGGCATTTTATTGTAGCTTTGGCGTTTGCATACGATATGGGGCAGTGGAAATAGCATGGGGCACGGATTTGCAGGGACAGACAGTGCTGGGTTTCAATACGGGCTTAAACATATACCATCCTGTGGAATCAAATGTTTTCACCTTTTTGCAGGACCACAACGATTTCCCTGTAACGGGGGAATGATGGCGTGCCCTTTGGGTGCCTCTAGGAATTGATCTGGCAGTGTTTGGCACAAGATAGGTTACCATCAAACATCCCTGTCTGTCTTCCATACAACATTCCCCTCGAATGGGTGGGTTGTTTATTCCTAGTTATGCTGGATTATTCTGCTGAGTTGAATAATTCATGAGGGCTTGGGTTCTGAGATATGGCACAACTGTATCCAACTGACTGTAGCCTTAAGCCAGTATGTATATTAATTCTTCTTACCCACGGAAGATACCTGACTCTTCCCTGCCCTAAACGCACCTCCACATGATTGCTATAACATTAACCTGACAGGAAGACGAGTTTGCATGAGACGAAGGGCCAATTTCCATGCCCAAACTGAAATTAAAAATAATAACAAAAACCACAGGAATCTTCTAGAACTACCTAAAAAAAAAAAATCCCCTCTTTTATCTCCAACATGTACTCTGTCCTGTTCTTTTGCTCCGAGCAATTTTTTTTTTTATATATATATATAGTGACTTTATTTGCACAACATCCAACATCCTGGCAATCTATACAGTTGTTACCATGAAGTTTCACCCATTTGATCTCAGACAACTGGGTGTTTTGAAATAGCGGAAGAGCGTTCTTCCCATTCCATCCAAAATGCGTCTTCTCCATAACTTGCCAGGACTTGCCTTCTAAGGACTTCACATTCAGGAATCCACGTGTGGTGTGAGGGAATTGAAAATAACGTGTACAACAAACATATTGATGGAAGGAAGTGTACAGATAGCCCTGAGGTATGTCTGCGTCTTCTTATCAGAGTAGATGGGCCCATGTGTGTGTTCGAAAAGAAGATGGAATGTTTTGGTTTCCACGTTTCAGGCATCCTGCCAGACTTTTTTGCATATATTATCCTATTTACTCTTTCCCATAACCTTGGGAGATTAATATCATTATCCATATCCTAAGATAAAGACACTGAAGCTCAGAGACGTGGAATTGCTTCTGTGGCCAGATTGCCAACTCCTGAATCACTGAGTCAGTGTTCAGAGCCAGCACTGCCTCATTGCAGAATCTGAAGTCTTTCTTTGCTATCTCCAGTGGCATCAACCTCAGGATACAACGAGTTTCATGTATGTGTAGGTCTGATAATTAAAGCGGTGTCTGCTTAGGGAAAATTAAGAACAGAAGATCCAGGAACCCCATTTTGCAGGTCAGAGAACACAGGCAACTTCAGCAGTGGCCGTTGAATCCCTTCCCCATTAAATTGGCATCGGCCTTGGGCTCACCTATTATAGGAGTTTTATATAGAGTCAGGTATTGAGTGTGCTCCTCCATTCTTCGTGCGTTTGCCACAGCTGTTCATACCTTTCTCCATCCCCAGTTCCTTCCAAAGATGGAAAAGCGCCTAGCACCAAACAGTGAGGGAGAACCATTCTGGGTTAAAATTCTGCAGTCCTTGTTTTCCTGGTCAAGTTTGTCCCGAGAGCATCTTACCTACAAACACAGGAAGTGACCAATAAAACGAATGGTTTTTCTCTCTCTTTCTCCTTTACTCTGTTTCCCTATGCTTTTAAGAATTATTTTAAACCCACTTTGTAATTATGACACTAGTAACAATTTTATTATTATCTAGTACCTCTTTGGACAGGGATGCTCCGATACAGGCTTCGCAAAGAGAACATGTTGTGCATGTGTCCTGGCTTAAACACAAAGAAAGTGAAGGATAAGCATTTGGCAGGTGGAGCCAGGAGCTAGAGTCATTAGGGGGCAATCCATCCATCATCCCATAAGCCAGGGATCCCAAGCTAGACTCAGACATGAAGTTTGGTTTTATTTATTTATTTATTTAAAGTGCATTGCAAAAAATGGCATGTGCATTTCTAAAGCACTTTTCTAAAACGATCTGAGATAATGGAGATAACTCAGTAAGCAAGTAGTCATTGCATTTTTGGAATAAAATTCTCCCAGTCTTCTCTTAAGTTGTCAAGAAATACACCCAGCTGATGTGGTACAACAAAAACTGGTTCAGAAGGAGTTCCGATAAACATAGCATCGTACTGGCACTGACTTTACTGGTTCTTACTGCTATTATATGATATTGAACAACTCAGCTTCATTAAAATTCCTTGAGTGTGTTACGGGTGAAATCATTTTATTTCAAATCATTACTATATGGCTCAACACAGCTCCCCTTTTGAGGTGATCCAAGACTCCCATCCCCATTTTACAGATGAGCACGGGAGATAAGGACAGGTTAAGTGATTTCTGCCTGAGGTCCAGCCTGCTGAGAGAAAGATTAGGAATTGGTGAGGATGCTCCACGGCCCTGTGTCTGCGATAAGTCCCTAAATTCAAATTTTCCAACCTCAGAATTTTCTGGGTTAGACCTCTTGCTGACTACCATGGGACGTAATGTTATGTAATTAATTACAACTATAATTATCTTGGTTTCTGGGTCATTTAAAGATCATCAGTGCATTTTGTTTTCACGGTTCTTGCAGCAAAGGAATTTTTGTTTCTGAAGTACAAGTATAATTAATCTGGTTTTTAAGACTCTTGAATAACAGGGAAGTTAAAACATCAGTGCCAAGGCTGAGTTCATCTTGCCGGTGTGCCTTGTCTTGCAGGAGGGAGTGTGTAGACTTCAGAATCATTGAAAGCAGCTGTCCTACTAAGGTTTGAACGTCCTTGAGGGGTGGGAGCAGGTGCCAGGAGGCCCCGGCTCACAAACGTGCGTCATATGAAGGACTGGCGTGGTACACGGCGTAGCCTTAGACAGCATTCCTTTATGTCCCTGGACATCATGCGATTGCTTACAAAAGCAGTGATTTCCATAGGTCCCCATAAAGGTTGCCGCAGAAGTGACGGAAGGTATAAAATGTTTAAAGAATTTTCAAATTCCATCTTTTTTGTTGTTGTTAAGAAGATAATCTAATACTCAGGGAATGACCTTTCTTATACCAGCTTACATGTTAAACAATTTCTTCCTTGGCTTCATGCTGCTCCACTCGGAGAGAATCCATCCATAAGAAGCGTTCTTGTCTTGTATGAGTTACCTCCAGTGGGTCCTAGGGCAAATGACATTGGGACACAAGGAGCCAGTACCACACAGGTGAGGTGATGGCGTGCAAATCTCATTTACAGGAACCAGGCCTGCTTACATTCTTGGCTTGTCACTGTAGGAGGCACACAGGAAGCATTTCTGAAGAATCATTTCATCACTAAGATATATTGATTATGACGGCTCTGCTTGCATATCAGTGCTTTGGGGGGAAATACTACAGTAACAGCCCAAGGAGGGTATGAACCCCTTTGCTCTGGAATCCATATTTGCAGAGTAGGGGGAAAAATGGCGTAGACTCATCTGTGGCATTATTCCTTATCAGTAGAACTTGAGAGCACTTAAATGTAGGAAAGGCAATTCATTGGCTGATTTGTAGGTTTATTAAGTCATTCCGCATACATTTATTAAGAGCATCTCTAAGCTGTAGAACTGCGTCAGGCACCAGGGACACAGTAGTGAATGAGCAATCAGGGTTCCTGCTCTCATGAAGCTTCAGGGCTTTGGATGGAGGAGGAGAGAGAGTCGCAAGCACAATGCAGAGAGTTGCAACCACGTGGGGAAAGAACAGCTAGGAAATATGTGCTCCTTCAGTATAGAGATTCAGGGAAGTTCTGAGAAGGTGACTTTTCAGCTGAGACATGAATATCAAGAGGGAATCAGGCAGGTTGAACACGTGGAGGAAGAGCATTCCAGGTAGAGGGAACAGAGCATGCAAAGTCCCTCAATTTGGAACAAGCCTGACCTGTTTTGAAGAAGAGGAAAGAGGCTCGGGGTAGCCAGAGTATTCGGGTTCAGAGGAAGGTGGCTGAAAAGAAAGGTTGAGAACTAGATACACCAGATTAAGAAGAGTATTGTTGGCAAGATAAGGAGATTGAACTTTATGCTAAGAGAGTGGAAGTTGTTATGTCATGAGATCAGGTTGGGTGTGTGTGCACAGAACATCTCCTGGGGAGACAAGGGAAATGTGCAGGTAATGAGGAGGCTCCAGTCTTTCGGGTTCAAAGGTGGAGGGAATGGGAATCTGTGTTGGCCAGCCATACCTCAGAGACCCAAGTTCAGCAGAGCGTCCTTGACCAGGAAGAGGATGACAGTCGTGGCCGAGTCGAAATTTATTCCTGAACTGCTACTTGTCAAGCCTTCCACGCTGGCTGCTGCTTGTGTAACATTTCTCTCTTGGGTGATTTTCCAACTGTATACGGAATTTTACCAAGTCAGGGACGATCCCAACCTGGGGATGCATTTAATCTGAGTCAGGATGGTGAGAGACGTGTCTGTCTTCCCTTTCATAGGGAGTACTTCCTAGGAGCTCGGCTTTGACCTCCCACTATAGCCTTTTATTTTTCAGATATTTCCTCTCCCACCAGCGTCCAGACGTTCTCTGATGAGCTCTTTGCTGCTTCTCTCAGTGGCTGATTGGTACAGCAGGGCATGGACTCAGGTGTTGGCTAAGCTGCTGATTCAGCCTCATGCCTGGCCACTCTTCTTACAGGGCATGAAAGACCTTTCCGGAGCACTGGGCGGGTGTGTGGTTAAGGGCCAGTAGCAGGGGGCGTCAGTGGGTTAACATCATCCCGAGAGACACAACAGAGGGGCAGACACTTCGGGAAAATCCCACCACTGATACTTAGAATCTGATTGGCTGTGAACTAGATATTTACTCTCTTGAGCCCAGTGGCCTCATCTGTGAAACAGAAGTATTAGCGGTACTTATCACACGGAAGTGTAGCACCGAGTGTGTTCCTGGGGCATCATAAGCGTTGGAAAAATAGTAGTCGATGTTTCTGTGAATAGCAGTAGTGGTAGTAATTTCCCTAGGGTTAAGGGGGGTGTTTGGAAGAGAGATGGCACCGAGGTTCAATGACATGTAGCTTTCCTATTTCACGATAAAACTGAAGAGTTTAGTAGCAAGTGTGGCTTGTCTCTTCCTATCCGAAATGTCTCTTACTGTTTAGGCTGTTCTTAAATCACAAAGGTAATACTTCATGGAGCAAAGAAAGAAATCCGAAGTAGCCTAATTGAAGAGAATAATGCACAATGGACCGCGATGGAGCAGGGGGAATGAATGCACTGGAGATTGTCATAACAAAAAGAATGGCTCTCGCCGATACTACCCCGGGCTAAGCATGCCCCGTGGAAAAGAGACTTTACTCAGACATTTGACATGCAACACTGTTAGTAACTCTACGCATACATAGGCGGTAAACACGGACAGACGGAAGAGAAAACTCAAAATCCAGAACTTCATTGCTTGTAATGGTTGGGGAGAGAGAGAGACGCTTGAGGAGGGTTTCAGATGGGGAATTCAACGGCCCTAAAATGTGTCACTCCTTAAGCTGAGTGGAGTCTACATGAATGTGTTTGTTGTTTTCTATATGCCTTTTGGTATGTCTAAACTATATTGTGCCTTGTTTTCAAAGTAGCACATGCTCTGAGTTAAATATATATACACACACACACATATATACATGTGCTATGCTGTATATATATACACACATATACATATATATATACATATGTCTGTATATATATCTATGCTGTCAATGCGGTGTATATATATTGTATAAAAGAAAAATAAAAGTCTCTCTTTTTCCTTCCCTCTCACCCTCCCTCCACCATTTAATAATTACTACGTCTTTCCAGATATTTGCTGTGCACATTCAAAATATACACGTTGAGAAACATGCACACTTAATATAATAATCCGTGACTTTCTGTCACCACTTAAAAATAGTGAGCAAATCTTCAATGTCAGTACATATAAATTATCCACCTCCGTCTACTAACACCTGCCTGGTACTCATACTCCTCTGTACTTTAATTTGTTTACATAGCTCCCCTCATTGATAGACATGTGTGTTTAAAAACAAGACAAAACAAAGCACTCTTTACCAACCCTGGGCTGCTTTCAAATCCATCAGCTCTGGTGGTGGCTTCAGCTCACTCCGGGAGTCATCCAGATGTTTTGTCTTCTCTGGGACAAACACCCAGATGCTCCGGTTTTCATCTGAGTGTTCAGCTGCTGTGTAGCCGCGGCGTAGAAATCCAATCCCAGGGGGCGGGGCGGGGATAAGGAAACCAAATAATAAAACATTAAAATCTCCTCTAAGAAATTTCGGATGTAATGGCAGTACAGGGCGTCCTCCCTCTCGTCAACCTCCTCTTCCAAGACCTTCATGGCTTTCCGGAATGACAGGCTTTATAAATGTCATCGCTCACGTGTGAAGGGAAGAGGGACAAGAAAGAGCAAAATCTTGAATGTGGAGGTTTGGATGTCCACACTTCGCAGTCTTTCCTGCTTGAAACACTGTCCAGCTGTTTTCTCTCTTTGACTATTTACAGTAGGGGTCCCAGTTCGTGGACACTCGGAGGACGTCATGCCTTATCAAACAGTGTGTTTGCCTTTGCATCGGCAAGAATGGAGCACAGCCAGTTCTACCAATGTGACATGCTCCCACCTTACACTCTTCATATGGATGTTCCTCTCAGGGCTTCCTGCCAGGGGACTGAGCTCAGCCACCTCCCTCAAACTCCAGTGTGAGAGGAGGGGAGTCTTTCTGGGCTCCGACTTCCTTCTTTCCCTTCCCATCTGTATTACTGCTTCATTATACAAGTAATACATATAACTTGCCAGAAAAGTTACAGAATACAGGAATCAATTAGAAAAAAACCAATTTTTGAAATAGAAAGTCTTTGAACTCACGTAAGAGTAACTCCTACTCTCCTTTCAAAAATTCCTGACTTTTTTTCAACATCCTAAAACACATAGTTATAAAAAATGGGTCCACGCTATACACTTTGTTTTGTAACTTTTGATTCAGCCAGAAAATGATATAGGAAAGGCATATTCTATTTCGTTAAATTTATTTATATATTTATATATATATATATATATACCTTTTAACAGCTTCACAGCATTCGACGGCATGAATGTACCGTTAAGTAGAGGATATGGATTTTAGTATCGACCCCCTTTCTGTCTGTTATAAGGTTCATTTTGGGGGGAGGGGGTGCTTTGACTATGATTTTCAAATTGCTGTACTATCTAGTAAAAAATGATTTTTCCCCCTCATTGGAGAAAGGTAAATGTCATACAGTGTAGACTTGAGATTTGCAGGGTATGGACAGTGAGCATACTTGCCCACCAATGACCGGTGTGGACAGTCAGCGGCTGAATGTGCTGTTCACAGCAGGGCTTCTCAACCTTGGTGGTATGGACACTTGGGAGTGACTCGTTCTCTGTGTGGGTGACTGTCCCGTGCTTTGCCGGGTGTTTGGCAGCACCTGTGTGGCCCTCACCCACTAGAAGCCAGTTGAACTCCCCTCCACTGTGACACCCGAAAATGTCTCCAGACTTGCTAAATGTCCCCTGGGGAGAAGGGGCCGAATCCCCCGCTTTGAGAACCACTGCTTTGAAGTGACTGGGTTCTTGAGTTGTCTGAAGGATGATCCTGTCTTGTAGCCTTTATGCATCGATTGGAAGTTGGCCCTGGATGAGCGCTTAAAATAAAAGTCAACCTATTCTGCGAAAACAATACATTTGAGTAGGAACTAATTACCTCTTTTTTTATTTCAAGTGACAAAAGCCAATATATCACACTTAGCCACTATGAAGAGTCCATTTCAGTAAACTAATTAAACTAATCCTATCACAACTCATTATTCTCAGCTCCACTAAATATTTTAACACTTGAGATTTATTTCGTTATATAAATTATATCATACTTAAAGCTATGCACAGCCTTCCAGAGTTTATTTGGGACTTTTAAAATGTGACTTGAAGCTTTATCTCGAATATATATTTTTCATATCTTCCCTAGCTAATCATTCACCTTAATTATGACTAATTATTAAAAATGATATATTACTTTAATTAAATGAAAGTGTCCGTCTCCTTGTTAGCACTTACTAAATGCTGAGAACATTACAAAGATAATGCTGCACAGGAAACGGCGTAACTTGCCGAATTGATTCCATTTTCTTGCTGCAAGCTGATGCAGACACACATTTCAAGAGACTGATTGATGCACAAGATGGCAAGAGAAGTGTTTTTCATAGTTAAGAGGTATTGAAGTCTGTGTCCATCCCGGATTCACTCCCTAACAGAGGATCGCCGCGTAATTAAGACGCTCATACGCATCCCGCTTATTTGCATTTAGGTTCCAAAGCCAGCAGACATTGAGTAGAAATTTAGCCCGAGTGCTTCCTCCAGAAGCCAAGAGGAATAATGCCTAAGTGCCACTTCAGAGTCAATTGCTCCCCACTTATAGACGTGCAACGCAATTAAACCGAGGAGCTGTAAGCTGCCTAAATCGAGTAAGTTTACTTTAGATACTTGTCGTGAGACATCTCTCTGTAAGGGGCTCCACACTGAAGAGAGAAGAACGGACATCTAGCCAGAGAGCTGTTTATTCGAGTTGACGTATGGTAAGCAAGGCCAGGAAACGCCTGAGGAATAGAGAATCTTCCTTGGCATCTAAAGGAAAAAAAAAAAAATGCAGCGTTCAAGTTGATCTTAGAATAACCATCGGTAGGTGACAGTCCCTTGGATTCTCTGATTCTAGCAGGTGTTCTTGGTCCAATTTCTTGTTCGATGCTCAGTTCAAGAACTGAAAGTTGTAACTAAAAATACAACAGCGCTCGCATGCATTTTATAAGATAGTAAGCTTCTCTGCTTACAACGAATTCAGGTCCCTCAGGGGGAAGATGTGCTGATGGTACATATATAAGTGGCATCATTTTAAGTGTCTGGGGTCATAGACCCTCGGCATTGAAATCACCTCTAGAATGATCTGAGTTTTATGCTAGCCAGGGCCAAGGTGCCAACTGAATTAATGCACTTATCACTCATCTTTTGAGTTTCCGATGAGCACTGGGAAATATTTTCTCTGACTCATCGGCCTCCTTCCTCCTTGTTCTCTGTGCGGAAAACCGTGTTGTATTTGAGGGCTGAGGATGTGACACCTTCATGATAAAGAAATTTGAAACTGACACAATATTAATCCAGAATTGCGCCAAGTTTCCATCATGTTCTATTATATTAAACTCTTATTCAAGAGATAGATCCAAACAAGAGCTTACCTTTATATAAACAACAGCAAGGTCCTACTGTACAGCACAGGGAACTAAATTCAACACCTTGCAGTAACTTATAATCAAAAAGAATATGAACACGAATATATGTAAGTATATATATGACTGAAACATTATGCTGGACACCAGAAATTGACACAGCTTTGTAAACTGACTATACTTCAATTTAAAAAAAAAAGAGAAAAAAAGAATTTACAAAGTATGTTATAATACAGCCAAGTAAGGGAAGCATCAGTAAATGCAGTGAAATTAGATAGATGATAGATAGATAGATAGATAGATAGATAGATAGATAGATAGATAGATAGACAGACAGACAGATAGATATCTCTTGGAAAAGCAGGAAAAAGGAAGCAGTCATTTCGGTGTTCCTGATAGGAACTTCAATATCCAAAACAAGAGGGAAATATGGCTCAGGCTCCACACACACCTGCATCTTTGGACCACTGAAAACACCTGGCTGTTCTGGTGTCTTGTTTCCCCAGTTAAGACCTGGAGCTGGAAATGGACGGGTCACGTGCTGCAGTGGGTTTTGGCGCCAGGTGTAACCGCGTTTGAGCAAACACCGTCTCCGTCGCTCCCTGGATGTGGACCTTGGGGAACATCGTTTATGCGCCTGCACCTTATTTCTCTTGTGGGAAAAATAAATGAGGTGGGAGAGAGAGGCGTTGTAGAGAGAAAGACTTTTCTGGCCCTGCCAAGTTTAAAATTAGTGGTGAGAAATCAGGTATGAAGATTCAGAACTCACAACCTAGACTTAGAGGCGGAGCCCCATGGAGACTAGGAAGTCAGAGTGAATTTCTCACTCACTCAGCAACTCTTTACTGAGTGCCCACTCCGATTGGCTACTGGGGATTTGGTGATAAGCAGGACAAGTGAAATGCCGTTCTCATGACGCTTACCTTCTAGTTGAGAGGAAATAGAAAAAAATAACTGTGTGAGTAAATAAGAAAATGGTTGATGGAAGGTGCTCGTCAGGTAATTAAAACGGAGACTGATGGGTGCTCAAGGAAGCTTACTAGGAAGAGGTGAAATTTAAGCTGGGCTTCGAATGACGAGTCACACCAAGATAGGGAGGAAGGACATTCCACATGAATGCCCTCAGAGGGGAGGAACTTGCAATGTGTGAGGTGCTGAAAAGACCCCAAGGAAACGGGAGAGTGGCACACGGAACTCTGAGAAGTGGATCGAGGTCAGGTGGTCCAGGGCTTTGTAAACCAGGGTAAGGGATCTGTGTTTTACGTAAATGGCAATGCAGAGATTCCCGTTCACGGAGATGACGGCTGTGTGGAACACTGACCAACAGGGTGCAGGGGAGGACACTGTGACAGAGGCTAGGAAGCTATGTAGGAATCCAGGCCAGGGGTGATGGCGGCCTGGACTACGGGGTCATGGAATGGAAGATGTAGAAGAACCACGGGCAGAGCTTTGGAAATGGACTTGAAGTGGGAGGCAGTGGATGAAAATGACTCTGGGTGCTGAGGTTGGAGCCTGGAGCTGGTGGTGTCGTGAGCAGAGAAATCTCACATTGAAGGCATTGGGCAGAGCTGGAATCACTGCTCAGAAGTTCTAGGAGAAATTTCAGAGGCAATGGTGATCAACTGACATGAAAGGTAGACTACGTGATGGTCATCTCAGGCATTGAAACTTGATGGATTTTATCCTAGAGAGAAACAAAGCTGGTAGAAGAGACCTCAGGAAGTGGGTTTATGGTGCTGGGGATTTGGTAAGTGTCATACTTTGAGTGTTAAGTTCTTGTGTCTCCCCAAAGGAGGCATTATGAGGGTTCTTGGGACTCTGCAGAGCTGGGCATATGGACCAGGGGTCTCTCCATCAAATCCACCAATGTTGTCAGTTGACATGCTTGCTAAAAGAGACTTTAGGGGTCGTGTCTGTTGCTAGAGAAGGAAACCAAAACTCAGAGAGCACTCCTGGCTTGTCCGGATCACAGAGCGAGTGAGGATGGGGCCGGGTTTGGATCTGCCAAGCCCAGGACAGGGCACTCTCCCTTACACCACACTCCTTCCTCTCGCCGATCACCTTTGTGTGGGGAGGACAGGGGCTGGCTCTCTGTGGTTCAGAGGGAGCCGAACTCCGTCTCTCTTGGGTCCCCTAGGGCAAAATCTCTCAAAGTATAGATTCTGGATCACTCTTAGCAAATACACCCAGGGCACTGCCCGTGCCACTCCAGATCAGCCAAGTCAGAATCATTAGCCTCTGGAGCTGCGGAATTTTCATGGTATCCAGTTCCCAGGTGATGCTGACACTCCCTCAAGTTTTAAACTGATTTCCTTGTCTTCTGCAGAGTCCCATAGACTACCTAGGTTACCTGACACACTCTTTGCTCAAAATATGTTTGTTTAGTTTATTTATCATTAATTAATTCATTCATCAGCAAGTAACTAATCCAGTCACTAAAAATAAACCCATCACCCATGACTTCTTCTGCAAACTTTGCACCGTGCTGAACCCAGCAGTCACCACCTATCCTACCAGGCACACCAGCACACTCTACAAGTATCCCAGCATCTCTGACTAGGGAACTGGGGGATATTAACAGAGAGGTGCATATATCACAATTACATGCCTATTGCCTCCATCCCTCCCTTGCCTTGGGTTTGCTCTGAGTTCTACAAAACTGTTGACTGACAGTGGACTGTTTCCCATATTATGTTGCAGGGCCGTGGTGCCCACACATGGGTCTTCATAAGGTACCTCACTCAAGGGGAGGTGAATGGGTCTAAATTTGAAGGCAGTGCAACCAAGGTGATTTTGACATCTCACATCACTGTCTCAACTTTCAGCAGCCAAGGGTGAAGGATGAAAAAAAAATCACATGGAGAAGAATAGAGGGGAGTGGTTATAGAACAGAGAGAAAGTGATGAATAAAAGCAGGAAGGAGAAACAGACAGGTTTTTTTTAATGTGTGTCATAGACCAGACATTGTCCAAAGCACCTCACATACATTCTTTTGCTAAATTAGTGTAATAATCTTATGAGATATGTTCCACTATTATCCCCATTTTATAGGTAGGAAAACTGAGGCCTGATAAAGAGAGGAGCTGGAATCGCCAATTCCAGAGTTGAAGTCTTTAGTCACTATGCCAGGCTAACATGATATTCATTCAGATATCCTTGTCTCTCGGACACGTAGATCTACAACAGCTGTCAGAAGTTTATCTCCCTGGATCTGAGTTCCTATCAAAATTGTACATTTCCTGGCAAAAAGAGATGGTGTGCTGGTTGACCCCAAACTGTGAAATAAATGCACACCTTGAGAGAGGCTCCTGGAATGTATGGTCAGACACCATGGAAACAGTTCCGTGTGTGGAAGGAAGCTGACAGTACAGGGTCTTCAGCACAGGGTGGCCATCAGGAACGGTATCGGTGGCATCTGCAGGCTTCCATGTTAGTCGCCGGGCATCAGCTCCATGCTCTACATGGCTTCATGGATAGCAGAACTCCTTATCCTTTGATTGCTCAAGAGAGCAGAGGGCATATTGGGTTTCCCTGTCAGCGCAGGAGGTCTCTGGAATCCCTTAATTGTTTTAAGGCATTAATTTCAAGAGCTTTGTTTCTGTGTTCCCTTAGGCTGCTTATTTTATGCCATTGTTGCGGTGGTGAAAGCATCCCAAAGCTTGAGGTTGTCCTTGTTCTTTAGCTGTCACAGGAGGAAAAAAAAGGAAAGCAAACAAATGAAACAAAATACAATATCCTTATTTAGTCCCAATAAATCATCTTCATTGCCTTTTATCAAGATCAAGTAAACAGGATCAGCATTTGCCTTGTGAGGAGGTTGCTATTTCTAAGACTTCAAAGGGCAGGCATCTGATCCCGGATTGCGTGGAGCTGGAAGAGATTAACCCTGTCGTTCCCGACCTGGAATGGCTCTAGGGAGCACCCAGATTCTGCACTGGGTATCCCAGATGTATTTGGGACCATCTTCCCGAGCAGATTTTGCCTCTTTCTGGGGGAATTCAGACATTGTGCGGGTTCTGAATGCAAATGGAAATGAGATGATGTAGGTGAAACCAGTTTTAAATTGACACTCTATTGACGCCATTATTGCTGGGGTACGTAATTCAAAAACTGTAGAATGAGTTGTGTGAAGCATGAGCTTTGGGATCCTACAAATTTGGGGTTCAAATTCTAATTCTACTTTTTTTTTAATCATCAACTTGTACCACCCCCTGAGCTGAAGTCTCCTCAACCATAAAAGAAAGATGGGAATTGTTCTCATTTCATGTGGTTCCGGGGAGGATAAACTAGAACTTAGTTTAGTGCCTGATATGGAGTTAGTGCTTTTAAAAGATTGCTTCTGTGCCGGGATGTAATTTCTTTGGAAAATCTGAGTGAATTGGGGGAGTTGAGGATATGGAATGTACACAGTGCAGCACCATGCTTTGATAAATTAAAAGTTGGTCTAATTATTTAATGAAATGTTAGTTGTGGGTATACCCATGCCCCCCTAAAGATTGGCTCTTGGTCTTCCTTCTGGACTTGAGATCCTAAGACAACGTTGCTTAATCTTGTGAACCACTCTGGAAGATCCTCAGACGAAGACTTGCGTTAGCCAAATCAGGAGCGAAGGCAAAACATTGCGTAAAATCGTTAATGGGCAGAACTGTCATCCAAGTATGTTCAGACTCTAGAGAGAAATTAAGGGGATGATCTGGCCAGAGCTTCCAATATTCAGAAGACCAGAGTTGTTGGTACAACTCGGCAACAACGACACCCATGGCAACAGTGGTGGCTTCCGTTCCCTGAGCACAGAGGATATCTCTGGTACGAGGCTAAATACTTCAAACGCATATAATCTTTATGCCACCCTGTTACATACGTGATATCACCCCCATTTTACAAAGAAGAAAATTGGGACTTGGGAAATTGAAATCATTTCCCCCTAATTATAGAAATCATTAATTCCAGAATCAGGAATTTGACTCTATCAGTAAGACACTCAAAACTCAGGCTCTCCACTATGAGATGTGGGGACTTGGTGTCCAAAAACTTGAATTCAAAGTTGGGGTTGCTGGGGGCCTCATTCACGTCCTCTGACCTCTCAGAGCCGTGCTTGTTTCAACTGCGCACGGGGAATAATGAAACCTTCTTCGCAAAACTGTCGAGACTGAATGAGCCAGTCCACCTAAAATATCTTTGTACCTCACAAAGATTATGCAAGCGTTATGTTGCCATGTTTTGAATCATCCCCGGACAATAGATCATTTTTGGATTGTGTTTGGGATTGTGAATTTCCAAGTTTGGCAACTTTGGATGAAAATAATCAATATGCTGTCTCTTTAAAGAGGAATTAGTGGTTAAAAGAACTGACAATCCATTTAGAGTTTTGTGTTTCTCAATAGCATGCAATAAGACCATTTTCTTCCCATTTATAAGAATATATATGGGCTTAAGGGAGGGCAGCTTCAACAATTGGTTTGTTTACTATGCTTTGTATGCCCTGGGGATACAGAAACTCAGGAATGTAAGAAAATTGCAAATACGGAATAAAATGTCCCGGAAGAAGATTTTTTACTGCCTGCTTCAGCTGCCTGGCTTGGAGCCAGGACCTTCCCAGAGGCTCTTGGGCCTTTTGGACCCCTGAAGGGTTTTTTTTGTTTGCTTTTTTGTTTTTACAATTGTGTTGATTCTCCCAGTTAAGGCTATTTCTTCTGCTCCCAGTCCTTAGCAACATACCTCCTGTCCTCAGGTGACCTTTTGAACTAAATTTGTGAAAGTTAATCCACTGTGAGGTTCTGGACAGGGCAGCATGCCCAGGCACCAGCCCTTCTGCCCCTGACCCCCCTCCACCACCTCAGTTCCACCCTTGAGTTGATTCCGTGGCGTGGATTTTCTAGGCCAGTCCCTTTTTAGAATGGCGTTCGCTGCCGTTCCTCTGAGTGTGCTTGTGGGACCACGTGCACTGGCCTGTAAAAGAGGGGCCCTGGCGGAGGTAGATGGACGAAGTTTCAGGTTCCAGGAGCTCCCGGGGCACCCGCCCCCTCCCTCGTCCTTCCGGGCTCGCTGGAGGAGCGCTGCCGTGCTCTCCTCTCCTCCTGGACTTGTCTGCCCTGTCTCTCCTTCCTTTGCCCGGTTAACACTCACGTATGCTGCCCCTTCTGCAAGGAAAACTCCCTTGGCCTCGTTGGCTAAGTCAGGCACCTCTGCTGTGTCATTTCTTGGCTTCGTGGACCTTCATGGGTAGCTGCTTAAGGCCATTTCAGGTTCCTGTCTTTTGGTATAATGATTTGATTCATGACTGCCTTCCCTGAAGTACCGTCAGTGCTCTGGGGAGGAGGACCATACGTGGTTTTGTGTGCCGGCCTTTTGTACAGTGGGTGTTCATCAATGGCTGCATGGATGGATGAATGAATGGGTTACAGGGCCAGCCCATCAGGACACCTATTCCTTCAAGTAGGTTGAGATCCATGACATAAGCGACGAGGATGTGAACTTGCATTAGCTTACTCACTGCACCCCATCCCGGCTTATAACTCTTCCTCCCTCCTGGATGCCCACAGAACACAGAGTCTGTAATCTCCCTTCTTCTCCTGCCCTCTGCAGTCTCACTGCACACCTTGCTCGCCTTCCACCACCGTACCTCAGCCGGGTTGGCATTCTTTTCAAGTTTTGAAACTGGCCCAGCTCCTTCCTTCTTGGGGACTTTTGCGCGTGCTTCCCATCCGTCAAAAATGGTTTATTCTACCTCTTTGAGTTGGTTTCTCATCATCATTTGTTTAGAGCCCTGCCTGCGTGTTACTTCTTTTCATGGAAGCCGTATCTAAGTCCCGTCGGTTAGACCCGGTGCCCCGTAATCCCCTTGCACGTTACCTTGTCTTTCCCTTCCAAGCACTTTACGAAATTATAATGTTTGTATCCTCCACTGAGGAGTTAACTATTTGAGGAAATGCGTTAAGTCAGTCTTGGTCATCACTACGTGTCCAGCTCTCAGTAGGTACTCCACAAGCGGCTGCCAGATAGAACTATAAAACACAGATACCGCACACTTCATGGTCCTGCCAGAGCCAGTGACCTTGATGGGAGACATTTCCGGTCAAGGAGGAGAGGGGGCCATGCCCGTTCATATATTCATTCACTTCCTGTGATATGTGGAGACCCCTACCTCTCTCTGGGCCGGGGCCGGGGCCCCTTTATCCTGAGATGTCACAGATTCAGCTGATCAGGTTATAAAGCCCAACCCACACTCGCACAAACCAAAGAAAGATTAATTATCTCAAGAAACTGAAAGCTGAGCCCAGGCCTAGTTCTGGCTCCCATCAGTCATGGCTGAATATAAGGGTTTAAGCGCTAGCAGCAGTGGTCTCTCCTTTCCACTGCAGAGCTCGCCTCTTTTGGGAGTTCTGGTTTTTTATTAGCTGTAGTGTCTTGCATGGAGGCAATGGCTCTTACAAGTTGAGATCTGACAGAAGATGCCTGGGGGTGGGGAGGGAGCTGCAGCTCACGCTGGATCCCATGTCCATCCCTAAACCTTAATTCTGTGGCCGGGATGACAGAGCCTTTGAAGGACAAGACACACATCACTTCTTGCCCTTTGGATGTCGGTCAGTGTGTTTTCATTAACATCCCCCGCTGCATCTCAAACCAGACCATTATACTCAAGAATATATTCGTAGGAATGCACTTTTTTTGAACAGAGATTTATATACAGTGTTCCTACCCCATCGGTCTTAGGTCAGATTTCCTAGGGGTTATGCCTAAGATGAGGATTGGCGTGTAAGGGACTAATTGGAGAGATGCTCTTAGGGGAAGACCTAGCCCCAGCCTGATCCTGTGGGGAACGAGGGAGCATTCACTGCACCAAAGACGATGTCACCCAGAGTCTTAGACCCACGCCTCTTACATGGGTCTGTCTTTGGCCACAGGCTCAGGCTGTCCTCCTCAAGGAAGGGACAGGAGCCCCTGGTACCCCCTCCCCCCCACCCTCCACTCTGGGTATCTCTATCAGTCAAGTTCAACCTTTCAAAGAAAAATTCAGGTTACAAGCAGTGATCCTCCAGTGCCTGTGCCAGCTGGGAGATGTGTCACCAACTGGGAAGGATCTGTGAGGCTCTAGCTTTAAAGAAGCATGGAGTAAGAAAAAAGTCTGACAATAGCGGGGTCATTTTACACACAAAGCCTCAATTTTTTCTTTGCTGATTAGTCCCAGTTCTGCCTGATCTCTTCCATCTCCAGGGTCTCCTACCTAAGCCTCCTGTTGACACAGCCTGACGGCCACAGGAGACTTCCACACTCGAGGAAGATTTTCTATCCAGAGGGTTGACCTGGTTGGTGAACCACCATAGCTGTAGATACACAGGGAGAGAAATTAACCTGGACTTCCCATCCTCTTACAGTTCTGCCTGTCCACCTCCCATGGCATCCACGGCCATGGCCTCTCTACTCCTACAGTTGGGGTCCTTCCAGCCTCTAGAGTCTTGACTGCCTCCCTTTCAGTCTAATGATTCGGCAGTTTCGGGGGCCACCATCAGGTCTGCATGTGCCAAGGTCTTGACATGAGTGGTGGCAAATTGAATTTCCCCTTGTCGTCTCAGGAAGGCAAGTCCCTCTCCTTTCCCTCTGATGTCAAGGATCTGATCCCAGGCTGCAGACTCACCCACGAGGCCTCTGCCTCGCAGACTGTTTTTCACCACGACGACCTCCTCCATCCTCCCTCCCCGGCGCGCCGCGGTCTCCAGCAGCCTTCATGTCTGCGTGCACATCAATAAGGCTGCATGCGCGCGTGTGATAATATATAGCCATCACGGTACCGTGTGGGCATGTGTACGTGCTGCGGAAATGCAATAGACTGGGGTTGTGTGTTTGTAGGTGTATAATAAGTTTGCTGCAGACCAGGGGGAAAAAATGGAGCCATTTGTTGATTCAAACCAATTTTTTTTTCCTCCCTTGAGTTAGTACCCAATCTGTAGCTAAGAACTGCTGACTGCAGCATATTTCCAAGTGTAGTTTTTTTTTTTTCTCTCTGACAGCTAAGACCTAACTCCTGCCTGATCTATGTAGCTGCATTGTTCAAATTACAAAGCTTAGGTGACAGACCTGCTCTCTTTTCTGGAAGCCCCCAACACACCTGTCATCAGATAGAAGCCAGAATGCAGAAGTCATCACTTTACTTAGAAACTCAGCAGATGATTGAAATTATTTCTTACTACTAATTCCCCTTTTAGTGGAGATAAGCCGCTTTGTTCAGCTGTAAATGAAACATTAGGGTATTAACTGTGGAGCCAGAAGTATTGGGGAAGCAAAGATTTTATCTGCAGTAGGAACATTTTGGGCAATAAATTGTTTTGTTGGACAGAATACTAAATCTCTTGAGTTACAAAGAAGCAGAGCTCATTAAGGGGGATGCTTAAAGCAGGAAAAAAAAAAAAGGCGAGACAAAAGCTTATTACCATTGCTGTGGGGGTTGGGGGTGTTTGCAGGTTCTCATGTATATGTAGCACGGAAGAATTATTCGGTGCAGGTATTAAATAGATGTGTCTGTAGACTTGCAAACGCTCTATGAATATGTCCAAGGGACAAATACATTTCTGAAATATCAATAGCAATCTGCAATAAGTTATGAATTCTGGAGTACGTATTTATCCTCAAAGACTGGGTTCTCGTTTCCTGTGGGTGAAATTTCCCCGTCTCTTTGCCACATCCTTCAGATTAATCGGCTGGCATGGTTACATAAATGTTTGTAATAGAGAAGAGTAAGCGCCAGGGTTATCCAAAATATTGTCGCAAAATACAAACCTAAATTAAGATAATTATGCTTTGGGAACATGGATCAGCAGGGCTTGGAAGGGAGGGGAGTTTTACCCAGGATGGGGAGGAGGCTCCTTCCGGGGCATCGGAATTGTGAGTGGTGGGTTATGGGTCCTGCTGGGTGCCCCCAGCTTGTAGGTGTCAGGGGAGGGACGCGAGGACTGATCCTTTGCCGGTATCCCCGGGCACAGGGAGGACGAGAGGGAGAAGACAGCACCGTCTCTTCCTCCACTGCATCCCCAGGAGCACGGCTGCCGTGTTCCGACTCTCCACCTGTCTGTACTTGTTGCTCGTTGGAACCTTAGAGGGGAAGATGGCCCTAAAGGTGTCACACCTGAGAAATCAGATGGCGAACAGCGTGAACAGGCACACCTCACTTGCCAGCAGACGGGGATTTTGCAAGCGCAGTTTCACGGCTATGTCGTCCTTCCTTTTTTTTTTTTTTTTTTCCTTTTCCCCTCTGTGAATGATTTAGAGCATCTCTTCACAGACACCCACCCTGAAGGCTCTCATTGTCATGTCTGCCTTTCCTAAATGCCCTGCTTCACAGGTGGGTGCCCAGGACCTTGTCACCAGAGCAGCTCTGAGCTCACATCCTGGACCTACCATTAGTTGCACCTCCACTGTCTCCTTCCTTGGTTCTTTCTGCAAAAACAAGGGTAACACTTTCCAAAATATAGCAGGAAGCTAGCCGTGGACAAACACACAATGTACCGACTCATGTGAGCTTTGGGAAAACACGGAGGCTAGACCTGCCTTGAGGAAACTCACCGTATGAAAAATGAGTTTTTTTTAAAGCTGCAATAAATGATAATTATTTATTTTAAAATGCACTGGACTGTAAGTTCTTCCACAAAAAAAATATGGCGTCCTCTTTGTCTTCTCTCTCTTAGTGGAATCCAGAGCCAGGAAGAGATTCTTGACCTATAGCAAAGATGGGTTTGCCTGCACTGTATTTAAATCCAGTATGTGTTTGAAACATGATTCGAATCACAGCCTCTTTGCCCTGTCATTCATTGTGCAAGTGACTTTTCAGGACCACTTATCCACAGGCTAGTAGGACAGCAGCCTGTCAACACTGGTTCGCAGGAGCCCCAAGCATCAAGCTAATTTCTTGTGACTGTCATGTAGAGGGCATTTGAGTCTTCTCGACATAAATAGAAGCAAGCATGTCCATGGAGGTGGATAGAACCCCCCGGTGACAGAGGGGAACCTCTGGACCTTGCGTCCCCCTGCGAACCTTGAAAGTGGTTTCAAAGAGTGATAGTGGCAAATAGAGTGCAATTAAAATTAGTATTTTTCAACATAGTGTTCCAATTCTGGAGACTCTATAGGAAAGCAAAATAGGACTTACATGGGGAAATTGCCCTAGCACCTGGAAAGATTTTTTTTAACATTTTTTTTGTTGATTTATAATCATTTTACAATGTTGTGTCAAATTCCAGTGTAGAGCACAATTTTTCAGTTATACATGAACATATATATATTCATTGTCACATTTTTTTCTCTGTGAGCTACTATAAGATCTTATATATATTTCCCTGTGCTATACAGTATAATCTTGTTTATCTGTTCTACAATTTTGGAAGATTTTTGACAATATTTTTACCCCCCATTTTTGGCCCTGAGAGTTCAAGTAATAGATTGATGTGGTGTGAACACAGGAGTCAGGAGTTCTGGATTCAAGTCCTGGCTGTGTCATGAGCTACATAACCCTGAATCAATCTGTTAGTCTCTTTGAGCCTCAGTTTTCCCATCTGCAAAACAGTACAATGGAACCACCCAGGTTTCAAGGGGTCACTTAGCTCTACAGTTTTCCAGCTCAAGGAACAATGGAAGCTTTGGTTTTTTTTGTTTTGTTTGTTTGTTTGTTTTTAATGAGGCACCACAGCATCCAGATTCCTCTTATGGTCTTCAGTGGACTGACTCAAGTTCTCCGAGTTTGGTGATTTCATTTCCCCCAACTGCTCTGTGTCTGCTACCATTCATGGGCACTAGAGAAAGGGTTTGCTCCAGCAGGGTTCCACCTGCGGGAAAGAAACGCCTTTTGTGGACCCATGTCAAACCACCTAGAGCATTGGTGGGGAAGGTCTCAGATTCCATACTTAAAGCACAATTAGTGTTGCTGGGCAGACTAGAGCCGTTGAAGGAACATAAGGTCGAATGCTGTGTGTTTTCCTCCCCCTCTGGGTGACACTGGCAGGATCCTTAAGCTTGCTGGGCCTCGGTTTCCTATAAAGTGGGGACAGAGAATTATCTCAATGTAATAGAAATTCTGGAGATGAAAGCATTTCATTCACTTTTAGTGCAGTCATGACTCAGTGTATGGTGGCTGTCATTATGATTATTACATTAATTTGGGGATTCAGATAAATGGGTGAATTCTCTGGGGAGTTGAGAGCTGAGGGCCGATCTCCAAACTCACAGCTGTCCTGAGTGACTGACTTAGCCAGATGTTGGCTCTTTGACTGCTATGTGACAGATGCCACCTTCAGATCTCTCTGTACCTAAGGAGCTTTCTAGAGAGGACATTCCTTAGTCTTTCAGGAAGCTGCCAGAGGGTTTAATTTGAGTCTGAATTTATTGGTTGGCAGTGGCCAAGCGACTCTTAGAGTCATTGACCTGTATGGAGACAGCAAGGTCTGGCTCTGGCCTCCTGTGATGAGGAACCAGGGAGTCCCAACCATCAGTCAGACTCCTTGGAGAAGATAATTCTGAGATGACCCTTTCCAAACATGATCCTTAGACTGAAGTGGAGACAAAGGGCTTCTTATTAATTCCTAGGGTATCATCACCAATTATCTCCAGTTTGGTGGCTTTAAACATCAGAAGATCTAGATGTCTGAAAGCAAGACGTCAGCTGGAGACAGAGAGAACCCATTCCATGCCTCTCTGCTTGTTTTCTGGTGGCCGCTGGTAGTTCTCAGCCTTCCCTGACTTGTAACCACATCACTTCAGTTTCTGCCTCCGACTTCACATGGCCTTCTCCCCGGTGTTTTCTCCTCTTCTGTCTCTTGTAAGGATCTGTCATTGGATGTAGGGCTCCCTCTAAAGCAGGCTGATCTCATGTCAGAATCCTTAATGACACCTGCAAAGACCCCTTTTCCAAATTAGCATCACATTCACGGGGGCTGGGGCTTAAGACTTGGACGTACCACTTTGGGAGTCACAATTCAACCCACTACAATTTTTTTTTTTTACGTGAAACACCCTTGTATGGAGAAACAGTCTAATTTAACTTAGACCTCTCAGTGACCATTACGTAACAGAAAGAGGTAACCTTCTCAGGCATTTAGGAGGGACCAGGCGTTGTGCTGATCAACGATGCGCAGGTCTTTTTTAAACCATCTCAACAATCGTAGGAGGTGGGTCATGTGCTCCTCCTCAGTCTATGAATGAGAAGATTGAGCCTTAGGAGGGGAAGCCCATTTTGCTTAATCAGCCAGCCCGGAAAGTAGCAAAGTTGGTATCCTAAACCAGGTTTTTCTCATTCCAAAATCCATGCTTTGAACCATCATGCCGGAAGTTTTCCAACTTTGCCATGCATAGGAATCTCCAGGGAAGATTCTGATTCTGTGGGCATGGGGGCAGGGTAGTGATCTACATTGAAAATAACTGCATTACGTCATTCTGCCCCCGCCTCTCCTCCCACTGAACCCATCTCTCAGGTCATTGTAACCTCAGCACAAGGTCTAGTAGCCATATTCATAGGATCCCCAAAGACAAATCCTCAGAAGTAGAAAACTCCTCACAGGAAAGACTGGGTTGCTTTCTTCGCTGTTGTTAGCTGAAGCTGTCTTGGTCTCTAGCTTTTCTTCCCAACACACCCCTTTCCTGTTTGCTCAAACACGCGTAGTCCACCTGCAGGAGGAAACATGGGAGTCAGTGGGGATGACCTTAGCCCCTTCCTAGATTTAGGTCTGCTTACTCATCAAGCATTTGATGTTTTCCACTCAGAGGATGCCCACAGAGCTAGGGAGGAGAAGTCCTCCGGCAAAGCACAGCAGACAGGCCGTAGCCCTCCAATAATCTAGTCAATTAAAAATTGATTTCAGTTCCCAACAGCGTGGCGGCAGGGTGGTGGGGAGACCTCCATGCCGCCATTGGTGCACAGGCCTGTTAAGTGAAATTTACGGGATCTTCTGTCAGAGCAGAAAACAGTGCAGTTGATGATCTTCACTGCTAAAGAAGCAAATTTGAAGTGTCACATACCACGATTGCATTTTATTTCTAATATGTTGCCCTGCCAACCTTGGAGCCATGCATGAAACCCAGGGATGTGAAGGGACAGAAGTATGAAATCTGGCTCAGTGTAGCTGATTGGAGAGGGTTTATCCAAAATATAGCGCCGAGACATCCCAGGAGAACTTGCCTGAGTAGAAGAAACAAGCAGTACTGGAAAATCAAGAAGAGCTAAGCTGCTTGATGGAGGGTTGTTTTTTTTTTTTTTTTTTTTAATTTTTATCTCCAATGCATTTAGTTTTAATCACATCATGGTTGGCATAAATCCATCCTCTCTGTGAAACAGCTCAATTGATATACAAATATGCAAAAATAGAGAGTAAAAAGTAAAGGTTTCCAAATTTCAAATAGCCTCCAAATTCTCCTGCTTTCCTCAAGGAGGTAACTGTTGTAAATCACAGTTATTCCAGACTTTTCTCTGAAAAACTTTCCTGCCCAGTTTAAAATCGTGGCATAGGTAAAACTGCAGACAGGCAGAGAAATCGATGAATAGATACTCAAGCATATTGATAAATAGGCAGACAGGTTGAAAAACAGAAAAAGAAATAGAAAAGTAGTTTGCAATCCCAAAATGTGGGCAGGCAAAAGTTTTGAGTTTGCTGGTTAGTCTCGGTATGATACTGGGGATCGGGCAAATCCCTTGTTTAACTTCTTGGATCCCAACTTTCATTATCTGTGAGGTAGGGAAAATGGTATCAATGTTGCTTGCCTACAGAATTGAGGAGGAGAGTGAGGCTCCAATGATGAAATGTATTTGAAACTGTCGTAACATCTACAGACACATTGGCACCACCAGGAGCTGGAACATACCTGGTTCTTTCACATAGTATGGTCTAGCACTGACAAAAAAGAGTTTGTAAATTGCATAAAGGAAACTAGCTTGTCCTGTAAAGATGGCCCTTGAGAAGTTTCACCTCCAAATTCATGAGTTATCTCAATGAGTTTAAATCACAAAGAGAAGGACATCCTTGTTAATGACACATCAAGCTTGCAGCAGGTGGGTGTGCTTTTTCCTCCCCTTTAAAGAGTTTATTTTATTTTATATCTTAAAAGTGCAGAGTGACACAGTCCACATGGTCAGAGTGTATTCTGGAGTAAAGGTTTAACTCGAAAGTAGAACCTATTTCCGCCAACTTGAAATATATCATCCATCTATAATATATTTCAGAATTCTGGCTGCGATGAGCAACTCTTTGAAAGTCTGTTTAAAAATTCACTGAGCCTTGTCTGAAGACTAACCTGTGAGGGAGGGAGCACTAACTTATTCAGTTTTGGACATTGTTAAGTGCCCTGAAAGTGGTCGTTAATCATTTCCTTTTGAAGTGAAAAACAGTGAGCGTGTTCCTCAGCGCCATCATCCATCTTTAATAATTTCAGATTAAGGCATTGTCTTGGGGTACAAATGAATAGCATTTTTAAAACGTGTTCTTAAATAAAATTTAAACATAATAGTAACTCCTGCACTGAGCTCCTGCACCGAGAATTGCTAGGAGCAAATAGAGATTCCTTGCTGCTCTTGGTGGGTCGCGGTTGGAAGGAGGATATTTCGAAGTACCTGCACTGCAATTGTAGAAAGATATTCTTTGGCTTCTAGGTCCTTGTGCATCATCTGAATATAGCTGGCTTCCAATGCTAAGTAAGTGAGACTCCCCCTCTTAATTATAGTATTTGAGATGAGCCTCATTTGACAGCCACTGGCACACAATATGCTAGCTATTTCATAGAATGTGACTTTGGGAAAAAAAGGAGCCGCCATCCTGGAGAATCCCACTGGGTAAGACATTATAACTTGGAATCTCAGCATCAGCAGCTGAGACAACTTAGATGCGGAAAAAGTCTTTCTTTGATTTGATGCTGCCAAAAGTATGAACTGTGGCTCGTAGACACAGGAGGACTTGGACGAAGTTCCAGAAACATCGCAGAGCATCTGCAAATCTGGTCTTGAAGGCAGTGAGGAGCCAAGAGCTCCACATTCGTGGCGCCATTTTGCTGAGAAATGGGGTTGGGTTTTCCTTGGGTTATCTGACCACTCCCTACACCAGCCCCCTCCCTGTTTGACTGGGTAGAACTAACTTCTAGAAGAGAACTTCCCAGTTAAAAATTGAGGCTCACACCTGTTGAGACACTCCCAAATAATTCTCCAGGGTCCTCTAAAAGATGCCCAGTTGATGACATTGGCTCTGTACATTTTACATGGATGTGAGCAACAAATATAGAACAATGCTACCTGCAGGTTGCATTAGCTCTTTTTAAGAAGCATTGGTAAGTCCTATCCCATTCTATACTGACAATGACATTTGGAGAGAAATTATTTTAAAAGGCAAATGGTATGCAGCCACATGGGTGGACCTGGAGATCGTCATTCTAAGTGAAGTAAGCCAGAAAAAGAAAGAAAAATACCATATGATATCGCTTATATGTGGAATCTTAAAAAAAAAAAAAAGATACAAAGAAACTTACCTACAGAGCAGAAACAGACTCACAGACATAGTGAACAAATTTATGGTTACCAGTGGGTAAAGGGGATGGGAAGAATAAATTGGGAATTCGAAATTTGTACCTCTTGGGGAGTGATGGAAATGTTAGCTATCTTGATTGTGGTCGTGGTTTCACAGGTGCACACATCTGTCAAAATTCATCCAATTGTACATCCGAAATATGTGTTGTTTGCTGTGCAGGAATCATACCACAATAAAGGTGTTTTTTTAAAAAGACACAATGGTAGTCTCCATTTTGGCAGATAAGAAAGATAAACACAAAGAGATAGGAATTCACTTAAGGTCTCTTTGCAAGTCACTGACCTACCTGGGATGGGTCCCCCAACTTCTGACATCTAGCAATAATGTCTTACAAATTATAATTATATTATACGTTATAATATAAACATTATAAATATATAATTATATTGGAAGCAAATTAGAATTATAACCACATTATATGTTATATTATAGCTATATTGTTTATCATTGTTTAGATATTATATATAAACAATAGTGGCCCCAGTCAACATTTTCTGAGCACTCCTAGGTATTAAGACACCATGTGAAGCAGCTGGCATGCCTGACCTCCATGGATAAGCGTTCTTACCTTCCCTGTTTTACAGTTAAGGGAGAAAAAAATGTTTACAATGGCTAAATAACTTGCCCCAAATAACACACCTAACACATGTCTAAATAGGACCTAAAGCTCTGAGACCAGCCCGTCTTCCAACCATGCTATGTGGCCTCCCTTGGAAATCCATAGTGAATCTATGGATTTTAAGAGAACACTCTTCCAAAACGTTGAGTGCACTTTTTTTGACAAGTGAAAATTGTGTATCTGTAAGATGTACAACTTGGTGTTTTGATCTATGTATAGATTGTGAAATAATCGGGTGAGGATGTTGAGGAAAGGGTACACGGTGGTGGGAATGGAAATTGGTGCAGCTGCTACAGGAAACCGTATGGATGCTCCTCAAAAGATTAAAAATAGAACTACCTTATGATGCAGCATCTCCCTGCCGGGTATATATCCAAAGGAAGTGAAGTCAGTGTTGCTAAGAGATATTTACACTTCCATGCTCATTGCAGCATTACTCACAATAGCCAAGATGAGGAATCAACCTATATGTCTGCTGGTAGATGAATGAATAAAGAAAATGTGACACACACACACACACACACACACACACACACACATACACACGGGGTAGGGGGAATATTATTCAGCCTTAAAAAAGAAAAGGAATCTTGAATGTACTTTTTAATTCACTGATTCTCTCCTGCCACACCTTTGTCAGGTAGAATGCATGATAAGTTAGCCTTTCCTTCTGATGGATGAAGAAACACATGTTCTCTCCCCAGGGATGCTGATGTGAGTCGGGGGAGGGAGTGGCAGCCAGGGTGGAATTCCTGGGTCAATGCATCTTATTACCAGGGAGTAGATGTTTGAGGCCATGTCTCCCTTTCTCCTCTCTATTCCTCCATGTAGAGCTGACTCTACAGCTGGAGAGATGCCTGCTGAGCCAGGGAGGGCATCCTTTATGATACAGTAACAACCCAGAGGCGTGTATATTTAAAGCTGGGCAGTGCAGGCTTGCTAGGTGGCAGGGCGATCATTGAGGCAGCTTTCTGAGCAGATCCTAGAGAAAAACCTCCAGTGAGTCTGCAGTTGCAATATATTTCCTCGTGCTAGCAAGAAAGCTCCTGCCGATACAGCAGTGTTTGTTTTCTGCTTGGTAAAGTAGAAAGGAAAAGGGCAGAAATGAGCACGGCACAGCATTGACGCCAGCCCAGAGGCAAGGCGTCTGATGGGACCCCCGCCCCCACTGTCACCCCCTGCAAACCGTGGCTGCTGGAAAGCCTTCAGCTGTGATGAGATTAGCAGACACAGCGGCTCACGCCAAGGCGCTGTGCAGTTTTTTCTCTGTTCCACCAGGTGTTGCCAGAGCACATTGAGCAGGGCCGGGCTCCGGGCAGAGTGTGTTCGCAGCTGCTCTGGAACGCAAGGGCTGCTCAGGAGGCAACAGTGAAATGTTATGCTGACTCCAACAGCCCCCTTCCTTGCGCTTTGAAATATGTCTCCCTGTCTGCCTCATGCCTCACATTTCAAACCGACACATCGTGTTGCACGCTTGGGTCTGCCCAACACACTCTTCACGCTGGAGGCAGGCAACCATGCCAGACGGTGCTGGTCCAAGTCACCAACCCAAGTCCCGGTGGCACCTGTGGTCAGCCTGCATTTCTCCCAGGAAGTGGGCAGTCAGCTTGGATGCGCACAAGGGCATTCTCTCCGCCAGGGTTTCTGTCTGTTAACACAGGGTAATTGCTTCTCAGCACCTGTTCCCTCTTCCCTCCCCATTCTTCCACATCTGGAGCAATGAGGTCACCGTCCTAGAGCAGTGATTCTCAGCCAGGTGTGATTGAGTGCCCAGAGTTCACTGGCCACGTTCAGAGACACTTTATGGTTGTCATGATTAGTGGAGAAAAGGAGAGTTGCCATGGATATCTATTGGGTAGAGGCCAGGGATGCGGCAAAACATCCTACCGTGCACAGGACAGACCCCACGACAGAAATTACCCAGACTGCCAACAGTGCCGAGGTTGAGAAACCCTGTTCTTGAGACCAAGGCTTTATCGTCAAGGTGATTGCATTCTTCAAAACACACAGTAAGGTAAGTCTTTCCAGTTGTGATCATCCCAGAAAAGCTTTCTTACATCACTGCAGTCACACATGATGGCTCGCCAAAGCCACCAGCCCACGAAGGAGTGAAAAAGAAGCACTGTATCTTGCCGGCCTATTCTGCGCCGAGTACATCGCTCATACCACTTCTAGCCTTGAAGAAATCATGTTGAGGGTGGAATTCTTGCTCTGTTTTATAGAAGAGGGAACTGAGGCTCAGAGAGCCTGTGTTTCTTACTCTGGATTATCCCCACTACCAAGCAGGGGGTCCAGTTTTGAACCCAGATCCAATTCTTCTGGGGCCACTGCCTTTCCCTGTGACTTGCTGTCCATCCCAGGAAGGCGGGCATGGCCTAAAGCGGTTTCTGCACAGACTGTGGGGCAAAACGTGCCCTGAATTGGCTCCCAGCCTCCCAGGGCTGGGGGTGTTCCTTCTCTTCTTTCACTGGGCCCCAGTTCCTCCATCTGCCAGTTTGAGACAGAGGGGGGGTTAATGCTCCATAAAGGACACTTGCTGATTCTCCCAAGGCCCTGTAATTCCTCTTGCTGGTGGCACCCAGGACGTCTACGATAACTGCACACCAGCAGCTCAATCACAGGGCTTACGTTTTTAGCAAATTGTGAGGCTGGCATCTCCCTAGACTTCTCCCCCTTGGAGGCTTCCAGAGCCTTTAGAGCAGAACGGCCAGGCGTGCATGCTTGACTTGTACAAATAGAGAGGCCCAAACCCAAAAGGAAACCCACTTTTGAATCTTGTTTTTGAGTAAACAGTAAATGAGAGAGTGATGCAAAAACACTTAGGAGGAAAAAACTAAATGACACGCAAACGTTCCCAAATCCAGAGATGCTCTCCCTCAAAACTTTCTGTGTCCCAAAGTGACCCTTCCACCGTGCCGTAAATCGTGACTCGGCAGCTTCCTTGTCCTCTGGCTGCTGTAACAAATGACCACCAACTTGTGGTTTAAGACAGCACAAATGTACTATGTCACTACGTCACTCTGTCTGGCAGGGGCACAAGTCCCAGGTGGAGCTGTGGGGCTCACAAGCTGTTGGCAGGGCCGTGTTCCTTCTGGACACTGGAGGGGAGGACCCGTTTCCTAGCCAGAGGCTGCCTGCCTTCCTTGGCCCGTGGCCCCTTCCTCTGTCTTCAAAGCATACAACACAGCATCCTCAAAGCTCTCTCGGACTCTGACCCCTGAGGCCATAACTCCTTCTCTGCTCTGTCAAGGACCCTTGTGATTGTATTGGGTCCACCCAGATGATGCAGTGTAGTCTCCCCACCTCAAGATCCTTTACTTCATCCCATTGACAGCATCCTTTTTGCAGTGTAAGGTGATGTGGGCATGGGTTCTGGGGATTGGGACCTGGACATTTTTGGAGGGAGAGAGCATTATTCTGCCCACCACTCTTGCGTTATAGCTGCCACCGCTGGAAAAAACAGTGATGAAAAAAACATAAATTTTGCCTTCGTGTGACTTGAATGGAGTATGCCCCCGTGTGTGTGTGTGTGTGTGTGTGTGTGTGTGTTTGTGTGTGTGTGAGCGCGCATGCTGCAGAGAAGGGCGGTGCAGAAAAGAAAACATAACTGCTGTAGGGCAGGGATGATGATTACAATTTGGATTCATCTTTGCACCCTCAGAGGCTATTATGGTGCCTGGCGCATGGCATGGTAGGGGCTCAATGTACGTTTCACACTTTAGTTTTCCTAAGAAATGCATGTGCAGGGTTCCGTAGAAACAGAAAAGAAGCACTGCCTAGTCCAGCAACCTCACTAGGACACCGTTTCCCATTATACTCATTGCCGCTGAGATTGGCTTTAGCACAAAGGTGATGGGGACACAACCATCACCTAGAGGCTGTACCCATTTTCAAGTGCCGTCTACATCTTCGCAGACTCGGTGTCTTCACTTAAGCTCTCGGATTTTCTCTTGCACTGGGGGGGTGGACTGACTATGGCCCGAGGGCCAAATCTGGCCTGCAAACTGTTTTCGTAAACAGAGTTTCATTGGAACACGGCCATGCACATATTTATGTACAAACGGTCGATGGCCACTTTTGTGCTACAGCGGCAGAGTTGAATTGTTGCAACAGAATGGGTGGCCCACATGGTCTAAGATATTTACCCTCTGGCCCTTCGCAGAGAAAAGTTCAGAAACCCTCACTTTAGACGATGGGACATTGGCAACCTTCCCTCGTGACAGCACGGAAAATTTGATTCACCACAGCCCACCACTCCCGGGCCACCTCGGGTGTCAGGCCATTCACCCTCTTCAGATTATAGTATCTGAGCATCACCCTATGAATAACCTTATTACTGCAAATGATAAAGGTCTCAAGTTAATTGAGGCAGACCCACAAATTGTTTCTTTTTTTTTATTCCCCAGCTATGTTTAGTGTAGTGAGATACACTGTGTTTCATCATGGTGACTTGTAGATGACAGCGAGGCGGAGGAAATTTTAATACGGGGGACTCTGTTCATTTTGAACAATTTGTTAAAAGAGTTAAAATGTGTCTTCGTCGGGAAGTCGAATACAATAAAGAATTCACAAGTGTCACTGAGCTGAGATGAATGGGAGTAAACAGTACGTCTCCAAGAATATCCCATAAATGTCCTTAAATTATAACCATCTGTTTGATCTGCTGAAGAGACGTAACTCATTCGTGATGCTGTCCCCTCTGCAGACTGCGCCTCGATTGCCCCAAGGATTGAGATGTCTGTTGCGATAGCTAACCTGATAATCTAACTGAGTGAGGCTTTATCTTGGTCTAGATGGACAATCAAGGGTGCTAGCTTCTAGGGGATGCTGCTCCACCACTGACACTGCGTGCCGTAGAAGTCTCCATCGTAAGGGGCTGTCCTGTGCAGTGTAGGATGTTCAGCAGCCCTGGATGCCAGTAGAAAACCCCCCTCCCAGTGTGACGATCAAACATGCCTCCAGACATTGCCAGATGTCCCTGAGGAATGAGAGTCAGGTTGGCCCCTGGCTGAGAACACTTGTTCTGATCCCAGGGATGGTTTTAGAAGGGGCCCAGGCGGTGCTTGGCATCCGTGCATGTAAAACGTTGCCTGTTGTTATATCAGATGAACTTGTGTTCTTGTCCTTTTGCAGACCTGCACCCTTCCCCTCAGTTCTCCCCGCTCCTTCCTCCAGGGCTGGGCTCTTATTAATGTCTAAAGGCGCTGCAGAGACGAGATTGCCTTGAACCCCTCCAGCTTCGCCTGATAACCCTGAGCTGCGTCGTCGCTCTAAGCCAGATCAGCAGAGCCAGGTCTGTGATCAGGTTCCGGGAGCTGGAGCACCTCTCCGTCGCGGGCTGCTGTGATCAGAGGGTCTGGAGAATGAGCACCTCTCTGATGTGGTCTTATCGGGCTGAGCCTAATGTCAACCCTGTTAGAAGAGCTTTGTCCGATCTGCCTGTAGCTTTGTTCTGAACCGTTCAGTAACAGTTCACTGGAGCAGAAAGAGCCCTGTGAATTGATATTATAAACCCGCATGCCTGTTTTATTCATTGCGGAGGCAACAGAATATAACACAAGTATTTATTTTTAGTGATTGGAGAATGGCATTTCTCTCCCCTCCCTCCTTGTCACAGAATGCGGAAAACAGAGAAAACAAACAGCGCAGCTCTGAACACAATTCTGTTGCAAAGATATCGCCTATTGTTTCTTGTTTCCAATTATTTCGCAGTATCCCGAGCACCGTACGCATCTGCGTTGAATATGTATGCGTGCGTGATATATATTACATCCGTTTGGATGGTCTTAATAAGGAACCACAGGCTGGTGGATGTAATCCAATTACCACGGGGCTGGCCCTCTCTCTCTGGCTGTTCCCCGACCCCCACCTCCCCGATTTCATTGAAAGTTAGATTTTCTAGAAAAATTCATGAAACTTCATCATATTTCATTCATTCTTTGCTCCTGGGCATTCTTCGCTGAAGGTCAGGAGCTGTGAAATTTCTCTTTAGTCCCATTGCTTTGATATGGTTCGGGCCAGGCAATGGGGGAGAATGAAGTGTGGAGAAACGGAGTTATTGGCAATGGTTTAAATGGGAGGAGGGGTCCGCCCAGTGTAGCCAGGTTAGAAATGAGGAGGTGTGCTGCCTACTGTCAGGGCTGGTAGCTCTCTAATAGCAGGACCCGGCGGGGGACCCGGGCACAGCTGGGTGGCTCCTACGCTAGGGTCGCTTCAGTGAGGGAAAGCTCCATCTTGTTTTGGTCTCTTCGGTGATGAAGATGATGACGATGATGTAAGTGATAGATTGAACTGTATGGAACTGCTGGCTTTTGACAGTTGTTTACCTACTGCAATGTCACGTTTTAATCCCTGTAAAAACAGTACCTGCTATGCACTGGGTGGCTGGTATGGTCCAGACACAGTGCTGTAAGCCTTGCCCAGCTAGGCATTATTAGCTCATTGGACCAACATCACAACTCCCTGCTGGAGATAATGTTCTTACTCCCCATTTGTCCAGAGAGGACGCTGATGCTGTGGGAATATCATGGCCAAATCTCTAAGTAACAAAGCTGGGATTTAAACCCAGGAGATTAACACTACAGTCTATGTTATTAACCCCCAGCCCACACCCTTGGCTGGATAACAGCTTTAGATAGATGTTCATACTTTGCACAGAGGGTCCTGCATTTTCATCAGTCTTGGGGAAATGAGGGTTTTTTTTTTTTTTTTATGTATTTGCAAGTCTTCCTGACTATGAGGAGTACCAGTAGGCCCCAGCGAGCGGTCACCACCTGGTAATGGGCCAGTTGCCATCAAATTGGAACTCTAAGAATTCCACCCACACACAACGTTGCATTTAAGTGTCAGATTTCGTCCCCATCAGATTAGCCAAATCTCTGCATTCGTTTGCCCGACAATGTATGGGATCCTAATTGTGAAATCTTTCTTCTCAAAATCATCCCGTCTTTAAGAGGGGGAATCAAAGCCCTAACAGTGTGGGAAAGATGCTGAGCATGTGAAAATAGTAAATAGTCCAAAAAAGGGGATAACTCTGGTCTTCCTCCCCAGAATCTGAAACCTCAGTATTATTTTAAGAAAAAGAGCAGACAAATCCCAAGTAAGGGATGTCCTACAAAATATCTGATCAACACATAAGCTGTCAAGATGATCAAAACCAAGGAAAGTCTGAGAAGCTATCCCAGCCAAGAGGAGTCCATGGAGGCTGGAAGCTCAAGTAAAATGTGTCCTGGGCAGAATCCCTGAGCCAAAAAAGGACATTAGATGAAAACTGAGGAAATCTGAGTAAAGCGTGGACTTCAGTTAACAATAGTGCATTAATACTGGCTCATTAGTTACACAAGAATACCACACTACTGTAAGATATACTAATAACAGGGGACCTTGGGCATTGAGTATGTACAGACCCTCCTTACTACCTTTACAACATTTCTGAAAATCTAAACCTATTCTAAAATAGTTTATTTTTAAAAAGAAAAAGAAAAGAAAACACATAAGCACACACAGAAAATACGGAAGAACCCAAAAGTCCCAGCGTTTCCCGTTAATCAGGATTTCTCACTGAGTAATGCAGAATGTTCTATTTTATATTTTCATGGTATGTATCAGGCAATGGCAGTCTTTGAAAAGTCTCACCATTAAACATCAGTGTATTTGTGTGATTTGCTTTAGCCCAGATTTCCCAAACTGATCGAATCATGGAATCCTTTACATCTGAAACAGAGAGCTCTAGGGAAAACAAACTGAGGTCTCGAGCTTCCCTGATTTTGAGCTCCTTCTCAGCACCAGTTGTTCACAGTGGTGCCCTACACAGAAGCCTAGAGTGGCTGGCTCCTTATTGTCTTAACAAGAATCTGCACCCTCAAACCATTTCTCTCCCCTGGCAGTGGTGAAATGCCCTACCTGAAATGATCTCCCCTCCCTCCCCACTCCTTCTTAACGGAAGCCGGTCTTACACTTCCTAGGAGGGTTTGTTAAAACCCAGATGGCTGGACCCCACCCTCCAGAGTGCCTGATTCAGTGGCTCCGGGATGGTGCCAGGGAATTTTGTGTTTCTCCTAAGATCCAAGCGATGTCATGCTACTAGCTTGGAGATCACACTTTGAAAACCATTGAGGTTCATTCCTTCACTCTGGCTGTGAAGTTGTCTTACCATTCTCCATAGATTCTAGGCTTTGTTTTGCTACCATATGTATTCTTGCTGTTCGTCAAGCACTGGTTACCTAATATCTGAAATAAATATCAATGAAGTCTTCCCAAGTGTCTTTGGGGTTCAGAAATGGCTAGGATTCAAATAGGAAACAGGGAATATTTGGTTTGAGGATAGCACAGTGGATCAAAAAGAGTATTTCTCTTTGGGACTGTAGATCTGGGTCCTGGGGTCAGTGCCATTATTTACCAGCTGAGTGCCCTCATATTTCATATGGTCCAAGAGTCCAGTTTCTGTACTACAAAATGGGGATAATATTCACCTCTTCAGTTTTCGTGAGGATTAATCGGTAGCACACATATGAATGTGTGCAGAACCTTGCACATTGAAGCAACTCAGTAACAGTTACCTCTCTAGCTCCAGAGAAGTGATTCTCAGGCTTTGGTGTCCATCAGAATCACCTGCAGAGCTTGTGGAAATGCAGAGTCCCAGGCCTTGCCTCTGGAGATACTGACTCATCAAGGCTGGAATGAACCCATACATTGAAGAAGAAATTCGGATAATCCCAGTTCAAGTCATCTGTGGGTGATTCCATCCATTCATTATTGACTTACTCAGTTACTCAACAAGTCTTTGTGGTGGGTTTCCACATGCCAGTGGGATGCCAGGTGCTAGGGATCCAGCAATGGACAAAACAAACTGTACCCTCACTCTGTGGATGAGTGCATGCCTGGGTCACAGGAAGTGATATCAGGTAGGAGTAAGGCAGTGTGAGAAGATACAGATGGAGTGGCCACAGAAGGTCTTCCTGAGACGATGAGATTAGAGGAAAGAGAGAAACCATAAAAGAATCTCCCATTCAACTTTGCTTGTCTCTAATGTGAATCACACAGTTTAACACAGATGTATTGTAGTCATTTTTAATGTTTAGTCTTTTTGTTTTTTCAATAGGAAACATTGGTTTCCCAGCCAACATGGTGGACCTTGTTGAGTGTCCACCATATCCTGAGCGCAGTGCAATTCTGCAATTTTTATTTCTAACACCCATAACAACTCTGCAAGGGGAAGCATGTCATTTCCATATTATAGATAAAGGATTTCTGAAGAAGTTACAAGGTCATACAGCTAGTGAATGGCCAATGTTGAATCTTTCTACTGAACCCTACAGCCTCTAATGAATAAAACTCTGGACTTTATTCATTTTTCAAAATCCAGAGTGGGACCAGCCATATTGTCCTAATCCTCTTAAAGAACCAATTATTTTGTTGCCATATTTCAAATTCATCATATCACCGTGCCCAGTAGTTTGCAATCCTGGCTGCACATTCAAATCCCCTGGGAATGGGGGGCTGGGTATCTGGGATTTTAAAGTCTCAGATGGATCTGACGTGCAGCCAATGTCGGGTACTACTGGCTAGCATTATAGGCCAAGACTAATAACTGTTTTCTGGCTGTGTGGCCAGAGCAGCTTTCGTGCAGTGTGCAGATCCAAAGGGTAGCTCTGAGCCAGTCCACTTGAGGTTCATGATCACCAGGGCGATAAATCTCTCGGAAGTAAGAGACGGGCCAGCCCGTTGTGTGAGCGGACAGAATGGTTTTGTGGAATCAGCACAGGCTTTGGAATCCAAACAGGGCTTGACACCCAGCTCCCCTCTTCCCTGGCCCTGTGATTTGGGGCGATGTGCTAAATCGAACTGTATCTAACTCTTCCTGACTGTACTGTACCTAACACTGTTAAGAGTACAGGAGCTTCCCTATGCGGCTTTCTCTGCTACCTCTCTGTAGTACACTGCCCCCAGCCAAGGAGGGCTTGTCGAATCCCATGAAGACAAGAAGAGGGCTTTACAGTTTCCTTTCCACCTGGCAATGACTACACCACTTTTCCAGCACAGGAAAGTAAAAGAAAATAAGCAGAGTGCGTTAAAACATTTTTTTCCCCCCCAGGCCCTTCTTTCCAAAGTTATTCAGTTCCAAATTTAGCATCCTCTCCTGGGAAAAAGAGAACTGTCCTTTCTATGCATTGGCTGTGGTAACTTTGAACCCAGTGATGCTTGCTATGAATCTTGGGCTAGCAAAGGATTAAGAGAGAGGAAAAGGAAAAAAAAAAAAACAAAAAAAACCACACACAAGTGAAGCGTGAGACTGCCTTCTCTCTTCTTCCCTAAACCTTGTCTCGGTGGAGCTGGTCTCCCCTCTTGCAGACACAGTCCCCCCGAGATCTCTTCTTTCTCTCTCGGCCTTTCCTTCTCATTAAACCCCCAATCTGAAACAATTGCTCCCACTTTGTATTCCGTGGAGCTGTAATATTTGCCCAGCGATGAGCTCCATTCAGCACTTTGTTAACCGAAATGGGAAGTGACAGACTCAATATAAGGAAATCTCTGTGCCAAGGAAACAGATATTATTTCTCCCCGCCTCGCTCTCCGTTTCTCTTTCTCTCCCATTACTCGGTGCCGGGAATCTGCAGCCTCTGAGCTTACAGACACACTAAAACTTCCTATTGATCCGTGTCCAACTAATTTGATCAGAATAGAGACTTTTATTCCCTGTTGCTCCTTTCAGTAGCTCTTAGCAGATGTGATTGAGTGCCTGGGAGTCACCCTCGACCCCTGTTGGTTGGTAGAGAGGACGCAGGAGGACCGGCCCCCGCGCCGTGGTGGGGAGGGGCGTTCTGTAGATAAGATGAGCAAATTACAAATGGATGGTGGTTGGGAGAGGGGGGAGGATCAGATCCCTTCCTAGGAACAGACTTCTTGTCTTTTTTGTCAAAGATGGATTATGGAAAGCACCCAGCACTCCCAATCATTGAAAATCAGAGGATCCAGTGGGAATGGATGCACCTTTAATCTCTGAGTGGAGGCAACTCGAATTTAGACTTGTTCTTATTTATCCACATAGATTTGGGCACTAGTTGTAAATGATAATGGTAAACGATGACATTAAAATTAAATAGCTAATCAGAAAATTAAAATATTAAATACCTATCAGACTCTGACTAAGAGTCAAGGACTATCTAAGTATCTCATGTAATCCCCACAATAGTCTTTTGAAGGAGATATAATTATTATCCACATTTTATAGCAGAAAATTGGGGCATCCAGAAGTAACTTGTCCAAGGACTCATGGTTCATAGATCAGGACCATAAGAATCTTGTGCACAACTCCTAAACTGGCCCTTTGCTCAAAACTTTTTATTTTTTTAACTTTGGAGATAATTGTTGATTCACATGTAGTTGTAAAAAGTAACAGAAAGAGATGCTTCCATATTCCCTTCACCCTGTGTCCCCAGTGGTCACATCTTGCATAGCTAGAATATACAATATCACTACTGGGAACTTGACACAGTCCATCCACCTTATT
Source organism: Camelus dromedarius (assembly GCF_036321535.1). NCBI lineage: Eukaryota > Metazoa > Chordata > Mammalia > Artiodactyla > Camelidae > Camelus > Camelus dromedarius. Next base: position 4,878,251 of record NC_087459.1, on the reverse strand, counting down.
CAGATTTCACCAGTTTCACATGCACTTGGGGACGTGTGTGTATTTAATTTCGTAATTTTATTGCCTGTCTAGCTTCCTGCAACAGCCGTGACAGCCAACACAGAGAGCAGTTCCATCACAAAGATCCCTGGCTCTGCCCTTAGCTACACCTCCCTCTTTCCCCCCTTCCAAACCCAGGCAATTACTAATCTGTTTCATCTCTATAATTCTGTCCTTTAAAGAATGCTCTATACAAAGTATGTGAAAAGCATGTGCGTTTGATCTCCGTGTCTGTGCATGTGTGTGGTTACAGCATCAGTCCACAGGCAGAATTTTATATCCCTTTGGCTTCTTGGCCCCTTTCAGTTCCTCTGTCATCTCCCACCTCCCTTTTGCTGCAGATTTACTGAGTTAGAGACACTTTTGACATACTGTGTAAGCTCGCACACAATCCTACCACCTCCACTCTCATCCCAGGGGCAGCCACCCATGTCATTGTGTGGGAATTCTACAAGATTCTCAGCTCAAATTCTGCCACTGGAGGCCAAGGTATTTCCCATCACTGCCCATCCCCACCTTCCACTTCTTATCCTCACCTCTGCCTCCCAGGCCAACCCAGGTCCATCCGCCCCGCTGAGTTTGGGAATATGAGGACCAGCTTCAAGGGCTGATGAATGACGTCCATCCCAGAAGCCTCCATGCCCCATGCTGGTGAAATAATTATAGCAGAGGAAGGGGTTGGCTGGGAGTAAAGCAGGTCTTCCAGAGTATATCAGACTAGCTCATGTGCTGTCCGTGGCTGGGTGGGGGGGCTTCACCCCTACTCCTCATAGGATGGAGCAGCTCCTGAAATCGTGTATGGCAGGCAACCTTGGCTCTCTCCCATGCCCCAGAGTGTCCAGAAACCTTCCTATCCAATGAAATGACCACTGTCCCTCCTGGGTGTGAGTCAGGTCTCAGGGGCAGAGATGAACCACTACACATCTCCACCCAACACACACACTGTCTCATTTTCCCAAAGCTTCATCTGATACCATTAAGGTCATTGCTTATCAGTGGGCAGCATTCACTGAGGGTGGAAGACCAGCGGAACTGAACTGTCCTTTGCCACAGATCGTTATTGGATGAGACTGAATCTTAGATTTGGGGGCGTTTTGGCCCCCTTTCTCTTGCAAGCCCAGAAAAGATGATAGCCACCCTTACATTCTCTCTTCCCCTTTCTTTCTCTCCTTCTCTCCCCTGCAAACTAAGACATTGAGCCTTCCAGAGCCCCCTCCTCAGACCTGATAAGTGCCGTTTATGTTGCACCCTTAGCTTAATTGGATGCTGTCTTGTCTTCCACCAGCTGATGCCCCCACCCCAGTCTTTCCTTCCGTGGCACTCACCTTAGCTGGCCGTCAGACACAGACCAGAGAGTGTATTTAACTTAGAGAGACTCTCCTCATCCCCCACCACCCACCCTCCTTTCTCCCACCTGAATTTAAGGAAGCCACCCCATCGGTTAGACCTCAAGGAGCGGAACCCCGCTCACTCCCCTGGCTCCGTGCATCGGCACCTTGGAGTGGGCGGACATGGCGGCTCCCTGTCAGGCCTGCTGTGGCTTTTGTTTTCCTGCACATTTGAATAGTACATCTGATTACCATGGCAAATGTTGCGGCGTAGGCAGGCGTGGACCTCCTGCTTAATTAACTGATGATAACGGGGTCCGCTGCCCTCTCTCCTCCCCACCGCCATCACGGACATGGCAATTCTTTCATCTCTCCTCAAAATTGACTTGCTCTCTCGACCCTCCAGCAGCCCCTGTTTCGTCTGTTTACTTCTCCTGCCTCTGCGAGACTGTTAATTTTCCGTGGCACCTCCTATCCGGTTGTAATTACCACATCGAACACTGAAGACGTAGTTCTGCTTTTTGCAGATGCCTCACGGAGGTGTGTTCTTCCTCCACTAATTATACTGCTGTGTGTTTGCGATCTGCCTTGACCTAAAAGGATCTTCTTCTTTTTTTTTTTTTTTTTTATTGTCTTGGTTGGAAGAACAAATACAGTTTTGGAAAACCAGTCTGGGCAGAAAAGAACAAAATCATTAGGGATATATGTTGTCAGTGTGGCTTTTCATAGCCTTGAAAGTAACAAACCAGGGTCTGTTTGTTGCCAGCGCTTCCTGTGCAGCATTTGGCAACTCTTTGTTAGATGTGGGTAATATTTGCTTTGAATATACGCTCTCGCTCGAATCTAAATATCCTGCCTTGGTAATTATACAGATGAGGCACACAACCTATTCCATGGAGTGTGGAAATCTTCTGCAGATTGCGACTAGCCTCCCGCCCTCTTAGGTTTTGGGGAAGCTGAGCTCTGGCGTTTGCCAAACAGGAGACACAGAATCTGTTTATCATCTTATGCTTACGCTTAAGATTTAAGCTGTAATGAATACCGGTTCAAAGAGATCGAGGTATAAGCAGGAGGTTGGTAGTTACAGCGATAAAAACCAGAGCAAAAAGAGCAGTTTTTGTGAAGGACTCCGGCTGGAATAATGATGATAGAATTGTCTCAATCGATACATCTCTTGTCAGACCCATGTCTGATGTTTGAATCCAACCAGGCCTTTTCTCCAACAGCTTTCCTTGAGAATATTGAATTATTTATTATTTGTATCTTTTCCACCCCCCCTTCTCTTTCTGATGATTTTTTTTTTCCCTCTGACTTAGTAAAATTTGTTTTTCATGCTGCCAGGTTCAATGTTGTCTACTCTTTGATAAATAGCAGTAATTGGGCGTATAGCAGAAGGCATGTACAAATGTATGACTTCAATTACATCCAGAGCATTTTTTTTCTTTATATTGATCTTTTCTTCCTCCTTTCGTATAAGATCTGCTCTCTATAGCCTGTAGTGCTGAGGATTTTTAAGAATTATTCTTTGTCCAAGTGTCGGCACGCACTCTCAGACCCATGTGTCTTTTTTAAAAAAAATATGGTGCTGCTGATCCATCTGGGTGGACAGACCTGGAAGGGGGAAATTTGAGGCCTTCGCCTGATGAACTCACCTGACTGTGTCGTCTTGTGTGACAGCGAGTGGTTTCCGTGGCCTGGCTTTCCCTGTTACAGGTAGGGCCAAGGCAGGGAAGCTGGGGAAATCGTCTAGAGGAAAATTCCCATTAAAAAAAAAAAAAAAGAAGAAGAGGCAGAAGAAAAACAAAATGCAAAGGAATGGAAAGGAGAGAGTCTGCATTCAAGCTTAAGAAAACGTTTTTGGGCACTGTTTCTGCCTTGAGCTACGTGTTCCCTGTATGATTCTTAAACTCGATGTATTTGTAGTATATTTGTTTTGCCAACTGAAGGCAAGCTCTCACATATGTGACTGTTCCTTCCTCACATGTCCGTAAATACCCCTGTTTCCAAACAGCCCCAGCGTTTGGTGATGATAGTTTGACAAAAGCTACATCTCCTAGGCACAGACGGCTTTCCTCAGGCGCTGCCTGATGTCTGACAATTTCAAAGCCACTGCTCCGAGTGAACCAAGCCTACAAGTTGGAGAAATAAAAGATGGGGCTGGGAGCCTACCGAGGCGCTAAATTGGACTGGGCTTGTCCAGAAGGCAGGCGTGCACGACGTCCCGGGTCGCGTTTCCCCTGGCCTGGAGATGGCCTTCATTCGCCAAAGGGCAGTCGTACAAATCACAGCTGAGTATACGGCCTGGGTTGTTCTTCTGTGGCTCTGAATCTGTACCATAGAATCGTGCTGCTGTCAGCACTTTCCTGAGAAGAAAATATACGACGGGACGCTGAATTCTGCTTTTTAAGGGCATGCAAAGAGAGAGTGTTGATTTTTTTTTTTTAAGTGTTCTTTTTTAAGGAGAAGCAAGCACTTAAAAGGCATTTTTTTTTCAGGTTAGGCTGTGTACGCATGTTATTTTATCTCCTGCCCGGTCCCTAAAGCCATATCTGTCCCATTTTATTCAGACGGAGAAAAATAGAACAAAAACCTTCAGAGCATCTGAGTGATGAAGGAATCCCGCTCTCAGTTATTATGCTGTAGGTGATGGAGCTGGAACTTAAATAGACAAAGAGAAATTGAGTTGGCTTTGGCTGAGTCTGACTCCGGACCCCACCAGGTTGCTTTGTGCGCGCGCGCGCGTGTGTGTGTGTGTGTGTGTGTGTGTGTGTGTGTGTGAAGCACTTGGATTAAAAAAAAAAATGCCTGTCCCACCAGTAGGCTGTTAGGCACGGAGCTCAGAAACGGCGCTATTGTTTTAGATTCCCTTTCATATCATGTAGGTGTCTATACCACGCCACCCACACAGGAGAGCAAGTGAGCTGTGAAATACATTCATTGTTAGAGTACCGGGGAAATGGCGGCAAGCAATCGGAGGTAATAATGTTCGACAGGCAGGGGAGGCCGCCAACATTACCTGCATTATTTCGGTTGCCTTTTTCATTATAGGTTCGGGAAATAGGCAGCAATTCGATTATGGCATGATTTGGGGTGGAATTGCTTGCGCTCCCTGACCTCGTCACTGGGGGATCAGATGAGAAGTCAGCTCAAATAAAGTTTATAGTGCATTAAGCGGACGGAACAGTGCCTTTACCCAGAGAGCACGATTCCTCATCTTCCAGGGGTTTGTAACTGCAGTCCGGATGGATCTGTACCTTAAGGTGCAGGGAGGATTGGCTGAGATGCATAGGAGTGAGCAGAGGCGGCCAATGGTGTTGAGAGCCCTCCCCTCCCATGTGCGGAGCTGGGTTTCTCTGCAGCTTGGGCGAAGCAGTGTGATTAATAACACGGAGGAAACCTGCTTGTTGGATTATTAATTTCTCGTCCCCTTTGCCTTATTTTTTTCCCCCTTTGCACATATTCCTGATGCTTTCCCTTCTGCCTTTTTTCCCTGTGCCTTTTGCCAACCCTCTCCAGCCCTCCTTTTCTCCCCTCTGGCTCACCTTTCCAGCCATGGAGCTCACCACTAGCGTTTCCCACTGACACCTGGTCACCCAACCTCGTGCGGGTGGCTTCACGCCTGGGGTGAGTTTATCGCCTCCCACTGGGGATTCTGTCTGCGAAAGCAGGAGAGGGAGAGAGGAAGTAGCTCCCAGGGAGTTCGAGCCACCCCACCCCAGCCGCGGAGAGACGTGGTTTCTCTTAGTTAACTAATTACATCTCTCTTGCCACTTCTAGACACAAGGAGTGCACGTTGCAAAAACAGGAACAAAAGGGGGGAATAATGACAAGTGAGGGCACGGCTGACATGCTAAGGTATTTGTGGTGCCAGAGTTTTCGTCTGATGGCAGAACTATGGGGTGGAGTAAAGGGGAGAGTTGGGAGCTTTCTGGGGGGGTGCTTGTGAGTTGGGGGGTACTTGGCACCCAAGCTCCCATCACGGTCTGTACCCCTGATTTCCCGGCCATACCTTCACACCATCGGGAAGGAGGGTTTCCAGGAGAGTTTGCAGCTGTGGCTTGGGGGGTTTCTCCTGTGCGTATGATTTGGGGGACTTCTGGGTTTTGATTCGCTGACCTGCTCATGGGTCTGGCTGGTAGGAAAAGAACAGAAGGGGAGGCCGGGCCACTTCCTCTTCCATATTTCACATTGCACAGCTCTGCCCCCGCAATCTCTCCTCACCTGCCGTGGGGGATTTCTTTCCTCCTCTTTGAATCTCTGCCTTCCTGGAAATCAGCAAGATTAAGTAGCAATGGAGTGGGGGGAAGTGATGTGTGTTATTTCTGTGAGCTGTCTTCACTGGCATGTCCATTTTTCTGGTGAAAACTTTGTGTTTTAATCCCAGGACATCCACCCTTTGTGGAGAGATTACCTTGAAGCTCCCCAAAGCTAATAGGATGGAGAGCGAAAAGGCAGCTGACATTAATTGTTCTCTTTATTTCTATCACTTAAGCACGAGGCAGGAAAAATCCTCCGAGCTGATTATTGCTTTGGTTTATTCTGAGTCAGATTTTTTTTTTTTTAAAAAGCATTTGGAGCTTCTTAAGTTCTGAATTTTGAGGAAAAGAACAATGCAATGTTATAATGACTCCAGTTCCAGAAACAGGGTTTGTCATGGTGTTTTGAAGCGATGCACAGATAGAGGAGCTGTGGGGTTTATTTATGTACTGTACCTACACTCACTCATGCTTGATCAAATGTTGAGATCGCTGGTAAGACCTGTGTGTTCAACCCATCTCCACCCATAGGCATATCCTGACTATATATCTGGTCTGTGACATAGCACCTAACATAAAAAAGAACTGAAACGTTCAGAGGGAAGTTCATTTCAACTTTGACCGTTTGGAGTCATAGGGTTATCCTAAAACAAATTCAAAAACAAACAAACGAAAACCAGTGCCAACTAGAGCCACCACCAAGAATCTCACCTTGAATTTCCAGTGAATTTTTCTTCTGTTTCCTTTCTCAGGGAATAACGAGTACTGAATGTCCACGAGAGAGGTAAAACTGAGTGAAGAACTAAGGCAAATGAGGCTCCAAAGCTGATAGGATGTTCACAAGTTTGGGCACTAAGAAGAGTGATGTTTCACAGAGAGACAATACTTAGTTTTTCAATACAAATTTTTTTTTTTTATTTTGAAATTTAAAAGAGAGCTTTTAAAAAATGTTAATGTATTGTTTACAGAAAATGCTGATTTTTTTTTTTTTTTTTTCTTCAGGGAAAGTCTTGTACGGGTGGGAAATAACCTCATTCGGACAGCTGGAGAAAAATTTGAAAATTACCTTTTGAAGTGCAAGCTGGAATTCCAGCCTTGCTTCATGCTTCATTTAGAGAACGTGCAGACTCACAACACAAATTTAATGAGAGGGGTTTTGATTTTTTTTTTCACTACAACATTTTATAAACCTCCAAGGAGGGAAAAGTAATATTTGATGAGTAATAGATGAGCCAGCTTCTTTTCACCCACCCCTTAGCCTTCTCATCTTCCTTGCTCCCTCTCCTCCCCTGCCTCTTCCTGAAGGCAGCCTGTCTGTGAATCACGTACTACGAAACTTCCTCAAAAACCTGTTTCTACTTGGGAAATGGCAAACAATTGAACTCCTCTTTGAAGGACTGGAAATAACAGTTAGTATCTGGACAAATCATGTTTTGACTTTAAATATTCGCTCATTTCTAATGATCTCCTTTGTTTTCAAGCTTCAGGATGTTTCTTCTGAGAGGACACGGATTCCTCTAGTTTATTCTGTTACCAAACTTCACCAGATTAAACCTGTGAAAATAATGAAGGTTTTAAGCCCTGAGAATAAGCCTTGAAAATAGCTGTTATCCATCCTGGTAAAGGCTCCAAACATTTGGAAAGGAAGAGCCCTCGACCCGCCCCCCCCCCCGCCCCCACCACCTTTTAAAAAATCTCCCTTGAACTGGCACAAGATGTGATATCCTTCCAGCACTTTCTTCTCTCCACTGTTGTGTCATGATTCTTAAAATGCAGTTGAACTTTCGTATCCCTGATTCTGCACCCGCGGATTCAACCAATTGTGGATCAAAACTATTTGGGAGGGGAAGGGGGAAATGCCAGAAAGTTCCGAAAAGCAAAACTTGCATTTGCCACCTGGACATGCCAATGTTTACATAGCGTTTACATTGTACTTACAACTATTTACATAACATTTACATCGTATGAGGTATCGTAAGTAAGCCAGAGATGATTTAAAGTGTACGGGAGGATGTGCATAGGTTGTATGCAAATATGATGGCATTTTATATAGGGGACTTGAGTACCCATGGATTTGGGGATCCGTGGGGACGGTAGAACCAGTCCTCAGCAGATACCAAGGGATGATTGCATTGCCTTGTTAATTTGTCCCTATTTCACATGGACATTATGCAAATGCTGGTAAACAGGATATTCCTTCTTTTTCCCCAATAAAGCTTCCTCCCAGATTCTCCTCTATGTTTACAGAAATCTGCTGTATTCAGGAGCTCTGATCAATTGTTTGTGCACATTGATGTTCATTGTTCAAGGCCCAGAGACTCTCGGAGGCAGGGCACTGATCTCCCCCCATTGTGGGGAGCAGTGGTTTTCCAACGCTCCAGAAAAAGCCAGCATGCAGCTCTCAGCACACCTTCGCCTAGGCAGGGTCCGTACTTTCCAGAGGCAAACACAGCCGAAAAGAGCTCTTAAAGAAGTGATTACAGAGTCGTGATTGCTCTACAAATTGAGTCTTTTTTCTGCTTGACAGTGATCCTGGCATAGTCTCCCCACTTAATCCTCGCTAGCAATTTGCCTATAGTTGCAGCTAACAAGAGGTGATTAGAGGGGAGTTGCCTGTCGCCACTTACACTTATCACCCAGCTCTCGGTCGCCATGGGCACAGGCTACAGAATCAGGCCTGTTTTCCTATTAACTCACCACCTCTGAACGCATTAGCCCAGCACTTAGCTAATGATGATTTCGAGCACCAGCGAGCGTTCCCGAACAGCATCCATCATCAGTTCTCCGTCTCCCCAAGCAGCGAGGAAAACCAGGAAGGAAGGAGAGAAGATTTGCTAGTCTTCAAACCACAACCAAGTAGAGAAGCCTAGAGAGAGGGTCTCTCCCAAGATAGTTTAGTGGACACTGTGCTGGAGGGTCACGGGGGCCTGGGGGCTGACACCAAGAAGAGGACAAGACATGCTGCCTATTTTCTGGGACCTGAGAGAGGCCCCAGGAATGCAGCAGCCCCTGTAGACACTGCGTGCTGTCGAGGTGGGTGCAGAAGCGGGCGGAGTGCGAGGTAGGCCCACGTTCCCATACTTCGGCATCAGCATCCCTTGGAGGGCTTGTTAAAACCTCAGCGTTTCTGATTTGCTAGGTCTGGGGTGGAGCCAGAGGATTTGCATTCTAGAGAATTCTCAAGAGATGCTGATGCTACTGGTCCCAGCCACCCTTGGAGATCCTCTGGTGTCCACTGGCAGGCTTGGCCTTTGCTGACTGTGAAATGCACCTCTCACTTCCCTGCTTAACACCCATGCGTGACTTCCCCTTGCCTTCAGGAGAAAGCCCCCAACCCTGACTTCTGAGACCCTTTATGATCTGGCTGTTCCTTCTCTCTCCTTACCTCCTGCTGCCCAAGCTAGTTCTGTGAATGTGCCAGGGACCCTCGAAGTAAATGTATTTTTACATTCCAAGAACGTTCCTCCCTCCCATGTTCTCACCTGGAAAGTTGTTACCTCTCTGCTAAGCTGGCGCTTAACTCTTGCCTCTCCTGAGTGGCCCGCAGCTGAATTTGTCACTCCCTCTCAATCTGAATCTCCGTACCTCTTCCTATACACCTGCAAGATGGGTGTATCACATTGTATGACGGTGTGTGTGTGTCTTTCCTTAGAAATCAGGGCTCCCTTTTATGCATTTTATTATTCCAACGCCTAGCATTGTGCCTGGTGCATGGTCATTGCGTAGTAAAATTTTTGTTGAATAAACCCTTGCCTGAGACAAGCCTGTCTTATGGGAATTATTATCTAATAGTAAGAACCAAACTTTAGAGTCAGATGATCCATGTTTGAATTTTCATGCAACCATACTGAAGGTTCTTTTTTTTTTGGCTTTGGGGCAGCGGGGAATTCTCTTTCTCTCTCTGAAACTCAGTCTTACCCATCTTTATAATGGGAATATTATTAATGATAATAATAATAGTGATAGTAGCAGTAGCAGTAAGAGTGTTACCATGACTTCCTTCCCACATAAGTAATGATATATGCAGCACATGCCTGACATTTAGCAAAAATTCCATCCAGAAAGAGGTTTATTTGTTTTATTTTTCCCACTGTGGGACATCCGCACTGGTAGAATGAGGGTCAGATCTGTGGAAGTGAGTAGATGACAGTGCAGGGGACCCACACAGGAACTGTAGAGCAGTGGAGCAGGGTGATACTTTCCTCTGGAGTCCCTTGATGTTCATATTATGAATACATTCCTGTGAACTGGAGTAACTGGAGGGGATAACTTCCAGCAGACTGAGCCCAAGCCACTTCCCCTCTTTGGTGGCTCCGTGTCCTGCTCACCCATCCCCAGCCACCCTGGCTTCTTTCTCATATTGGAGAGCTCTGGGATCCCAGAGACTTAGCACAAGCTGCCCTGCTTCTCCTTCCCTCACCCCCTTCTCATTCCTTAGCTTCTGATTTAAACATCAGGTCCTCAGAGAAGTCCTCCCTGGCCAGCCCATCAAAAGGAGCCCCTCCCCAGACAGCTTGTATTTTTCTCTGCCGGCACACCAGACTTTTCTTTCATGGTGCTCATAGCAGCCTGCGATGATTTCATGTGGTTGGATGTTTCTTTCTCTTACTCTGCAGTAAGCTCCATGCAGGCAGGAAGCCACCTATTTTGTCCTTCCGTATCCCTTCAGAACCTAGGACAGAGCCTGACATACAGTAAGTGAGAAGGAATAGTCTTTAAATGAGTGAACGAATGATGAGAGGAAGTGATCAAAGATGCTATGTAACCATTGGGGGTCAAGCAAAAAGCTAATGTATCTTTTCCTTTGGGAAATTTACAATCTCCCTTGTTGAAAAAAGGACACGGACAGTGCATTAGTCAGATACGTCTCTGCCATGCTTCCTGGCACCCTGTTCTCACCATAGCCTCATACTTCTTCCCCTTCCTTCGTTAACCTAAGTAACAATTGCTGAGATTTATTATATGTTGGATACCCTTCTAGAAGCTGACAAATGGTAGTAAACAAAATACACAAAAAGCCCTGCCCTTGTGGAACTTAGGTCCCAGTGTTGTGTTTACCCAGTAACTCCGTTATTGTGATTTTTGTCCCAGTACCTAACAAGACTCTTTGAAAAGAGTAGGTAGGTGCTCAATAGAAATTGGCTAACTGAATGGACTCTATAACATTTTACTTTCTTTCCACTAACTCTGTGATCCAGCCCCATGGGCTCACCATTAATCTAGCACAGTTAAATATCTTGGAATGAATGATGTTCCATAGGCCCTCTGTATGCATTCCAGCCTCATTTCTTTGCCCACACCCACCCCCTGTTTGAAAATGGATTTGCTGTTCTGTTATTGTTTATCTATTCCCAAAGGCAAAGCTACAGCATCTCATCATTGGAAATAGTTTGAAACAGCTTCTCCCATGGATTGAAAATGGCACCCAGCCATTCCGTGTCTCCACAACGGTTGACAGCATGATATGGTGGAGGATACTGGACTTCAAGTTCAGTGACTTGGGTCCACGTTTGCACTCTGGCCCACTCGTTAGCTGGATGGGCATGTGCAAGGGGATGACGGTGGGGCTGAGCTGTCATAACTTGAAAGAGAGGAGTGCATGTGTGCTCTGACTGGGAAAGATTCTGGCATAGGTATATGCCCAAGAGTCTTAGTTTGGTTGTTTCTTGGACTCAGATAAATAGAAGCACATGTGCTTGAATCTATGTTGAGTGGAGGGTTGGCTTTTACCATCATTAACCAGGAGTCTCAGTCCTCCCATGGTATTTTACCAGACTCAAAAGACAAGCGCAGGGTTTGTATTTTCATAACAATATCCCAATCACAAAAGGACATTGACTGATTATCTGCTGTGTGCCATGCATGGTGCTGGTGTTTTATGTGATTATCTCATTTAAGCCTTTTCCTTAACTCTAACAAGGAACCCTATTGTTTTATGTCTTTTAAGACAAATTTTGATAAAATACAGATAGCATCAAATTTACCATTAGTGACATTTAGGACATTCGCAATGGTGTGCGACCACCATCGCTGTCTAGAGTCAGAATATTTCCATAACCCCAAAGGGAAACCTGTACCCATTCAGCAGTCACGATTCATTGCCCCAACTCCCGAGCCCCTGACAAAACCATAAAACAAAGACAGAGAAAGGTTAACTGGCCTGCTTTAGACCCACGTTGGTAAGAGGAAGCCTGCTATTCCCAGGCCAGAGCACTTCATTGCTAAGCAATTAGCTCCCCTCTAGAGAGACCTTTCCCCCACCACTAACTTTGCAGGGCTTGTTTTTCACTGATGCAAAAGATGACTTTCTCTGAGGTCTCATTAGATGAAGACCACCAGTGGGAACCCATGTCACCTGGAGTCCTCCCTCCCTCCACTGGTTTTCTTACACCCAGCCCTATAGCGAGGAGGGAGTGACTCCAGCACTCGGGGTGGAGAGGGGGTGAGATGAGTTCTCAGACCCTGTGGGAGGTCCCCAGAGTGTGCTGGTCCTCAAGGAAATGGCCAGGTCAGAGGGATGCTTGAGGCCAGTCCAAGGCCTTCTCCCCCAAGGGGCAGAAATGTGGCTCTCAGATAACATGTCCACTTTTTTTAACTTGGGGTGTGACTCCTGAGCTGGCACAGAATGCCAGGAGAGGTGAGCTTTGAGAGTACAATAAAAAAAAAAAAAAAAAAAAACCTCTGCGTGAATGATTTCCAGGGAAAGGGCTAATCTGCTGCCCTATTTGTCTTTAATCTTCAGAAATATTTATGATCCAGGCCCAGAAGGGAGAAATTTTGAGAATCCAGCTCATGCTTCCAGATGCCCTCTGAGGCTGTGTCGGGACGCACACCCCTGGGCATGTTGTTCCTTAAAGACGGAGGCATCCTCATCTCACACCAGGGGTCCACAAGTCTTTTTCATAAAGGACCAGATAATAACTATATTAGACTTTGGGGGCCTCTTGTTCTCTGTCACAACCACAATACTGTTGTCGTGTGAAAGCACCTCAGACCGCGTATAAACAAATAGATGTGACTGGGCTCTGATACAACTGTATTTACATAAAGATGGAGCGCTGAATTTGGCCCCTGGGTCATAGTTTAAGACCCTGTGTCATAGACCCCAGCTAACTCCCTGTTGTGTGAAGTGTGGAACCTCCCCAAGATTTCTGCTCGTTCCCGAGAACTGCTGTTTCTCCATCCCTGCCCAGATCCTGAATTTACATGCATGGCCACATCTTGTTTTCTGGCCTCATCGACAGAGAGCTGGCAGTTTTGGGGAGTTGCCTCCCACACCCCAGATAATCCATTCTTTTTCAAGCAGCATTTATGAACCGTGTAGAAGACTTCTTTGCAATTTCTGTGGAGGGCAGTAGGCTCCCGTATCCCTTGGCATTCAACATGCAGACACCTCAAGCAGTCATTCCCACTTTCCCCAAATTTCTCCTCAGGCAGCCGTGGAAGTGGGGAGGGGGCGGCTGGGATGAGGGATGAGCTTTCCAACAAAGTGTGCAGCCTGGCTGGATCCTTGCTCTTTCCTTCTGAGACTTCATTGGGAATTTTATTTTTTTAAATTTTTATTTATTTTTGCAGGGGAGGGAGGTCATTAAATCTACTTATTTATTTATTAGTCTTTCTTTTTTTTTTTTTTTTCCTGTGGAGGTACTGGAGATTGAGTGCGGGACCTCCTACATGCTAAGCATGCACTCTACCACTTGAGCTATACACACCCCCTTCTTTGAGAATTTTAAATTCCTGCCCTTTGGTATTCAGAAGAGTTCCTTGCCTCCTCTGAGCTGGGCACAGATCAACATAGAGATCCTTGTATTCAAGGACTGTGAGTAATAGTAACGGGGGAGGGTCCAATCTTATCTCAGACACTCAGTTCTTAACCAGGCATTCTCAAAACAAACAAACAAAAAAAGACAATACTCTCCTAGAAGGAATCCTGACTAATGCTCCCTCCCACCCACACCCATATCATTGTACAAAAATGGCAGGACATTTGTTCTTAGGAACTTAAAGTCTATTAAGGAAGATGCTTCATTCAGGTCAGTTATAAAGCTGTGGAATGAATGCACAGTGCTGTGGGAGGCAGGCAAATGAGTGATGTGACCTCAATGAAAGATTCGCAAAGGACACAGCATTTGAGTTGGGTCGTATGGGGTCCCTGTGATGTATGTGAAACCTATCTGACTTCAAATGTTTGGAGAGTTTTCTGAGAGAGAAACCATCAGCTTAGTTTCTTTAAGGGCAGAGATAGAGTAATTCATCCATCCACCCACCCATCCATCCACTCATCCATCTATTCATTCATCCGTTCATTCTGAAAATACTTATTTAAAGTCTGCCATGTGCCATGCACTAAGCTAAGGGGCAGAGAGAAGGTAACGGAGGCCAACTGTGAAGGAGTTTGGAGAAGCGTGGTAGACAATTAATTATCAGCTGAAGATGAATGAAAGCAGAATTTTGGGTTGGGTATTAATGAGCATGTTGAGGATGAGCCACCAATACTGTTAGAAGCTACTCAGCGAGAGGTCAAGGCTGAATGACCTTAAAGACACTAAAAGGCATTAACCAGGTGAGAAGGAAGAAAGATCAGCGATGCTTCTGGTAGAGGAGAGCTCAGGAGCAAAGCCCATGGATCCGGTAAGAGCACAGGATACCTTGGTACTCAGTGTTGTAGGAGAAATGGCAGGAGGTAAACCTGGGAGATGAGGAAGGAGCCAAAAAAGCAAGGGCCTGCATGTCTTACTGGACAGCATCTCTCAGGGGTTCTCGGGAGCCCCCGAAGTTTAGTATTTTTAATACATTTTTGTTTCAGAATAGCTTTAGATTTACAGGAAAGTTGCAAAGATAGTACAGAGATTTCCCTTGTACCCTGCACCCAAGTTTCCCTACTATTAACATCCTACATGGCTATGGTACATTTATCATGATTAATGATCCAACATGGATGCGTTCTTGTTAACTAAAGTCCATCTTTCATTCAGATTTCTTTGATTTTTATCCAATGTCCCTTTTCTGTCCCTGGACCCCATCCAGGATCCCACATTGTATTTGGTCATCATGCCTTTCTAGTTCCCTCTATGACAATTTCATAGGCATGCCCGCCTTTTTTTGGTGACCTTGGTGGTTTTGATGAGTTCTGGTCAGGTGTTGTGTAGTGTCCTTCAGTTTAGGCTTGTCTGATGTTTTGCTCATGGTGAGACTGAGGTTATGGGTTTGGAGGGGAAGACCACAGAGATGAAGTGCCGTTTTCATCACAGTCTATCAAGGGCATCTACTATCAGATTGATCATTGCTGATGTTCACCTTGATCACCTGGATGAGGTAGTGTTTGTCAGCTTTCTCCATGGCAGACTTACTCTTTTCTCCTCCCTTTCCGTACTGTGCTCTTTGGGAGGGACTCACCCTGAGCAGCCCACGCTTAGGGTTGGGCAGCTATGCTCCACCTCCGAGAAAGGGCAGCATAGGTATCCATGTAGATCTTTGAATAGAAGAGGGACCTGGTTTAAAAAATGGAAGTGGAAAACGCAAGAATTTTTGCAAGCCACCTTGAAGCAGACTTGACTCACTACCAGCAAAAGCACCCACCCTTTAAACTGGCTGTGTGTTCAGTGCCAGGATAAAGAAGATTCTTTGAAGACCTCCATCATCCAGGCAAAAATCATAGCCACAGATTCAGATCTTGTCTGAAAGAAAGCCAGACTGTCAGTCTTCCTTCCAGAAGTTTGCATTTTAACCTCAGGAGTTGCCCCTTTGTGGCGCGTGCGCACGTGTGTGTGCATACAAGTGTGTGTTTCCCTGTGGAAATGACTAAAGAGGGCAACTCTTGGTGAAGTCCTTCAATATCACTGCAGCAAATGACCTCTTCTATCACACAGCAACCTCTTTCCTCCTCCCTCCACTATGACCTTCAGTTATATGCCATTTTCTTCTCCCATCTCCAGCACTTTTCTGCTGCAGGTGTGGCCTGAGCCCTCCTACGTCATGAAACAGTCTCTCCAAGTGTACAGACAACTGTGGATGAGAGTATAACTCAAGACAGCCTTTTGCGGGGGCAAATTGGCTGTGCCTTTCCAATTAAAAATGCTCCTATGTTTTGGCCAAGCAACATATGTATATATTTTTTTCCCAGTGGGATTATTCTATTTGTATTGTTTTTTCAATTGTTTAATAATGGACCATGACATCTTTCCCTTTGGTCAGTGTTTATGTTATTTCCAGTTTGTTTCTTTACACTCTTTGTTTGTATCCCAAAGTATTTTGGTAGGCAAAGGTGAACAGAAGTGTTTAAATTCATGTGCATGGCTTCATGTCAGATATCTTACAAGAAGTGGGATTGCCTGTTCCAAGCGAAGGCACATTTGAAATTGTACAGGGTCCAGCAGATCACTCTCCAAAACAGCTGGATGAATGTGCATTTACAACACCGTGCAAGAGGATTGCCTTTGTACCGCATCCTTACTATCTCCCTGCAAGGCAGGTGTGATCATTCCCATTTTAAAGATGAGAAAACTGAGTCTCAGTGAGGCTGAAGGTCTGGCCCCAGGCTACCTCCAGTCTAAGTGTGGTATCTGGACACTTATTTGTTCTCTTTGCTGAGATCCTCCCAACGCATAAAACCCCCTAACACCAAAAGAAGCCCTGGGACAGATGCATCACTCAGACTTACAACGGGATCCATTTAAGCTGCTTTATGATGCTGTGCTCGGCTTTTCCAAGTTCATAGTCATGAAACAAATGCATTACCCTAAACTGTGCTAGAGAATTTAATGATCTTTTTCCCCCTTTGCTTTTGTTATATTAAATTAGTATCCCATCTCTCCAAATAGACAGTCCCCACTTTGGGGAAGATGGGGGATTTCTGGCCCATCAACCCTGGGGGAAGTGAGCGTTCCTTCTGTAGCAGAGTGGATCCCAGGCTCTCTGGTGTCAGCCTTTGTGGGAAGGATGTTAAGAGAGACAAAAGGACACTGTCGGTGCGTTATTAATGTTAAAAAGTGTTGACGTTCCGTGCAGTGTGTTTTTCTAATTAGAGCCGAGCTGCAGAGTACCATTTCCATAATCAACATGGGAACGGAAACTCAGCAAAATTTCATGTATTTGCAATGAAACTGCTCCCCGGCAACATAAAAATGGCTTTTATAACATAAAGGCTGTAATTAGAATAAGTCAAATCAGTTGGAAACGATTAAGGCCGGAGTAGGCAAAGCTGCCTTCTAAATATTTGTCTGGAGATTACCCTACTCCTGCAGCCCCGAGAAGCATCTTTGATTTACTTATACTGCTCAGCGTGGCAAAGATAATCCTGCAGAAGGCAAATGAACACAGATTTAGATGTGCTGGCTGGCCCCTTCTGCAATTTGACAGGAGGCAGCCCATTGGAAGCAAAGTCAGGGGAAAAAAAAAATGAATATAGGGTCACATTAGACAAATTGCTTTAAAAAAAAAAAAAGCACACCATGATCATCAATTTAAATTCTTTTAAAATGTGCTTGGTCTTTGAAGCTCTTAGGATGCACTTTAGAAGTCCACGTGGAATAATTCCCTGCACGTCAAGGCGACAGTTGATGTGTGTCTCATTGTATTTAAAATTATAGTTCTGAGATGGGACTCGCTCCACGCTGCTTGTCTGACATCAGCTATTAAAATACAAGTAAATCTTGGCAGGTGGAAATTTAAAGAAGACAAGAGATTATATAAGAAAAATCGGAATTGTTAATATTAATTTGCTAAGCAGGGGACACTGGCTACTGACCTTACTTCAGACCGTCTAATGGCATGCTGATGTGAGGGATGCCTTACTCCTGCCGGGGAGGGGGACGGAGGTTATGAATGGGATTGGGAGGAGTAAAAAGCGCCACCAGGGACTACATGCATGCCATGCTTTGGGTCCTCCGAGGCCAAAGGGGCCGGGATGACACTGCAGGCTTCATCTGTTACATCCAGGCTAGCAGTTGAGCAACTACGCTGGGATGGTGGAAGAAGGGAGATCGAGGAGAGAGGGCAGGGAAGTAACCACTCTTGAGCCCTGGCTGGAACATACTCGGACTCCTGCTTCCCTTTAGAAGGGCCTGATGCGTCCTGGCAGGCGCCCCCCTCATTTGTAAGCCCTTCAGAATCCCCAACTTGTGTGCGTGCGTGCGTTTATCCATTGAAAATATAATCAGCCTAATGCATTCTCTTACTGAATTTTAAACCAGCCCATTAAAACTCCTTTAACGTGCTAAAGTCGGCTTCAGAGAGGGTTTCCATTTCATCTTTATTGAGCTGAGGCTATGGTTCGCTCCCCCCTTGCACCACGGTGAGCGCCTGTCAATAATTCAATAGCGTAGCCTTGACGGGCCCAAGCCCAACCTAGACTTTCAACCGAGCCAAGCAGCTTGTCAAAGCGTGAGGCGCTGTCAATGGCCGACTGATCTATACTGCATGAATCCCCCCTCAGCTCTTGATGTGTCCCTGGGAATAAAAAGAAAGCCATTTCAGAAGTCAGCCCAGTGAGAAGCACCTGTTTGTAGAGAATCTCTAATGAGGGTAAGTCGCACCGTGGCAGAGTGGATTTCGGTGGAAGCCACCTCGTTTTGTTTTGTTGAACCGATGTGGGGGTCTCCCCAGGTGCGCTCAGGGCGCACGTGCACAGAGGAGCACGATCCCTGTGCTGGAGGTTGGATGTCCTTTTGGATGAGGCTCCCCGGATGCGGGTCTTTGCATCGAGCTTGTCTTCATTGTTGTGGGCGACCTTGAACCCACAGATCCAGTTCAAGGAGCAAAAGATACTAACCACATGATCTTGCCAATGGCGTGACCTTCCCCACACCTCCAGGGCCAAGATTCAGAACTTCCCTTTCCATCTCCTTGTAGAACACCATGAGTCCATGCTGGCTGAAGGATTCCCTAAAAGGCAGATCTGAACTACAGCCTCCCTTTTCTTTTTGGATAGAGGGAAACAGACCCGTTTGTTCTAAAAAGAGAACAGATCATTTGTATTCCTCCAATCTGGCCATGATTTTTAACCCAGAATTATCTGTCATTCCCTGCCATCTCCAGGCCTGGAAAGTTGGCATAAATTAGATTTGTAAATATCTTCCCTAAAAGGGGCCACTTGGAGAGGACGTCATCCATGTTTTAAATGCAAAATGTCTTGAGTCCCCATGCTGCTCAGGTTTTTTTTTTTCCTGAAGATAAATGTTCGCTGGATTAAATAACTGTTTTAAAGGCACTATTCATGCAAGCGCTGACTCATTTGTGACTGTATTTGCATCGCGAATGGACATGTCTTTTCCTCGTGCAGTCTTTCTACAGCAGCCACCCCCAACTGTACAGATTCCTTGCTTGTCAAATCGGGGTTTGTGGAAGAGGTGGCAATAATGTAGATGGAGAGGATAAGCCGGTGATGGGTTAAAAGCTAAGAGAAAACAGTTGCCCTAGAACAGATTTGTGGTGTCCCTTCCTGCTTCCCTTAACCACAGAACAACCGAATCCTTTCTGATCAGGTAAATCATGCCATGGGGCCTATGGTCTCCCCAGATCAATAGCACAGAGCTTGTTTTACCCCAACCATGGGCTTTTGGGATAGGGGGAGGTGAGTATTGGAGAATTAATGGTGAGCCAAAGCAAGATTGTTTTTGCAGTAACCTTTCCAGCTGGGGAAAATGAATACGGCGATTTTTAGGGAAGGAACTGTCTCCCTGGTGAATTTCCTCTCGGCTTCCCCCAACCCAGTTAGATGATGGAGGCACAGACAGAGTGATGTGGCCAGAATTAGGTAGTCAGGGGCTGAGCTGGATCAGCAGATCTCAGGCATCTAGAAAATTAGGGCTTCCAGATCTCGTTGTGAAAGTCCTACTTTTTTATTTGGAGAGGTTTTTTTTTAAATAATTTATTCATTTATTTATTTTTTTGTTTCACATATTTTGCTCAAAGTCTCTGATGAACACACAAGACGGCCCTAATGAAGCGTCTCTGTTTGGGGCTGGGTAGGCAGCAAGAAAAAACAGAAATGAAACCCAGAGCTTTGCCTTCTCCACTCCGCCCCTTCCTCTCTGCCCCTCACCTTGAGAAGCTTCCATGGGTTGCATAGAACCCTCGGGGTCCAGTATGAGCCCAGCGTGTCAACTTCTAATTAAGTTCAATTACATGTTCTCACAGGAGAGCTGCAGAATGTGACCCCTGGCAACTTGGGAGATGAGACTACCCCAGGGCTCCCCGGCTCCCCAGTTCGTCCCCGGAAGCCAACCTCTCTAGTTTTATTGAATTCCATTGCGGTTAGGGAGTCGAAGCCGCGTGCACATGACTTGGCAATTCTGGAAGCTCTATTAGGCTAATAATCTATGTTTTAAGAACAATCAGCATCAATGGCTTTGGCAGTGGTGGAGCTATTAGCATATTAGTTCCATATGAGATGGTTAAATGCTTTTGGAATCCATAAGCCCTACCTAATAAAGTTTATTTTAGAAGGATTAGAGTCATAGAATTTCGGCCTGAGAGATCGCATCGGCTGGTCCCTCACTTTACAGAATTGCGGAGATGGGCCTGTAGAGGTCCCCTGATGGGCTGCTGTCAGCAGGTGGCGGTCAGACTGAGGCTAGCATCCAGGCGCCTCCTAATTCAGTATCTTTCTCAGATCAGGTGTCGTAAGCCTGACAGCTATAGTTTTCTTCGCCCACAGAGTTGTTGTTTCTGCTTTCTTTCCATTATTAGCTGCCAGTACGGAAACACTTAGAGATCTCACTTAAAATCGAGGTTTCTGGCTTCTGTGAAAAATTAGACTATCGGCATATTGGGCGACTTCCCCACATTTCAACCACCAGCTCAGGCTCAGTCAAATCTGCCCGCTTAAGTGGGCCGTGAGCTTCCCAGTTGAACGCGGTCCCTAGAACTCACCTTTGACCTTGACTCAGCCTGATTCACTCTCCACTAGCCATGTGGGTTTGCAGCCCTGTCCTCCCAACCCTGGAAAAATAAACTCGCCCAGAGAAATTGAGAAATTGGCAGTTGGAAGACTTTGTATCCGCACTGGGGCTGCCTGTGCTTTGCAGCCACGCCTGGAGAACCCAACAGCTCTTTCCCGGCACCAGCGAGCTTCTTCCCCAGTTCATGTAGGGAGGGGTATCCCTGGCACATAGCAGAAAACATCTGGTGGTGAATCCATTAGCCAGGCTGCTGCTCGGGCTCCAGGTGCCCAAGGGTCTGAGTGCCGGGCTGAACAGGATGCGTGAATGAGACCCAGAAGATTTTACCTTTTGGCCCTTGTTCTGCCAGAGCTCTGACTTGGTCCCCTGGGCTTCCACGGCCGCTGCAGTGCCAGGTGTTATCCCCAGCCATCCCCAGGTGAGAAGCTGGCCAGCCTACAGGATTCTCTCCTGCCTTTCTCTACCACACCTCCCTCTCCGGCCCAGCCCTCCCATCGCACACAAAGGAGAAGAGGCAGATGATCTTTGGCAGACGTGAGGAGCAGCATTTGTCGAACCCTGGGTCCTGCAACTCTGTGAACAGACCTGCACACTGTACAAAATCATTAGAAGCCCTGTGTCTGAGGGCTCACGGAGGTTGGGCAGGAAGGTGAGAGTGAATAAAAATGAGGAGGCTCGCAAACTGCTTTTG
Organism: Camelus dromedarius; assembly: GCF_036321535.1. Lineage (NCBI taxonomy): Eukaryota > Metazoa > Chordata > Mammalia > Artiodactyla > Camelidae > Camelus > Camelus dromedarius. Next base: position 4,857,037 of record NC_087459.1, on the reverse strand, counting down.
CCCAAGGGCTGGTTTTAATGAGCCTGTCCCTAATGAGTTGTCCCTGCAACTAGCTTCAGGCCTAAACAGATGAGGCAGGGATTCTGCTAAATTTTTGATAGGATTTGCACTGGTTTTACGAGAAAGCAAGCAGTAGAGAGTGCGAAGTTGGGTCATGAATCTTTTAAGAGGGCGGTTGGTTGTCCATCTTGTCAACCAGAACGGGAAAGACTTGGTTGCTAGTAGAAACCCTGGCCTCAGCCCTCCATCATCACCCACCAGATCAGCTCATTCGATCTGGGTGGCTGGGTGATTTTTTTTTTTTTCTCTCCTGATTCAGGACTTGGTCCAAGGCCTCCAAGAAAAATTCATCTTCAAACTCCATCAAAGAGATGACTTGACCCATTGCCTGTTTCTGACTAATGATCTTTTGTGGAACTCGTCACATGGGCGGTTTACACATTTCTCCCAGCATGCGCTGGGAAGGAAACTCCATCAAACATTTTAAGTAGCATCCTTTTTTTTTTTTTTTTTCCTTTTGGGCAGCGCCTTCCTATCGGAATCACAAGCCTTACCCTCCTGGTGCATGAGAAAACTCTGGCCAAGGATAAAATGTCATTCTTGATTCATGGGAGATGTTCCTAATGTTTCTAATATTTGTCAATTTTGGGATTGAGTGGTACAGGAGATTTCATATACTATCACTTTATTTTTTAATATGAAAAGCTGCCAACAAATATATTTCTCCAGTTTGATTCATCCACCGAGAGGCAATTTTCTTGGTGGCTTAGAAGGTTACAAAAAATGCTTGATCAGCGTCCTTTGCTGTGCTCAGTGAACCACTGCCCCCTCCTCCTTCTAGCTCACACACTCTCTTTCACATTAATCATGTAATTGATTTCATAAGCTCTGGCTTCAGGAGCTTTTGTCCCCCTCCCCTCTTCTTCTTCTCTCCAAAAGGTTTCAGTTCTGCAGTTGATTGGAAAGCTAAGACTCTTGAATTTTGCTGGGCATGAAATCCAGCAAACTGATTTATGTAATAAATTTTCTCATCTTATCGTTTCGTAATAAGTACGTCATCTTATCTCACACTCATTTTTCTGAGCCAGTTCATTAATCGCGTTTCAGTGTCCTAAAATATGCGGTTTACTTCTGTATACGTATATTTTTAGGGGGTAGTACTTCACAAACCTGTAAGCATTTCACATGTGTTATCTCCACTGAACCTCTGTGAAACGAAAAATCCTGCAAATTAGCCGTGAGAGACCTGTTGGCCCTGTGTCGTAAACAAGGAAACCGATGTGCAGGGAGGTGGACTGACTTGTTTCAGAGCTTTTAACTAGTGAGTGGTGTACACGGCGTGGAAACGTTGACTTCCAAGCTCCTTGCAGTAAGACGTTGCTGTTTTCATATTCCTTTCTTGCTTAAGGCATCCTTTCTCTGGGCTGAAACAAAGCCTGTACATATTTATCTTCAAGAAAATATTTCTAGTTTGTTGATCAAGAAATAGTTGGAGTTGTTTTCTGTGGTTGCCTTAAGTTAGATGTGTGTGTGTGTGTGTGTGTGTGTGTGTGTGTGTATTTAAGTCAAACAAGATCATACGTGCACAAAACACTCGATGAATCACATAATACTAAACCAACATTGGCTGGGGTTCTTATTTAGCATCGTAGTTATGCAGCTATGCAGTGTGAGGGCTCAGAAATCTTCCCCTAGGAGTTTACACATACATTTTCTTATGTTCTGACCTTTCTCGTAAAGGGTGATCTTGTAAAGGTGGGCGTGGTCTGGCTGATACATAGATCGTGAGATTGGGGCAGGGTTGTTGTTTTAAGGAGACGTACATTATCTCCCAAGTTCATTATCTAGATTGTAGAGTCTAGAGAAGGGGTTCCAGTGAGGGATGCCAGTGGTGATACTGGGAACAGACAACAGAGTCAAAGATGTACACACCTTGGGGAGAGGGGGGCGATGAAAGGCAATGGCAGCTGCTCTAAATAACGAAGGTGTTCTGCAAAAATTCCAGGAATTCTGAGAGTCTCAGCAAATCCAGAATCATGGTGTGTCATATGAAGAACTTTTTCCAACTCTCTTGCTAAGCCGGACTTTGGAAGTTTTACTTTTAGGGGTAAAAATGAGCAGAATTCCTTACTGCCTGGAAAAACACTGTCTTGTCAACTGGTGATGCTGGTGCTGGGTGTGAGGAATGTGCTGGGGGAGACTGGGGGTAGCATATTGCAAAGGGTGACGTGTAGTTAACGCTGGTGGTTATCGAGGATTAAACAAAGGACAGACATAAGTGCTAGTGCCTGGATTTATAGGAGTATTATAAACAGTGGAAGGAAAATTGATAATAAGAAAAACAGAGTGATGGCATGTGTTTCAGTGTGGATCGGGGGTCTGTAACCGTACCCTATTAGCAATGAAATCCTCCACTCCTCTCTCACTGACCGGGAGGCCCAATGGGTCCCTGATCCCCCCATGCACCAGCCCCATTAGAATAAATGAAAGCAGGAATCACAATATTTGCCCCAGATCTGCATAATTAGGACAAGCTTTTGAGAACTGAAGAGGCTCATCAAATGAACTTCTCAAAATGCATTTGATACAGCATCAAATGGTAGTGACAGGTCCATAAATCAAGTGAGATTGCGGCCATCGGGTTCAGAATGTAAAATGTCTTCTCCCCAGCAAGCTCGTCCCAGGAAGCCCTTTGCAGAATACAGAAGGTGTTTCCTCGGGTCCTTTAGAAATTCAGAGCACAGGGAGATCTCCTACGTGGTGCCACCATTCTCCACCCTGTCCTTGCACGTAGGGTACCTTTTCAAGATGGCCGAAGACTGATAGCCACAAAGCACCTAGTCTCTAACCACAGATATTCACTGAGCATTTTTATCACAGTCCTCCCTCATGAACGTTGTTTAATAAACGTTCATTAAATGAATGCTCTCCGTTGGGTGGTAGATGTTGTCTGCTTTCATTTACTGTATTACTAAGCTGTTAGACTTAGTTTTCCTTCCTATATCTTTCCTTTTTCTTGGCTAAACAAGGCCATTCAAGGAGACAGGAATCTTCTTGGCCAACAGTTTGCAGGGTGGTCTTACGAAAGCCATCTTCCTTCTTTGCTACTCCGTCTTGTCCAAAATCTGGGTTAACTGGGACCCAACTCCTTGTCAAAGACACTGTGTGGACTGACAAATGAACACCCGACACAGAGACAAATAGGGCTTTTCGTAACCAGAGGTTCTCCTGGAAATGTTCGCCTGGCCCTTGAGTCCCCCTAGACCCACCTGAATTTAGCAGAAGGACGAACTTTGTCATCCCCTCCATGATTGAGCTGCTTGTCACTTGAGTTTGTCAACTTGGGAGTCATGTCATCAGGGCTGTCCCGGGATAGACAATCGGATGATCCTAGTTTCAGACATTCAAGAGGAGTAGAACGGTGAGCCCACATTTTCTGAGTATAACCAGACACAGGTTTTCAGCGGGTTCTCCCTGACTGGTGTGGGCTGAGGTCCCACGCTGGACCAGAGTTGAGCCATAAGTGAGTGGGGGAGGGGAGACTGGTATTCGTTGCATCACCACCTACGTGAAGCGGTGTGCAGACGTACTCTGAGCAGTCTTCCAAGTGAGTCTTTTCCTAGGCTAGTCAGTGCTGCCCCATTCAATCCGACAGACCACGCCTTCTAAAAAGCACATGACCACGCCCTCCCCTTACACCAGAATCCCCAGTTGCGCTCCATTGGGCAATTCCACAGAACAGGCTCCAGGAACTCCAGAATTCTCATTCTAGTTATCAAGACCCTCCTGTGTAAACCTAAACTCACCTTTTCATATTTCCCAAGCAGAGGTAGATCTAGGTTTTATGAAATGTGAGATTTACATAAATTTGAGATCCCCCTCCTTTAAGAAAAAGATGCAAAACGACTAGTGCAATGCGAAGTGTGGCCATGGAAACACACCACCAGAAGTGATGATCTCTGAAGCTTAAGCTCCATCACCTTCCAATTATCCATTTCTGTTCCCAAGTGAAATTTTGCTGCAGTGAAGTCAGTTTTACAAAGTGGTTGTGAACTGGGCTCCAGACTTCACCTTGGATCTCCTGCTTTTCTTCTCTACGACCCTCCGCCTCCATTGGACTAGTCTCCTTTGGATTAACAGTCAAGTTTAATGCAAACTCAGTGTGTTGGTTCAAGGTCATACTGCTTCTTAATGAGAAGAAGAGTGGACATTGTCGTTGAATTGACCTAGTTTACAACAGATTCCTCAGTAGATATTCTGTGGGTGACCTGTGTTGGCATCCCCTGGGGAGAGAACCAAGAAGCAGCCTGCAAACCACGTAGGTCCCTGGGTCCTATTTTTTCACAAATACTGAGTCAGGATCTCTGTGGTTAGAATGCAAGGGTTTCCATTTTAAGGACCATCCACCTGCCATGATTCTGAGGCACAGAGAAGTGTGAAACTAGTGCTCCCTCAGCCACTGAAGGCTGCTCTTAAGATGGGACATTTACCTGAGCATTAAAAGATGAATGGAGGCGCCCAAGGGTATTGGTTTCCCATGATTGCCATAACAAATTACTGCCAGTGGAGTGGCTGAGAAAAACAGAAACGTATACTCTCTCAGTTCTGGAGGCTCGAAGTCTGAAACCAGGGTCTCACCAGGATCGGTTCCTGCAGAGGGCTCTGAGGGAGAATGTGTTCATGCCTCTCTCCCAGCTTCTTGTGGTTGCCAGCAGTCCTCAGTGTCCCTTGCCTTATGGCTCTGTGTCCATCTTCACTTGACCATCCTTTTCTGGGCATCTGTGTCTTCACACAGCCTTCTCGTAAGGACACACCAGTCCTTGAATTTACAGCCCACCCTAATCCGGTGTGACCTCATCTTAATTACACCTGCAAAGACCCTGTTGTCAAGTAAGGTCACATTCCAAGGTTCTAGGTGGACATGAATTTTGGGGGTGAGACTCTTCAACCCAATACATCAAGCAAAGGTAGTGAATGCAGGAAAAGAGATGGATGAACTTAGAACCAATTAAAAGCTCAAAGAGTTGATGGAAAGGACAGATGGCTTTGTTTTTCCAGACTTTCTAACCCTCCAGTATGTTTTCCTGGGTCAATTCCTGGACTGGGGAAAGGGAACTTCCGGCATGCCGGAAGGATGTTTCCATAGTTCGGATGGACAGGCTGTGGTTGTGTGATTTGGAAAGAGTTCTAAGGGGGATGTGCATAAGATATTGGTCAAGAAACAAAAGGGATATCACAGTGAGAGAGAGATTCATTTGCCAGTCCTCAGGGTTTCAGTACAATTTTGGAGAATGAGCTGAGCCAAATGTCTGGGAAGATAATCTAAGATGAACCTGTGGGAGAAGATATTTGCAGATTTAAAAAAGAAAAGTAATCCTGAGATTTGGAGACCGTCCTAGAGGGACTCGTCCTTCTGTCTTGCTTTGCCCGCTTGGTGCTCAGAAAGAGCTGACTGTGTTCCGGAAGGCATGCAATTCTCTAATCTGGGGAAACGCTTTCCTTCCTCAAGTCCGTATTTCCGGAATCAGATACAGCTCCTGTCCGCTCACTCTTAGGATCTTTGGAGCGGACAGTGATGAGGGTTTCTTGTTATTCCTTGATTTCCTTGCAGTTGAGGCTGCCCGTGGGTCGTTGCACTTCTGCTGTCTTCTCTGCTCGAGCTGGTCTTCAGTCAGATCTTCTAAGGAAAGAGTTTTTTTTTAACTTAGTTGCCACCCAGGTTTTACTAAAATGCCTGTTGCCAGGAGGGCAACTCAGGCCCTGAGCCATGAGCTATTCCATCACCCTCTGCTATAGTTTTGCTGTGTTCCTAAATTGCTCTGTTGATGTATTTCCTTGCTTGGGACCATGTCTTCACCTCACCCTCAGGAGACTTTAAATCCCTACTAGATTCAGGCCTGTGTTCTCCTCACCCACGTTGTACCTAGAACAGGGGCTGGCACACAGTAGGCTCCCAGGGACAACCTGTTGAGTGGATGCGTTTGCTGGGGAGAAAGAGACGTGTTTGTCTCATCCAGCAAGTGAAAGCACTGCCTCTGCACCATGAAGAGAAATGCTTCGGGGGGCTGGCTCTGATGACATCTAAGACTGTAAGTATGAAATGCGAGGCGTTTGAAGGCATTTGAGGAGGAAAGCTATTAAAACACGAGAGCAGGGAGCAACGGGGAATTGTTATCTCTGGCTCGGGTACAAGGGCGGTGCAGCATCAGAGGGGAGAGAAAGACCCTGCGGGGGAGGCACTCAGGGCGACAGCCTCGTCCGGCCTTTCTGGGCGCAGATTTCAGACCCTATTTATCATCCTCGCCGCTGACGGGAGAGGATCGGGTGAAAGATGCAAGAGGGAAATTGACGGCAGGGATGATTGTATTTGGAGAACCCTGAGGGAACTGCCAAAGGTGGGTAGAGAGGAAAGAAGGAAAGAAAGGAGGGGAGGGAGAGGGGGAGGAAGGAAGGCACCCAGTCTAAAGTGTCCATAAAGGAGAGAATCAGAGGGAGCCAGTTCAAACAGAAGTGCCCGTGGAAGATAAATCTTGCCCCCCCGGAGAATATTAACTCTGTAAGGACTTGAAGGTAACGCCTTTGGTTTATAGATGAAGAGACTATGGTCCCGGGAGCCTGTTAGTCCCTTGGGAACTGTAACAGAATCCCACAGTCTGGGTGGCTTATATACAACAGAAATTTATTTTTCAGAGCTCTGGAGGCTGGAAGTCCAAGGTCAAGATGCTGGCAGAGTCAGGGTTGGTGAGGATCTGCTACCTGGTTCACAGACGGCCGTCTCCTTCCTGCGTCCTCACATGGCAGAAGGGGTGAAGGGGCCCTGTGGGGTCTCTCTTATAAGGGCACTAATCTCATTCATGGGGGCTCCATCCTCGTGACCAAATCACCTCCTGAAGGCCCCACCTCCTAACACCATCATATTGAGGGTTAGGATTTCAGCACATGAATTTGGCCGGGGACTCATGCATTCAGAGCACAGCAGAGCCTGGGTGAACTTCTTAAGGTGAAAAGGGAATTGCTGGCATGTCTGGGACTCTGAATGCTCGCCACGGGAGCCCTCCCCTTTTTCAGTTCTCCTCGTGTATTTAAAGTGAGGGGAAGGGCATTGGCATCTATTAATTACCTACTGAGTGCAGGCATGGATGTTAACGATGAGGTCTTTAGGCTGTTAGAGGGGGTTTTGAGGGGAGAGACTGGCGATCCCACTAGACACTGATGGGGCTCAGTGACAGCAGTAGGATTCAGGGACCCGAGCTTGCGGAGTTGGGGCGGGGGAGCACCGGTTCATGGACTCGGACACCTGCAGTGCGAGAACAAGAGAGCGGGTGGGTTTCAGGGCAGGAATCTAGAGTGTGGTTTGGTAGCTCAAAGGCCAGCCTGAGAAGAGGCCTCTCCCTGTGAAACGGAGGCAACTGCCTCCTTCAATTGCTGCTCTGATGAGATAAGACCTGGGCTTTGCTTCTGAGTAGTAAACCCAGAGGCAGCTGAGAATCCCAGAGTGACACGGAGGAGACTGGCCAGCCAGGAGGTACAGGCTGACGGTTAAGGCCTTTGGGGAGAAGAATCCCGTGTAGGACAGCCAGTGTCCTGGGGGAGGGGGATGCACATTCTGAGGGAGGAGGGGGGACACCAGACGTCTGGGATTTCTAGGGAGACTTGTTTGGGCAGGACCTTAGATATTAAAATTAGATTGAATTCCACTCAGTTCCGTGAGCTTTTGTTATGCACTGATTCTGTGCAAATCCTGCAGGGGATGCCTTGAAAACACGCTTCTTCCTTGCAGTGAATGCAGAAAGTCCTGTCTTTTGACTGAGACAGTTAGGAAATTGGAGGGAAGGCCCCGCTCCCTTAACCTGGCTGGCGGAGGTGATGGAGAAGTGAACTTGGGTAGGCTGGCCCTTCTATGCATCCATCGTATGCTTGAGACGATGGGGTGGGCACAGGACTGCACAGTGCAGCTTAACACATTAACTTGTGAGAGCCCAACCCTCATGCTTCCCCCTTGCTCTCGGAGTCCAGCTTTTACATTCCAAGTGAGCTGCCCATCTTCTCTTAGATGGGACTATGCTAACATTTTGAAATTAAACCTACTTGCCTTTAATTGAGTTGGCTTTCCTTCCTGCCTTCTCTTTCTGGAAGAAAGGCTCCCAGAACCATTCTGAGGAAGGAAACATTTATTTCCCATCCTGGAGAGGCACCACCAAATAGCCATCGGCTTCAGTGGAGACCACTGGCCAGCCCTCCTGCTCACTTCCCAATCCCTAATCTAATCTAATGCAGTGGGGGTTGTGGGGGTTCATTTAAGCAGCAGAAGCTGTGCTGTAATCGTTACATGTGCCCACAACGATTTGCACCATCTGGGTATGGGAGGGGGGTGGGGAGAGAGAGGAACAGAGAGGGAGACGGAGAGACTGGTAGTGCAAGAGAGAAAGATTCTTATTCTATTACCAAGACAATATAATTCAAGAGTGGCTGCAGAGCAATTGGAAAGTAAGGAATGGGAAGCAATGCAGTTATAGCAAAATGTCAGAGTGTAATGAAACAGGGGAACGGCACTGCTTTATGATACAGCCAAGTTACAGGCAGGTGGCAGCTGTAAATATGTATATAAATAACAATATGGATAAAATGTCAGGCCTTCCAGCTGGCTTGGTTAAAGCACTTTAGTAATATTCTATTTAGGGTAACAATGTAGCTTGACAATTTCCACGAAAAACACATCATTTGAGAATGAATCGGCCCACATTAGTATGTAGGTGATCTGAATTGCACTAAGATCTCAGAACAAGAGAAGGTGCCCAGTCTGCCCCATCCTGCCTAGAATGGCTGATTGCTTCATATTGCATGAGGTTAACTTGGTTCTCTGGCATTGGAATGCAAATGTTTGTTTTTCCTATTACTCTGTTATCAGTAACACACACAAAATAAATTGTCAATATGCTAGATCTGGAGTCTTATCTATGGAAAGGTCCTGATCGATGTCTTTATTTATTCACTCAGCTAAATATATTGAGCACTTTCTATGTTGCTGAGGATCTGAAAGTGAGCAAAATATGTGTAATCTTTTTTATAAAATTACATAATCTTATAGTCTAGTGGGAAAAAAAGACTTGAATAAAATAATCACAAAAATAAATGTAAAATTGCAACAGAAATACATGCCACAAGTTCCATTTGGGTTGGTCAGGGAGGGCTTTCTGAAGGAACTGATGTTGGAGTTGACATTGGAGAGTGAAAACATATTAATATTAAGCTGTAAAAGAGGGATGAGAATAGCATTTCAGGCAATAAGATTGACATGTGCAAAGGGCCCGTGGTAGGAATGACACTGGTAAGTAAAAAAGAGGTCATTATCCTTATACTGGAGCTGGAGAGTAACCCAAGTCAATTTAGGACATGTAGGGGGCAGACAGGGCCTTACAGGTCATGATCAGGAGTTATGACCTTCCGTTAAGAATAGGGACCCATTGGAGGGCATTAAGCATTAAGTATAGCGGAAGGACTGAGGAGTGGGCTAGGACAGCCCCCACCCCACCCACCCCCAGGAGCTCTTAGGTATATTGCAGTCAGCCAGGAGCTCCAGAAAGACAAAAACTGCTTTGCTGAACAGGTACAGCATATGGTTTCAAAAACGTGTTATAAACATCCACTTTATGCCAAGCACTGTTCTAGACACGAAGGATGCATACACGCAGGCAACATCCTTGTCCTTGGAAAATTCCCAGGCTATTGAGTTGGAGGTCATATTAACGAATGATTTAAGTACCAAGCACTTTGATGAAATTAGGAAGCACAGAGGACGGCCTTTAGCACTATGGATTACTTCCTAGTATGGATATCCTCTGAAAGAATCTTCAGAGAAGGGCAGAATTTGTCCTGCAAGGAAGATATGGAGGAAGGGTTGGTGTCTCGGCAGGGAGAACGGCATGATTAAGAAAACCATAGTCAGTGGCAAGTGAGGAAGATCATCAGGGTCAGTAGATGGAACGCTAGAGAAGGAGCTAGACCCGCAGCTCCCGGGATGGACCTCCTTGGCCAGTGTCTTGATGGAGTCTCCTACAATTGTATCATTTCACTGGAAGATAGTCTCCCATGCTTTTAGGTTAAATTCATGTTTAATCCTTTTCCTCTTGCCCTATTTCCCAGTCATGTGCATTTACAGGCTCTTACAGATATGATCAAATTGGGTTCATACAACCCAGAATTCCCATCCATGCTAGAAAGTTTGAATTAAAGCCACCTTTTGGATTATACCCTCTGCATTGGTACGTGCAGACGAGCTATGCAGAGATGTATGAAATCAACTGGTTAGATCAAGAACTTAAAAAGACAAACACCACCCACCCAAAACTCTTGACTATTCAATAGCAAACATTTGCATGGAACTTGAGATCTGACAGAGGGATGCATTTTTGCCTCAGCCTAGATCCAACCGTCTTTTGCCCTACTTATTTCTAGCATGAACACATTGCCAATCTGTATTTTTCTCTCCTTTTTGACTTTCTGGGTCCTAAGGAAATCCTCAAGACTAGGATGGACCCAGGACAGCTCCACCAGGGACTATAGTGCTGTAGAGTGAAGATCACTGTCCTCTTCCCACGCTGTCTGTGGAGGGTCCGCCCTTGGCCAATTCCTTCCCTATACTGAAGCCCGTCTTTCTGTGTTCTGCTTAGGAGTTCATTCATTCATTCAAGAGCTATTTATGGGGCACTAACGATGTGATAGGTATGATGCTGGTGACAATGAACAAGACAGTGGTAGTGTCTTCCATCTTGGAGCTAAAGATCCAGAAGGGACACATTTTAGTTTTTAATTGAAACGGGGAGGTGTCCTTCAAACAAACAGCTAGAATCAACTATTAGGCACAGTTAGATCTCGATTAGAAATTCTCTTTTCTGAGCCCCACAACCTACCCAATGGTTAGGTCTTAGCTCACATATGATCATTTTCTTTCCCTTTGCAATACCCAAATATGCTTTCCTCAGAAATTTTACCTTCTTTGTGTTTGGTATTTCACATTTTTCCAGCTCTTTGGAATGTGTTTTTCTTTGCTTTTATCTAGTCTTGTTTTCTCTGCAGGAATTGAACAGACCTCAGAGCTGTTGGCGAAGAAACAGTAAATATTTATACAGATATGGGCATTTTGTTTGGATGATATGAGGTCCTGTTCACACTTTAACCAATGATAATAACTAACATTATTGAGACGAGGGGCCAGTGTGGAGTCTTAGGTTCATTCCTTCCTTTGATTCTTACAACAACCCTGTTCAGTCAATACCACGAACATCCCCATTTTGGAAAGGTCAGATTGAATCCCTTTTATCGAGAGCAAGGCCAGTTTCATGGGCACGTGCTCTATAGGACCACACAGGGCTCTGTGCTTTGAAGGGCCCCAGATATTGTCTAACAGGCTGCTGGAAGTTCTTAATAATTTTTGAATTATTTTTAATAATTCCAAGAAGATGAATATTCTTAATCCATTTTTAATTATACGTAGGGCCCCGCTTTTTTCTTTTGTACCGGACCTAGAAATTCTGTAGTTGGTCCAACTACAAAATCTGTTCCTTTCACAGCTCCTCTGCATTAGGTACCACTCCTCCTCCAACCCACCCCTCAGTATTTCATGTCCAGGAAGGGCCTCTCCTCTCCTAGGAAAATCCAAAGACACCTGCTTCAGTCTCCAGCTTGTGGGCGGGTCCTCACTGTGAAGCGAACCACCTTTTAACATATAGTCTCTCCAGCACATCTGCTCTGTTGACGTAGCCCTCATTTTATGGGCCTGGATTAATTCCAAAGCAAACACGAAGTACTCAGCTGAAAAACTGTAAACACAAGACATGACGCACATCTCCAACTCCCAGCAGCGTCTGCCAAGGGACCCGAGTCCCTCCGTGCTCTAACCTGTTTGGTGTAACAAAATCCTTGTGTCCCCTGTTCAGAGTAGGAGTTTCCAAATTGATTTTAAGATCTGTAGGCCAGAAGGCATTGTGGCTGGGAGAAAACGCCTTGACATGCATTTTACCTCATCTGCCTGCCTTGGGACCACTGGATGGTCATCCTGGGATGCCCACCCTCCTGAGAACGATGGGTGTTCAGAGGGTCACCACCTATGCAGTGCTCTGCTCAAGGGATCTGAGGACCAAGGGGTGGGGGGCATGAAAATCAACTTTAGGTCTTCTGTTCAAGCCCTTGTGTGCTGGTGCATGAGTCCATCAGCCTGGAGGAAGGGGCACCTTTTGGCAATCTGTCCACTGGGAGAGAATGCCTGTTTTATCATTCAGACAGTGGTGCCATGCCTATAAGTAAGTAGCCCCAGATATCCAGGAGGTCAAGCAACAGACCTCAGGATCATCAAATAGCAAATGCATTCTCTGTGTCCGTGTCCTGGGCCTCTGGCCTCCTGACAGTGGTGACCTAGTTCTTGTTTCCAAAAATGACAATTTCCAAATAGAGTTTGTTTGTCAATCTCATTTTCGTGGCATTAGCCTTGCATGAGTGGAAAACACACACACGTGTGCACGTGCACACACACATCTACTCGTGGGTAAATAGACCTCACCTTGTATTCTTCTCTCCTGTTTAATTAAATGGAACGGTGGCCGGATTTCCTGGTGCTGTGACCTTGCGGAAGTCCCTGGAGCTCTCTGGGCCTCTGTTTCTTTACCTTCAACCTGCTTTTGATCGTGAATATTCTTTGTAAATTGTTTTTAACAGCAGGAACCAGTGCTCCTTTCCCCAGTTCAAGGAACGTGTCTCTGCTACCCTTACACTGTCAGCTGTTCTCATGGTCTCAGCCTGACGGGGCCCTTCCTGGTCCTCCCAGAAACATCTGGAAGCAAACCCCATTCTTCTGGGCTTCAGGCCAGTTGGTTCTCTTAGTAAGCACACAGTCTCCCACCCAACAGCCAAAATGATCTTAATTAAAACAAAAACAAAAACAACAAAAACTTTCACTGTGAAGATCAAGATCTTTGCTATGATCTAATAGCCTCTATAACTTCATTACACTCCCCCCACCTTCTCATCGCCAACCAGACAGACACTCTTCAGTCCCTTCACTAGCCACAATATTTCTGCCACAGGACATTTGCACATGCTTTCCCCCCACTGCCTGGGATGCTACAGCCCCCAGTCCCCACTCAGGTCCCTGGCTAGCTCTTATAGTCAACTTTCTTTGGCTCAGACATCACTTGTCTAGGGATAGACCCTCTGATTGACTCTTCAAATCAGAACAAGACTCCCTGTTCTAAGCGACAGCTAACTTTCTGTACTTCTCTTCCCGGTGTGCACCATGTGTCTCTTCCACCAGATCATGTGTATTATAAAGGCAGGGCTCTGGTGTCTTGAGCACCCTAGTGCATCCTCAGAGCCTGCAAAGAACATGCCTCTAACAGTCACATGAATACAAGAATTGTCTGATTCTGTGGCTTGCCACCTGCTATGCCACTGGTTCAGTCTACTCTGTGCCCAGCTGCTCACTTCCCCACAAAGTCCTGGAACATCCATTCCTCAGATCTCCCCCTGTCAATCTTCTGAGATAGACAGAGTGGGTTATATTCACATTCCCTCTCAAATATGCTCATGTATCATCTTTTCAGACAGGACTTCCCTGACCCCTCCATTAAGATCAGACCCCTGCTCATTCCCATTCATCCTGTTTGGCCACATTTGGCCACATAACTCACTGACCACCATATGATACACAATATGCTTCGGTTTTTCATTGGTTTGTATCTGTCTTTCCCCACTAGTATGTAAGCTCCACCAGGGAAGATATTTTAGTCTGTTACTGTATCCTTGGAGTGCCTGTCACAGAGTAGGCTTTTTTTTTTTTTTTTTGAGTAAAGATAGATTTAGAGAGATACATACTACATAGAGTGTAGGCTGTTTCAGAAGGCAAGAGAAAGGCCAAGAAGTGTGGGGGTTGGGTGCTTAGGTTAAAGTAAAAGTAGGTACACACTCCATAGACAGAGTGTGGGCCATCTCCGAAGATGAGGGAGCGAGAGAGGCATCCAAGAGGCGTGGTGTTGCCAGTTTTTATGGGCTCGGTAGCTTCATATGCTAATAAGTGGGAGGACCATTCCAACTACCCTGGGGAAGGGGCTGGGATTCCCAGGAACTGGGCCACCACCCACTCTTTGATCTTTTATGGTCAGTCTCAAAGATGTCATGGCGCCTGTGGGAGTGCCATTTACCATGTTCACGTATTACAATGAGCATATAATGAAGCTCAAGGTCTACCAGAAGTCAAACCTCCCATCATCTTGAGCCTTGTGGCCTGGAGTAGGCATTTATTAAGTATCTGTTGAATGATTAAAACAATGGATACATGGATGGGTAGATGGATGGATGGATATGGATGGATGGATGGATGGATGGACAGACAGACAGAAGGATGGATGGATTTGGCCTTGGGTTTTAATATCAGTAGTAATCTCCGCTTGCTAGATTGTGAATTTGGGGATGAACACCAATCATTCTTACACTTTGAGACAGACATCCTGGGGCAAGTCCAGGGATCCTCTGGCTTCACTCGGTATGGGCAGTTACTTGGCACTCGCCATTTTGTGCAAGAAGATATTTGCTTCTGTTCTTCTCTTCTTCTCTGGCAATTTGAAAATTGTGGTTGAAGTAAGAATTTCCAAAGACCTGTTACAGTGCAATACATATAAAAGCCAAGCCACAGATGATTATACATTCCCTGTTGCCAGATTAAAGCATTTCCTCCAGCTTGCGGAATCATTTACAATTTCAGCTGTTAATTGGAAAAGTTACTGATGTGGCAGCCATTCAGCTTGGGTTTTGGGGGGACAGCTCCAGTTTCAAATATGCTACTGTGTTGTGTCTGTAAATCATGGAAATGACCTAGAAATTGCAATGTTTTGGCATTCCAAATTATTGCCTGCACCTGGAAATAGCACAAACAAAGAAATCTTTCCCAAATCCTATTTGGTTTGGAAAATATAATCAGCATAGTTTGGGGACTTATCTTTTATTCTAGTCCATTTTCTTGTAAACCATTACAGGCCACAATATATTCACATTTATTTTTTACCTTTTATCAACCCACTGAATGGCTTTTATTTTCTACTGATGACTTGTTAAGGGCAGGAATCATGTTTAAATGGTGTATTGGTTGGATCCTTTTGGCAGCAAGAAATTGGAAACTCAACTAAAAATAGCTTAAGCAGAAGGGCATGTGTGATCTCACGTAACAATTCAGAGGGTGAGGCTGTACTAGGGTCCACTAATTCAGATAATTTAGCAATTCAACATCAGTAAGTTTTCAGGTTTTTGCTATATTTCTGCTCTGCCATTCTGCCATTCTCATTGTGTCTGTTTATCCTCTTAGGCTGGCAGTCCTCCCGGTCCCAAGATAGCTGCCATTGCTCCAGACAACACACAGAGATGACAACACTCCAGAAAAGAACAGGAAATACCCCTTTAGGATTTTCCTTCTTATTAAAAAAACTCCATAGGAGCCCATTCACCTCTCCCAGAAATTTTTACTGACATCCCATTGGCCAGATTACCATTTGCTTTAATCACTTAGAAAAAGAAATGACATTCATTAAGATTGACTTAGAACAGTGATTCTCATACTTGAATGTGCGTTAGAATTCCCTGGAGGGCATGAGAAAACACAGAAAACACAGCTGGGCCTGACTCCCAGAATTTCTGATTCAACAGAACTGGGGTGGGGCCTGAGATTCTGTGTGTTTAAGTTCCCAGGTGATGCGGATGCTGCTGGCCCCAGAACAAGATTTTGAGACCCAGGGACATAGAGCAATCTAGATTTATCCCCTTTGGCATTGGGGAGAAGCTCAGCTTTCTTGAAGGGCATGGTTGTCAGGAGGTGAGTGAAATATTTTGGTTTCTGTCAGCCAGAAAATTACCTCTTGTTTAGTTAGCCAAAAGCAACTGACACAACTGACATCATACAGCAAAAACATGATATTTCATGTAGTTAGTAAGAGTTAACTGAGGGTGGACTTGAATCTGGAGACTGAATTGCGTCTAAATGTGGATCTGCCACCATCCAGGGACTTAACAACTTGCATTCAACTGACTACAATATTTCCATTTTATTTACTCGTTGACACACCGTAGCCTCAGAGAATCCTGCCCCCCTGCCAACCCTAATTGAGGTACTGACTCATCACAGTTTGTAATTAACTGATTTGAGGAGGCCTGTCTCCTTGTGTTGGGTGGGATCCTCTAGGAGTCTGTTACCGTGATGATCCTACTTAACTGCTTTCCGGATTCAACGGGAATGTTCTGTCTGCCTTTATGAAGCCAGTTCATATTCTGGATTCTCAGAGCACACCCTGGGGATCACCTGCTTCTGAGTCACTCGGAACACTTATTACAGGCGGATTCCTGGGTCCCTCTGCAGGCTGGGGAAATCAGAACCCCTGAGGCCTGAGCTGCAGGAATGTGCCTTTGCAACAGGTAACCTGGGCAGTTCTGATCTGCGCGGAGGTGTTAGAATCACTGGTGTGCAGTGTTTGTTCGGTGTCACCTGTTATCTGTCCATAAATACATTCTCTTACCCACCCAGAACATCTCTGGGTGCTCATCTAAGCAGTTTAATTATTTTTTTAAAAGATGACAGACTAGATAACAGGAAGCAGACAGCTCTCTAACAAATCTCATCGTTCCAATTTTAAGCAGAAAATGTACCGGCTCCGTGTTCTGATCCTGAGCTTAGAATGGAGTAGAGAGCTCAGGGACTATCTTCAGGCTTAGCTCGCCCCGGGGCCAAGCACACACTGAAGAAAAGGCTCCCGGGTTTAGGACTGTCTGGGTCAGTGATAGACTTAAACTGCCAAAAAGCTAGCCTGGTTGTAATTTGCATCTAATAAAAGCAGGATTTATAGAACAAAGACCCTAACAGCGCCTCTCTGCAGTATTGCTTATGGAAATAACGCCTTTCCTTTTTGCGGTTTGCCAGATCTATGCTATCTAATAGTGGTAATAAAGGTTAAATTAAGTGAGTGCTTATTCTGTGCCGGGCTAACCCTTCTAAATGCATTATCTCATTTAATTCACATACAGCCCTGTGAGGCAGGTTCTAATGTTTCCATTTTTACGGGTGAGAAAAGAGGAGCTCGGTTTAAGGAAAGTCACCCCTGATCGTACACTGGGTAGGGGAGCCCAGGTGTGAAGTTTGCTTTAACCTCAGGCTGTCTTGCGTTCATCTGAGCCTCACAAAAGAGGCAGGGCCCGGCTTATTGGGGATGTATCATTGTTTGGGATCCCAGCTCTGCACCCGCTAGCTGTGTGCGTCTGTGAAACGGCAACAGGGAGACGGACCTGCATCCGCAGGTGTGATAGGAAAGAAACACCCCTGTAATGCACGGGCAAAGGTTCTCCATCAAGGGAACTGTGTTTTTATCCTGGTCTCATTGTTCACTCGGGGACCCCATGCTCACAGAGGAATGAGGGCAGCTGAGAGCAGGGAACGGTGACCAAGATGGCACAGTGACCGGGGCGCACATGCGCCCAGGCAGATGGCTCATCTAATCCCCAGATATTTGCAAAGCAGCGCCTGCACTCCAGGGACGGAGCAAGGCACTAGGAGAACAGAGGTGAACAGGTATGGTCTTCGTGCAGCTCTGGTGTGTTTAGAAAACAATGCACATAACTAGGTCAGTCATTTAAAATTGTGACGTGAAGGATAAACAGCAAAACTGTATCACATGGGCAACCGAAGGAGTGTCTCCTAAAGAGGAAATCAGACTTCAAGCTCCAGAGGACTCAAATAAGACTTATAACCTAGGCACAATTAGAAGAGAGGCAGAGAGACCTTTCTAATCACCACCCCCCCAAACTGCTAGGCGCCCTCGAAGGAGAGCAGAAAGCCTAAAGACAGACAGCGGCTGGGGACGCTGGTTGCGGGAGCCCTCATGCATCCAAGGCTCATAAGTTTAATGATCTCCAAGGTCAGCCCTTGATGCTGGAGGTTTTGTGTGTCTGACTTTTGGCACTGTCTTAAAGGATACACTTGGGTGGAGAGGACGACAGAAAACCCCAAATGCCCAGAGAGGACATTCAACCCCTAGAATATTAGAGAAGGCAGTATAATGTAATGGGTGAGAACATGGATTTTGGAATCAAGTACACGCTGGTTCAAATCCCAGCTCTGTCATTTACTAGCGGTGGGAACTTGGGCAAGATAATTCAACAGTAAAAATGTGGTATGATAATTAGAGTGACCTTGCTGGGGTGTTTGAGGATTAAATGGGATCGTGTACCCACAGAAGAGTAGAGATAAGAACTTGGGTCTGTCTACGCTGAAACCCCATAACCTTCAGACGAGGCACATGCAGCGTCCTTCCTACCCCTGCTGCACCTGTTTGGAAACCACTGTGGTCCTTCCTGACTTCAGTCTCTAAACAGTCTTCTTTTATTTCCTGAGAGCTCAATCTATAGGCCAAAGTAATGAGCCTGATCTGATTCAGTCCAAGAACTCTGGTCATTGAACTTGACTTGGTTTGTCCATACTTTGTACATTTTGGATAACAGGTTATTGCTAAAAGGAAAACCTTTAGCTGAATCCAATGCATTCACAGCAAGCGAAGCAGGAGGAAAATGCCTAATTCCGGCTTGTTAGCCACTGAGCTTCTGAGGACAGAATCAGCTTAGCCGCTTGCAAGTAAGCGAGCATCACAGAGCTTGGTTGAGCTGGCAGCAAGGTAACAAGCTGTGTATGAAAACCCCGGGATTAAATCTCCACAGCAAAACTGCTTGGTGCACAGGATCAAAAGAGCTGCAAGGGGAGAGGGACAATGAGCAAGCTCCCTTCCGCACACCCGCCCGACCTTTACCGTCAGGAACACCCCAAAGAGGGTGGGCTTTGGCGCCTTATCAAAAAAAAACCAAGGCTGCGCTTTAGATTATAATTAAAACAATAAATTCTTCTCCCCTGTGTGCATCCCGTTTAGATTGTTGACACTGTGTCAAGCTGCTAAGAGATAAACTCACTCGGCTTCTGATGCTCACCACACTGCTTATGTGCGAGTCCCTCGGATGGTGTTTCTTTACATGACAACTTGCAAATAACACGTTGGAGTTTCTTTCCTTCTACTTCTCTATCAGGTTATTAACACTGATACTCATGGAACTGTCAAGGTGTGAGAGCTTTCATCCTGATGTGTGATGTAGGTCCCAGCATGAGCTGTTTAGGAATCCAGGGAATTTGTTTGTCCGGAAAAATGTCAGATGATCCGTGTGATGTTTTGAAGTCTCCCAAAGACCAGTTGTTGTCGACTGTGGCAGGTGGTACCAGGCCAGCCCCTGAGCAAGGATTTAAGAGGTTCCCTGGATCCTTACTTCTTCTTTCTTTTAAGCATCGTAAATGCTTTGCTACGGTGGATCCCACTGGTGCTCAAGCCACAATCAAGGGTTGGAATGCTGCTTAGAGCTGTAGGATCCCAACCTAATCACCTGACTTGGGAAATCTGGGGCCTTGGAAACACTGTCCCAGCCAAAGTGAATAATTTTCAGTCTGAACCTAACAGGCGATGTTTGTCTCAATCTTGGACCTTTGCGAGTGAGGTTCTCTTCTCTGAAATGATCTTACCATTCAACCTTCCCTTGGGCAACCTCAGTTCATCCTTCGCACCTCAGCTTAGAATTAACGGCTTCTATTTCAAATAGACGTTTTGTTTTGAAATAGTTTTAGATTAACAGAAAATTTGCAAACATAGCACAGAGCGCCCATGTACTCTCAACTCAGCTTCTTCTGTTGTTACTATCTTACATTATTGTGGTACACATCTCACACCTGACAAACCAATACTGAGCATACATTTGACCATTTTAACTAGCTGTTAAAACTAGAAGCATCCAGTTCAGCAGCAGGAAGTATATGCACACTGTTGTGCAATCATCACCACCAGCCATCTCGAGAGCCTTGTCATCTTACCAAACTGGAACTCTGTCCCCATTAATCACTCACTCCCCTGTCTCCCTCTCTCCCAGACCCTGGCAACCATCATTTCTGTCTCTATGAATCTGGCTACACTAAGCACCTCATGTAGCTGGAGTCATACGTGATGTGCACTTTTGTGATTAGCTTATTTAGCTCAGCATAATGTCCTCAAGATTCACCCATACTGTAGCAGGTGTCAGAATTCCCGTCTTTTTGAAGATTGAGTAATATTCCATTGTGTATTCAGTCGGCCCTTCCTATCTGTGGATGTGGAACCCACAAATACTGCAGATACTGAGACTGAGGATAAGGGACTTGAGCTCGGATTTTGGTATCTGCATTGGGTCCTGGGAGCAATCACTCCCCCTACCCTAAAACCGAGGGACAACTTGTATATACCACATTTTGTTTATCCGTTTATCTGTCCATAGCCACTTGGGTTGCTTCTACCTTTGGCCTCTCTTTCTTGACCGACCCGGATTATCCAGGTGCATCCTGTGGTCCCCTCCATCACAGTGTTTATCTCATGGGAGCTTCCTTCCCTGTCTGCCTTCACACTAGACTCCCAGCTCCTTAAATACAGGTGCCATGTCTGTGAGTTGCTCACCATTGCTTCTCCATGATCTAAAAGTGTGCCTGGTTTACATGAGGCATTCAGCAAATACTTGAAATGAGTGACTCATAGGATGGATGGATGGATGGATGGATAAAAAGATGGGGGGGTCCTAAGCAGATGTCTTAAGGAATACAGTTTGATTCCTACTGTCAAGTCCAATGGGGGAGCATGTGATTATAAAACAAGAATTCAGGGCAAAGGGAAACCATGAGGTTAAACTGACATAGAACAGAGAGCAAGAATGGAGCCCTTGTAGAGATAAAAATAATATACAAAGGGTCATTTGCAGGGGGAAGGAAGTGAAAATTAAAAATTTCTCTCTGCAAAGATAGCCACATTAACTCCATCTTATATGTTGACAACTGTCCTTGGAGGGAACTTGCCACAGTCGGGGAGCATGCATCGCCATGCCCTCTGTGGTGGTGCCCATTCATCCGTAGCACGGAGAGACCATCACTTAACTGCTCCCCATTGGCACGGAGATTTAGATTTTGACTGTTGCCAGCGGAACTGCAGCATCTTGAAATACTTTTTGTGTGTATACCCATGAAGTAAATTCTTTGAAGGAGAACTTCTGGGCTAAATGTTTTTTAAGGACTTACACTTTGCATTTTGGTAGACGTTACCAGGCACCTCTCCCAAAAGTTGGAACTGGCTTCTGGACTGTGATTTGTTTTGATTGCTGTTAGTCATATTAACCAGTGTACAAACCATGCTGGTTAACACGCATAAGGTTGGACTGTTTGGTCCAGTTTACTTCGGAGCCTCACTAGGGCTCTTCAAGGAGTGAGTCATAATATTCTCTAATTTATAATCAATCCTGAAAGGGGGGCAGGGATGGCTTTTTTACACATAAGCTATGCACAGCAGATCAAGAAAGGGGAGATATCCAGAGACATTGACCTCAAACATGATTTGAAGTTCTGTCCATTTTCTTGTCCTCAATGGATGTATTTAAAATGGAAGAGACTGAAGAGGTTAAGACCTTCAGTCGCCTTCCCTTAAGAGTGATGTGTGATTCTATTCTGTCTGGGAGCTCCAGGGTCTGGCCCACAGCTGGGCTGTCACTACTGCTGGGAAGAGGTGTCACTGGTTTGGCATGCCCTATATTCCGTGTTATTTCCTGCTTCCACGGGTCGAATGTCAGCCCCACTCAGTATGTGCTGAAGAAGCTGATGGAACGGAGTTGGGGGCTGATGTTTCCCAGAGTAGAGATGAGGCAGTAGGTAAAAAAAAAAAAGTGGCAGAAACAGTTTAGTGTGTGTTTGACACCACTTAACCACTCTGCCCAGCATCTTGGCATCAACACACCCCGCCTGATACTTGACATTAGAGAAAAAAAAAAAAAATCAAAGCGAATGTGGCATCCTTCTGTTAACTTCTTTTCCTCCACAGGGCAATGGGAGAAAAGTAGCTTCTCTTTTAATTCAGACATTAAAAAAACACAGAGACAGACATAGACACAGGACATTTTTCCCCTTTAGGATAAGATGTGGCTCCTCTTCTACCCAACTTCAACCTGCTGTTGGGGGAGAATTTATGAAGCAACATAAACTTGCCATTAACATAGCACCTTCTCGCAACTGTCACACGTGATTCTTCAGGGGTTAACTCATTTGCAAGTCAATTTTCTCCACCGTTGCTGCATTGTAAAGTCTAGAAACTAGTGTTATGAAACTTGCAAAGAAAACATTATGTCATTTTGATATAAAATACTTTATTTTTAGAATATTACATTTATGCAGTATACCGTGCAAACGTACAGTTTAAGGTTTACTGTGAAACACCTCCTTCCACGCCTCTCCCCAGCAGCTCGGCTCCACTCCCCAGTGGTTCCACTGTTACCATTTTTGTGCAGCATTCCAGAGACAGTCAGTTAATACACAAGTAGATTCACGTAAATTACAGCATGCGGTCACATGACTGGGGTGATGGCACAATTATTTCATTAAAAACAGAAGGCACAGAAAGGAATACCTGTTTTACAGAGTTTATTAAATGTAAATGTCATTAGATAAAAACATTGGAACGATAGGGTGAATCCATGAAAATGGTGGCACTGCTTTTAAGTCTATTTTGCTTTATTTACAGCAAGCGCCATATTAAAAGGAACATAGTAAATAATCAATGAAATTGATTTACTGATTTTCCTCTTTGCTTCCCGGCTCTGTAATGGACTGGGACAACTCCTAAAATAATAGGATCTTTTTGTGCTCCATTTGGCTGGATTTTAATTGCTGGAGAAAGCGAGAGAGAGAGAGAGAGGGAGAGGGAGAGAGGAGGCATTATGTAATCCAAGAGTAGTTTCTTCTTATTTGTCAGTTTCCCCACCCCACTTCTTTGCTGCCTTCATATGTGAATAGAGCATGTGGATGTTCATTTTTGTCTCACAATTGCTTTCCTCCTAGGCAACCCCAATGAAGAAGGCAGTTATGCTAGAGAATGTGTCAAATGCCCAAGCACCTTCTAGCTCTCGAACTTTTTTTTTTAAAACCCCCTCAAGCACTCTTTGAACCATCTATTAACTGGCAAACACTTGAGATGTTAATTAGAAATCAATGTTATCTTTTTATTAAAGCCACCTCCTACCCCCATCTTCCCCAGCTATTATGCTTTTGAACAAATGGTTTCTGCGGTACCTCCTTGGGTTTCCTAGTGCACTTCAACTTTACTAAGAAGATAATCTATCCATGCCTCTAACTCTTAACAATTAAGGGTGGATTCTCCCTTCAGGCTAATTTAATGCGATTTGACGGTGCCCTCAGGTAGCTGGTGCACAGCCAGCTCCAAGGAGCTTGGCTCTTGGGTCAGACGGGCTTCACTCCTTATTACTAATGTGTCTTCAGATGAGTTCTAATGCTTTGCCTTTCCAAAGCTTAATTTTCACTTCTGTGAAATGGACCTGATAGCAGAAATGAACTCCTAAGATTTCTGGGGAGGGTTAGATGAGATGATGTGTATAAAGCCATTAGCAAGTAAGCGTTCTTTTGTGTGTCAGCTATTACTCTTAATGCCATTTTGTTGGGGAAAACATCTCACCCGTTTCCTCCTATTCATTCATCCATTATTTACGGAGTCCCCGTGCTATTCTGGGCACCGCTGCTGAGCCACTGTCTTCCCCTGTGATTCCTGCATGTCCTACGATTGTGCTCCAAGTGATTGCCACACTCTGCAGGTGTTTGCCGCAGTGAGCGATTGCTCACTAAGCCAGGCAGTCCTTTGAGAGTTCATAAGAGCTTAGAAAAGACAGATGGGTGTCTTTTTAATGACCGGAGGCTCCTCTCAAGAGCTTGTGTTTCATGCAGACACCCAGGAGGGGTATCTGTGTTCCTTCCTGCCATTGTCTGTTGGCTCACAGGAATTCGGGAGGGAGATTACTCAGGGGAAAGAGGGGGAAAGCGTTCGACTCCGTTTTCTGTGCTGGGCGGGACTAGTGAGGAGTGTGCATCTGGAGGATGCGTCATGGGAGGGCATCCTGGGATAGCGGTGTAGCCAAGGCGGTGCTTCTGGAGTCTGAGCCCTTGATTATAGCCTTGGCTGCTTACTGCCTGAGTGACTTTGGGCAGCTATTAAGCCTGTTTGGGTCTCAGTTTCCCCATATGAAAATGAGAATTGGTTTGTTCTAAGGCATTGACGTGGCTAATATAGCCACCTGAAATATTTTAATGTTTGTCAATTCTATACAGATAGGAGGTGGCATTTATTGGGTGCTTAGTGTATGCCAGGAACTGAGTTGAGAACTTCTCAGCAGAGAGCCAGCTGCAGGGTAGTAACCCATAAAAAAGCCTCTGGAGTCAGAATATTTGAGTTTGAATCCTCCCTGCAACAGTTATAAGCTGTGATCTTCCTCAGTCTCCTTCACCTTTTCTTTTCTTCACATCCTGCATCTATAATATGTGAGAATTCACTGAGATTATGTGTGTAAAACACTTTGAGAAATGCCTGGCAGATGTGGAGCACTGACGAAATGCTGGTTACTCTTTCCCATATGTAAAGCATGACAGTGGTGGTTCGGTGGTGTTACCCGTAGTGAGTCAGCCCAGGGCAATTAAGTAACCAGCCCAGGTTCACGTGACTCATAAGATGCAAGAAGCAGACCTAAGTTGGTTTTTGTCAGTTCCTCTGCAGGAGCAAAGGCTACATGAGCAACATTCTGAAAACAAAGTCTTCCTCATCTCCAAGGGATAACAACGCCCAGTTGTCCCTGGAAATGTCACCGTGGGGGCACATTCTATAAACTGTACAAAATTAAATCCCTCACTTCATTTCCCCAGAAAGACCCCTCTGAAGCATCACCGCACCCCTGCAAATCTGCACGGCAGAGGCGAGGGGATGTCAGTAAGATTTGGTCTCCCTGCAAAATCCCTGCAAAGATGTATGAGGCTGCATATAAATTGCATTGAATTTGGCCAGCCATGGGCTAGCATTGCTTTTATGCTGAATATCAGTGAAAAGTATGAAATGGAGATTACATTTTCAATTCGGGCTTTTTTCCCAAAGCTCTGCAGAGATGCCCTCATTCCCATCCCTCAGAGCAGAATTGCACTGGTGTGGAATCCCGGACTCTCCTTCCCTTGCCGGGAAGTATATGGAGCGCTCGCTCTCACGCTGCAGCAGCGGGTGGGTAGCACTCTTCTTAACAGCTAGTTACTTTATTCCTCTTCCCCCAAATCCCTGCCGTTTTCTCACTCCTTTTTGTTCTTAAGATCTCTCACACATGAGGACCACAAAACTAACCACAAAAAATAGCATTCTTGTGGATGCGAAAACTGGTATATCTGTCTCTTGGGTTGTTCAGGGCAGAAATAAGACATTGATGCAAATGTGGTTCATCCACCGACAGTGAGAAACATGCTTATTACTTCTTCCCGAAATACATATATTCATACCAGCTATTTCAATTCCTTTCCCCCAACAGCCCTAAATCATTGTCAGTGCTCAGCTCCAGCTTGGGTCTATGAGAAGAGTGTTTACCGGTGGGGGGTGGGACGGGAGGGAATTATGCATCTGGCTTTACATCAGCAGTAGCTTCAATATTTCAACAGCCCTTTCTCCCCATGTTCTTGCCTCTCCCTCCTGCCCCCTGAAAGTGATTGCCTGGCTGACTCCCCAAAGAGAAAATGTGCTAAGTGAACTTGACAGATTCCAGGCAGGCTCCATATGGCAAGGCCTGAGTTGCATGTTCCTGGGATCCCCAAGCTGCTCTCACCTTATTAAGATGGCAGTAACTACATGCAAGTCAAGTTCACTGCATCGGTTTTAATTCTTTGGGCCCTGGAGACCAGCCTCAGACTTCAAGGTGGATTTGGAGGCAGCATCACCCACTGCAGATCTGACATTTTCCTTCCCTTCCCGAACTCACGGCTGGGAGGCAGGTAGGTCAAAAAATGGACCCAGAACTGAGGAAAACCTTAGGCAAATGTGAAGGTGAGGCTAGAGGGCTTTCTTAGGGCTGCCAGCAGAGTCTAACAAAGACATTTCAATATTGTGTCATTGTTTACTTCTTGGTCTGTACTGTCTGAACCTTCGGACTCCCACACCTAATTGAGACTTTGACTTTGATTCATACCTCTATAGTTTGCACTCCTCTCTCTCCTCGCATGGTTTTAAAGACGTGGGAAAAAATTAACTCCAAATCAAATAAGTTACATTTCAAACGGACGAGCACTTGCAACTCAGTGATTAAGGGCTGGAGTTGAATGCCCACATTTAAAAAATAAAATAGGAATTTGTTAGAATGAGTCTGTAAAAGAGAATTCTTTGATGGCTTTTCACTTTGCTCAGGGTTTATAGAAAGTGTTGCTACCTTTATATAACGTAGTTTTCCATATTCTGAGAGCACGATCATTCTGTAGAATGAAGACTCCTAAGGGGCCATCGTATTCAAATGGTGAAAAGAGACAGCAGTTGGAAAAAGAATAGAATGCATTCCAGATGGGGCTCACAGGGAAAAATATATCCGAAGGGAAGGCTCTTTTTTGGGGCAGCGATGAGGAGATAGGGGAAATTAAACTAAAAAACGGTCTAGTAATTGGAGCTGTCCAGCTGGAGAAGCTGCTGAAGTGCTCAGGATGGGGGTGAGCCTTGCCGTGGATGGAGAGGGAACATCTCTTGTATGATATGTGAAGTTCCTTCCGGATCTGAGGTCCCCAGATTCTGGGCCATTGACACACCCACAGCAAAATACAGTGAGATGATTTCCTATGCAAGCCGAGTTGATTATAGTTACAAATGATTCAGGTGATTTCAGAAGCCATTTTGCCAGCTTTTCACTAAATGCAACAAAAAACCTCAAGCTCTGAATTTGGAGAATTGAATCAATTTGCATTTCTTTTTTTTTTTAACATTTTTTATTGATTTATAATCATTTTACAATGTTGTGTCAAATTCCAGTGTTCAGCACAATTTTTCAGTTATTCATGGACATATACACACTCATTGTCACATTTTTTTCTCTGTGAGTTATCATAACATTTTGTGTATATTTCCCTGTGCTATACAGTGTAGTCTATTCTACAATTTTGAAATCCCAGTCTATCCCTTCCCACCCTCCACCCCCCTGGTAACCACAAGTCTGTATTCTCTGTCTGTGAGTCTATTTCTGTCCTTTATTTATGCTTTGTTTTTGTTTGTTTGTTTGTTTTTGTTTTTGTTTTTTAGATTCCACATATGAGCGATCTCATATGGTATTTTTCTTTCTCTTTCTGGCTTACTTCACTTAGAATGACATTCTCCAGGAGCATCCATGTTGCTGCAAATGGCATTATGTTGTCGGTTTTTATGGCTGAGTAGTATTCCATTGTATAAATATACCACCTCTTCTTTATCCAGTCACCTGTTGATGGACATTTAGGCTGTTTCCATGTTTTGGCTATTGTAAATAGTGCTGCTATGAACATTGGGGTGCAGGTGTCATCCTGAAGTAGATTTCCTTCTGGATACAAGCCCAGGAGTGGGATTCCTGGGTCATATGGTAAGTCTATTCCTAGTCTTTTGAGGAATCTCCACACTGTTTTCCATAGTGGGTGCACCAAACTGCATTCCCACCAGCAGTGTAGGAGGGTTCCCCTTTCTCCACAGCCTCTCCAGCATTTGTCATTTGTGGATTTTTGAATGACGGCCGTTCTGACTGGTGTGAGGTGATACCTCATTGTAGTTTTGATTTGCATTTCTCTGATAATTAGTGATATTGAGCATTTTTTCATGTGCTTTTTGATCATTTGTATGTCTTCCTTGGAGAATTGCTTGTTTAGGTCTTCTGCCCATTTTTGGATTGGGTTGTTTATTTTTTTCTTATTGAGTCGTATGAGCTGCTTATATATTCTGGAGATCAAGCCTTTGTCGGTTTCACTTGCAAAAATTTTCTCCCATTCCGTAGGTTTTCTTCTTGTTTTATTTCTGGTTTCCTTTGCTGTGCAGAAGCTTGTAAGTTTCATTAGGTCCCATTTGTTTATTCTTGCTTTTATTTCTTCTAGGAGAAAATTTTTTAAATGTATGTCAGATAATGTTTTGCCTATGTTTTCCTCTAGGAGGTTTATTGTATCTTGTCTTATGTTTAAGTCTTTAATCCATTTTGAGTTGATTTTTGTATATGGTGTAAGGGAGTGTTCTAGCTTCATTGTTTTACATGCTGCTGTCCAGTTTTCCCAACACCATTTGCTGAAGAGACTGTCTTTATTCCAATGTATATTCTTGCCTCCTTTGTCAAAGATGAGTTGACCAAAAGTTTGTGGGTTCATTTCTGGGCTCTCTATTCTGTTCCATTGGTCTATATGTCTGTTTTGGTACCAATACCATGCTGTCTTGATGACTGTAGCTCTATAGTATTGTCTGAAGTCTGGGAGAGTTATTCCTCCAGCCTCTTTCTTTCTCTTCAGTAATGCTTTGGCAATTCTAGGTCTTTGATGGTTCCATATGAATTTTATTATGATTTTTTCTAGTTCTGTGAAATATGTCCTGGGTAATTGGATAGGGATTGCATTAAATCTGTAGATTGCCTTGGGCAGTGTGACCATTTTAACAATATTGATTCTTCCAATCCAAGAGCATGGAATATCTTTCCATTTTTTAAAGTCTTCTTTAATTTCCTTCATCAATGGTTTATAGTTTTCTGTGTATAATTCTTTCACCTCCTTGGTTAGATTTATTCCCAGATATTTTATTACTTTGGGTGCTATTTTAAAGGGGATTGTTTCTTTACTTTCTTCTTCTGTTGATTTATCGTTAGTGTAAAGAAATGCAACTGATTTTTGAACGTTAATTTTGTAACCTGCTACCTTGCTGAATTCTTCAATCAGCTCTAGTAGCTTTTGTGTGGACCTTTTAGGGTTTTCTATATATAGTAACATGTCATCAGCATATAATGACACTTTTACCTCTTCTTTTCCAATTTGGATCCCTTTTATTTCTTTCTCTTGCCTGACTGCTGTGGCTAGGACTTCCAGGACTATGTTGAATAGGAGTGGTGATAGTGGGCATCCTTGTCTTGTCCCATATATTAGTGGGAACAATTTGCATTTCTTTTAACTAAAAGTAACCAAAAACTGACTACCAGTGAGTGGCTTAACTCAGAAAGAGGTGTTTTTTTTTTTTTTTAATTTAACAAGAAGCCTTCAAAGTAACTGGTCCTAGAGTTGATTAATTGGCTTAATGCCAGCATTAAAAACTCTGGTTGCATTTAGCCATTACTTCTCCTCATGACAGCAAGGTGGTTGCTAAAGTTCCGAGCATCATGTTCACACACCAGTGCCTCAAGTCTAAAAGCACAGGGACAAAGCACTTACTTTTTAACAAGGCATCAAGGAGACATGAAATTACATCTGATTTGCCAGAACTGGATAGCATACTTGCAAAAGGTAATTGCATGACCCTGACCAGTTTAAGTTGATCATTATTTATTCCCTATGTCTGAGTAAGTGGACTCACCTCACTGAGATCAAATAGTATTATCCCTTTACCTGAATAAACTGAAATTCTATTAGTAAGTTAACAACTTAATGGATGTGGGTAGTTAGTAATTAGATGACATAAATCCACCTAATTTATATGGTATGGAGCTATTCTTAAATTTCAGCAGAAGGATGGTTTTTTTTTTTTTTTTTTCCGATCAATACTCTCCTAGGATTCATATGCTTATGTACCCAGGAGACAATCTCTAGCCTCCTCCTTCATGTGAAGGTAGAAGAGACACCCATTCATGCTTTCAGCTTCTTGGCAATACCTTTTGCAGAATGTCAATGACTTTCTCATGGGGATCAAGGTAATCAAGATAATGAAAATATTATTTTAATTTTATAAATGCTCCTTATGAACCAAATATTGTACAGAATAGTTCATATACATGGTTATTATCTATTTAATCATTGCAACAGTCTTATTTCTTAGAAGGACAGAGGGTTAGGGATTACTGCTACCCTAGTATCTCAGAGAGGGAAAACCTGAGCTGTAAGCTGGCCAGACTCAAACCCAGTACATTTTACCACTCTGAATACTACCTACCAATTATCCTCTTGTTCATACAGGTCTTCAGAAATGTGGGTGGGGAGGATGACCGGCTGGCCTTGGCGTGGCTTCCTGTTGGTGGGAAGGGAGAGAGTGTCCCTCTGAGTCTCATCTTCAGAATTTGGAGGTGACCTCTTTGCTCATCTGTACATTTCTGTGGTAGGAAAAGCTGACTCCAGCCCGGAGACTTGACTCTACCATATTTGCCCTTGCTTTGACCTGCCCCTGCCCGCAGGACACTTTAGCAGCCTTGGAGACTTTGTCTACAGGAAAGGATGTGGGCAGCTCCTTTCTCCTGGAGTCTAGAGTATTAAACTGACCTCGTGCATCTGATCACAGTCGATTGATGAGAGGATGTCGCTCTCTGATTTTGTTCCAACCCATGTCTCACTTTTGGAAGCAAGTGTAGCCAGAGTTTCTTTCTTTTAGTGTTATCACGGTGTCAAATCCACCCTTCCCCACCACACCCCATTTTTAGCAGAGCCCTGTATTCACCAGAACACTTGTCAATAATTCACTTTCATAATAGGCATCTTCAGCTTAATTTGGGAGTTTTATCTGAGATTCTACCCTCCCCAGTTTGTGACAGCAAAGTTTACTGAATCTATGCGGAAAATGCAGGTGCCAGGGGGTGGGCATTAGTAAGTCTCAAGAATAGGCACCAGTTACAGCCTGGTATTAGCCCCTTGATGGCTGTGCTCAGAAAACACATGCTTCTTGCTAAAACTGTCTCTTAAAGCTGTTCATTATCATTTTCTTGAATAAAGGTGGAATATCTTGGGTCCTTGACTACTTGTGAAGGCTATGTCTCTTGGGAGAACCACATAAACTCTCTTGAGTTTCAGTTTTCCATACTTCAAGTGGGCACATTTGTCTTGTGCTGTTTGCCACACTGGGTCTTTGGGAAGCAACATGGGGTCATGGCCGGAGCAAGAAATTTGAGGCATGACAGATCTGAAATCCAGTCCTTCTACTGGGTTTTCTGTGGTCCTCAGTTTCTCCATCTGTAAACTAGGGCTAGTGATACTAACCATGTTGTGCTGTTTAGAGGGTTAAGGGAGAGACTGCCTGAAACATAGTAGGTGCTCAGTGAATATTTATCCTAATCCCACAAATGAGAAAGTGGATACGGTGTTCCTTTGGGAAAAAAAATGAATGTGATACAGACATTTGTTGTTTGCTTTAATTATCACCATCTCGTATTTTTCTCCTATGGTATTTACTTCCTGAAAGCTGCAAGCCCCTGTTTCCATCACCCTCCTTGTTTCAAGCACAGACTCATTTTCAGTTGTGGGTTCCCTCCTGCCTGAAGGCCTTGGAGCCACATGAGCAGATGCAGCGCTGAGAGCCGTGTGTGGAGCCAGAAGCACAGGCCACTTTCTGCTGCTGAGAAATCCTCTTCCCTGCAAGGGCACAAGCATGCCTGCAAGGGGATGTGGGAAGCCGTTTGTGCAAAGTCGTAATTAATGATCTGCTGGGTCTTGGCACTTATTCGAGGAAACAGAAAGCCACTGGGGAATTGGATAAAAGTCATCCTCCTGGGGCCCATCTCTCCTCGGAGAAGTAGCAGATCTGGGAGGGGCAGGTGGAGACTTAAGGGGTTCCCGTTCTCTCTGTACCTTTCAGAACTATCACACATTTGCTTACTGTGCATGACAACAGGGTGATGCAGGCAATGGACTCTGGCTTTTGAGAGAAAAGGTCCTGGGCTTGACTCCGAGCTCTGCCTCTTACTCCTTGTGACATCTGGGCAGGCTGCTTCACTCTCTGGGCCTCAGTTTTGCTCATCTGCAGAATGGGGACAGTGCTGCATACTCTGCAAGCCTATTTGGGTTAGGAATTAAAACAATGATATAAATGGAACATAGTAGGGTTTCAGAAGCACTAGGGATAAAATATTACACAAGGTAGACTTCGCCTGTGTCTTCAGGGCACTGACAGTTTGGTGGATAATGAAAGTTATATTATCTCTACAACATGTAGACTTGTGGATATTTCTGCAGCTATTTCTGTAGAATTGATGCATGTACTTCTAGTGATCCATAAATGGCTGCCGAATTATCCAGATACGTGTGCACACATACGTATATACATATATGTATAATGTAAATGGGTGTTTGGTGACATACTGAGATGGTTCTTTACTGTTGTTACTCTCTTTCGGTGAGTTAGCAAGAATCATATCATACACACCTCAGTTTGATCCTGCTCGCGGCTGGGTGGTTTTGGAAGTCAACCTACCCCTTCAAATGACTATGGACAAATCCCTGAGTGACACCCGGCACACAGCACCCACAGCAAGTATCTCCTATTGAAAAGCGATTTGGTATTCCTCGTGCCAAACTTGTGAGACTGCTTTGACTATTACATAAAAGAGTCCTTGTAAGTCATCTGGCCCCGCGTCTTCACACAGCAAGGGCTAGCCATGGTCATAATAGTGACAAGCTCTCCTGCTCTGTGGTAACAGCAGTCATCTTTTAGCATCTACCCTATGGTGTCGCAGAGAGAGTTTCTTGATCTAGTACGTCCAAAACACTCAGTACAGTGCCGGCACGTTCTAAGAGCTCAGAAGGTGTCATCCGCGATTGTTGTTGTTTTTTCTATCTTTAGAGCAGCCTTTCCAGGCACATTGGGTAGGACTTACAGCCTCACCTTACAGATGAGGAATGCAGGGCTCAGAGGGACTTGTCCAGCCCACACAGCTAATAGTGACAATAATCACTATTATGTAATAAGCAGCAGCCTTACTTCTGACCTTCTCCTACCGCTTCAGTCTCTCCTTCAGTTTCTTTCTGGTTCTTCTTCTTTTTTTTTAATCAGGAGTCAGCTACTAGCATTGCTTGTCTCTTCCCTCGGATGGCCTGGGGTTTGTTTGGGGAAGCAGTCGTTGAGAGACGAGGCTGAGTTCCAGAGACACCGATTCTGGATCTGCTTCACTAGACAACCCGGTGGGGAGAGGATGCTGGGACAGGCCACCCTTGTCAGGGAGAGGCGCCCCTGCTCGGGGTGACAGCCCACGGTGACAAGGGAACTTTCCTTCCCGGTTGTTTACTTATGTGCTTGGATGCGCTAGTAAGCCCCTGCCTGCCCACCTCTATGCAAATGCGGCCTCCCACATGCTCGGGATGTTCTGTCCCCATATCCTGAACACCACGAGCAGCGGGATGGGCTTGGCTTCTGCAAAAGCAAGATCTGAGAGGAGGGCAGCTTTGCCTGCAATGAGCTCTTTGTGGATGTTATCTTCGGTTGGAAAAGGCCTTCACCTGGGTATGAGGGCTGACAAGGTGTTTCCTCCAGGGCACTGGCTTTCCCAGGTCATGAACCTGGGCCCCTCAGCCTGGAACATGGTGGGAGGAGAGGGAAGCCACCTCCTCCTCCCATACTAACGGCTGCTGGTTTTTGTTTTTTTCTTTACCCTCCCTAAGTCGGTGGAACTGAGTTCCTCCAATTATAACAGGGCTGTGTTTAATTCCAGAAGCAAAGCACGGCCCTTATTAATTTCTGCTGTGTGTCTGCGGGCCTTGACTTGCCAAACTATTTTGGGTCCCTACTGGGCTCTACAAGATACTGGAAGTCAAACAGGACAGCACGTAGATTGCTGACTACAAGTGTTGTAAGAATCCGGCAGACCTAACTCCATATCCCAGCTCAACCTTACCGGACACATGAGCTTGGACAGGTTATGTGTATTCTTGTGAGCCTTGTCTTCCTCATGGGTAACAGGAGGACAGTATTATGTATCACGTAGGGCTCTTGTGAAAATAAAAGAGTGTTATATTAGATAAGCACTTAGCGCAGTGCCTAGTACCCAGTAGGCACTCAACAGACGGTAGACACTGTGTCTGTACCATTTATATCCAGGCCCTGCCTACGATGCCAACTTTGTCGTCTACTTATGCACTCCCTGGGCGAGGGATATAGACAGACAGTGGTCTTATGGGGCTGACTGACATTAAAGAATGGGTTTAGTTTCTTAGAGTTTGGGAAATGCTGATATTTCAAAGAAGGTTTTTCTGGAGTCAGGGTTAAGTCCAACTACCTAAGAAAACAGGTTACTGGGGCCATGTGGTTGTGTAGCCAAGGTTGAGAAATAGGCCTAGGGATAACTAAACCAGCTGCTTTTCATCCTGAGAGATTCAACTTGAACTGGTTTGTAGTGGAGGCCGCACATCAAAGTATTCTTTTTCTTTAAGTTAGTATTTACATGCAAAAAAGATTCATCTATTTACATGTACAGTTTGATGACTGTTGGTAATTGTAGACAACGTGATAACCTCCACTATAATCAAGATATAGAACAATTCTTCATTTTAAAATATTTCCTTGTGCCCATTTTCAAGTCTTTCCCCCTCATTCCCAACCCCTGGCAGCCAACGATTTACTTTCTCTCTCTATCATTTTGAGTTTCATATAAATGGAATCATATTGTACAAAGATTTTTGTGTTTGACTTTCTTCACTTAGCATACTGTTTTTGAGATTCACCAATGATATGTGTATAACATCTCATTCATTTTCACTGCTGCATAGTATTCCATGGTGGGGATATACCACAATCTGTTTATCCATCCACCAGTTAATGGACATTTGTTTCCAGTTTTTGGCAAACATGAATGCTGTGAAACTTTAGCATATGTCTTTATGTGAACACAACTTTTCATTTGTCTTGGGTGAAGCCTTGGAAGTGGCATTGCTGAGTGATATGGCAAGGGTAGGTTTAATGCTGTAAGATACGGCTATACTGTTTTCCAAAGTGGCTGGTGTCTGTACTGTGTTTACTTGCCACCAGCATGTGGCATCAGATGTTTTGTTTTGCTTTGTTTTTAACTGCAACCAGATGTCCCTAATATAGGTCCAGCATAAGACCCTCTGGCCTTTTCTTTCTCTGGTTTAATGCTCACCTTTGGATTCTCATTGAGTAAGGATGATGTTAATATCAGGACAACAAAGAAGACATTTGTCCCAACTGATATGTTTTGACTTGCTCAAAACAGTTGGGGAGTGAGATACTGTCTGGATTTCCACAATCAAGGTACATTTTTATGTCTTGCATATCAAAATTAGTATGCAGGTTTAAGTTCCCTAACATTAAATCATCTTTTTTTTTTTTAATATCAGAGGATTCACGTTAGATATATAAAGATAAGTCACATTCGCTCATGTAGGAAAGTGTTCCCACCTCCTGTTCCCAGGTTGGTTAAGGAACAAAGGACATGTCTGTTCATTGTTATACGTGAAGTTCCCTGTGATCTATTTAACAGCTGCAGTGACTAATTCTGTATATGCGTGCACACACAAATGCACACCCTTGTGTTGTCTCCCCCTCACCATTTTTCAAGGCAGACCAAGGGCTGACTCTTCAATAGTTTCAATAGCTTGCCTTGCTACGCACTGTTGCTTGCACATTTCTGGAAGACATCGTCCTGTCTTCTGCTCTTTGCCTTGTACTTTCATTTTCTTCTTGTTGAGTCACAAATGGATTAACACACTTAATAGCTTTTCCTCGAATCCAACTGGATGCTTCGACCTCCCACGTGTGCTTTTTTTGGTTTTAAACCATGACAAGGGATGAGGTGAATGAACTGAGGATACAGCCTTTGTCTTGGGGTGAAGCAACTCTCAACGCCCCGATGGGCTGTCCCCACTCCCCCAGGCAAGGGGTTATAAGGAGAGGTTTTAAATAGATTGAGGACTGCTCTACATTTGCATGTGACTAATAATATCTGCTTCTTTATTATATGAATATTAAATCCCTTGACTATCCTGTGTGGTTCCCCAAATCAGTTTGATTCTTAACTTAGCAATAGCAAATGTCAACAGACTATAGCCTGTGGACCAAATCTGACCCGTCACCTACTTTTACAAATAAAGTTTTATTGGTACATGGCCATACCCATCTGCTTGCACTTATGTTGTGTTTTCTGGCTACAACGGTCGACCTGAGTGGTTGCAAGAGGGATGATATGAGCCCAGCAAAGCCAAAAGTGTTTCCTCTCGGGTCCTTCCCAGAAAAAGTTGCCCAACTTCTGCTCTGTAGTAAACTTGGCATGTCCGCCCCTTCCTTGTACTGTCTGTGCATCTTCATGTGTATCTCTGTTTTGGGTGTGTGCAGGGAGATTGTATTCGTCCAGTTACCTTAGGCCAGCCACTTAAGTTGCCCGATTTTCACATCCATCTCTGTAAATTAAACATAATAACAGCATCTCTCCTGGAGAGTTGTTTGAAGATTTGCGGGAAAAAGAGTTGACCTGCCCGCCACACATGGTGACCAGTTCACATGAGATGAGCTCATTGTGTGGAAACTGGGTCTGATATTAGCGTAGAAGGCATCCGTCTTGTTCTGGGTGGTTGTCCCTGCCATTATGGAGCAGAGGCTAAGAAGTAAACCATTAAGTTGAGGCCTAGGGGACTGCGCAGACCTACAAGACAGACCGGGCAAGAGTGAGAGTTCCAGCGTCAAGGCCCTTGGCTGCCCCTTCAGCCTCTCTCTGCCTCCTTGCTGCTGCTCCTAAGTCCTTCCAAACACACGTCCCATTTCAAGGCCCTGAACCTGCAGTTCCCTGTGCCTGATTTCCCCCAGATCTGCACATCGCTTACTCCTGCCCTGACTCTCCCGTCTCTCTCGCTCCATGCCTTGTCCTCATCCTGCTTCTTGGTCATCGTATTACCTATGGGTGTGTTAATGGGTCAGTTTCCTGCATCCTTTACTCACAGGCACTTGGCAGGCAGTTGAGGAATTTATCTTGTTCTATGCCCGGCACAGAGCCCTTGGCCTGGAGTGAGATGAGAGATCAATCAATACTGGTTGAACAAATGAATGAATGGATGAACATTCCCGGAAGTGAGTGTTTCCCTCAGGGCTGTAGGAGTCTCACCTGCCATCTCTGGCTCCCTCCCCCTTCCCCTGCACAAAGACAAACAGTACAGGGAAATCCACTCCCAGTCCTCTTCACATCATGTGAAAACGCACACCCAGACCGAACACCATGCACACAGACCCTTTCTTGCCCTCACGTGCCCTCAGCCCTCTCCAGGCAAATACAAACATTCTCCTGAGAGATCTGGCCCCAGCCTTTAAAAGTGCCCCCTTCGTTCCCCACTCAGAGAATTCAATAGCCTCTTCAGTAAGATCTCAAATAGCTTTATTGGAGAGGTCCTGGGTAGAAAGGAGCTGCAGCTTAATGAAGGCCATTTAACAGTCAATCTCAATTCCAAGGAAAAGCAAATCTTTATTACCAGCATCCGATAATTTCTGTTCGGGGATTCCCACCCTTTGGAATGGATTTTTTTTTTTCAGAACCTCTTTTCTAATTAACTCTGGAGCCTAGATTACAGGGGGCCGGCCTTGGGAAGGGAGGGGGCACCTCGGCCGGAAGTGAGCACGGGAGGTGATGTTTAATTAAAGCGAAGCTGGGAGAGGGAAGAGACCCGAGCAGGCTGCCGTGCTAATCCTCCTGCCTCGCTCCTGCGTCCCCGCGCGATTGTGATTGATGCGCTGGTCCCCCTTACATCTTCATCTGCAGCGCGCGTGCCCGCAGGCAGAAGGGGCTCCGGCTCTCAGCACAGGCACTTAGCCCGATGTAGTTCCGAGCCGGCCAGAGAGCTGGCTGCGCAGTCCCTCTGCCTGCTTTTTCTCTTTTCGCCTTTTCCTTTTTCTCCTATAGATTGATAGAGTGATTAGATAAGTAGATAGATAGATAGACAGACAGACAGACAAGCAGACAGTTACATTCAGATATATATGCGTATGTATGTGTATATCTATATTTTTATAGCTGTATCTAAATCTGTGTCCGTATGTCTGTCTAAAACCCTGCTGTGAATCTCAGTGTCTCTCTCTCTCTCCATATTTGTGTCTCTCTTTTTCTGGGTCTGCTTTTTTATCAGTCTGTCCAGATCTCTCTGCTGATCTGCCTCTGTCTGTCCTTTTCTCTCTCCCAAGGCTGCCCTATGAGGTAATATTAGGGAGCCTCTAGCTGAAATCTTTTTTTTTTTCATTCAGTAGTATTAATGTTGGAGTAATTTAGACGTTACCTTTGGCTACGCATCTACTAAATGCCAAGAGCTGCCCCAGGTAGCTTTGGACAATTATTTAATATTTGTTCTTATAATCGCTAACATTGATTAATCTCTTAATGGTTTCCAGCACTTTTTGTACCTAATCCCATTTGATCCTTAAAATAATCCTTTGTAGTAGCTGCTTTCTTGTTCCCATTTGGGAGATGAAAAAACTGAGGTTTAGAGAGAGAATAATGTGTATTTCTTTCATCCACACTTTATCACACCCAAATAAGACTTTATTTCCATCTTTTAATGATCCATATATGACAGTGATTTGGAAGGAAGACACGAACTGCCCAAGGTCAAGAGCTTAAAGAGTGAAATTCTTGGGATCTTATTCTAGATGCATCTGTCTCCAAAATGCTCCCTTGAATAGACCAGAAGGTGGGCTCGCAGCTTTCTGTGTTTCTGTTTTCTCTCCCCTTTTAAATCTGTGTCCCGAGTGTGTTTACTGAACATCCCTGCCATGTGGCCAAGGAGCTAGCTTCCGAAGACAGGAGGCTGCAGAACTTCTGTCAGTCATCTGAGCCAGAATAAATTGGCAGAAACGTCTGATTTGACTTTTTCTCCTTCTTCAAGGCAGATGCTTTTCTCATTACTGAGAAAAGAATGACACTTTGTCTCTCCAAGAGCTCAGACGTTCATAATAATAGCCGTGCAGTTTCTGATCTTGGAGCCGCTAGCTCCGATGGGCTGGGGAGGCTGCAGGACTCCACTGAGCTCTCTCCCTGGTGAGATTAGGTTTGTAGAGTGTCTATTAGAGCTCGTAGCCACTCCCCAGAGTGGATTGGTCTCTGACTCTGGCTTCACTCTGTGCAATTCAAATTCTTTTAGCTAGACAGGCTGCTTTCTTAATTGGAGGGGTTGAGTCCAACAGGGAAGGAACGGATAATGTACCTACACTCTCCATTTTTATCTATCGATGGGGAAGAACTAAAATAAACTATGACTTTTTCAACTCCCAAATTAACTTAGGTTAGCAAATTCTACTTTGTGGAAGGAACCATGAGCTAAAAAGCAGTTTGAAACCATGGTTTGTACAAGATCACAAGTCCACATCCAAATCTGGTTGAAAGTAGAGTTTGGACAGCCTTGAAACTGGAATTATTTAGGATCTTCTTGCCTTGGTAAAATGAGCTCTCCTGTGTCTCAAAGAAAGGAAACCATGGTAAATAAAATAAAACCCCACCTTTATTCAGAAGCAGCTCTTCCTTTTATGCTTGGGTTGTTTTGCTCTGACGCCAAGGTATCTTTGCTATCCTAAGAGCCCATGGGAACTTAGACCATTCATTTCAGTCCCCTTTTTCGCTTGCGGTGTCCTGAAAAAGAATGCTGCAGTTCTCATCACCATCATCACACATTTTGAAAAGTCTAAAAATATACCGCTGAACTGCTTTAGTAGACAGTGAAAATAAAATGTATTTGAGGGTTTCAGGATTCAGTAAGATGAGGTGAGTTACTTTCCTACCACTGGTCCAGAGATCCATCAACTGGGGATTCTGAGGGGACCAAGAAGGGACCCACACTTTCTATCTCCTCTGCTCCCCAGCTGGCTGTGAAATAAAGTGGTCAGCCTTCTAACTATAACAAGATAGTCAAGTCATGAGATATTTCTCTGAAATCAGTTCCTAAATCATCTACCACCCCATCTTCACTTCCCTGGTGATACCGCATCCCTCTTTTTTTAGTCTCGTCTACATCAACATTCCCTGTGACCATTTAGTTGACTCTAAATCCTTCTCTTCTGTTACGACTTGTCGTCCTGTTCGCGGCCTTGATCTGACTTGATATCCTAGTAAAGGATGCTCCTTGGATTCCACCTTAAGGTTCAGTCCGCTCCACGGGATGTGCCTCCATCAGGAGCAGATGCAGCCCTTGGAGGCTGGACCAGACACACTGAACAACCGGCAGACTGGTGGGGCGGTCTCTCTGATTTCCAGAACTCCCTTGAGAGAGCACTTTAGTCTTCCTTCTTGATCTTCGGGCTGAGGTCAAGGTAACCTTTTAAGTGGTATTCCCTTTTGCTAAGTTTTGTTTGTTTGTTTGCTTTACGTAGTATAAAAATGTGTTGGACTCTTTATTCTTAGCAAGTAACTTCATTATTGCTATGTTTGAGCCTGTGGTCTACTAAGCCCTTAGGCATTTTTTTCCTCCCAAACTGACACAGCCTAACAGACAACAGTCTTAGAGCCACAGTGTTTATTCCCATTCAAATTTTTATAAGAAATTGGATCTTATTATTTCTTACTGAACAAAAATTTCAAGGAGAATTTGATTTTCAGTAATACGAGGTCATTAGATTGCTGTCCAATCTTCTGTAACTAGTTAAGTTTCATTCCATCATTCTTGTGTGTCTCTTCTTTATCATTCTGGATATTGTGGGATATAGTCTATCCTACCAATTCCTCTGCTTGGTGTGCTTATTTTAGTTTCCTAGCATTGGAGCCCTGTGTTTCATGCTTGTGTGTCGTGGAGCAGGTTCAATTTTCAGCATTAAACTTCCTGAAAATCGGTGGATAAAGGCTCCACAATAAACTGACTACCTAGCATGATTTTGTCCGCATTCTGCATTTGGCACTGGTTCCCAGCATAATCTAAACAGGCATAAAATTCAGTTCTTTGGGATTCATTCACCAATCAGAATACTTTAAAAGTGATCTGTAAAAAATTCAAGAGGAATGTAGACTAATAGAAGAGTCAAAGCAGAGAAGTCTTTGTATTTCTGTCCTTGGTGCTGATAAATGGGGGAAAAAAATTCTTAGGTCAACTTCCCTGCCTTAGTAAATATAATGTTGTGACTGTAGTTAAATGACTGTGTAAGAGATCATGAATTTTTCTGTAGTCATTATTTAATCTTATTTTCCTAGGATGATAGATAGCACTGATGATAGAATGGGAGCTGACTAATACCCGTTCCAGAGCCGCCCTGTCCCGTACAATGGTCACTAGCTACGTGTGGGACATTTAAATTGACTAAAACTAAATGAAATTAAAATTCAGTTTTTCAACCACACTCTCCACCTTTCAGGTGCTCAAGAAGCCACATGCGGCTGGTGGTTACTGCACTTGACAGCACCAGTGTGGAATATTTCCATCATCTTAGAAAGTCTTACTGGCCAGTGCTTGCCTAGAATGTCCTCACTGTGGTGGGCTCAGTGATGTCTCCCAGATATATCTACATCCTAATCCTTGGAACGTGTGAGTGCGGTGCTACTTTGTATGGCAAAGGGGACTTTACAGATGTGATTAGGTGGCGGACATTGACCTGGAGGGATGATCCAGCATTATCCCAATGGGTCCAATGTAATCACAAGGGTCCTTATCATAAGAAGGAGGCAGAAGTGTCAGAGTCAGCATTAGAGGAAAAGGCAGTGTGATGGCAGAAGCAGAAGTTAGAATGATGCATTTTGAAGGTGAAGAAAGGAACCACAAGGCAATGAATTCAGGTGGCCACTGGAACCTGGAAAGGACGAGGGAACAGATTTTCCCCCAGAGCCTCCAGAAGGAACCAGCCCTGCTGACACTTTGAGTTTATGTCAGTGAAACAGACTTCTGACCTCCAGAACTGTAGGAGAATACAATTGTGTTAAGTCATCAAGTTAGTGGTAAGTTGTGACAGCAGCAGTAGTAAGCAGATACAATGATCATCATCGTATTCATCATCTCGCTAGATCCTTGCATTTAGTTTGGATTCTTATAGTTTTGCAGTCTCCTCAATGAGAGAGCCCACGCAACCCTTTGGGTGTTTGAAGAACCAAGCTCATCAGCAATGACACCTGTTTCATTGGAAATACTCGTATTGACTCGTGAATGATTTGTGCTCTGAGGGTGGGTGATGGGGGCTTAGGCAGTACGCCATGAGTTAGCAATGTCAGCAAGGAGTCGAGGGGGCTGTCATAACTGAACGCGAGAAGCGCTGGTCTGTATAACCTTGCTTTCTATCTTTTGGTCTGGGGTGGTTGTCAGTTCTCATCCTGGTTTTGAGCACCATGTCCATATGGGATAGACAGAGCTGAAAACACAGGTCGTACTAAAAGCTCTTAGATGAATAAGAACCAAAGTTCAGTCCAAGACTTAGAAGGCACTGATCAGGGAGATGTCTTTTCTGCCCTTCCTGCCACCGGGGGCTAGTGTGTTATTTTCCAAGCCTGCTGTGCGGCTGTGGGTGTGATGAGTCAAGCTTATTCTCTGCTCCTTTCCTCCCAGGCTGGGTTCTGATGGATTTTTTTTTTTTCCTGAAAATTTTCCTTCACCCACTCTACACTGTCATCCAAGTTATCTTTCTTTATTTAATAACAACAACAACAATACCATAACTAGTATAACAAATACACATTGAACACTTATTTTAAATATGGTGATAGGAAATTTATATGCATTGCCTAATTTATTCGATAAATAACTCCATAAGATTATGCTATCTGTATCCCTATTATAAAAGAGAGAAACAGATCACAGAGCGTTTATGTTTTCTTACTCAAGATCATGCACCTAGTAAGAGAGAGAACCAGAATTTAGACAGCAGGCCTTCTGGCTACAGAGATGGCTTGCATTTTAGAGCTCAGCAAATGGTTCCCCTTTTCCAGACTTTAAGCTGCTTCCTGTCAGGAACCATGCTATCCTCTTTTACTTGTTTTCCCTGTCCCTCAGAAGAGCTTAGAAAATTTCTTAGAAAACTAGCAGAAGCTCATTGAAACTGCTCATTTAAATTTATTTGTGACTTCTCTAGATTACTCATAAGGGCCCCTTATAAAGAGGGGAGACCAATGAGGGAGACATCCCAGAGAAATAGACCACGGGGTCGTGGGAAGACACCAGATCGGATTCACCTTCTGGCTCCAGCTCTTGTTAGCAGTGTGCCTGTGAACAAGGCATTCCTTGGCTTGAGCCTCAGCTTTCTCATCTACTAAATGGGAATAATAATATGTAACTCAGAGTCCTTATGAGGATTTTATGAGATAGCAGGGTATGTAAGGGCTGTATAAATGGTCATTATCAGTATCATCATCAACACTGTTTCTCTACCACCCATAGCATGCGAGAACTTGTCACATTTAAAGCTCATAGCAGACCTTGGTTTGCTTGAATGTATTTATACTCCAACAGTGTAATCCTTAACAGAGGTTTTCTTGTTTTTAATTTGACGAGTTCAGTGTTCTCATGAAAAAGACTACAGAACACAAAATTTTCCTTATTTCATGTAATTCCTCCAAATATCTTTGGGGCAGTAAGGAGGATGGTCATTAAAATCTCATTCAAATAAAAATGTAAAAATCAGTTATTTTGCACTGGACACAGGAAAGATGCAAAACTTCAGATTAGAGCCATTGGTATCCGTATTGATGCAAAGAAATAGCCTTAAGAGTGGGCCCCTGACTTCGTCTGCCTTTCTCCATCTATGCCCCTGCTTTGCCATTTCTCTTGTGGGTGATGACCGTCATCTTTGCTCTTCCCTCTCTGTTTCCACCATTTTCCCTCTCCTGTGCTTTAGTCATTTAGTGACCAGAATGCTCCTCTGTAACACAGATCTGACTATGCCCTTCCCATGCCTGAACTCTTCAGTGGCCTCCCGTCACTAAAGGATCAAATCCTAACTGCTTTGCATGGCATGCTCTGAGCTTTGCCCTAGGCCTTCAACCTTATCTCTAGCTCCATTTCCTGCCAAATCCCCACCACACACATACTTCAGCCATATGATCTGTTCTCTGTGTTCTTTATTCCCTGAAGCTGCTCTCCAGGCTTTTTCTCTGCCTTGGATGTCTACCTAACTCACCCCAACTTCTCCTTTCTGCTCATCTCAATCATCACATCCTTCAGGAAGCATTCACTACACCTCCATCTCTGAATCCAGATGCTTCCTCTCTGGCTCCCATAATAATTTGCATTTAGATTTATAAAATCCACGAAACTTGCTTTGGTCATTGATTTTTCCTGTATCTATCTTCATCCCTATTTTAAATCTCCATTTGAGCAGAGACTGCTTCCTCATGGCTGAATGTATTTTATATTAATGCAAAAGGAAATACTGATTCTCAGCCTACCAGGGGTCAGGCACAGTAGACGAAAGTGCCCTTAGTGTATCTCTCTGTGCATAAAACATAGTCAAGAAATACATCTTGAGTGATTGAATGAATGAATGAATGAATGAGTGAAAGCAAGACATCCTACCAAGTGTCTGCGACATATAAAAAAAAAGAGCTAGTCCCTTTCTGATCAAATCCAATGGATAACCTTGCAGAACAAGATCTAACTCAGAATGCCTGCTGATGCCTT
Organism: Camelus dromedarius; assembly: GCF_036321535.1. Taxonomy (NCBI): domain Eukaryota; kingdom Metazoa; phylum Chordata; class Mammalia; order Artiodactyla; family Camelidae; genus Camelus; species Camelus dromedarius. Next base: position 4,812,654 of record NC_087459.1, on the reverse strand, counting down.
AAGCATCCTGCAATACTGGAGTGTGTTCAAGGCTCTTCCCTGACCTCACACACAGCAGATGTCTGAGCTCTGTAGGCTATTTGTAGAGAGTTTATTTCATCTTTGCAGAGAGCTGCCCAGTATAAATATTAGTCAGTTGATTTCACACAGAGTTAAAACAAGCTTTTAAAAGCCTTTCACCTCTCCTGTCCCCAAATAGGTACTTTCGACGGATTCTCAAGAGCCTTGGGAGCTTTGTCAGATTCGGTAAAGTGAAAGTTATGTTCTGTTCAGAAGCGGCCTTCTGCGAAGGCTGTCTTGGGGTTGATGCTGAAATCGTGCAGAAAGGGTCAGGGAAAGTGAAGAATGTTAACAGCACAAAGACTGGGAGAGGGGGTAGTGTGGGAATCTAGCTTCCCTCTTCTGGTTTCATTTCAATGAGGCCGTTTCTGAAGCCGTTTACCTTTGGCACCACGATCGTGGCTCGGTATTTCGAAGCAGTAGGGGCTTCAGATTTCAATGGTCCAAGTTCATTCCCAACTCTGCCCATCAGTTAGTCCAAGGAAAACATGGATCCAGCCCTGCTCTATAACCCTTGAATCAATGGGTATCACCCGCCCAGTCCAGCAGAAATATAATGAGAGCCACAAATTTGAGCCCCCTATGTACTTTATTTTTATTCAATCCAATATGTCTCAACATATAATTGAAAATGTTTTATTTCATCCAATATGCCCAAACTATCATTTCAACCTGTAAATCAAAATAAAACTATGAAACAGATATTTTACATTCTCTTCCTTGTACTGTGTCTCTGAAGTCCAGCCTGCATTTTGCACTTACAGCCATCTTCATTTCGGACTAACCACATTTCAGCCTGCTCAATGACCACACGTGCCTAATGACCACCACGTGAGGACAGCCCAGGGCGCAATGACAATGTCTGGGCAGATCTTTCAAGTCCTTAAACTTCTCCAACTCAGATTACAGGATCTGCTTCACAGAGATCAAGTGAGATTGCGTGAAATTCATTGTATGTCCCAACTTCCTTCTCTTACGTGTGAAGCATGGAATGAGAGGACAAGATATTGTGTCATTTTTTAACTGGTTTTACTTGGTGGTTGTATTTCTGTTACTGGACCTTAAGCTCCAGGAAGCAGGGAGTGACTTCACTTAACACTGTATCTCCAGTGACTAGCACATGGTAGGTGGGTTGGTTTCCTGGGACTAGCATAACAAAGTACCACAAACTGGCAGGCTAAAACTGCAGAAATGCGTTGCCGCAGAGTTCTGGAGACCAGAAGTCCAAGATCAAGGTGTCAGCAGGGGTTGGTTCAGTCTGAAGGCTATGAGGACGAATCTGGTCCATACCTCTCTCCTGGCTTCTGCTGGTTTGCTGTCAGCCTTTGGTGCTTTTTTAGCCATAGAAATATCACCTCAATCTCTGCCCCCATCTTCACATAGTGTTCTCCTTGTGTGCATGTCTGAGTCCAAAGTTCCCCTTTTTATAAGAACAGTCATATCAGATTTGGGGCCAACCCTACTCCAGTATGACCTTCTTTTAACTAATTACATTTGCCATGACTCCATTCCCAAGTAAGGTTGCATTCTGAGATACTGGGGGACAGAAGGTCTTTAATAAACTTAAGTCAGATACTTGAGTCAATAATAGTGAATGTGAGGACAACCTTGTGTCTGCTTCGCGTAGGTTCCAAGAATATTCCACCCTGTCTGAAGAAGGTAGGCGTGTTAAAAATCAAACAAAGAAAACTAGTTCGTGAAGAGGATGAATGCTGCCTATGGGCAGTTCCATTCTGCAAAAGCATGGACTTCGCAATCACATTTGAAACTATTTTAAAGCTGTTCCTTGAAGGTCTTTTGAATTAAACTTACTTAACTTCCATCAGCCTCAGTATTCCTAGCTAAAGCTTCCTCACAGTTGTTTGGATAAATGAACTTCAGTGTTTTCAGTTGGACACAGAGTGATCACACGATTTATTTGGCCAGACTTCTACACTCACTGTTGGTACCGAAATAAAATTTCTTGCCATTAGGCAAATTCTCTCATAAATACAAATAAGGCAAACTGCTTCCTTATTTCTGAAACCCTACCCTTCTCCTTGGATTTACCATGACATTTTGCAAAACCTCTTCTTTAAGTCAGTCTAGCCCTGTTCTCCTCCAAACTGTGTGACCCTCTCCATTCAGCATTCATGCAGGTAGATATCCTTAACATATGTCATATCTTTAGCTACAGAAAAATAATACTGATGCCCTGCTCAAACATATGTGAAGAATTCAGGATTCTCCATTCTCAGGTGGTGAGAGCCCTGGGCTTAGAGACTTGAGTTGGGACAGGGCCAGTAATGGAACTTGGTTCTTCACTTAGAAAGATGGAACCTTTAATTTCAATCCCTCTGGACTTATCTTTAAAAAAAAATAGTAATAACTTCAACACAGGCATGCTTATGCTAAGCTGGGTTGTACTGAATTTGTAAGGCCAATAAAGTTTTATCTTCTCTTTGTTCTGATGAGTATTTCACTTGTCATACTTTCCGTGTTTACTTCTCTCATTCTCTGTATAAAAGTTTATGAAATGAGGATGGAGGAAATCCAGAAATGCATCATGCAATCAAGCCTCTTGAGAAAGCTAGACTTGCTGGGTCATATGAGTGGAAACCTTAGGAAGCAGTTTGGTGCAATGGAAACATATCCAGAGTTCAAATCCCAGCTAGAACATGGATTAGTTGTCTGAACGTGGGCATGTTGCTAAGTTACCTGAGCCTCAGCTTTCTCTTCTGTTAAATGGGTATGAATGGTACCCACCCCACTGACCTTCCAATATTGTATTGAGGCTCAAATAGACAACGTCTGACTGCTCTCAGAAGCTTATGCATCCTATCTCTGGCTAAGCTACTGTGATGATGCTGATGAAGAGGACGATGAGCCTCTGTCTTATTTATTTACTTCAAGTGACCACCTGACTCATCTGTTTGTTTCTTCTATTTCAAGCATTTGAGTTGCTTCAAGGGAGCAAGTAATGTCAAAGGGCATAGTTTAAATGATCAGATTCCTCTCTCTTCTCTCTCCTCTTTTTACACCTTGGCTCGCTTCATCCCAGCATATACCATCATTGCATTTACTCTTTGAACTAAAACACTTCTGAGCATCTACTCTATGCATGCCATTCAAATACTCCTCGGAACCTGTTGCCTGATAACACAGACCTGGGCCTCTGCCCTCAAGGGCCTCACAGTCCGGTAGCCTCCAGGTCTCTATCTCAGCTCTCTGCAGATAGCCTTGCCACCGTCTTTTCCTTCTTTTTCATTGATTCTGCCGCCCTGGGTAGGAGATATTTGCTCCGACTGCAGCATGGAACTGGCTTCCCGCATGTTATCTTGTCAACATGTTTCATACCATCTGGCTATTTTCTACTCACCCTTCAACTCTCAGTTTAGACGCCAGTTCTTCTGGAAAGCCCTCCTTGATGAATCACAGGGGAGAGGCGAGCATTTTGGGCTCTTTATATTTCTCCTCGCGTGGCACATGCCCCATGGGACTATCTATTCCTGGTCTGTTCTGTGATTCCTGCCCACCTACCTGGGCTTCCTAAATCCTCATCACCACTGGAGCCCCTGAAGCTAGCACAGGACCTGTCATCCAGAAGGTGTTTCGCTGCTGAAACAATGCCGTGAATATCAAGTTCTCGCCTATTTGAATAGTTCATTGCCCTTGCTTTCTGGCAGTCTCTCCTAATTTCATTTCTTGCAAGTCCAAGTATAATTCATTTTGTGACAGCCTTTTTTTTTTTCCCAGTTGGCAAACTGTTAGAGGCTAAAACTTACGCAATGCACAATGAAAGACAAGGTCGTATTTTAGCATCTTCGCCTGTTGCCGTAACCAGATTAGACATCTTCCTACAAGTGAGGTGAATGCAAGCCAACAGATATTTATCATGTCAAACACCTGATTACAGAATACGGAAGAAAAAGAGGGAAATGCTAAAGATGAATATGGCAAGTTCCTGCCCTTAAGGAGTTTACCATCTTATGAGAGGCCAATGATAGTTACATAGGTAACTTGGGTAATTAAAAATGCAATCAAAGGTTTGGTTCTGGAAATTCATTATAAACTATGTGGGTGCTGGTAGGTGGGTTCTGTACCTTAACAGTGTCATGTCTCAAGGTCTTGGAGTTGTTTCAGCTAAGTTTAGGGTCCAGCTTTGGGAAGGGACCAAAGAAGAAGGAGAAGACATGTTTATTAGTGTCACTGGGATGTACACTTTCGTGATGGGTAGAGAACTCAGTTTTCATAACGTGATATGAGTGGTAAGGATTCTGAATCCATTCATGGGCAAGACAATGGTATCTTACTTCTTGTCCTGATTTGTATCTAGAATGTTTACTTTCCCCCTTGCTAGAACATTTTATTATCTGTAACACTGTTCCCCTGGGGAGAGTATATGGTTCTCTTTCAAGCAGTGTCACTTAATGCTCCAAAATTCCCACATCTAGTGGCCGTCCCTTGGTGACATTCTTAGTGGGATGCTTTACTCAGCAACATTCACAGTGGAGCTGGTACCTCTCTGGGCTACTTGGTGCTGGCCATATGTATAGTGACTTCTTCCCTTACAAAGAAAGTTGCCTCACACCAAATCTATTAAGTTCCTATTTCAGAAGCAGGCAGAGAATCACCTGGATACCTGTGATGGAATAGGAAACACAGTGATATCCCAGGTCACATCTGCAGGGTAACTGTAAGCAAGCTATAGAAGGGAACACAACCCACTCTTTCCCTTTTGTGGATCTGGCTAAAGGTAGTAATATTTGCAATGGCGTAAGTCCCTGAAATTCATCTTGGATGTAAATTTGACACTGATGTTACCCTGATGGTGGTGGTGGTGAGAACTTTTTCCCCTTCTTTAGAAAATACCTAGCTGGGAGAGGAGATAAATTGTGATAGTGAAAGTTTGCTCAGGATTGAAGGCTTCCTCCATACCAGTAGGTGAAGGGTCTTTACTGAACTATAATTAAAAATGCATTTATCTGTTCCTTCCCTTATGAAAATAGTTTTGCTAACATTCACTTGCTTGGTTCAATTGTCAGTTTGTCCCTCTGCCCTTCTGTCGGCACCACTATATTTGGGACAGTGGTGGGCAGCTCCAGCCGTCACTCAGGGGTAGATGTCAACGGCGATGATGCAATGTTATGGATGGCAAAATACGACAGCTGAACTTTCGCTGTGTTTGCAGCAATGTATAGGACTGGTCATACAAAGTCAATTTCCTACTTTTGACAGCATGCTATAGTCATGCAAGAGTTTCCCATTGCGGGGAACTGGATGAAGGGGACACAGACACTTCTTCTGATTTTTTTTTTCAACTTCTTGCTTTGGACTCGGAATTGGATTGATCCAAATATGAGTCTCATCACACACTACGAGGGTGACCTCAGATTATTTGCTTAGTCTTTCAAAGCCGCCCATCTGTACAGTGAAGATAATGATTGTGTCCCCATTGTGAGACTGTGGGGCACACTGAGGGACTTCCACACATACAACACTTAGGGCAATGGAAACCCTGTGTTGAGAGCCATTCTAATTATATTCCTGTTGTTATAAATAATGTTATAATCACCACCATCCTCATCGTCATCACTAGCACTAATAACCCAGTTGGATTCTCGATCTTGGGATGTCAAGAGCAAGATCTCGTGCCTTTTTGGTTACCTCCAACTTTGGCTAGGATATGTCAGAAAATATTTTGTGGCTGAATTATTTTACCATAACCCTTACAGATACCACCCCTCATTATAGCCAACAAGGAGGTCAATCATAGCTTCCTTGACCTGGATTTTGCATCTGCCACTGACTAGCTTCAAGACTTTCTCCTTCTTTATCTGTGAAATGAGTGTGATAAAAATAAGTTTAGTAAATATATAGCTCCTGTAGAGATGAAGTTAGACAATATAGATAAAATGACTAATTGTCTAATGCTTACAATGAACTTAATGAATAACAGCCACTCTGGCTGTTACTTTTTATTAATAATGGACAATGATAAGGCATTTACAGCTAGTTTACGTACAGAGAGGGGAATCCCTATGTTGCATGGCTTTCCACCAAGAAATCCTTCAGCGCAATGTTGAGATATTTCAATGGGGAAATTGTTTTCAACAGTGCAAAGCAGCATTTGATGGTTTGACCTTGTTTCTCAGCACCCTGAGGTGCTGGGTGAGTCAGAGCATGTCTTAGCCCAGTAGGAATAAAGAGACTAGCTTAGGAATTCATTTTTCATGCAACAAAACCTTTTGACTCTGTGTAGGTGTGTGGCACTCTTTGAAATGCTTGCGGCAACAATGATGAGAAAAACAGATGAGGTTTCAGTCTTCATGAAGTTTACAGTTTAGTTTGAGACAGACAGCAAAATATATGTAATATAAAATATATGGATAATGTCAAAAGCAAAATGTATGTCATGTCAGACTTTGTCAAGGATTTTAAAGGGCAGATCAGGGCCCCCTGAGGCCCTGGGGACAGAAAACCCTTCTTCTTAAGGGCGTGATGCTGTTAGTTGGGAACTTTACTTGCTCCAGACACTGCTAATTTTTTTAAGAGAAAAGCACTTTTCCCTTTAGAAATATCACCTCATAAGCAACCATATCAGGATGACTGACTTGTACAAAGTGCCATAAATATTTGATTGTCACTAACTTTTAAGGAGTTGAGAAAAACAACCACTACATTGCCTTCTGTGACTCCAAATGGAAAGTCAGAATGGAACATTTTGCAAACATGACACCTCGTCGTTGCAAACCTGCCGCCCACTTGGCTGGTTTGTATTTCTGGGGCTGGTGTTTGTCAGCCGTGGCAAGATGGCTTCTGGCCTCTCTCTCTCTCTGCTTCCTTGTCGAGGTCGGGAAAGTGAAATGAAACAAATTGCTTTCACTTGAATCTGTGACGTGGACTCTTGTTATCTTTGCTGTTTGTTTTTTTGTGTGTGTGAAATTATGGCCTCAGAGTGGGTTTCAGAGTTCTTTGTTCAAGAGATGCTTTTCTGTGAGCCAGTATAGTTAGGAAACCAAGGTTTGTATGTTTACCTAACTGAGGCCAGATATGAACCCATCTCCAACTGTTTAAGGATATGGAGCTTAAGAATCTAATGGATTTGTGTAACTAGTGCTTACGAGTTGTGAGTAAGAGGAAGTAACTTCACCTCCCTTGAAAAGAGAATGACAGTATGTACCACATTGGGTTCTTCTTAAAAAGGATAATGTAGGCAAAGCTGCTTTGTTGAATTTTGTGTCCTCAGTCCTTAGAACAATGACTGGTACATAGTTATTGCTCAAGAAGAAATGTTTTCTCATCATCATCACCATCATCTTCACTACCATTATCATCTCCATCATCATCATCATCCCAACATCATCTTCACCATCATCATCATCTCCATGTTTATCATCATCATCCCACCATCGTCTTCACCATCATCATCATCTCCATGTTTATCACCATCGTCCCACCATCGTCTTCATTACCATCACCATCTCCATGTTTATCATCATCATCCCACCATCGTCTTCACCATCATCATCATCTCCATGTTTATCACCATCATCCCACCATCGTCTTCATTACCATCACCATCTCCATGTTTATCATCATCATCCCACCATCGTCTTCACCATCATCATCATCTCCATGTTTATCATCATCATCCCCACCACCTTCTTCACCATCATCGTCATCTCCATTCCTATCATTATCATTATCTCCATCGTCATCTTAGTATGGATTCAGTGGCAGGAATTCTTCAATAAGCCCAAATTAGGTTTAAGTTCTGGTTCTGCCACTTACCTGATTCACTAACTCCCAGAGTGGGAAATATTTTGTCACTTGTTTGGAGCCTCAGTTTTCTTATCTTTTAAAAGGGACCATAATATCTATCTCTTGGGAGTGGTTGTGAGGATTAAAGTGCCTGGCACACAGTAAGGTCCAACACACCTCTGCACGTGTTCTCCAGAGGAAGCACTTCTCCGAACTAGAAGGGGGACTGATTTCATCCCCACAATAGGGCATAGATGCCCACAGGACTCTCTAGATTATAAAACACATTCCTGTAGATTTTATCCCTAACGCATCACCAGAGCGTCACCGGAAAGGATAAAATAATTGTTATTTACAATAATAGATGAGGAAGCGGGACACATGGAGGTTGAATGACTTGCCAATAGTTCCACAATTATGCCCCTGACTTTTCAACACTTAACTCTGATTCCATAGTCACAGCACCAATAAAAGGTTGGATGGTAACAGACAGAGAAATGACCCAGCATAGTGTCTTTTATTTTATTTATTTTACTGCAACCCATAAAAGATTTTACATTGCAGCCCAATTCACCCACAGAAAGGTTTCATGGAACACCGTTCTTGCTATTCTGTTCTATACTTTCCCAGTGTGGCACGGTTTATTTCATTTCAAGAATGCTGGCGTGATAACCCCCTACATGGATTTTACATCCCAAGGGATCACACCTACAGTTTGAAAAACACAGAATGCCGTTCCTGGATCCTACCCTCAGGGATTTTAAGTCGGTGGGTCTGGGCTGCAGTCTTAGCATCTGACTCTTTTAAGGGAATACCCCAAGTGATCGGATGGTCCCCTGGGGAAGGTACAGTGCCCTATTACTTCACTCTGGTTGTTTCCATCTGAAACACTCTTCTTTATGTGGTGTTTTGACTTTTTTTTTTTTTTTTTTTTTTTGCATTTTCTCTATAACTTCTCAGAACATCCTTCACCAAGGGATTTGTCTGTCTTGTTTTCAGCCCTGTTGCTTTCTAGGCAAAAGCAAGACCCCTATACTTTGGTTTAAGGACCCACATAGGACTTTACAGTTATCGGTAATGACAAAGAGCTTATGGCCCATGAAAAGGGCTTCTGAGTCTACCTGTGGGGCTGCAGTCATGCGAGGAAGGGGCCCCGGTCCTCTGTGGCGATGCAGTCCTGAGAGGGGAGTGGACACACCCCTTTAAAGAACTTGAAAGGACTGCTTGTTTTAACCCTGCATTAGAGAGAGCCCCGGGGAGTGACTGCAAATAGAAATGGAAAGATGGCACAAATACTGTTTGTCCAGATTTTCTTTCCAACCCTGGGGAGCTGGGAATTTAAAAAAAAAAAAAAAAAAAAGTTACCCAAGGGCTCCCTGAACTAGTACCACTGACAGACCAGCAGGAAAGTGGAATTCTTCTGGGGAGCCTCCTCCGCCCTCACCTCCTCCTCTGTTATACAATTTAATTACAAGTTTAATCACTTCAGAAACCCCATCCATTCCCTCCAGTGTCGCAAGACCTGTCCCTTCCAAGCAGGCGTCTCGGCGATAAGCAGCTGTCCACTGGGGGGGGGGGGTGCTCCTGAAACCTCTCCCTCTGCGAGCGGGAAAAGACATGACTAAATAAAAGCTGAAATTGTGTTGACATTTCACTGCAGTTGTTGTAGTTTTAATAATAAAGGAAGAACAAAGTATTTGTAGCTTTAAATAAAGAGGCCGCAGTTGGCATTGATGCAGCATTTGGCATTGAAACCACCGGGCATGTTTCGTACGAGGTTTTATTTTTGCTCATTTGGAGAGAAGGAAAAAAACCATGAGCTAGGAAGAGACAAAAGTTCACGACAAGGGGAAAGCAGCAGGACTGTGCTTTTCCTTCATGCCCTTCATCACCACTGGGGCTCTGTGGTCATCTGTGCGTTCCTTTCTTGAAAGTCTACTCCCCCTCTTGCCTGTACGGTCCCCAGGAACAAAAATGGGTTTGGATTTCGCTCACCTTTTTATTGAATGTGATGCATGAATCTGCTCATATAGCGCCTACTATGAGGCACGGTGCTGTGTGTGTTTGCTTTTCTGTGATTTGATTTTTATCATGATCCTCACAAAATTACCCTGGGAAGTCACTCATCATACTCCCCATTAAACAGAAGCAAAAACTGGAGCTCAGGGCATTGCAGCATCTTGCGCGAGATCACACAGCTCGTCCACCAAGGAGCCAGGCAACCACATCTTCTAAACAATCGCTTGTTATAGTGTTTTAAGATCGATTTACAATCAACCACTCAGCTTTGTTATAAATTTTTACATCCCCGATGTTCTCACGGTATTTTTTTTAACGCACCCACCACCATCTCTCTTATCTCTTTGAGTTCTTTCTTCATCCCTCCCCTGTCTCTTCCCCTGCTATCCCTGACACCCCCACTCCCCTCCTGAAAATATAAAACAAAACAGGGGTGTCGCAAGCTTCCCAGTGGATTTCATAACTTTGCATACCATATATTTAGTTTAGTAATGAAAAATTCCGGCTCCAGGCGGTGCAGAGGATAGCATTTCTAATGTTTTTTAAACAGCTATTAATGTAGTCGAGCGCTCTGTGTGTGTGTGTGTGTGTGTGTGTGTGTGTGTGTGTGTGTGTGTTTCCTTCCTCTTCTATATAATCATCTGCTCAGTGTGCACTCTGAAACTGAGAGCAGGAGCCAGAGGAGGGGCGAGCTGTGATTGATGGGCCAAGCTCAAGGAAGGAGTCCCATCTGGGGTTGGTTTGGGGAGCAGTCAGATGTTGAGGGGGAGGTCAGCCAGGCGGCCTCAGCCCCCCCTGCTTCCACACCCCAGCCGTCCACACGTTGCACAGCGCACACACCCGCGCTCGTAATCGAGGCTTGCTTTGGGCAGATGCTTTGTGGTGTGAGACTAGAACAGCTGCTAAGTTTATGGAGGAGAAAGGCAGCAGGATGGTGCAGCAGGTATTTTTTTTCCCCATTTTCTATTTCACGCGAAATTGTGATTTGAATTAAGCCGAAGCCTTCCCTTGCGTTAAGTCTCTGTTCTCTCTCTGTGATGCGGATTCTGCTCCTTGAATCATGGGGTGGGGGTGGGGGGGGCGTTCAGCCAAGTGTGTGTGTGTGTGTGAGCTTTTCTGCTTGATGTGTCGAACTGAGCTGGTCTTACAACCAGCAGGTTAATGGTGTAATTTTGCATTTCCCTTCTTTGTTTCAGTGCCCCTGGGGGCATGATGCAGGTTGGTTCTTTTCAGTCCAGCATGGGAGGCTTTCTCTGAATATGTGCAATTTCTTGCCGGAGAAGTAGAACAGACCAGGCTCCTGAACTAAAGTAAACCAAACTGTCAGCAAGACAGAAAACTGCAGGCAGCCAAGAATGGAGAGTTTCCACCAGCGAGTCCGTGTTGCTGGGATGGAGTGGGGGGCCACTGTGGGGGAGGCTGCTGCTCTAGGCAGTGTGGACAGATGTCATCAGCTGGTTTATGAGGGCTGGACAACTCCCATGCATTTCTTCATTATAGGGGTGTGTTTAGGCCAGAAGAGGTTTGGGGGAGCAAGAAATTGACCGGGGACAAATAAATTGCAGAAGCAAAAGGAGAGAGGATGCTGGGGAAGTTTGACTGTTAGAGCTGGGAAAACACAGAGAGAGAGAGAGAGAAATATTTACTTTGAAGTCTACTATCCACCTTGGCAGGCACTTTTCCCCCTCAGTGAAAGTCAGACAGTTAACAGTGAAGAATATATCTGTTTCGTGCTCTGCCACGTAAGGACTGTTTTCTTCAGTTGAAATGTGGTTTGCATTAGATTTGGAGCCAAGATATTTTGCAAAGTCTGACGGGCTGCCACTCTTGGTTCGTTTATTAGTTTCCCAAAACTACTTTATTAAACCACTCAGGGCCGTGCATGAGAGAAGGGAGATGTCTAAACAAACAACAACCAGAACAAAAACCTCTCTTTTTCTCTCCGAATCTGCCTCCTGAGAAAATTAGGGGTGCGGGACGTTTCGGTGACCAAGGAAAGGCTCCTCGTGTTTAAGGAGCGTCTCTCCCAGTACCTGCACGCAGCAGAGTCGACATACTACGCTAATGGTCAGATTACGATATTTGTCTTAAAATAGCAATAATATCCTGGCTATTTCATGCTTCAGTAAAATATTTAAATTGAAATGGCATTTTTTTTTCTTTTTTTTGCTTTGGTGAATCAGACTTGGTTGCATTTTAATAATCCTCTTGCTCTCTGTAACTGGAGTGTAAGCCACCCCGTGGGGCTTCTCGGGTAATGAGGGGGTCCCACGTCATCTGGCTGTTGTCAGGTTGCTGTCCTAATGGAGGTTTTGTGTATGAGGGCAAAGAAGTTTCTCTTCCTTTTACCTTAATTGATATTCTTTATTTCGAGCGTCTACCTAGTTCTGCAGCAGCAGTGGTGGGTCTTAAAAACATGAGGTCTTGGCTTTCTTTCCCCCCTTGCGTGTCTTTGACAGCAACCTAGGAAAGTCGAGGCACTGAAAATTAGATGCTGGGTTTGCAAAAATCACTTGAAGCACTCCCTTGATGTTGTGGGGATATGTGCAAAGCAGAACCACCATCCCCATCAACTCGGAACACCCACAAGCACCCTGACTCAGTAAATATCAGGCTCTGATCATTCCACATATTTAGGGGAAAGTAGGGGTTTGGCACTGGAGCAGAAGAGGGCAGCTTCTGAAAATGAGGGAATGTCTAGCCAGAATGTGCCAAGTAACTGTTGCCTGTCACCGTCACCGATGTGAAATTGGCTTCAGCTTTCCACCAGGAGCCTGTTCACGTGCCCAAGATTTGCCTTGACCTGGAGTGAAAAAGGTGCCCTTCATGGGAATATGTTTTTTTCCAGAAAAATCCATTTCAGCCAAGCTAAGAATCCAGGAACCTCACTAGGGAGGAAAGAAGGACATCTTGAAGCCATTTGAAGGTGAAAAATAATTCCATAGGAAGTACGATGATCTTAATTAAATATTAGCTGTAATTAGCCCAAAGTGCAAATGTTGGGAGTATTAATTAGGGTCTCTCTGGAATGGCTGTCAGAGTTAATAAGTAACTGCGGGGGGTCCCATCAACATCTGTTGGAGAACTCCAGGCACAGGAGTGCGTCCCCAGCTCTGTGGACCTGAACGCTACCTGTAGGTTCCTCAGCTACACGGGCACCATCTCTGGAGCTCGGCGCCCTGGGTTTGCCAGTATGGCAAAAGCTCCAGTAGAGGCTGGTGGGTTTTCTGGGCTCCAGTGGTACTTGGTGCTTGGTGATTGCTTTTCTTAGGGTAGCCTCAGGGGCTTTGGAAGCCAGGCTTTGGGCTTGAGGTGGCCGGAGTTTCTCAGGCTGCTATTCTAGCCCTTGCCAAGGGTCACCCCTCATCCGGCTAGTGGAACACTGGCCTCTTTGAATCAAATACCCCAACACCTGACCTCCCCGTGGGGTGTAACGTGCCACCAGGTAGAAAACAGATCTTGGAGTCACGGTATATGTGACGGATGGCGGTTTCTTTATTTAAAATTGGGAAGGCATTTCCCCACCAGGTAATTCTCTGGCCAGAGGAGACAGCCCCCTCGGCATGGATTAAACATGGGCTCTGGTTCAGCTCCTGGCTTCCCTAAGAGGTACCTGTGGCGGCACCTTTGCAGGATTATTTAGCAGCTCTGGGCTGCAGCATCCTCTGCAAAAAAATGAAGTGGGATTAGAGACGCCGTGCATGCAAAGCAGAGTCTAGAGCTGGGCGCTATTAACATCTGGGGCCAGAAAAGTCCTTGGTTGGGGGCGGGGGCTGTGCTGTGCGTTGTATGTTTAGCAACGTCCCTGGCCTCCACCCACTGGATGCCGGTGTGATCCTTTCCTCCCCAGTTGTGACAAACAAAAATGTCCCTATAATGTCTCCTGAGGAACCGTCACCCCTGCTTGAGGACTCCCGATGCAAAGCACCCAGCACATTGTCTAGAGCCACTAGGTCTGAAGCAAAGGGCAGTGGCATTCAGTTTGAATTCTGAGCTCTGGCCTGGGGAAGAGGATGGGTTTCAGACGGAGCACAGAAGCCTGAAGCCATCCTAGGTCTTCCCAGGAGCCCCCTTCTGCCGAGCCCGCAGCATGTGTGTTTACAACGCAGCGACCCGGTGACGAGAGGCACACCCTGAAGATGGCCCTGCCACTCCCTTCTTGCGCCCTCAATGCTGCTGGTCTCCAAGTCAAGCTGAGCCAGCCGCTCCTTGGTTTAGATAGAAGGTACCCCCTTTCTCTCTCTTCCCGCTTCACGGCCAGCTGTATTTCCTGCCCAGACTATTTGTACAACAACAGCGTCTTAGTGGATATCTCTGTATTAAACGCTAACCCTGCCCCAGCGATGAGAAAACTTTTTCTGCAAAGGGCCAGACAGTTAAATCCTTTAGGCTGGATGGGTCATACGTGGCTGTGCCCAAGGAGCGGGATTGGGGCCCAACAGAACTTTATTTACAAAAAAGAAGCTGTGGGTCAGACTTCTTCCATGGTCATTGGCCAGTCCTTCCCCCAGCCCCCCACCTGTCTCCTGTTGCCACTTGGAAGCTTGCCAGAGCCCCGAGTTCACTAGTCGAGCATGCATTCACTTAACAAACACTGGAGAAGGCCAGCCCTGCAGCCAGCCTGCTGCTGGACCCTGGAGATGGGACAGAGGACGCAGCAAGTCCCTTGCCCCCAGGATGCTCACAGGCAGTGGTGGTACCTGGAGTTACCGCTGCAGTGGGGTCTAGAGAGCAGGCAACCCATGTGGCTTAAGTGTCAAGGGAGACTTGTAGAGGGAGGGGACCCTCGATCTGGGACCTCAAGGAGAAGCTGAGACTAGCCAGGCCAGGGAGCCAGGGAGTAGGGAACTCCCAAGCAGAGGAGGCAGTGAATGGGAAGATGTGATGGTACTGTGAGGCTGGAGTGGCCATAAGCCTCCTGAGGGCAGGCCCTTCCCTCTCCGGTGCAGAGAGAGGTCAGGTCCTAGCAAAGGTCCCTTGACGTTTAGTGGGAGCTTGTGGGACTGGATCACACTTTCTAAGACTGCTCTGCAATGAGGAGAGGCCACATGGGCATGCACGTTCCCCGTGAAAGTGTTCCTGCTGAAGGTGGAGGAAGGAAACCTTTGCTTTTACGACTGTCAGTCTCTACCAGCGCTCCTGGGAGGGGCTGCCCCGGGAGGTCCCGCCTGGGGTTTTCGTGGGTCTCTCTTGCAAAGCAGAGGTGAGCTAAGTGGAAGGTCGGGGATGCTGAAACAGACCATTGGGCAGAAGTGGAATTTAGCACAATGAATTTCTCTTTGGAGGGTTCTCAAGGTCCCAAAGTTTCTAGAGCTTCTTGTCAACCAGAAAAAAAAAAAAAAAAAAAAAAAAAAAAAAAAGTGGCATCCATATGGAATTTCTGTCCACAAGGACGTGTTCCTTGAACAGCCCTGAAGAAGGGAAGGATGCTAGTTGATCCTACACAGTAGAGGATTTTTTTTTTTTTTTTTTTTTTTGGATTGGTCAAGACCTTTTTGGTTGCAAGGCACGGAAAACCTCAAGCAAAAGAAGACATTTACTGACTCACATAGCTTAAAGAAACAGCAGCGTTACTAAGTACAGGTAGGGCTGGATCCAAGACTTCACAGGATGTCACCGGGGCTCAGTTGATCTATTTCTCCGTTTCTGGGCTCCGTTTTCCTCTAAGTTGGCTTCTGCTTTAGGGAGGGCCTCTTCAAGAGGCAGTTCTTGGCAGCCCCAGGCTTACATTATTTTTCCAGCTGCCCGTCATAGTAGTAAAAGAACTTCCTCCCCCAAATCCAGCAAAGTAGCAGGATGAAGCCTCACTGGAGTTGCTAGGGGTTAGCTCACTAACTGGCCTTGCTCAGAAAGATGGGGCAGGAGCCCAGATCCCTGCGATTGTGAGGTGGGAGCCTCTGGTTAGCTGGGCTGGGTCACGTGACCACATGGAGAGGTAACCAGAGGTGGGGCTCACCCACACCTGCACTACATGGGCTGAGGGTGGAAGTGTCCCCTAAAAGGAAACTAAGCATCATCTTGGAAGAGGTGTGACCAGAGAGTGGCCGTGAGGATAAATGACCTCTGTGGTTTCCCAAGGACGGACAGGGTTAACTTAGCACGTAGAGCGATCCAACCGCACAGCACAGACAGACCCTCACAGCCCTAAGTGCTATGAAAACACGTTGCCAAGAACGAAATGGCTGTGCCTTTTTGCTTCCCATGGCACAGACATTTGGAGAAATTAGTCTGGGGGAGGAAAGGGCCTGATGGGAGTGTTTGCACTTGTAAAATGTTTTAAACTTATCCTGAGCATCATTCTCTTCCAAGTGTCATCTTTAACATTCTAATTAAGGTTCCTTCTAAACAAATGCACCAGCGCCGTGTGCTGCTCTGAGAATAAACTTCTTTTTCCCTCTCTGTCATCATGGGTTTTTTGTTTTTTTTTTTTTGCTGCACTCCAGTTGCCTTTGCTGAAGAGGCTCTCAAATGTCAGTGGCAGGGACTGGGGAGATGTGAGCAGTTCTGACATTTTTGCCCTGGTATCATCATCGGAGGGCTGAAGTCACATCTAATTGACCACAGACAATGGGAGAAGCAGCTATTTGGTGCGCTTAATTGCTAAGCTTTCTCTCTCTCTCTCTCCCCCTCTCTCTCTTTCTCTCTCTCTCCAAGTATGCAACCCCATTTCTTAAGACCATGGAAAATTTAGACCTCTGGGTTACAGTCTCTGATGTCTTGCCTGAGTGCATGTGCGTGTGTGCGTGTGTGAGTGTGTGTAGGGTAGGCTAGTAGAGTTATAGGGGTGGAGGTTGGGCTGGAGAGAGAGAGATGTTTCCTGAAATGGAAGCATTTGAATTTGTTTTTATTCTTTTGACTTGACTGTAATTATCATGCCGCATGTTTTGCCTAGATCTGAAGGGCGAATTGTTATATAATACTCTGCTTATAAAAAATAAGTCAGGGAATGGGGGGGAGGCATTGATTAATGAGGCTAAGAGTTAAGTCCAGCATTTTGCAGAGATACTTACAATGGGACTATCACAGAAGGCCATCTTTGTCCAAATTAGGCCTTGAATTTTCATTAGCCGCTTCATAGTGGCACTGAGAACATCACACACACACACACACACACAGAGTGACCATTGAAAGGACCACCACCCTCTTCCCATTATGTGAGCCAAATCACATAAAATTTTGATTAAATTCAAATGCTTACATGAATTGTCTCTCCTCTCAAGAACACACACGTTCAATTTAATCTCTCTTGGCATTTTAAGTATCAAATCAAGGCTCTGCTGTCAACCAGAGACAACTACAAGCGCACACGTTCCAAAATGGGAGCGAAAAAAGAAGGATCTGCCAGAAAAAGTGCAATCCAGCAGAGCGCAGACCCTCATGGTCTTTGGCTGTGGGGCTGGAGGACCTGGGAAAGGGACCTCAACCTTGAGCCCGCCCGGGGAGCAGGTGTCCCCGCGCCGGGGAGCGGGGGAGTGGAGGTTCCGCTCGGCGCCAGCTCACGCTTTTCTCGCCCTC